>NC_138185.1:105927776-106591704 GCF_964194105.1 Spermophilus citellus | reverse complement strand
ATGTCTCCCGGGAGCCCGGCTGGTGACCCTATGGCAAGGCCAGTTGCCAGCCCAGAATACAGATTCTGGGCCGTAGTCAAAATAAAGCAGACAACAGACACAAGACTCACAGGTGTTACACTCTCTGGTTCGGGGGTCCTGGGGTCTGGGGAATCCCGGACGAGCCCCCAGATGTAATTCCAGATTCATGGGATCCCAGTAGACCTCCAGGAGCCGAATCCGATGCAATCACGAGAGTCTTTATTGCAACCAACGCAGCGGTCCCGACCCTTGGTTCAGTGAGGACTTATGGTTTTTTTTAGATACTCTATGCATCACAACATCACACAGCAAATCATTTCACACCACGGAAAAGTCAAACAACAACTCTTAACATTGTACATTCACTGGCGGGAACAAGTTGGTTAGCCTTGAGGGGTTACAAGAGTGTATATGCTAAACTTGCAGGGTTGCCTAAACATGTTATAAATCACTAAACTAGTGGGAGTGCCGTTTGGTATTTCAGATATCATCCCTGTCTCACTCTGATTGGTTGTTGCTATGGTCCAAATAAGGCCTCAAGCATTCTTTTCGTCTTTTCAGGAACTTGCATTTGCTGAATAAAGGACATCTGGTAGATAAATGACTCAACAGGGTAGCTATGTGCCTAGGAATGGGTTTTCCAAGGACAAGGGTCATCCCCCGCCCCCTTTGGACAGGCCCTGCTCTGAGGTAGAGGCTGGTTTCTCAAAAATGGAGTCACATTGGTTTCTCAAGATTAAGTTTCAATATATGAATTTGAGGAGAACCAAATGTTACCTAAAGCTCTGTCTTTGTCCCCATGTCAATCCAATAATGAGGACACAGTTTTGAGTAAAAAGAAAAAGAAGGTTTACTGCTTTGCTAGCAAAGGAGAAACATAGAGGACTTCTGTCCCAAAGGCTGTGATTCTTCCCCTGTTCTCTGTTGGAGTTGTAATTCACTTGTTAATTGGGAGAAGGTCATTTCTGAGATCTTCTAGTATGTTGAGAGCCACAGTTTAGTCTGAATGACGCCTGGCATTTTGCTAGAGGGAATGGTTGAAAGGTGACCCTGCTCAGGGATTAGGACGGATCCTGCTGGGCTTAGGGCGGATCCATGCTGCCTCCGCTGCCTGCTACTTTGGAGTTCCCGTTGAGTTGAGTTGGGGTTCCGAGTGAATTGGCACACGAAGCCCGGTGGAGGGAGTGTGTTTCCGGGAAGTGTGTATAGAGTGCTGGTGAGAATTCGGGAATAAAGAGTTGCTGTTTGAACCTACAAGGCTTTGTGGCGGCTCGGTTATTTGTGCCCAGCCAGACTGTGGCACTAGTACCATCCCCAAAGTCTGGATTACTTCCTTCCCATGGTGGGTGTGAACTCAGGGGTACAAAAATCTGCCTAAAATGGAGAAGAAAGGTAATTCTCTTTCCCCTGAGATTAGGGAAGGGGAGCGACTAGGGAGAGAGAAAGAGAAACATGTCCATTTTAAATATCAGTTGCAGCGGCAGAGCAGCAAGGGCTATATTCAAATCATAAAGTGGACCACGGTTACACAAACATTCAGACCATAGCAGGTCCCCACTGCAAAGTCTAAGGACTCTGAACTTTCCTACCTCATGGTATTTGCTCCCATATTAGGGTGCAAGCCATTCCTCAGCAACCCCTAAATTTTGTCAGCTCTGTGTGTCATGAAGGGAGTTTCAAACCAGATCTGATGGAGAAGAACATTCTAGTCAGTCTTCACTATGGTTTGAATGTCCATGAGGAAACCAGGTGAAGAACATGCAAGAACAGTACATGCAAAACATGCCCACTGTTTCCTAACCAGAGAAGTGTGTGTGTGTGTGTGTGTGTGTGTGTGTGTGTGTGTGTGTGTGTTTTGGTACCAGGAATGGAATCCAGGGGCACTCAACCACTGAGCCACATCACCTGTCCTTCTTAATATTTTATTTAGAGACAGGGTCTCCCTTAGTTGCTTAGGGCCTTGCTAAATTGTTGAGGCTGGCTTTAAAATCACGATCCTCCTGATTCAGCCTCCTGAGCTGCTGGGATTACAGGCATGTGCCACCACACTGCGATCAGGTAAGATTTATCCATCTACAATAAAGTGGTTTGTGACCAGTGCACCAGTGCATACTTCAAGCCAAAGTTCCTGGGCAGCTTCCTGTCTGTGCATGGGGACACTCACCTGGAACTCCCCCTTTGGCAATGGCAGTCCTGCCAGTCGTGGTCTGGGCCTGGTCTCCTAGTAATGAGATTAGTATCTGGACAGACCTCAGGGCCACACAGAGTGGGCTAGACTTGAGTCAACATGCTGTTAGGTCCTCATGCCCTTTGCCCACAAGTCACCACCAACAGCCAACCCAAAGTATCTGGGCCATCCTAAGAAACTGAACCTCTACCACCCTGGTTGAGGGCCAGCATGGAATGAGAAAAGTTCCTACCAAATTCTTCTTATCAGGAAGTTGATGCCTGGGGCACCATGGTGATTCCCCTCAAGAGAACAAACAACTCTTGATAAGCAAAATGTTTAAGCCAAAAAGCTGCTCCTCTAAGTTTGCTAAAACTGGGTCAATATTTGGCTTCGATTCCCAGGACAAATATCAGCATGGAGAAATCTTAGTGTGGGTGCTCTGTAGACCAATGAATGGGACCAATTATATGATATGTATATGGGCAATGAATTGGGTAATTGAAAAAGCTTTCTTTTGGGGCTTGGGATGTGGCTCAAGTGGTAGTGGGCTCACCTGGCATGCGTGCGGCCCGGGTTCGATCCTCAGCACCACATACAAACAAAGATGTTGTGTCCACCGAAAACTAAAAAATAAATTCTTTCTCTCCTCCCTCTCTTTCTCTCTAAAAAAAATATTAAAAAAAAGAAAAAGCTTTCTGTTTTTGGCAGTACTGAGGATTGAACCCAGGGGAGGCTCTGCCACTGAGCTACAGTCCTCTTTATTTATTTTTTTATTTTGAGACAGGATTTCGCTAAGTTGTCCAGGCTGGCCTTGAACTTGCAACTCTCCTGCCTTACCTCCCAGGTTGCTACGATTGCAGGCACGTACCACTGCTCCTGGCAAGGTTGTATTGTTTTGTTTGCCAAGTTTTTGCCAAGTTGCAATACCATGCAATTACTTCCCTGTACCATAACACTGCTACCCTTTGCTCTCAAGATTGAGTGCATGTACCGCACAAAATGTCAGGTTGGAACAGGCAGTGGCTGTCCTGCCCTGGGATGACAACAGTATACAGTGTTCTGTGGAGGGAGTGGGGGAAGGTAAGCCTCTCTCCCGCTCCTTTCCGGGTACCCAGTGCATTCTGGCTTGGAGGTTGAGATATAGGTTGGGAATTCAGGCTTATAGGAAGGAAAGATACTTGATCCTGCTTCTTAGACTCTGTTGGGTAGCTGGCAGAGGGGCAATTTGGTAGTTATTGGGCCCCACCCTGTGAGCATTCACACTTACCCTGTGGATATCCTTGTGTTGGCAGGAATGATATTGGATATAATAAATGGCAAATTTTTAAAAAGGAGGAGCATGTAGTGAGAGAGATTATGGAATACAGCAAAAAATGTATCTTGCTTTTTGAACAAGGAAGTCTACAACTTCATTCTGTACTGGAGTTTACAAATTATTATAGCCAATCCTGCATGCAGTATTATGCTGCAGTTGACCAACATTTGTTGGCTCCCAACTCCACATTCAATGATATCATGTTGATTGGTAGCTTGAAATGCGCATGGTGAGAGTACTGACAACACAGAAATTGGGCAAATGCTACAAAACAGAAATCTTTTTTTAGAGTTGATTGTTAAACATTTACCACTCCACCATTGCACAGAGCATTCAATAAATATTGGAGACATCCTTACCCTTGTTTTTATTGGTTAAATTGAACAGGCCCAAACATCTGGGGGTCACTGCACAGCAGTGGAAAGAATAAGGAGGTACCAGGCACTGATCCCAACCATTCCACTATCTTTTCAGGGGTGAAGAAGCAAGCTTACAGAAGCTGTGGGACTCACTCCCATGACCTACTCAGCTGACATTTGGACCCAAAGTCCCAGCTCTTCCACCTCAAGAGGGAGAGCTCATTAGAGGCATATGTCCCCTCTTCCTGCATAGATCTAACACAAGCTTCTGAGCTTCAGGAGTAAATGGGGACAAGAGGATCAGGATAAGTAGACAAGAGAGCTGGAGAGATCCCAGAAGACCTGACCTTGCACATTTGCTCTTTTCCAGAATCTTCACAGCCTAAGGTAGAAGCCTAGCTGAATAAGCCACAGGACAGAACATTTCAGCAGCCCCCAACTAGGGCAGAGACAAATATTTACCAAGCTCAGGGGCCACCCAGACATGCTAGCAGGGTTGAGGGGAGCAAGGGTATGGGGCCTCTCTCTGAGCCAGGGAATACAGGGGAGGGAGAAGTCCCTGGAAGAGGTTTCCCCTGACCCCAACACTGGTATATGAACATGTCATGCACTCAAGTAGGTAAAGGTCATTCACAAAGTACCTTCTAAAAGTCATGGGAAGATCTGGGACCTATCCCCATTTTCCCACAGAGGGAAGATAATATGCCCAAAGTCAAAGGGTGGGAACCAGAAGGCAGGACTGGAAACCGTGCCTCCAACACCAATAGTCTCCAGTGCTTCATCTGCTCTGCAGCAGCCCCCTGCTCAAGAACTTGCCTTGCCCCTGGCTGGCCTGGAAGCAATTGCTTCTCCCTAACTGAGGGTTTGGGCCCCAGTTGCAGCTGTCACCAGCTCCTTTGGTGACCTGGAACTCCCCTGCTCTAAGCCTCAGCTCCTTCATCTGTCCTCAGCCTGCCTGCCTCCCTCCCCAGGGAATTAAGCCTCTGGATGAGAAAACACTGGCAGTGGGCATGGGTCACAGCTGCTGGGGCCTATGAGCACTGTCCCAAACTTGGGCTCCAACCAGATCCACTGTCATTCAGCCACACACACTGGCTTGTCCTCACTCTTCCCTGGGGGTAAGAGACCTGTGTGTGGCCTTCAGAGCTCAGCTAGGGTGAGCATTGTGGGTGCCAGCAACCTGGCTCTTCCAGGCTGGCCCCAGTGACTCAGTCCCTAGACAGTTCTGTCCTTCAGTCCTCTGAGGTGATAACTTTCCCCCATCAAGAGCAAATTCTCCATGCTCACAAAACTAGGAAGGGCCCTTGGGAAAGGCTCCCCCCCCCCAAGGAAGGCTTATGGGGATTTAAAAAAAAAAAACACCAACCAGGGTACCAGGGTGGCGTGGGGAGGCTGCTCACAATGCCTAGAATTGGAGCCCATCACAGCAGTGCATCACATAGGGACCTCGCTCCCCGTTACACATACGAGAAAACAGAAAGCACCGCTGCCGCAAAACGCCAGAAGGTTCAAATAGGAGGCCCCTTGTCCTGGAGCGGCGCCGACATCCAAGTTCCACTTGTTTACTGTTTGGATATTCTTTTGAACTGCCCTGGGGCTCTGACAGAGTATGAGGAGGCTCAGGCTCTTCGAGAGTCACTCTTGGCACTGCCCAGGCGCCAGGTGTTTGAAGGTCTGAAGCCGAAACAGAACCCAGGGACGCCGGGGCGGAACGACCCTCAGGAGCTCTGCCCCCTGCGGGGATTAAGGGCCCCGCGGCCGGGCCGAGGTGAGCGATCGGCAGGTGACCGCCTCAGCTACTGCGCTCCCGCCCCCGCCCGGCGCTCGGGTAAACAAGCAGCGCGCGGCGCCTGGGGGCTTCTCCTGCAAGCAGCGCGCGGAGTTTCATCACGGCTCCCCCGGGCTTCCGCCCCCGCGGCCCGCCCCGCCCCCGCCGCCCGTGGCCGAAGGGCAGAGAGCTGGCGAGGTGCCAGGGCGGGAAGTCTCACAAGTTTTCTCGGGGGCCCCAGGGATTTTGTTGAAAGCAGGTTCGCCCCAAGGGCGGGCGGGGAGTGGCGGGGGTGGGGACGCTCAGTTTCCCCAAGAGTGAAGCGGGGAGGCTGGGTTAGGATCCCTAGCCTCCCAGCTGGGGGCGGATGGGAGCAGCCGGGGTCCGCTGTGGCCAGATGCAGGCTTTCTGGTCCCGTAGCCAGCCACGTGTCCTAGGACGCGCTCTTCCTCTGAGGCCCGGCAGAGCGCTCGGTCTCTGGCGGCAGAGGACGCACAGCCTGTGTCCTAGCATCCACCCCTTCCGACCTGCTGCGGGACGTGGACCGCTAGGTAAAAAGACGAAAGTAGTTCCCGTGCGCCGCCACCCTCACAGCCGGTTGGTGCCAACGCGTTGGAAAAGGTGTTGGGTTGCACAACCCGCAGGGAGGCTTCGGCTCCACACCAATGGCTTCTCGCGGAGCAGGCTGCTGGCGGAGGCCGTGGGCACCCCGCGCGGCAGCCGAGGGAGGTCGCAACCTGCAGAAGGGATGCTTCCCGGACTCCGCGATTGGAGGGTTCTGCACCTGCGCGGTCCAATAAGGCAGGCTCTATAGCCACGTGTGTCTGCTGAGCCCTTGAAAGGTGTTGGGGACCCGGTGCTCAGATCCCCAGAGCTGACACAAAGATTATTTTATGCTGGAGACGTTTGAGATTCAACAGATGCCGATAAAAGCTTCCTGAGAGCTTCCTTTATCGGACTAAAAGCAACTTCTGGGAAATGAGGGTACCATAAATTCCCTCTTGCGAGACGTTTTATGGCCCTGAAGACTCCGAAAAACCGCTCGAACCTACACTGACAAACATTTTCACAAACTTTTTTTTTCCTTTCCTTTTTCTTTTTGCAGTGCTGGGGATCACCCAGGGCTTTGTGCAAGCTAGGAAAGCTCTTGACCGCTGAGCCACATCTCTGAGCCACATCCCGGAGCTGTGTTTTCACAAGTTTTCTTATCTCCTGCTCTTTCAGACTCATTTGTCTTTCCTCTAGAAAACTATTTATTTTTCCTATTGAAGTCCTTTCTTCCCCTCCCTTTTACCTACTAAATTAAGTATACGATTCTGTATAAGCCTTTAACCATTTAATGAGCCAGCTATTTCCTTCCTGGCTTCTTTTCTTGATAATCTGCCTTTGCGCGTTGAATTTGCAGGCCCCAGTCGTTGAATTTGCAGGCCCCAGTCGGAGAATGTAATATGGAGGGAAAAAAATGTTTTCCTTCTGTGCAGTGGCTAGTACGCATAGATAGGTGCTGTTAGATGTAAAAAAAAATATAAACGTGCAAATGTTTCAAAGATTTATGAAACTAAAGAAAGTAAGATATCTCATTAATACCTGTGCATACCTATAATCCCAGTTACTCTGAAGGCTGAGGCAGGAAGATCACAAGTTCAACACCAGCCTCAGCAATTTAGTGAGACTCTCCATAACTTAGAATCATTTAAATCAAAATTTAAAAGAAATAAATAAAAATAAAAAGGACTATGGATGTAGCTCAGTGGTAAAGCACCCCTGGGATCAGTCTCAAGTACCACAAAACAAAAAACCAGAAACACAAATTGTATTTTGATTATACATTGAAATGGTCAATTTTGATCAACTGGGTTAAAATAAATATGTTACCATGATTAATTTTACTTAAAAAAAAAACTTTCTTAAAATCTATTTGAAAATCTCAAATAAGATGTTAGCTCAGCTGGGCATGGTAGTGCACATCTGTAATCCCAGCTACTTGGAAGGCTGAGGCAGGAGGATCACAGGTTTAAGGCCAGCCTGGGCAACTTAGTGAGACCCTGTCTCAAAATAAAAAATGAACAGGGCTGGAGATGTAGTTTGGTAGTAGGGTGCTCCAGTGTTTCAGTCTCCAGTTCCACAATAAATAAATAAATATTAAAAATTGAAAACATAAGCTCATATTTCTATTGGCTAGAAGTGCTAAATATCAGGTGACCTTGTATCTTTGGGTTTGTTTTTGCCAAGCAACATCAGCATGTCTCTATTAACTGAAATCCTTGTATCCTGGCCTGAGCAGCTTGGGCAGTACTTGATAGAGGAGGAGGCACAGTGCCAGCCCTCAGGTTGCTGTTAAGCCCCTCTTGGCTTCTAGCTCAGCCTTGCCAGATTGTCCTGCCATCCTTTCTCTGCCTCCCCTCCTCCACAGGACAACAGAAGTGTGGGCAGAGGGTTCTGGGGCCTGCCAGGGCTCTGGGAACTCAAGGATTCTGAAGACAGTGTGGCCAGTAGTCAGAAACCAAGGCTGGTTCTTGAGAGCTGTTCCCATGGCCAGGACCACAGATGAGCCTTTCATCTGCCCAGTCCCAAGCTTCACTGCCCAGTACCTCCCTGCTGGCTCTTAGTGGCAGCAGAGCCCTGGACCAGCCCTGCCAGCACCATCTGGCCGTGGGGGAACAGGCTCCCCAGCTCTCCCATCCCCTGTGCCACTGCCTATTCCCCAGGTCCTGGTGGATTCAAAGATTTCTGTGATAATTCAGGGATACAGGGAGAGGTATGGGAAAGAAAGCTATCCCAGACTTCAGCAAAACAAACAAAACAACAAACTTCTGTAGCTGTCATTTCTGATGAACAACCCCCACCTGACAGTTTAGCGATGTTCCTGGTTAATACGACCCAGATTAGACCTATTCAGTTGATATGAATGGGACAGCTTTATAGCCCCGTGAAGTTAACCAGACCTGTACAGAGTTCAACAGCCTTATCTAACATTCCTTTTCCTTCTCCTATATAAACTTGTTCATCACAGCAGCACACACTCCCAGCATGCTTATTGTGTACCAGGCACTGTGCTAGGAGCTTTTGTATATTAATTCATTTCATTTGGATTTCAGGCACAATAACCTTATGAGATATTATTATATACTGTTTATAGATGAAGTAAGGCACAGAGAAGTCAAGTGATCTTGCTCAAAGTCACACAGCTAGAAAGACAAAGCTAGGGATTGAAATCCAGGCGATCTGGCCTCAGTGCTTGTGCCCTAAATTACTCCATCACATGGCTTCTCTTGGAATGCTGGAAGAATCAACTGTGTGTGTTTCCCTTAACTGGGTCCTTGCTAACCAGTTTATGATAAACCTCTGACGAATGTTCTCAATCCAAAAGGTATCTGAGATTGGCCTAAACAGATGAAAACTGATGAGGTGGGAAAGTAACCAAACTTGCAGGAAAGAAAAAAAATCCCAGAAGAATAAATCTATCTTTTTTTTTTTTTTTTTTGTCTGCTTGTCAATATGAGTGGGAAGGGAGCACATCTAAGAGCAGGCACAGCTTGTTAAAAGATACACTGTACCACGAGTCCCATTGATAGGTGCCTTTAGTTCATCAGGCTGCCTGAGCAGGCTCTGAAATGCAGATATATCTAACTCGCAGAGGGCAAAGGAACAAGTGTACAGGACGGGAGGAGAGAGGTGTCAGGGAGAAAAAACTCAAGAAAGAGGCCGTCAGCAAGCTGTGAGCTGTGTGGGTGCGGCAGACAGGATACAGATGATGGGTCTTTATACAAGTATGGTGCAAAGGTTTGAATCTGGTTGTCTGGTTTAAAACTCAAGTTGAAATGCAATCCTCATTATGAGATATTAGCAGGTGGGACCTTTAGGTGAGTATGAATATATTCTGCCTCATGAATGCATTTATCCATCCATTTACACGGTGAATAGATTAGTGAGTTGATGGATTATCTCAAGAGTTGGTATGCTATGAAAGTCAGTTTGATCATGCCTGTGACCCCAGCAACCACAGGAGGATTGCAAGTTTGAGGCCAGCCTCAGCATCTTAGTGAGACCCTATCTCAAATATTTTAGTGGGGCCTACTTGGGATTGAACCCAGGGGTGCTTAACCACTGAGCCATATCCCCAGACCTTTTTAAACTTTTTTTTTTTAATTTTTTTTTGAGACAGGGTCTTGCAAAGTTGTTTAGAGTCTCACTAAGTTGCTGAGGCTGACTTTGAACTCATGACCCTCCTGCCTCAGCTTCCCAAGCTGCTAGGATTGTAGGCATGCACCACTGCACCTGGCCCAACCTCAAACTTTTAAAAAATTAAAATAAATAAGAAAATAAAGGACCAGGGAAGTAGCTCAGTGGTAGAGTGTCCATGTCAAATTCCCAGTACTCCCCCACACAGACACAAAAAGTCAGCTTGGCTATGTCTTTCACATCTCCCTGTCTCTTGCCATGTGATGCCCTGCATTGCCTCAGGATTTTGTCAACAAGAACGCCATTGCCAAATACATCCCTTCAACCTTGGACCAGAACTGGGAATCAAAATAAACCTCTTTTCTCTTTGACCTATTGTGTTAGTGTTTCATCACTATGACAAAATACCTGAGAAAATCAGTTTAAAGGAGAATGATTTATTTTGGCTCCTGATTTCAGTCTGTGGCTCCATTGCTCTGGGCCTGAGGTGAAGTAGAACATCATCTCAGAAGGGTGTGGCAGGGGGAGGCTGCTAAGCTCATGGCAGCCCGGAAACAGGGAGCGAGCCAGGGGTGGGGGGGCAAGAACTACCCTTTGAAGCCAGGCACAGTGGCACATACCTGTAATCCCAGTGACTCCGGAGGCCAGGGCAGGAGGATTGCACGTTTAAGATCAGCCTGAACAATAAAGTGAGACTCTGCATCAAATAAAAATTAAAAAGGGCTGGGAAGTGCTGGGGAGTGATCTTGGCTAAATTATATTGCTATATTGTATATGAATATGTAACAACAAATCCCATCATTATGTACAACCCCAATGCACCAACAAAATAATGTGGGAGAAAAAAGGATTAGGAGCGTAACTCAGTGGTAGAGTACCCCTGGGCTCAATTCCTAGAACCCCCCCTCAAAAAGTGCAGGAAAGCCGGGCACAGTCATCTGTAATCCCAGCAGCTGGAGGCAGGAGGATCGCGAGTTCAAAGCCAGCCTCAGCAATGGCAAGGTGCTAAGCAACTCAGTGAGACCCTGTCTCTAAATAAAATACAAAATAGGGCTGGGGATGTGGCTCAGTGGATGAGTGCCCCTGAGTTCAATCCCTGGTAGTTTCCCTCCAGAAAAAGTCAAAGAAAAAAGATCAGGAAGGAGGTTAGGGAAAAGGAGATCAGGGAAAAGGAGATCAGGGAGAAGAATTTTGGGAAAAAGGAAAAAAAAAAACATGTAAGTTTCAAAGTGACAAGGGATCTAGTCAAAGCACCAAGTGCACCCTGTTACAGATGGGCTAGAATGTGGCTCAGTGGCAGAGCGCCCCGGGGTACACACACAAAGCTCTTAATATTGCTCTGTGCAATTATATCCCAATTACAGCGGAGGCGTGCAGTCTTCGGTGCTATCAAAAGACAATGCACCACATAAAAATAAACAAATAAAATAAAGGTATTGTCCCAATTAAAAAAAAAAAAGTCAAGGGGGAAAAAAACCCTCCTAGGGCACACCTCTATTGATCCATTCCCTTCAAATAGATGCTGCTTCCTACAGTTTCCTCCATCTCCAGATGATGCCGTCAAGTTATGAATCCGTTAATAGATGGATCCACTGATGAAGTCAGAGCCTTTCTGACCCAGTCACTTCCAAAAGCCCCACCTCTGAACACTGCTGCATTGAGGACCAAGTTTTTAACACATGAGCCTTTGGGGAACATTCCAGAGCCAAACCATAACAACTTAATCAGTCTGTGGTGGTGTTATTAACACACAAAATGGGCCGAGATGAATGGCTACCGGTTCATTTTCTTGTTACTTGTGATGATCTCCTCCACTCCCTGACCTTTGGTCAAAGTCTAGTCAGCACAAGGCAAACCGCTGGGAGTGACATCTGCCTGGAGAAACAAGCCTCTCTGCTGGCCTCAGAGTTACTGGGGACACTGGGTTTCCACCAGGTACAGGTCAGACAATGTCCAAGCTTGTCCAACCACAGTGGCATCTACTTCCTGAAATCCAGTGCATGTTCTGCTCCCCTATCTGGTGCCCTCCCAGCACAGGGCTCTTTCTTCCAGGAGTGGTGCCTTCTCTCTACCCATGCAGGCTGGCAAGGCCCTGGGTGGAGTCTCTGCTAAAAGCTGAAGACCTGAGGCCCCTCAGGTAGCCACTTGGTTCCCAAGCACTGTGTGGCCCTGGGCTATTGCTCTAGACCCTCTGGAGACAGAAGAAGCCCCTCTGGCCTCTCTAGGCCTTCCTCGGACTCCTGACTTAGTCTCCTGCCTCTTTCTGGGCCACCCTTAGTGACCTCCTCTGGGCAGCCAGCCTGCCTCTGCAAGTGTATTTAGTCCATGGGCTCTCAAAGGCACTTGGGTCTTATCACAGGTTCCCAAGTGGGACACTATTAACAAGCATTTGAGTCTGCCAATCAGGGGCTTACTTTTTTTTTTTTTTAAAGAAGTTAGAACAGCCCACAGGTTTAGTTCGTTTATCCATTCATTCCCTCTTGTTAACATTACATACCAGAAACATTAGTTTTCTAATTTATTCTCACAACATACCTTTCGGTATTTTTATCTTTAAGTTACAGGTGAGGAAACTGAATATAGGGTCCTTGCTTAGCATCTGGATGGCCATCTGTCTCAATGGGCAAAAGGTGCAACGTATGCAGTCGAGGGGGAGAACCAAACAATGTCCACACGCTTCTGTCCTAGTAATGCTTTATTCACTTAAATCACTCAATACAACTTCACTCTATAGGTTCTTAATCAAGAAAACGACAATCCTTAAAGCTAGGCACTACAACAGACATAAGCAATTCATAGCAAACAATTCTAGATTAATTCTAAGCACTGCAAACACACGTAATCGTGACAGGCTTATGACAGACATTCCCTCTGAACGCTAAGTTCGAGTGTCAGATCAAAAGTCTCAAGCCTTAGGCTTTAAGTCCAGCAGATGCACACTCACTCAGACCGCGATGATCCGGTAAGGAACCAAGGCAGGCTTCTCCTCGGGTGGAGCTGACGGCTGGCTGAGGAGAGGGTCGTAGGGAGAAGTTGCTCTCACCGGGGTTAAGATGTGGCTTTAGAATTTAGTGGTGAGGAAGATGCAGAGGATCAGCAAATGATGAAAGGTGTTGGGATGTCAGTCCAGGTCCTCACCAGGCTCTCAGTCTGAGGGCATCATTGTTAGCTAAATGTCTGTTCATTTGCTCCATTATTTGTACCAAACTCTGGGGCTTTTGACGCTCCTTTTAATCCTTATCAGCTGCCACTGGGCCTCTCTGTTGCGTCATTTACCCTAGGGTTAAAACATCTTGTCTGGTGGTCCCCACCTTTCCCTCTTATCAGGTGAGGACAGCCTGCCAGAGACTTCACTCTAAATTTATCAGGGTGGGGAGAAGTGACTTGTTTGTGCCTGAGGGCCATACTGGAGGGCTCCAGTGCCTGGTGAGACTGCAGGTTTCACACTGGAGTTTTTAAAATGGAGTTGCTTAGGCTCAGGCCTAAGGCCATCCTTACACCATCTTAAGGGACAGCCGCCATTTTAAAGAAACAGTTTCACTTTCCTGCCCTAGGGCATTTCTGAGAAAGGCTCACCACTCCCTCATCCCAACCCAACCCTTAAACACCTGCATTAGGACCTGCCTGGCTCTGATTCCTGAACCTACCCCATAAAAGTCCTGGAACCCAAGCCTGTTTTGCCTCTCTCCACTCTAGAGAGATGGCCTTTATTTGTCAGCTCTGACAAACTCTCATGTGTATCTCTACCTGGTCTCTGTCTTTCATTTTTTGCTTACCTGTCTCTCATTCCTTGCTTTCCCTTCACTGAGGAGCAAGGAGTGGTTGGGATTCAACCCCTTTCTGGATTGTACTGGTCTTGTGGCTTGGAGGGGTTGGGAAGTAGAAGAGGAGGTCAGGAGAGTGACTGGGTCTGTGGGTCCTAGACCCACAAGTAGCCATACCCAGGCAAGGGAGGAACTTGTGGAAGAGAAGGCAGGTGGAGTACATGGGAAGCTGGATACAGTAGTGCCTGTCTGAAATTCCAGCAGCTTGGGAGGCTGAAGCAGGAGGATCACACATTCAAGGCTAGTCTCAGCTATTTAGTGAGGCTCTCATTAACAAAGGTTTTGAGACCCTGTCTCAAAATAAAAAATAAAAAGGGCTGGGAACGTGGCTCAGTGGTTAAGTACCCCTGGGATCAATCCCCAATACTAAAAAAAAAAAAAAAAAGAAGAACCAGGATGGGAATAGGAAAGGAGGGAGGGGACAGGGCACCCTCAGTCCTTGCAGAGGCAGGAGGCTTAGCGGGAGAGGCTGGGTGGAGCTGAAGGGTAGGGTGCACAGCAAGAGAATTCCTAGGCAGAAAGTGAAGGAACTTCCTTGAGAATGGAGGCCCAGCCCATACCTCCTGCTCCTGGGGGCTAAGGCAGAGGGAGGGTGTCTAGCCCAGTGAACAGATTTCCACCCACCCCTGGGGGTATCCAGGGGAAGGGAGGGAAGACCAGCCCTGTCCTTGGGGGTGGGAGTGGACAAGCAAGTGAACACTATGCTAGTGGCTTTTCATTCAACATTTCCTTCCCTCCCAGTAAGAAAAGCATAAGAGGGGCTGGGGTTGTGGCTCAGCAGTAGAGCGCTTGCCTAGAACATGTGAGGTCCTGGGTTCAATCCTCAGCACCATATGAAAATAAGTAAATAAAATAAATGTATTGTTTCCAACTACAACTAAAAAAAAGAAGCCTAAGAGCCACATTTTAGAGGTGAGGAAACTGGACGGCCATGTCCAGTGACTTGTCTGAGGTCACATAGTTAAGCTGGGGTGTAGGTGGCATGCAAACTAGAGGAGCTGGGTATAAATACAAACCCCAGCTGGGCGCACCTGTAATCCCAACAGCTTGGGAAATTGAGGCAAGAAGATCCTGAGTTCAAGGTCAGCCTCAGCAATTTAGGGAGGTCCTAAGAAACTCAGTGAGATTTGTCTCTAAATAAACTATAAAAAAGGGCTGGGGTTGTGGCTCAATGGTAGAGCGCTTGCCTCCAACATATGAAGCCCTGGGTTCAATCCTCAGCATCATATAAAAATAAATAAATGAAGATATTCTGTCCATCTACAACTAAAAAATTCATTTTCTTTAAAAGGGGCTGGAGATGTGTCTCAGTGGTTAAGTGCCCCTGGGTTCAATCCCGGGTACCAAAATAAATAAACAAATAATAAAACAACCCAAAGCAGTGAGTGCCAGGGACAGGGCTGAGTCGTGACCTCAGTGGGTGAGCAAACCTGGAGGGGGATGGGAAGCAGTGGGTAACTGAAGCCCCCCCAACACCACCCTCCCAGCACCTGCTTATTCTGGGCAAGAAAGAGAGGCTGGGGCCTTTCTAGGGAACCTCCTGCCTTGGGCAACTACCCAGTTCTGTGGATACCCACAGAGGTTTCGAGGTTTCGAACACCTGGGCACAGTAGAGCTGGCAGCTGGCTCAGAGGTGGGGGAAGGGGAAAAGGAAGAGAAAAGAAAGAAGGATGGGGGAAGGAGAGAGGAGAGAAAAGAAGGGAGGGAGGAGGGAAGGAAAGATGGAAGGGAGAACCTCATTTTTTAATTTTAATTTTTAGTTGTAGATGGACACAGTACCTTTATTTTGTTTATTTATTTTTATTTGGTGCTGAAAATCTAACCCAGTGCCTCACACGTGCTAGGCAAGCGCTCTACCACTAAGCCACAACCCCAGCCCTCATTTGGTTATTTGTGCCTAGCTGGGTCTGTGTCCTTGCACAGGTGTGCTCCTGAGAGTGAGTGTGTGTATGTGCAGTGCTATTTTTCTCTGTGGTCCTCTAAGTTCCATGAGTCCTGTGAGCCAAGCTGGGAAGGCGCCATTTAGAGGAGCAAGGAGGCCAGGCTTGCTGGATCTTCTGCTTCCTGGCTGTGCCATCATGAGCCAGGGTGCTTCCTGAAGTATAAGGCTCTACGTTGATAATATCCTCATTTAAAGAAGAGTCAGCTGGGCACAGTGGCACACCCCTGTAATCTCAGCAGCTCTGGAGGCTGAAATAGGAGGATCACAAGTTTGAGGCCAGCCTCAGCAATTTAGCAAGGACCTAGGCAACTTAGTGAGACCCTGTCTCAAAATAAAAAATAAAAAGGGCAGGGAATGTGGCTCAGTGTAAAGTACCCCTGGGTTCAATAACCAGTACCAAAAGAGTCAGCAGCCCTGAACTGGGCACTTTGACTCATATCTGTAATCCCAGAGACTCAGGAGGCTGAGGCAGGAGGATCACAAGTTGGAGACCAGCCTCAGCAAATTCGTGAGACCCTGTCTCAAAATGAAACGTAAGAAGAGCTGGAGATATGGCTTGGTAGTAGAATGCTCCTGGGTTCAACCCCCAGTACCACACACACACATAAAGAAGAGACAGCAGCCCTAGACATGATCCACAGGAATTGGGGGTTACCAAGAAGATTAGAAATGCATGAGGAAGATGAAGGCTTTGGGCCTGGGCCTGGAAGAGCTGGAAGGGACAGTGATTGCCTCAAGAACCCTATATTGGGTGAGGGACACTCTCTTGGTTGTCCCAGGCCAGCCAGTCCCTGACACGCACACGTATCCCTGACTACCCAGTACAGCTTGGCTCCTTTCTCATGCCTTGGGCTTACTTTCTCCCAGAAGCATTGCTGTGTCCTAGCTCTGTCCTGGGCTGGTGTCCCCCTGTCCTCACCCCCCTGTGCTGAGAATTGAATCCAGGGTGCTCTATCAGTGAACAACAACCCCAACCCTATCCCAATCTTTATACCTGTGTAAACTGAGCCTCAGAGAGGTGAAGTAATTTGCCTAAGGCAGCAGAGCTAATAAAGAGCAGAGGCAGATTTGAACCAATGAGGATGGACACCAGTCTTAGCCTCTAGCCCCTCTAGCACAGAGTGTAGGGTCCCCTGCCCTGTAGCTGTAGCCACCAGTTCTGGGCATTTTCGGGAGAGCCCTTCTGTTCTCTTAGGCCTGTCTCCTCTTGTCACAGTGTGGGGAGCCCCATTTTTTGGTGGCAGCGTGTCAGGTCAGTGACATTTTGGCTTTTCAAAGAACTGGCTCCTAGCCACAGCTCGGGTGGTGGCCGAGAGTGGTGGCACTCTACCTCCACTGAACTTGGAACACAGGGCCAGCTGTCAGGGAACCCCTGGAAATCCACTGGGTGCTGGAGGTCCAAGGTCCTGCAGGAACAGAGAGGTGGCTGGGCCCTGGGAGGCCATGGCTGAGAGCTGCTCGCGGAGCAGAGGTAGGGATGGGAATGGGATCAGGCATGATCTCATGATGGTTTCTGGTGGTCTGGTCAATCTCAGGATCCTCAGGCTCACCTAGTCTTCATCGTCTGATCAATAGATAGTGCTGGAAAGTCCCCTAAATTACAGCGTTCTCTAGATAGCCTATCTTTCTCCTCTAAATCTATTTATGGGGGGTGGTGTTAATTAACAGTGCACAGATAGAGTTAAAGATTTCCTAGGAATTTGGGAGTAACAGGCCTGGAAAAGCACTTGGAATTTCTGAATTAAAATCTTATTTTCTTGTCCTTCCTTTAGGCTCCTTTCTACCTAATTTTCATTTTGCCTATCCCGCCTGAGGCACACTTCTTGAGAGGCCCCCAAAATGTCTTCATAGGCCTTTTACCTCCAAGAGCTTTCTGTTGCCCCTTCTGGGAACAAACAGGAACCACTGTCACAGATGGGTCAGGCTGACCACAGTCTGACATTTCTGCCCTCCACCTGCCCGAGATTAGCATCTCAGCACCCAGTGTTAGGGCTGAGGGTCACAGGAAGTCCTTGTGACCTCCTGGAGATTTCCCTCAGAAGATAAATTGTGGGCAAGGAGAACCGTGCCGGGTTCCCATACCGCAGGTGCCCTGGGATTGATTGCCTGTTGGAGAGAAGGCGCTCAGGGCCTATTGTCCCTGTTGGGACAGTCCTCATAGGGCTCCTGTTTGTGGCCTCACAGTTGGGATAGGAGTGGGGATAGAACTGGGACTCGGAGCTGAGCTTCAAATGAGCTGAGGTGGGGTGAGGGTGGCTGGACACAGCTGGGCATGGGGGCCTTGGGAGCAGAAGGCACTGCTAGAGGACATACTGCCCCCCGGCCCCAGGATGGAGCTTGTGGAGGAAGGGTGGCGGCTGCGGTGTGCTTTGGGCTTTTTGGCCTTCCCATGGCGACTCAGAACTTCTTTCCAGAGAAGAGAAAGCAAGACTTTGACCTGCACCTTCCTGGAATCCTGCGGCCTCTCAGGAACTGGCCTGAAGAAGGAGGAGGAAGAGTGCTTCACTGAGCGTCACGGGCAGTCCCGCCTGCTCCAGGTGTGTGGGGACATGTAGCACCTGACTCCACCTCAAACCCAGGCAGGGTCCTCATTGCACGGCAGGGGACCCTGGGACTCAGGAAGGCTAAGAGGCCTCCCCCAGGTCCCACAGCCATGAGTGGCAACTTGGGTTTTGGGCCTGGGTTTGGCAGCCAGTGCCCCTGTCCCCTACCAGAGCACCCACCAGAGCACCCTAAGAAGGAACTACCTCCAAGGCAGGAGGCACTGGGGGCACTTCAGCACCAGCCACCAAGGCAGCGGTTTCCCAGCACGGGGAATTTTCTAGATGAAGCTAGAGATTCCCTGGAGGTCATGCCCTGCTAATGCTTGCTTGCCTCCTGCTGAGGGGGCTCTAATCTCATGACCCAGGAGCTCAAGGTCAGCCCCAGTCGCCTCCTAGTCTGCGGGCCTTGGCCTGGGGTGAGGCTGACTTCCTGCCGGCTGGGCCCCCTGTACCTCTCACCCTCAGGTTTGGGGTTTGCACTGGTCCCACAGGCTTGACTTGCATTTCCTCCCTGGAGCCTGAGCAGTTAGTTCCCTGCCCTCCACCCCATGCCCCCCACGACCTCTCTCCCTGGGCGTGCGCTGCCCTGTGTCTGGGGAGGTGAATCGGTGCCCTGTGGCGGGAGTGGCTGCTGCCCCTCTCTACCTCACAATACCATTGCTCACCCACCCCCAGCCTCCAGTCACCCTCTGTGGAACCTGTCACACTCTTGTTCCTGTGTTCAAGAAGGAGGCACAGAGCTCAGTAAGGGGCGATCTGGCCAGCTTAGCCCAGAGCCACCCGCTGCGGTGCCCATGTGTCCCCTGGCAGGACCTTGCCTCCCCTTTCCTCTCTTCAGGAGGCTTTCTCTGACCCACCAGCCACAGGTGAACCCCAGCCCTACCCTGTCTCCACTCTGACAGCCATTTCAGCCAGAGCCCATAATCCAGCCACCTTTGGCCAGTGTGGAGGGCACTCAACCCACTTCAAGGGACTGGCGGGGAAGGATTGAGCCCAGTGATTGAGAGGTCTTCAAGGAGTGCAGCTGCAGAGTCTAGGGCAGAAAGGAATGACCCCAAGGAGGGAGGTCTGAGGGTCCTGAAAGGATGAGCTGAGCTCCTTTCAGACTCTGGGCTACACTTTAAAGCCACATGTAGGGACTTTGAAGAGTAGCCTCCTGCCACATGCTGACTTGACCCCACTTGGGTCTTTCCCATCTCTTTGACACCCCAGCCTCCAGGATCACCAAATGAGCGAGATGGCTGAACAAGGTGTTTGGGTGCTGACTGAGGGTCCCAGGGACCACGGAGTTAAGCCTTGTCCTGGGCCCATCCTCTCCCTGCAGCCCAGTATCCCATGCCCTGAGGGATTCCTTGGCCCCCTATCCTATTCTGGGAGCCACCTGTGGGAGCAGGGAGGCTGACTGGGGCCTGGCCAGCCTGGACTTGCCCCAGCTTTGGGGCCCAAGGTGTGGCGACCTCCTGAAACCCCTACCCAGGGGAACTGTTCACAGGCAGACAGGCCTGATGAGGTGCTAATTACTGAGCTAATTGGAGCCCTAGTGAGTGAGCTGCAGATGGCTGGGCTGTCAGGAACTGGGGACTGCAGGAGGGGAGGGGGCTCTGGCAGAGGTAAGGAGGGGGATGGAGCCCAGGCTTGGGCCAGAGTGGCTGTGTTTGTCCAGGAATTGTTGACTTATTAGTGATGACCAGCCGCTTAGAAATGCGTTCTTGTTTTCACACCTCTGTTCTGGCCCTGGTTTTCTCTCTGGGAAAATATTTGTGTTCTGAGGCCACTGCTTGTTGGGAAGGGTTCCTGGGACACCCGGGGCAGAGTGCTCTGTCCTGGGGGAGTGACCAAGGAAGAGGAGGATGCCAGGCCTGCGGTAGCCTGGTGCTCCCGGGTGGGTGGCAGTCTATTTTCTATTGTTAGAGCAAACTACCTGAGAGGGGGTAGTTTATCAGAAATAGAGTGCTAGTTAGCTCAGGGTTCTGGAAGTCCAAGAGCACGGTGCCGGCCTCTGTTGGGCTTCTGGTGGGGGACCTTTGTGCTGCATCAGAACATGGCCAGGGCATCACCAGGTGAAACAGAGTGAGGTGCCAGAGAGTTCGCTTTTAAACAAAGTCACTCCCTCCACAACCCATGAATCATTAATCCACCAATGGATCAATCCATTCATGCTGGCAGAGCCTCATGACCCAGTCACCTCCCCAAGGTCAGGCTCCAGATACCTTTCATGTGAGAATTTGAAGGTTGTTTTCAACACATAAAATTCAAGGGGTGCATTAAACCACAGCAGCCCAGGAGACAGCCTGTAACAGAGGGGACATCACCAGGCTGGGCCATTTTGCTGGAGGGTTCTGGGGCTTTCTCCAGGTCGGCATGGCTCTTTCTCATCTTGGCCTAGATCCTGCCTTTCTGAGAATAGCTGCTGTGTGGCCTCCTGAAGGGGCCAGAGAGCCAGGGTAGGGGGATGGACTTGTGGACTGTCGAGGCCTTAGGAATGGTGGGTGAGGTGGCCTGCTCCCCAGGCAGACCGCAAGTCTTTGTGCTGACCTTGCTATGGCCTGAAAAGAAAGGGCTGCTACCCTCTTCTCTCCCCGACCCTTCTAACACAAGCACCCCAGACCTTCCGGAGAATCTGGCTACTTAGGGCCAGACCCCAGCTCTCAGCAGGGCAGTCTGTGGCTATCTCAATGGCCACAGCCCAACTCCAGTCCTGTCAGTGCCCCATGGCTCCTGACCACACGCTGCACTCCCTGGTCTTCTGGGTCTCTTCTGTCCAGTTAGGTCTACCCTGCAGCTCCAGTTCCATCTGGGTAGGACCCTCAGTGACTGGGCTCCTGTAGCCCTGCCTGCTGCAGGCCGTTCAGACCCCGCGGGCTCAGGACCTAGGGCTGTCCGAGATCTGGAGAGAAAGCTGGGAGGCCAGACCTCACCCCCACTGAATGCTTGTCCACTCTCCTCTCCCAGGAGTCACTGAACGCTAAATGACATTATGGATAGTGATAGTGGTTTAATTATTGTGATGATAAGTCCTCCAATTTATTTATTTGTTTATTTGTCTATCTATTTATTTATTTTTGGTATTGGGGATTGAACCCAGGGACGCTTAACCCCACCAAGCCACATCCCCAGCCCTCTTTAAAATATTTTATTTAGATACAGGGCCTTGTGAAGTAGCTTAGAGCCTCGCTAATTTGCTGAGGCTGGCTTTGAACTAGGAATCTTCCTGCATCAGCACCCCAAGCCCCTGGGATCATGGGAATGCGCCACCACTCCCAGCTAATTTCTCCAATTTTATGCATCCCGATTTCTGGGTCAGGCATTGTGATAGGTACTTCCCATGCTAGTCTTCTCACAGCAACTCTCCAGGAACGGATGTTTTATCATCCCCACTTTTCAGTGAGGAAACAAAAGCTCAGAGAGGCAAGCAGTTCATCCAAAGTTGCACAGCTCCCAAGTGACACTTTAGGGACTCCAAAGTCACTACCTCTTACAATGAGAGGGAGGCTTGTTATTATTTTTTTGCCAACCTGTTTCCTTCCCCTTTTCCCCTCCCTCCCTGCCTGTGATCATATACTGGGTGAGTTTGCATCATTACTAGGGCTCAGGGGTCCAATTAGGAGACTCCCCCAGGGAAGTCGACTGAGGCAATCTCTGCCCCAAGAGGGTCTCCCTGAGCTGAAGTTTTAATTAGCCATCACTGCTCTTCCTGAAACTCTGACCTGCCAGTGGCTATCCCAGCCCAGCTACCTGCAGCAGGAAACATGTCTGGGTGCAACCCAGGGATCCAGCTCAAGTGCCCCAGCGCGGGAGGGAGATGTGGCGGGGCCTGTGTCCCACAGCGCTCTGCATCCACCTTGGCCTTACCTCACTTAATCCAGTAAATGGATTATAAAATAAATGGATTAGGTGACTTAATCCATTAAATGGATTAAATAAATCAAATGAGTTAATATTTGAAAAGCATTTAAAATCATGCCAGGTACAAAGGCTATATGTGTGTTTGTTAAATTAAAAAAAACAAGTCATGAGGGAGGGGGGAGTAAGGGACAGGGTAGGGGCACAGGGCTATTCTTGGATATGAAGACAACACATTCCCGGATGACCCAGCCATGGTAGGTGACCCATATGTGGGCTGTGGCTGTCTAGGATGCACAGTGCTGTCCCCTTGCAATGTGGGGAGCTTGGGACTGAGCGCACAGCCGGCTTGGAAGAAGGGAATACACAGGTATGGAGAGGGCTGGGTGCCAGGCGCCTTCATACCCTGCACACTGCCCTCTAAGACAGGGCTTATCAACTTTCTATCAGTGAAGTAACAGAGGCTGGAGGTCAGGAGAGGCCATCAACAACTCCAAGATCACACAACTGTTAGGCAGAGGATTTAGACTCAAAGCCCAAGCCCTATATGCTGTGAAATCTGATTCCTTGTGTCCCCCACCTCAGGCCACAGGGTCTGGAAAGTCATAGGGTTATCCCCCAGATCCAAAAGGGGCAAAAGTGCTCCTCTCACCGGGCATGGAGGCACACACCTATAATCCCCATGACTTGGGAGGCTGAAGCAGGAGGATTGCAAGCTTGAGGCCAGTCTCAGGAACTTAGTGAGGCCCTAAGCAACTTAGGGAGACCCTGTCTCAAAATAGAAAATAAAAGGGGCTGGGGCTGGGGCTCAGTGATTGAGCACCTCTGGGTTCAATACCAGCTACCAAAAAGAAGTGCCCCTCTCTGCTCCTGCTCAGCCTCCCCTCAACCTCCAGGAAACATGAGGGCTTTAAGTGTGGGTGTTGTGTTGAGGGCCCCAGAGACTCCTTTTCTGGGGCAGGGCTGTGAGCCTAAGCTGAGAGGTGACAGGGGGTTTCTGAGGCATCACACTCACCCCTCCCAGGAGCAGGAGGAGAGGCTTCCTGACCATGACCATGACCCTGGCCATTGGACAGCTCACCTCCCTGCTGGGCAGCAGCAGCCGCTGCTGTGTCAGCCAGGAGCCAGAGCTGAGCCCTCCTTGGACGTGGTTGCCTGGTAACTAGCCCTAAGTGACGGAAACCCCAGCAGGCCACTAATGAGGGGGCAGCCAATCACCTAGCCAGACCCTGCCACCCCAGTCAGCATTAGGAATGCTTCAAGGACAGTCTCCCAGGCCTGCCCACGGTAGGAGGGGAGGTGCCCCAGCATGGTAGGAGGGGGCACAGTAGGGTAAGGAGGAGCTGGTTGGCAGCCCCCCAAAACCATTGGACTGGGGAATTGAGGGGGAGGATATTCCTGCTGGAGGCCAAGGCCTGACCAGAGCAAGGGACAGGCACTGGGCTGGAGTCAGGCTGTGGGTCCAGCTGCCCAAGCCCAAACCACCATCCTGAAAACAGCTGGGACTGCTCTGCCCAGGCACCAAGGCTGGGGGAGGGGATCCCCAGAGAGGCCCTGGCTGGGGTTGGGGGGGAAGGAGGTGATTAGGGAGGTTGGCAGGAAGCCAGGCCCTGGGTAGAGAGCAGCTTCTGCAACATGGGGTTGGGGGGGTGAGGGGGTCGGGAGTGGGGGGGTGGGGAGGGCTGCAGGCTCTTTCCTCTCAGGGGGTCCCCCTCTTCTCCTTAGCCTCCGCCCCAGGCTGGAGGCCTCCTAGAGGGGACAGCAGACAGCAAGAGGCAGGTGGAGCTGAGCCAGGTGTTTTTCCATTCTAGGTCTGGGGAGAGGATGTGGGGGGCGGGATATTGTCAGAACAAGAAGGACACTTGCTCCACAGACTGGGCAGGCCCTCAGTAGACCTCGGTTCCAGACGTGCCCAGCTGAGTCCCCGAGCATGTAGCTGCCTTCTGGGCCTCAGTTGCCCCATGTCATGGTACTACAGGCAGGAAGCAGGCTATTGCTGGGCTGAGGTGCGGTCAGGGTCCTAAGGGGACTGCGCTGGGGGCGGGGGTGCCTGGACTTAGGCAACCTTGGGCAGCAGAGGCTCTCACCTCTGGGCCCAGTTGGGTTTTTCCGTTTTTCTTCTCTTTCAGATGTGCAGGGCCTTCCTCCACTGCCAAACTAAACTCAGATATAACCTTAGCCCTAGTCAGCCTGTCCCCTGGAGGCAGACCTTGCTCTGGAGGTCCCCCCTGGTAGGGAAGCCAAGAGCTGAGGCTAAATGGAAGTGGGCATGGAAGGCTGTGGGGCCTCAGAAGGGACAAGGAAGGCTTCCTGCAGGAGGCCAACAGGAGTTAGTAAAGAAAGCTCACCAGTAGCCCTGGCTCCCAGGGGGACAAGGGAGTGTATCTAACAAAGGGTGGAAGTGTGACCCACAGGAAAGTTAGGCGGCTCTGGGGGGCTGCTGTGCTAGGCTGGCTGGGCAGGGACAAGCAGAAGACATGCAGAGTCAGAGTGGGAGACACAGGAGACCTAAGCTGGGGGTGATGGGGTCAGACATGGGTACCAGAAAGACCTCTTTGGAAGTAGGGAGGGGTACTGCCCACTGCCTCCAACAGCCAGACAGACCCTCCGATGGCTGGCCTCTGGGATGGATGGAACAGCGAACAGCACCCACTGCCTCGAGAACAGGAGCGCAGTGGTCTGCTTTAGGTCTGGCTCTCTCTAGCTGAACCGGAAGACAGCTCGTTCACTATGATACCCCATAAAGCTTGGGGTCCTTAATATTTAGTGGCGGGAAGGATGGGAAGGAGAGAAGGCAGATCAAGCCACCCTGGCTAGGAATTAGAGATGGCTTCCCTCCTCTGCAGAAAGGCCATTGTGTACAGCTTTCCGGAGCCAGTAGGCCACACGGTCCTCCAGAAGGGCCAGTGAAAGCCCTCCCTGCTTTCTGAGCCTTTGAGATTCCCCTTTGAGCCACTGATTTCCTCTGAGTGGGGGTGGGGTTCCTTCAGTGTGTGGGAAGCTCCCTACTCCCTGCTCCCCCAGACACAGCAGCAGGCTACTCCCCCCCACCTCTGCACAAGCAAGCTCTGATCTAGAAAGTGGCCCACCTTGGCCCATCTGGTCCCCTCCTTTCACCCCCCTAGGTCCTGTGTATCCTAGACTCCTCAGGGCCTGAGCCCAGGCTGACAGCCATCAGCACTGCCCAGTTGCACTCTCTGCTTGCTTAAGAGGCACAGGGTTCCTGGCCACCAATAGCACCTGAGCTTTTCCCTTAGAGGGGCTTGGAGTCAAAGTCCTGAGAAAATCCGAGATCTTCCATTTCTGGGCTGTGTGGACCAACAAGTTGACTCCCCTCCTCTACAGCTTGCACTACAAGAAGTGAAGGAATGGGAGCCCGACATGTGGAAACGGTGCCTTCTTGTCTGAAGAGCCAACTGAGGTTAAGAGGCTTGCTGAAGTCACATAGCTCAGAGGCCAAATTCTGCTTGTTTTTACAAATGCCTGCCTCATCTGTTTGTAAGAATTAAATGAGATAATATCTATTAAGAGGCTGACACTGGGCCAAGCTCCACGTAGGAGCTCCTTGCCTCACCATCCTCCAACACTGAGATATACCTCTGTTGGGGGAGCGGCGGGTTCATCAATAGGAGTGTGGGGGCCTCCCAGAAAGAAACAATTTCTATAGCTGGGTCTGAAAGGATGGAGGGAAGCACTGCTGTGTGTCTTCAGACAAAGCACCACACTTCTCTGTTTTTCTGCCTCTAAGATGATTACCCCCACCACCTTTCCTCTGGGGTGAGAGAGAGTCCTCTGAGGAAGGGAAAAGATTTGTAAATAGCAGGTGTGACCTCATTAGTGGGAGTGATATTATTATTAATAACCATAACATAACGAACCAAGGTTCAAAGAGCTGACCCTTTACCTTGCCTTCCCAGGAAGTGAAAAGTAATCTGGGGCAGGTGGAGGAGGGGGAGGGTGTACACCCCCTTGGAAGCATGTGCATAGCTAGGGTGGGGGAGGGTATAATCAGCTTTGGGCTTTTCTATACTACTTGTCTTTGTTAACTCCACCCAGGAAACCCACAGAAGGACAGACTCTTCTGTTCTCTGCTTGATTCGCTGCGCCTTCCAGTCAAAACACCACTTCTCTCCAAGACTGTGGTGCTAATGAAAACACGTGGGGCCTCCCAAGGCCTTCATCTTGTGAGGACTGCCTTCATTTACTAGAGACTCCGCACATGGCACATGACCTTCAGGCTAGAGAGGAAAAGGTCAGAATCTTAGGGCTTACAATCTCCAGACACCCCCAAGAGCTTCCCACAGTGATGCTATTTGACACCACGATCTATAAGGTAGGTTTTCACTGTTCCCATTTTGTGATAAGGAAATCAAGGCTCAGAATATTACAAAGTAGCTCTCAAGTTCTCCATTCTGTGTCCTTTCTTTGGTAGTCCAGGGTGTTTATCTGAGGCTACAAAGGAAGGGACAATGGGACTGCTGTTTTTGGGAGGTGTTCCTGAATTCGGATACATGACTCAGTGACTCAGTTGGGCTGCAGAACCTTAGCTGGCCCTTGGGGTCTCTGTTCATCCTGACCTGGTGGGGTCTTACTCAGGCTCAGGGAGACTGGAGAGACCACCAGGCACTCCTGAGTACACAACTTGAATCTCCTAGACCCCAAAGCCAAGGACACTGTCTTCCTTCCTGCCCCTGCAGAGCAGGATGGGGAGTAGGGGCTGAGCTGGAGGAGGGTGAGGAGAGGGCAGAGCTGGTCAGGAGCAAGAACAGGGAAGAACAGCTTGTGCGAAAGGGGCTGTCAGGCTTGACTCTGATCTGCAGGAAAGAAGCACTTTCCTGATCCACACCTGTAATCCCAGCCACTTAGGAGGCTGAGGTAGGAGGATTGTGAGTTCAAAGTCAGCCTCAGCAATTTAGCAAGGCCCTAAACAATTTAGTGAAACCCTGTCTCAAAATAAAATATAAAAAGGGCTGGGGATGTGGCTCAGTGGTTAAGTGCCCCATTGCAAAAAAAAAAAAAAAAAAAAAAAGCATCAGGAAAGTGCCTAAGGTGTGGCTGCAACAAGATCCCCAGGCTGGGAGCCAGATGATCTGGGTTTTTGTTATAGCCTGCGGTGTGATTTTGGGAAAGTCCCAACCCTCTCTGGGTCTCTCCTCCCCAGATCTTTCCAGACTCTATTTCTAAGGTCCTTCAAGCTCTAAACTAAATGACACCTTTCCCCTTTCCCCAGATGACCTCACATCCTCTTCCTAATCCTACCTGGAGCCCAGTCCCTCCAGCAGCTTCCTGATTCTTGGCACTTGTGGCCTCAGGCCTGCCTCTTCTGTGACTCAAGCCGCCCTGACTTTTCATTTGGAGGAGGAAGCCTAGGTGGTTTTGCCCCTGAACTTGCTCTGCCCTTTGGCATGTCCACCTGTCCTCTTCTCTCACTGCACACATCTGTCCCCAGTCCTTGGGCAGCTCAGGAACTACAAGGACCAGATTCTTTCAAGAAAGGAGCAGTACAGAAGGAGCCTCAGCTAATAATCAGATGGCCCAGAGCCAGGGCAGAGGCAGCCCTTTCACCTCTCCAGCCCCTTTTTTGAATGCACCATTCCCAGCCCAAGATGCTCCACCTCCATCAGGCCCCCCCAGGTTGCACATGTTCAGGCCAGTTCTGAGGGACACTTGCCAAAAAGATTCAGAGATATCTACCAGGCCTCTTAGCAATCCCTCAACCTACAGCACCCTCCTTCCTGGCCCACCCCAGAAGTGGGACCCTTTCCTCAGACAGCTCCGGTACCATAACAGGGTCAAAATACATGTCTGGAATTTGCTCTGTTGAGGCCTTCTCCTCCCCGCTTTAATATAACTAGTACGTCAAGGGAGTCAAGACGCCTACTGTGTGCCAGATAGTTTAAGACAGTCTCTTCCAAGCTTGACAACACAACCACTACGAGACCACTAAGAGGCAGACAGAATTCCAGATTTACACATGAGGAAACTGAAGCTCAATGAGGTCAACTGGCAGGCGCAAGGTCACATAGCTAGAAAGTGGCAATGAATGGCCAGGCGCGGTGATGCCTGTCTGTAAGAGGCTGAGTCAATCTTGACAACTTTTCTAGACTCTATCTCAACATTAAAAATAAAAAGGTTGGGGATGTAGAGCTCCCCGGATTCAATCCCCAGTACGAAGGAAGAGCGGAAGGAAAGAAGGGCCAACGAATGAATGATCCAACGGAATGACTAAACCAGCGCAGGTGACCGGCCCGCCAGGCAATGTGGTTCGCGGAGCGCTGCAGGTACAGACAGTGCATAGCGCCCGCGGCGAGTGGCCAGAGAGTTGGCCCCCCGCAAGCCCTCTCGTGGGCCCTAGGGAGCTCGAGCTCCCAGAGGCGCGGCCGGGCTCTGCCCCCACCCCGCGGGCCGCCCCGCCCCCGCTCCGCCCCCAGTCCGCCCCGCCCGGGACCGCAGACGGCGCCCGGCGGCGGCGCGAACGGCAGCGCGGAGGGTGGCTCTGGGCTTGGCTCAGTGACTTCCCGCGCAGGGCCGGGCGGGACAAGGACCTGCTGCGTAGGCGGTCCTGGAGGATGCGGCTGCAACCTCAGGCAGCGGCAGCGGGAAGCCTGGCGTCCTGCAGGTAGAGCTCGCCCGCTCGGCGGGCGCCGAAACTTGGGCCGAGTTTGCGGGCGGCGCGTGGAGAGGGGGTGGGTGGCCCTGCCCCAGGGCGCCCCTACCGGTCGGCCCGGGTATGGTGCGCGCGTGGCCGGGGCCAAGGTGCTGCGGCTTCCGGCGGGAGGGCTCTCGGGCTAGGCTTGTGCCACTGCCCCCACTTTCCTCGGACTTCGAGGCTCCCGAGGCCTGGTAGCGCTCTGGGGCTCCGGCGGGACCCCGGCACCGGGCTGGCGAGAGAGAGCTCAGGCCAGCGCTCGGGCCTCCCGCGGGGCCCGGCTCACGTGGATTGCCCGGGCGAGTTTGAGGGGGCGGTGGGGGCGGCTAGGGCCAGGGGGCGGAGGACGCCGAGACGCCGCAGGGCCCTGGACGCGCCCTGCTGGGATGGGGCGGCCCTGCGGTTTCCTCGCCACCGCTTGACTCACCATCTGGCCGCAGCCCAGGCTGGCAGGATGGCCCCGAGGCGGTGACTGCCCCGAGGCCCGACAGCCCCCTACCCTGGGACCTCCGGCCAGTCTGTGGCCGTCGGTCCGTGGGGCTCTGTGCATTAGCCTGCCGGCGTGCTCACGTGTGTCCGGTGCCCGAACGAGGGGAGAGCTTTAGTTATAGAGGGGCATGTGTGCAGATGTGGGCCATGCACGTACGTGCAGGCACGGCTTTGCATGCGTGGCGGCGGCCAGTGTGTCAGCCTGCTGGGGTGCACGTGTGCCCCAGCGCAGCCCGGAGGGGCTTTTGAAGACCCGGAAGGCCGTGGGGTCGGTTGGGGCAGCAGAGCCCCAAAGTGAAGTCGACTGTGGGCCCCAGGCACCAAGATTATGGGCGGGGCCCGTAGTGGGGAAGGAGAATAGATCTGATTTTGCTTCCCTTCCACCCATGCTGGATACTATGGGCTGCCCCAGGTTGGGTTGTAGTGTCTGGAGAGCCCAGAGCCTCAGCTGAGGTAGGTGGGAGGTGTGAGAATACATGTGGGGTGGTTCAGCCCTCCCAAGAGTCCAGATGCTGCCATCAACTGGGCTGGAATCACCTATTTCATCATGAGGCCCTTAGGAGGTGGAAGTGGGAATGGGGTCACAGAACTTTAGAGGACTGGGAGTACAGGGGTGGCAGACTCTTCAGGATCCTGCTTGGGGTCCTGGCTGAGGTTGAAGCTCAGCTCGAAGGACCAATAAAACTTCCCTCCCCCACCAAGAGTAATGGGACCCTGTTCCCTGGGGGCCAGCCCTCTCTAAGTGTCTGCTTGTGACCTCATTTTGTATGTCAAGGAAGGAGACATACATTTTGTCTGAAAGGGAAGGCCCTTTCTTAGAGGGAGTGTACATTGGGTCCTCCATCTGCTGGCAGGAGATAAGGCCACCTCTCTGCCTCTTATTAGAGTTCTCTGCTGGCTCCTTGGAGCCTCCTCTCCTCCCACAAGACTCTGAAGGTCCCAGATGGCCTTGTGTCTATTGACTGGGTCCAGAGGGGTCTCAGAAAGTCTCCAGGGCAAAGGGCATGGGTTGGACTGAGCCCAGGAGAAAAAGACCCCAGTGGCTGAGGGTGGATATAGAGCAGGCTCCAAGGAGTATGTGGGGGAGGTGAGACCAGAGCCAGCATCTAATTAATCAGAGTTCCCCAAGGGCAGAGGGGGAGCTCAGCACCCCCAAAACGTACAACCTCTTCTTGCATCATTTCTGTGGAGTTGATGGGGACTTTTCCCCTAGGATACAGGTCCTTGACATAGGATACCATTAGTGGTTCTGTGGCCTGAGTTCTGATATCCTCTTCCAGCTTCTCTAAACTCCCTGGGGGGTTGGATTCTGGCCCAATGAATCAACTCTTTCTGAGAGGCCTACCTGGCTTCTTTGTTGTAGGAAGCTAGGAGTGGAGTGGGCATTGCCTTGTCTTTTCTTGACCCCTTCCTAGTCTAACACTGAGCTTCTGGCTGGCTGACATTGGACCCCTGCCATACCTGGGACACTTAGCTGGTGGTCTAATCATAGCAAGATAGAGCTGATTCATCCTTTCTAATCTATTGAGGGTTTCAGGGAATGGGGTGCTTAGAGGCTGGTCAGTGTGCAGCAGACAGGTCTCAGATGGAGACCTTCATGAGTCATTAAATGCCTGCTGCGTTGAGGATTCTCTACCCTTGACCTCTCAGGGTCTGGGTTCCCATCCTTGCTTGGCCTTGCTTCAGGGCCTCGGTCTTTCTCTAGCACTTATTTTTTTCTATCAGTAAAGTACAGTGGAAGTAGTTGCCAGCTACCACTCTAGGCCCTTGGGACCTCTCTTCCTGGGGAGGGGATGAAAGAGAGAGAGAGAGAGACACATACACACATACTCACACCCACACACCCCACATGACCCCATATGCCTTGGAGTAGCCACCCACAGCCTGAGGGCTGGGCGTGGACACAGGCCCTTTTCCCCTCTGCTGGGATCTTCCCGCTGGCACCACAGCACCATCTGGTGGACAGCCTTGACTTTCACTGAGGGGGAGTGGCTTGTATAGATGTAGGCACCCCAGCCACCTCTTCTGGACTGCCTTCCAGACCCCAAGCCTAGTAACAGCATTGGCTGTGGCCCTAGGGACTTGGGTTTGAGACCTGGATCTGCTGTTTTTGGTAAGGCTGGAAGATCAATGGAGTGTCACAAGAAAAACAATGGCCAGATCTCATGTCTCCCATACAGGGGTGTCTTTTGAGATCACTGTGGCATCTTGGAATAGTGGGAATGACAGGCAGGAGCTTTGCTACTTGTTCCATCTCCTTCATCAGTGACTTTGGGATGGATGAGTCTCCATCTATTTTGGTGGGTATAAGCAAAGGCAAGTGATCCTCAAAACTGCCCTAAAATCTGGAACCCCAAGGAAGGGGTCTTGGGAGTCACTTGGAAGAAATATGAACAGAAAGGACTCCTGGATTGGGGCGAAGGTTATGTGCAGGGAGATTGGACAAGAATTTGTTCAACAAAGGATTTTGTAGCTTAAAAAAAAGAGACGTCTGCATTTATGATTCATGCATTTAGTCTTAACTGAGTGTCTGTTGAGTGCCAGGCGCTTGGGTGGCAGTGAGCCAGGGAGCACGGCCTCTATACTGCTGACTGGCAACCTGCACTTCTAACTGCCTTGCTTCCTTCCCTCTTTCTCCCAGGTCAGCTGTTCAGTAGCAGCGGCCCTGGAGGGCTTGACGCCTTTACAGTGATGGCGGAGAAGCGCCCACTGGGGACTCTGGGGCCTGTGATATATGGCAAACTGCCCCGCCTGGAAGCAGACTCCGGGCCTGGACATAGCCTGCCCCCCTCGGCTGGTAACCAGGACCCCTGCAACTACAAGGGCGCTTACTTCTCCTGTCCCATGGGGGGCACTTCCAAGGCAGGATCTGAGCGGTTGGCATCCTGGACCCCATACTCACCCTTGTACTCCACAAGCGTAGCAGGACCTCCACTTCGGCCAGACAGCCTGTTTACCAACTGCCTGCTGTACCGCCCACCAGCGGAAGGTTCTGAGAAGATGCAGGACTCCAGCCCTGTTGAGCTCCTGCCGTTTAACCCCCAGTCTCACACATACCCAGGCCCACCACTGGCAGCACCCAAACCCGTCTACCGCAGCCCCCTGTGTTATGGGCTCTCGACTTGCCTGGGGGAGGGGCCAGCTAAGAGGCCACTGGATGTTGACTGGACCCTGGTGACTGGGCCCCTGTTGTCCTCTGCTGACCCACCCTGTTCTCTGGGCCCAGCTCCTGGGAAGGGCCAGGCCCTGGACAGCACCTTTTTACGTGGAGTGCCAGCTGGGGGATCTGGCAAAGACCCCTCAGTGAGTTTCTCCTCATGCCAGGCGTTCCTGGAAAAGTACCAGACCATCCACAGCACAGGCTTTCTGGCCTCTAAGTACACAGGTCCTTACTCTGGGGACTCCAAACAAGCAATGGTAGAGGGGCCTTCGAGTCCTTGGACACAGCTGGCTCAGCCCCTGGGGCCACCGTGCCAGGAGGCATTGCCTACCCACTACCCACTCCCTCCCCCTCCACAGGCCCTGCCTTGCCCCCCAGCTTGTCGTCACCCGGAGAAGCAGGGCAGCTACAGCTCTGTGATCCCACTGCAGCCTCTGGGAGTCCATAAGGGGACTGGATACCAGGTTGGTGGGCTGGGCAGCCCCTACCTGAGGCAGCAGGCAGCCCAGACTCCGTACATACCGCCAGTGGGACTGGACACTTATTCCTACCCCTCTGCCCCACTCCCAGCACCCTCACCAGGCCTCAAGCTGGAGCCTCCTCTTGCTCCACGGTGCCCACTGGACTTTGCCCCGCAGACTCTGGGGTTTCCTTATGCCCGGGATGACCTGTCTCTCTATGGGGCATCCCCTGGGCTTGGAGGGACACCACCTTCCCAGAACAGTGTGCAGTCTGTGCCACAGCCCAGTGCCTTCCAGCAGGCGTGCCAGCCTTTGCCAGCCAGTCAGCCATGCTCTGAGCCTACGAGGCCTGCTGAAAAGCCAGCACAGGAAACCGAAGAAAAGACATGGCTGCCCAGCTGCAGGAAAGAGCAGCTCCAGACCCCGCTCAGCGAACACTCTGGAGCTCCCATTGTCATCCGAGATAGTCCAGTGCCCCGCACCTCACCAGCGTTGCACCCCTGTGCCCAAGAGCACCAGTCTTTCCCACAGAAGGAGGGTGCTAGACCGCCTGGCTCTCCACCAATGCCTGTTATCGACAATGTCTTCAGCCTGGCCCCCTACCGTGACTATCTCGATGTGCAGACGCCAGAGGCCACAGCTGAGCCAGATTCAGCCCCAGCTACCAGTGAAAGCCAAGACAAAGACTGCAGGGGGACTTTAACTACCCAGGAGGGATCCTCAGAGCCTTGCTGCTCACTTCGGGAGGAGGTTGCCTTGGACTTGAGTGTGAAGAAGCCCACAGCAGAGGCTGCTCCCATTCAAGTCCCTGATCCTACAGTGCATACCAAGCCCACTGCAACCGTGGACACGCCAGATACAGGGAACATAGGTTCAGGTCTGTCAGGGCTGAAAAAGATGGTCACAGAAGCCCCTGGGTTGCCAGTGGCCACAGAGGCCACACCAAGGACCAACTTTCACAGCTCTGTGGCCTTCATGTTCCGAAAATTCAAGATTCTCCGTCCATCACCCTTACCTGCAGCTGCAGACCAGGCCACACCCACCTCAGCTCCTGCCCCTGTACAGCCTGCACTCACCCCATCATCTGTACCCATGGGACTGCAGATTCTCACTCAGCCCTTGCCAGTGGCATGCTTCAACCTGGCCCTGCCTAGCCCTCCAGCCATAGCTGTGGCGGCCCCAGCCTCGACTCTAGCCCCTGCCCCTGCCCCTGCCCCTGCCCCTGCCCCTGCCCCTGCCTCTGCCCCTGCCCCTGCTCCAGCTCCAGCTCCAGCTCCTGCTCTAGCTCCAGCTCCAGCTCCTACTGTAGCCCCAGAAGACACCCCAGAGCAGCGTTTTACAGGGCTCCATGCATCCCTGTGTGATGCCATCTCAGGCTCCGTGGCCCACTCCCCACCAGAGAAGCTTCGGGAGTGGCTTGAGATGGCCGGACCATGGGGCCGGGCTGCATGGCAGGACTGCCAGGGAGTGCAGGGACTGCTCAGCAAGCTGCTGTCCCAGCTGCAGAGATTCGTATGCACGCAACAGTGCCCCTTTCCCCACGTGGTGCGGGCCGGCGCCATCTTCGTGCCCATCCACCTGGTGAAGGAGCGGCTCTTCCCACGGCTGCCTCCTGCCTCTGTGGACCATGTGCTGCAGGAGCACCGTGTGGAGCTGCGGCCCACTACACTGTCAGAGGAGCGTGCGCTGCGGGAGCGTGCCCTGCATGGCTGCACCTCACGCATGCTGAAGTTGTTGGCACTGCGCCAGCTGCCTGACATCTACCCTGATCTGCTGGGCCTACAGTGGCGAGACTGCGTGCGCCGCCAGCTGGGTGAGCATGGGGCAGCCCCAGTAGCCACCAGAGCTGTGAGTGAGTGACAGGTGTGTGCACTGTGTGAGTGGGGGGGGGTCACAGCAGATGGCTGAGTGGTTCCCGGATCTCACTCTACAGCAGTGCCTGCCTTTCCAGGGTGGGCTCTAGGGACCTCTCTCTCCTCCCTCCAGGCGTCACTGAGTGCTCTTTTCCCTGGGAACTTTGGTCCTTCTTGGTGCTACCTCTTCCTGGAGCCTCCCTCCTGTGCTTATGCCATCTACATCTTTGGTGCAGGCCCCTTTGGTGTCCTGAGGCTCTGGCCAGGCACTGTTTCCTACTTGTGGACGCTTCTCCCCATGTCTCTGTACATCCCAGCCGTCCCTCTTCTGAGTTTTCATCTCAACCCACTGCCTGCTGGAATTGGCAGCTGGGTGTCTCCTGCTCTGAATTCATCCTAACTGTAAACACCTTCCTGAACTGTCCTTTCAGCCCACTTTCCTGTCTTCCTCATCTTGGGGGAGGGGAGGGCACGCTGCTCCCCATGCTCACACTTGATGAGGTCCCACTCAGACGCTCTTGCCTTTGAATGGATCCATCCTTGGGCCTCCCAGCACTGATGTGCACAGCAGTGTTTCCACAAGTCGGCATCTTTTGTGGTTTGCTTCCCCCACTGGGTGAATGAGGCCTTGCGCCGCCGTTGTTCTGCTTGCATTCCTTATGTCCCAGAGGACCACGTGCTGCTGCAGCATTGTGTGGTGTGTACACTCATGTTTCAGCCAGGATTGAGCAAGAATGTCCTATCCTCTCTTGTATCAGCGCACCTGACCTCGAGGCCTCCTGCCCACTCAGTGTTTTCTCCCTGCTGACCCCCTGTTCCTGCCCCCAGCCTCTTCTCCAGGCTTCTCTCTGAAGATCCTGTTCCTGGTTTCTCCCCACCTGGCTGAGTCCCCGTATCTGGGTGGAGGCCTGAGTGCAGAGGTAGAGCTGGGGTTGGGCTGATCAGCATTCCTTGTACCTAAACACTTAAAAGTGGGGACAGAGGTCTCAGTGGAGTGGAAAGAAATGCAAGTGTGACTGTCCTGTCTCAGAAAGAGTGGGCTAGAGTGTGGGTAGTGTCAAGAGCTACACAGCCTCTTGGCTTGTCCTCTCCCTCCCCTGGACCTGTCTGGGACCCAGAGAGGGTCAAGTCTCTTCCTGGGCTGACATGGAAATGACTGGGGCCACATTCCCTCCTGCTGTGACTCCAGCCTACAAGAATTGGGCCTGGCAAAGAAGTGACCAGGGCCCAGCTCTTGCCCCTGGCTAGATTGTCCCCACTTGATTGCTGAGCTATGGGTCCTCCACTGTCCTTGGAGGAGTTACCCATTGTGGGTGCCCCTAGAGAATTTTTCCTGTCTTCATTTCTTTTGTGTTCCTGTGCTCCTTCTGGCATCCAATAGGTGTGTTCTTGGTCAGGGACCCCTTTTGTCCCCTGCTCAACTCCTCCACCCACCTTCCTTCAGGCATTGCTTTGGGGCAGCCTCTGTGTGGGATCTTGCTCCAAAGCTCTTGTTCTGACTTTGGAGGTGCTATGGCAGAAAGATGATGGCTTCCTTACATATGGCACAGTACTCTCTTCCTGTGCTTCACTTTTCCCACGTGGCCAGAGTGGTTCCTGACCTGCTGGGCTCCTTCCTCTCATCCTTGCTCCCAAACAGCCTCTCCTAAGCAGTGCTTTCTCATCAGAGTTCTGGAGTCCCTGGGGAGAAGTACACCTTTTCAGCTTGGATGGGCCAGCCAGCAGGTACATGCAGGGAAAGATGATGATGGCTGTGTGGTCCTTTTGGTGCCATCCTGGCTTGGGGAAGAACCACTGTTCTGGATGGCTTTGAAGACCAGGAGATGGGACCTGAGGGTACAGGATCTGTAGCCTGACTATGTGCTCATTTTCCAGGTGACTTTGACACTGAGGCTGGAGCTATTCCCACCTCAGAACCCACTGTGGCCAGAGATGAGCCAGAGAGTATAGCCCAGGCTCAGAAGTCACCAGCCCCCAAGGTCAGGAAACCAGGGCGGAAGCCACCAACCCCTGGCCCGGAGAAAGCAGAGGCAACTGCTGGGGTTGGGTCACGTGGTCCCTCACCTACTCCTGCCAACAGCACCGGCCCACCTGGCCCCACGCTGAAGGCCCGCTTCCGAAGCCTTCTGGAAACTGCCTGGCTCAATGGCCTGGCATTGCCCACATGGGGCCACAAGGCCTCAGGACCTGACCGGCCCCCACCTTGCCCACAGCTACTGGGCAGCCAGAGCCATCACCTGTAAAGTTGGTTGCAGGTGCTGTTGGGACAGCCAAATGTCTAGGATCAGCCTCTGCTTCTGCTGCCCAGGGCCAGGAGTCCATGCTGGGGTATGGCCAATCCCTTGGAGTATCTTTAGCTCTCACCCTGGGGCCTGCGAGGCTGGACTGACTGAGAGCCCCTCAGCTTTTTAACGTGAGGGTCTTCATTGGAAAGGACTACTTCCTGTTCTTCTCTAGAGAAAGCATGTGGGCTCTGGAGCCCAACAGACCTGGCCCGAATGCTGGCTGCTGTTCCTTGCTGCGTGACCTGGGCAGACCCTTCGCCTCTCTTGAACCCTCGTTCCCCATTGTAACGTAGGACAACACGGCCTACCTCACAGGGTGGTTGTGGGGAGATGCCTGACACACCCGTTGCCAGATGGTCTCTGCTCCCTGCCTGAGACAGGTCTAGGACCTCAGCCCAGGCCTGGAATAGGAAGCTGAGGCAGCAGAACCTCCTATTAGATAGTCTTTATGTGGCTTAGGACTTGGTTAGCTTAGAGTGGTACATTGTACAGTGTATATGGCTTGACACACTTTCCCTGGTCCCTGCTGCTGGTGCAGCAATAACAGCCTGGGACTGGTGTCCTTGCAGGTCTGCTGCTCCTGCCCCAGGGAAGCCCCAGGCCTGTCCTGCATTGTCAGCCTGTCCGGTGACTTCCTGAGCTGCCTTTACCCACACCAGGCGTTGACCCAGGAAAGTTGTGTTTTCTGGAAGCCAAGCAGCTACAGGGACTCAGGGACTTAAAGCAGACAGGCTGAGTGGCAGCTCCGTCCTAGGAGGTCTCTGAATTTCTGGACTGGGGACCCTGGTACTCCCCAAGCCAGAGCCTTATTAGCCAGGCTTGCTGTGGGCCACCTCCCTGCAAAGTGCTGAATTGAGCTGGAGGCTGGGGAGCTGGGGCCCTTGGCCTTATTTAAGAGTTTGTGATAAGCCTGTGGACCCTGGGACAGGCAATTAAAGCATTTGAGTTGTTTTGGAACTGGGACCTGACTCGGTGTTTGAGGGGTTGTGGGTTTGCTGTTGGGTCACCGTGGGCCACTCACAGGCTGCCCTCCCTGCTCCCAGAAGGCACCAAGGGCTTCAGGCACTATGGTGCCCGCCAACTCTGGCCACCGGAGCCCTTCTCACACACCCACTGGCCAGCCACTTCCCCATTTGGGAAAAGCCCTTCCTCCTGACAGTACTGAGAGCCCTGGCAGCAGGAGATACTCCCAAGTGCCCTGTCTCCCAGGACTGAGATCTGTCATCCCTCCCATGCGGGTGAGGGGATCACTGGCCTTCCTCCAGACACCCACCCTTGCTGGGCTCTGCTCCCTGTGTCAGGGCAGCTGCTGTGGCAGCCTGAAGGAGTTTTCCTACTCCACCTGGGCCAGGCCCTGTGCCCAGGGCACATTAGACTTTTGTTGGTGCTTCTAACGGCCCCAGTACACGTTCCCTCTCTGCCTGCCTGGCCTTAAGCTGGACCAGGATTTGGAATGGCATCTGCCATTGCCCCCATACACCATCCACATAGGCCCTGGTGTAGAATGCCACTTTCTGTTCATAGGAACCATACACAGACTAGGTAAGTTTTAAGGAAAACAGGTTTACTTTGGTTCATGGTTCTGGAAGTCCAAAATCGGGGCCATCTGGTGATAGCCTTCATGCCAGCAGAGTCCTCAGGTGGTAGGCATCCATGGCAAGACATAGCATGTGTGTCTTCTGATCCTTCTCATACAGCCATCAGTACTGTCATAGGGCTGCATCCTCATGACTGGCCTAACCCTAATTAGCTTCCGGAGGCACTCCCCCCCTACCATATTAAGTTTCACCTTTTTCTACCTCGAAAAGGGGATTAAAGTTTGACACATGAACCCTTGGGGCACTCGAACTACATCCAAACTGTAGCACCTGGCTTGAGAAGGGGACAAGCCACAACACCACACTGGTCACAGCAGTGCCAACCTGGGGTAGGGGTGGTGGCAAGGTGTTCTGGGACACAGATACCTGAACTAGGCTTTGAAGACAAGTTGGGAGAAGAGGGGGGCTGGTGGCAAGTGTGTGGGTGGAGGGAGGAATGGGATCTTTGGGACCTGGAAGCTGGGTGGGGAATCTGGTTTGAAATCTGGTTTATATTGCTACATCATCCATTGCCTGAGGGAAGGAGTCTGGGCCATGGGGCTCACAGGAAGCTGGTGTGCAGAGTAGACCACCTGAGGCCACTCCTGTGAAGGAGAATGCGAATTGCAACAGGTGGAGTTGCTCTGCGTCCTGGGCCGCCTCAGCCCAAGCTGGATTTGGCTGTTTTCTTTCTTGTACACCTGTGCTCTTTACACAACAGTCATACATCTTGCCAATGGCTACATGACAGGGGACCCATGATGGCACAGGCCAGGGTGGGGGTGGTTGTTCCTCAAGAAAACACTGTTCTGGGACCCTGTCCTACCCCACCCTAGCCCCAACCTGCAGCCTGCAAGACAGTGTTTCCCTGAGAATTTGGTCTAAGGGAGCCCCAGTTGAGGTGGGCAGATGAGAACCCTATCAGGACTTCTGGTCTGGGGGAGGCAGTGCTGCGTCCTTACTCCCCCACCTCCTGCAGTTGCTGAGAGGAAGCAGGGCCCACCTGTGCCTTGGCTGAACGTGGTACTCCAGTCCTCTACTTCCCCTGCAAATATCTGAGGCGGCTGGGCTTAGCCAGGACTCAGAAGGAAACCGCCTGGGGAAGGCAGTCCTGGACTCCATCAAGAATGATCTTAGGTGGAACTCAGGAATCTGGGTTTTAAACTCCCAAAAAGATCTGACCAGATATTTAGGAGTAGCACCACCAACACTCCTCTCCCTTTGGTTACAGATGGGAACAGGCCCAGGGGTTTGCTGAGGGGCCCACCAGGTCAGGGGTTCAACCCTACCTGCTCTGCACTTGGCCAGGGCCCCGTGGGCCTAACCCATACCTGCCGTCAGCTGGGCTCTCTGCCTCAGGTGGCCTTGCTAGGCCAACACGTGCATCTGTCATCCGAAGCTAATACAGAGATGGAGCTCAGGTGAGGCGCCAGTGGGTCGAAGCCTGACCTCTCAATGCCATGCGACACCCAGCCCAGAACAAACGGCAGAGGGTGGAGCAGCCACCTTTGCTGCCGACATAGGTTCTGTCTCAAGTAAGTGCCTGTGGGGAGGAGAGGAGGGGTGTGTATGGGGTGTTAATCGAGATCCCTGTTCCCTTGGTCACCTCCAGACACCTCCTTCCTTGGTTTGTTTGCTAAGGTGGTCGGGCTGGACAGTCCAGGTCTCCTCACACCGTAGAGGGCACTGTGATCAGGGGCCCACTCTGACCTGACTGGCCGTGCCTCTCTGACCCCATGGTTTCCCTGCTGGAGGGGTGAGCGGAGGGGTGTTTCCAGTCCATGGGGCTGTACCCCCAGCCCAGCCTGCTTCCCCAGCGGAGGGAGGCTGCTGGGTGCTCCAGTCAGCAGGCACTGGACCTTGCTGCTGGCCATTGTCCTCTGTGTTCTCAGTCTCCTCCCTGACTGGCTTCCCCAGCCCCTACCTTCAGACACCCGCCAAGAGGACCCCTTGGCCCAGCTCAGTGCAGCCTTTCCTCAGCTTCCAGTGACAAGAATGGCTGCAGGACAAGGGAGGGTCCTGCAGAGCCCCTCCTGTCCCTTCTCCCCAGCTGACAGGGACCCCTGTGCTAGGCTGAGGCTGGCAGGCGGTTGGTGGCTCCCTGGGAACACTGCTGCCTCCACACCTCCTGATGACCCTCAGCCTGGCCAGGCCACTTGCCTCTGTCCTAGAGGGACCCAGCTCCCAGGTCCCTGTGGCTTCTTGCAATAAGGAGAATGTGGGCAGCTAGGAAGGGCCTCAAGAGTCCTCTCCTGAGTATAAGACCGTGTAGGGATCTCTTCTGTCTCCACCAGCTTCCAGATAAAGGCACCCGCAGACCCCTTGCCTCCTGTGATCAGACTGGTGGGGCTCAAAGCCCTAACTCCATCCTCTGGCTCCTCTCCTTCCTTAATTCAGAGCCCGGAACTCCAAGCTTGGCAGCTGCTTCTCCTCAAACCCTACAAACCCTCAGCTGGAAGTTTGGGCCTCTGTTCTTCCTCCTGGGGCCCAGACTCCCAGCTGCTATGAGTAGGCTCAGGGAGACACGGGTTCTCCAACAGACCTAGGCTTCTCTGCCTCCGTGTGTCACCTCCCCTGTGTGGGAGAGCTGGGGTAGTCCCAGCTAGCCCTCCCTGCTACCCCACAGCTTGCCATTCCCTGGCTTCATGGACACAGGACCGCAGCTTCCAGAGGCCAGGTCTTCCCCAACTCTGCCCACCACTAACCTAGCATCTCCAAGCCCAGTGGACAGCAGGGGTCTCCCACACTAAAGAACTGTTCCTCACCAGATCTGCTGGTACTTCCTCAATGAAGCCTTCCAGCCTGTTGGGGCACCCCAGCCCCCAGCTTCTAGTAGCTCAGACCCATCCATGTGCTGCCAGTATGGAAACTTCTGGTTCTGGGGTACTGTTCCATCAGGGAACTATTCCAACTGTAGGTACTGTTTCCTCTGGGGGTACTGTTCCACCTGTGGGTACTGTTCCATCTGGTAAGATGGGAGCACCCCCGGTAGCAGTGGCCCAGTGCCACCCTCAAGCAGGGCTTGTTTCTTTCCAATTGGCAGACAGTCCCAAAGCCCCAGTGACATCTCAGTGGTCTATGTTCCATCCCACTGTGTCCCCGTCCACAGAAGTGTCCAGCTCCAGTCTGGGCCTGGAACTCAGATACCTTCAAGTTGGAAGCCATGTCTGGCAGGATGGACCAGCATGGCCTCACCATGGCCAGGGCAGGAACCACATTAGGGACCCCAGGCCTGACCACCGCAGTCTTGAACCCTCTACTTCCAGCTTATGAGCATCACCTGCACGCTGCTCCTTGTGAGTCCAGCCTCTATCAGCTCAGTCATGAGGTCAAGCAGACAAGGAGAGAGAATAGCGCTACCCTGATAGGGGCTAAGCAGCCGGTCAGCAGGGGGAGCAGGTAGTCAAGGGTGTGAGGCTCTTTCCAGGGCTGTCTCCGATTATCTTCCCCCTTTTTCCTCAAGCATGGTTTCCATGTCTCTCCCTCACCTCAGCACACACGACCCTGGCCCTGGCCTGTCTTCTCTTGAATGAAGCCCTTTGTTTGGTGACACATGTGAGGTCCCTGTCTGCTCATCAAAGAGGGCAAACAAGCAGAAAGGTTCTACCAGGGCCCCAGCTCCTAATGGCAGAGTCAAGACCATCCTTTCCCAGAGTGGTCATGCCCAGTGGACACCAAGCTTAGAGTCCTCCCTCAGAGCCCCCTTCTCACCCCAGTTCAGGTGCATGCTGTCCACCAGCCTGGTTTCCTCAAAATCCATGCATTTTCTTTCTGGTAAGTCATCTTGTCCTCGAGGTGTCGAGGGTGCTGTTAAGCCCAGGGTGGGAGCCCTGTCCAGCCTCTTCACTGTCTGCCTTCAAGGCCCTTCCCGAGAATCCACCGGGTGAATTCTCTCTCTGCTTGCTGGCTGTGGCCAGGAGGCAGAGCTGGGTGGAGGTCTAGAACGGATTCTGCCCACCGGCTTGGATATCTATAAGCCAAAGTGCACCAGCACATGGATAGCCTGCTTCTCCTGGTGCAGGGACCTGGCCTCACTCAGCTCCAGTGGTGGATGCAAGAGTGCCTGCTATCTTCCAGAACATTCTCACCACTCCACTTGGGTTCACTAGAGGGTCCCATGAGAAAGTCACCTCTGACTGCCCTGAAGCCCGGCTCAAACCTATCCTGTGATTATGAATCTTTCCCCGACGGATCATCTCCCACCACCAGGCCCTGAGGACCCCTCTCCTTAGAACTTCATGGGGTGGGTGTGGTGCTGGGGATTGAACCAAGGGCCTTGTGCATGATAGGGCCGGCACTCTACCACTGAGCCACAGTCACAAGATCTTTTTATTTTTTAAAATTTTGAGGCAGGGTCTTGCTAAGTAGACCAGGCCAGGCTGGGATTTGCCATCCTCCTACCTCAGCCTCTAGATTAGCTAAGATTATGGGTATGCGCTACCATGCCTGGCTCTTCAGAATTTATTTATTTTGTATCAGGGATTGAATTCAGTAACCACAAAGCCACATCCCCAGCCCTGTTTTATATTTTATTTAGAGACAAGGTCTTGCTGAGTTGCTTAGTGCCTCACTAAATTGCTGAGGTTACCTTTGAATTCATAATCCTCCAGCCTCAGCCTCCTGAGCTGCTGGGATTATAGGCATGTGCCACCGTGCTCAGCTTCTTCAGAATTTTTGATGGAGTTACCACAATGGCCATATTTATATCACCAGCCTGGAAGAATTATCTTGGATGGGATAGGAGGATCTAGACAAGGACACAGATAGTGTGCCTCCTAAAGGGTGAGGCCCTGGTCCATCCTGCCTTTCCTGGGTGGGCCAGAGCCTGGCTTCTTTTGGGCCCTGCTGGGAGCTCAGCTCTTAGCCCAGGATGGCCTGGGGAGTCCTGTTCAGGGTCTTCCCCAACACCCTTCTGACTTGGTGCCCTGCAGAATATTCCTTGGGACACTTGGAGGGTAATTCTGGGATAAACTCCTTGATGACCACACAAGCCAACCCAAACCTGCTGAATGACCTGAAGGAGCAGTGACTGACCCTCTCCTCCCATGGCCTCCGCTCTGGGAGGTTGTCATACTATAATCTGAGCTGGGAGCAGAATTAGGGAGTTGGGAGTCTCAACACCAGGGCCCATAGGTTGTCCTCTCCATGGATAGCTCTGGCCCTTCCCCTGTGTCTCTCCCTGGCCCCAAACGAAGAAAGCAGTTGTCCCAAGGTCAGCCCTGGTAGGGGCAGAGTGGGACCTCAGCGCTTTCTTATCCAGCTGCAGCACATCCTCTCCTTCCCCACCAGCTGACAGAGAACCTGGGCAGGCTGCAGTGAGGAGGGACAGTCCCAGTGAGGAGGGACGGTGTCAGGGGAGCAGCCTGAGTGGATAGGGCTGGACAGGGCCTCCCCCAGGTTCACAGCCTACTCTTGGGCAAGGTGCTGCCTTTCTTACTAGAGGTTCTCAGGTCCCTCAGGCACTCCCCGATTCCACCCTGTGGAACCCTGGGGCACAGTGCATCCTATTGTCCTGGAAGATTCTTCCTAGTAGAATTCTCTTAGCAGATTCTTCTCTAGGACTCAGTATGGCTGGGTGCTCCAGCTGAGCTGGGCCCCTCTGCCCGGCTCTAATATTTGTGTGTCAAGACTCAAGGTGTGGGTTGCTGTCTCAGAGTCAGGATAGGGTTGGGTGTAGATGGACATGCCCCGTCTAGGGGTTGTCTCTGGCGTCATATCTGCTTCAACTTTTGGCCCCTAAAGTCTCTTGGGCATGATGCTACCCTGCCCCATGTTCATGTGGCCACAAATGCCCTCCTTCCCTCCATCCTGACTTCAGGCCAGTGTGGTTCCAGGAAGAGGCCCAGGTGCAGAGCCAGGCATGGGTGGACATTCCCCAGGTGCTGACCTCCCTGGCCAACCAGTCCATGGACCTGAGTGCCCTCACGCTGCCCGATTAGTGACAATGCCCTCCTCTTCCCAGTCTGCCAAGTTTGTGGGCAGGCCTGGGTTCAAAAAGCTTCTCTCTGCTCTGGCCCCTCCCAGGCCTGCCTGCCAGTGGGACAAGCCCATCTTGCCCATTTCTTTACTGTCCTCAGCAGGAGGTTTATAGAGCCACCAGGGGGATCACATCTGTCTACCAGGCCTGTGTCATAGACATAGGTCTTGGGAAAGTCAGGGGTCATGTGCACCTGTTGGGACAGCCGCTATTGCTCCCCTCAGTTCCCCTGCATATGGGCCATGGCCTGGTGGGTAGCCGTCCCCCCACCTTGGGGAATATGGAGTGGAGGAGGAAGCTCAAGCAAGGGATCTGCTTCCTGCCCTCCCATTGGGCTCAATTGGAAACGGGTGCCCACCTGTGCCTGCCTTGCCGTCTCCCAGGTGCAGCAGGGGGCTGAGCCCCTTCCCTGACCTGTAGGTGTTGATTTGAGGCTTCCTACGAGTCTAGTGTGGGGAACATCATGGTGCTTTCCAGGCTTCCTGCCCCTAGGGAATGTCTGGCTCCCCAAGGCCTGGGCCTCTTCAAACATGGGGCTGACCCCTGGGTGCTGGAGGGGGAGGGGGAGGGAGAGTTCTGCCTTCCAGATTCAGATCCAAGGACACCCCTGCCATGGCTGTAGCTGTGGAGTCAGGTGGGGTGTGAGGCCCAGAAGGTGGGCAGAAAGATCACGTTAGGGTTGACAGCTCCTGGTGGCAATTTCCTCTGGAGTAGGCAAGCTTCTCAAAGGGACAGGGTCACACTTGACCTCCTACCACTGGGGAGGCACGTACCTCCCAGGGGCTTGCTAAGCTCTCCATGCACAGAGGCAGTCTTGGAGGCAACATTACAGCAGGGCTGAAGCCCGGGCCGGCACTGAGACATGCATTTCTGTGTGTCTCTTTATTTAGCTGGAGAATGGGGCTGCTCCATCCCAGAGTTGTTATGACAGATCTAAGTAAGGCTGATTCTGGGCAATGGATGGGGGTCCTGAGCACCCCATTTGGCTCCCAGGATACTCACTTGCCTGTGTGGGGGAGCTGGGATCCCCTTCCCCTGAGCCAGATCCACCCCTATGCTGCATACTCTGGCAGTGGCTGTCCAACTGGCCACCTCTCCAAGTGGACCCCCTCTCCTTGTATCTTACAGGCACCACTGCACCACATCAGAGAGGCTGTCCTAGCCCCATGGGCTCCCTTCTCACCCTGGGTGTGCGCCACCTCCTACAGCCACTGTGGTCACCGGTGTGTTTGAACTCTAGCTTCATGCAAAGCCTGGTGTGAAGCTGGGCAGGCTGGTTTGCAGAGGGTCAGGAACCCACAGCCTGGCGAGGGGCAGGGTCTGGCTTCCTGAGTTCAGCCAGCCTCAGCCCCAGGGCCCCTTTCACTGTCACCCCATCTACTGTCACCCCAGTCTGTTCCCTCTCACACCAGCCTGGGTTTCTGTGGTGACGGGGGTGTCTATAGAGAACATAACCCTCCCTCCTAGGACAAAGAGCCTGAATGGGGATGTCCTAGGCATCATGACAGCCTGGGCCTTGAGTCAGAAGTTGTGGCGCCTGGAGAGGCCACCCTGGGTTATATGTGTGTCTCAGGCTGGTCTTTGGGGTGGTGGGGTGGGACCCTTTAGGGCTTTGAGAAGCTTGCCTACTCCAGAGGAAATTGCCACCAGGAGCTGTCAACTCTTACGTGATCTTTCTGCCCACCTTCTTTGGTACCTTGGTACAGTCCATTTCTGGCCAGGTAAGACCATGGTCTGGGCCCCTCACAGGATCTGCTAACTTTCCTGCAGGGATGGAAGCCTTTGGGTGGGGCTACACCTGACTCCCCTACCCTTTCAGGGTCCAAAGGCCATCCCTGGTATCACCACAGCCAAATCCTTCTTTGTGTCTTGATGAGCCCAGGAGTTGCTAGAACGTTCTAGGTTAAAACTTCTGCCTATCCTGATGTTCCCTCGGGGGACCACCAAACCCGCTTTCCCCTCCACATCCTCAGTCCCTGGCCAGCAAGAGGCTGCTGAGGTCAGTCCTGGTCCAAGATTTCCCTAGCCTGGGTGGCCTGATCAGAGTCTGGTTTGCCACTGAGACTCCTTGTCCTCTCTGGCAGATCCACCTCTCAGTGCCTCTGATTCTTTGTGGCAGGTGGGCCTCACGTTAGCCCCCATTGCCCAAGCCCTCTAGCCTGAGGCTACCTTGCTCTGAGAGTCAGTCTTCTGCCCCCACTTCCTCTTCCTGCAAGCCCTCTTCCCTCCCCACAATAAGGATGCTGCAAACTCATGTCTAAAACTAAAAGCATTTTTTTTTTTTTTAGTCCTGGAGATTGAACACAGGGCTTCACATATTCTAGGCAAGTTCTCTACCACTGAGCTACATCCTCATCCCCCCAACTCCAACTTTTTTTTGGGGGGGGTACCAGAGATTGAACCCAGGGTGCTTAACCACTGAGCCACAACCCCAGCCCTATTTTACATTTTATTTAGAAACAGGGTCTCACAGAATTGCTTAGGGCCTCACTAAGTGCTGAGGCTGGCTTTGAACTTGCAATCCTCCTGCTTCAGCCTCTAGACTCCTTAGGATTAAAGGCAATTTTTTATACCAAACAGAAGTCTGTTTCCTAACTTTTCTATACCCCAAAAACATGAGTCGAGCTTCTTGCAGATATGAATACCTCCAGCCCTGTCCACTTTCCTGCTTTTTTTTTCTTTCTTTCTCAGTACCAGGGATTGAACCCAGGGGCACTTAAACACTGAGCCACATCCCCAGCCCCATTTTGTATTTTATTTAGAGACAGAAAGGTTCTAAGCAACTCAGTGAGACCCTAGGTTGCTGAGACTGGCTTTGAACTCACTATCTTCCTGCTTCACCCTCCCAAGATGCTGGATTACAAGTGTGTTACACTCACCTGGCTGAGATGCTGACCCACCTCCTGTGAATGAAGGTGACCTGCAAAGTGCTATGAGAGGCCAGCAGGGCTGCTGTTCCCACCATGTTTCATTCCCTGAGGAGCTGGGAAATCCTCAGGGCCTGGCCTACATGGCCCCCCTCTCCAGGGACACTGGGGACATGTACATACAGGACTGGATCCTTGCCCCTTCTTCCAGACAACCCTGTTTACACCGTTTGTGTGAGTACCTGCTCCCAGTCCTCCTATGAGCCCGGTTCCTATCCTGGTAGAGTGAGAGGTGGCTGCGGGCCTGGAAGATAGACACATCACTGAGCCTACATCCTTGTGCTTTCCTGGTCTAGCTGTGTGTGCTCCAGAGAGGCTTGTGCCCTTGACTTCCAAGTCTGTAGTTAGCAGGACGCCTGCTGCATGGAGAGGTGGGAAGTGCCTGGCCCCACAAGAGCACAGAATCAAAAGCAAATGTTTCCCAGACTTTATGCATCATGGGATGAGGCAAGGAGGTGCCTGGGGTTAAAGCTCAGCTGGCCTCCCAGCAAGGTGACAGGGGATTGCTTTCCCATCCCCACCTCTGCCCAGGCCCTGAGAGTCCAGTCTTTGGGAGTCCCAGGAAGGAAGACGCCCTCTTGTGGTGTGACCCTGGGCTTTCCTCTCTGGGTTTCTGGGAGATGCTGGAGCCCTGGCTGCTCTCCCCAGGGCTGAGGCACTGTCTGTGGAGCCTGGATAAGATGAAGCAGGGAGAGGCCTGGAGTTTGGGTTTCAGTGAGGGGAGGATGTCATGAGGAGTCACCTGGTGAGAAGGGAGGGAAAAGCCTGGAGTCAGGAACTGGAGGCTCCCAGAACAGGGCAGCAGTCCTGTAAGATATGGAAAATGACAAATCCCAGACTCATGTGGCCTGGGAAGAGGGAGTGAGGGAGAAGGCAACATGCTGAGAACACTGATCCTCTCCCAGTGACAGGACATCCAGCCCGCCTAGAATGGCAGTCCCTGGAGGAAGCCAAAGTATTGATCCTTCCCCAAATAAATCCTTTCCCAGTGACAGGAAAATGGGACCCTGAAGGGAAAGAGATAAGCACTGAATGCTGACCCCAGACCCTCCATCTTCTCCAAGTAAAAATATTGCCCAGTAAAAACAAATGTCACATTCTCACAACCTGTTTCCTGAGTGCCCAAACTGACACGCTCTGTCAATAATTAAGTTACCTCTCAGCATAACATATATAAGCACAGAGTCCTCCTCTGGCCCATGGCTCATTTCTCATCAGGAAAGTGCGTCCACCAGATGCCTGACACCATTGCTGAATAAAGGCTTTGCTGATCTGTGAAGTCTGCACCCAGCTCGGTCATTTTGTGCTAATAAGCCCTCCATGCCCTGGCCCTGCGTAGAGGGGAAGGACAGGCAGATGGGCAAGGGAAGCTGAGTTGGGGCCTTCTACAGGGACTTGTGGTGCCACCGATGGGGTCCTCGGGTGGAGGGAAGCAAGACCCTCTCCTCACGTCTCCATTTCTCTATTGATTCTCCTGGCCTCCTGAGGCCCTAAGTTCTGTTCCTGGCATCTAGGAATGAACTGGAGGCAAGTGGTTTTTTGGAGGAGTCTGCTGGACCACCCCTGGGCCTCTGCCTGGATAGGGCAGGGGCATGGCTGGTGCATTGACCTCCCCACCTAGGCACTGCAGCAACGGCGCTTGGGGACTGCTCATGGGAGCCAGGCTTCAGGACAGTCCCATCCCCAGTGTAAGCACCTCAGGGCTTTCAGGGAGCTGGGCTCCCCATGCCTGGCTGAGAGGGCCTCTGTGCCTTGCAGTGTAGCTACTACTAGTGCATGCTTTGGTCCCCCAGGCTGGACACTGTGAAAGGGGCCTTCTACTTCAACACCTGGGGCTGTAAAGAAGGGTGGGGTCATGGGGTCAAGCCCAGGCCCCTGGCTGAAAACCCAGCTGTATCTGGCACATGAGGGGATCCTAGGTTCAGTTAGAAAGTGATCTCTGAGCCCAAAGGCTCAGTCTGCCCTCCAGGAAGGAGCCCCTGCCCAGCCAGACACTCACCAGGAAAAGGATGAGTGTGACAAGCAGGAGGTTCAGGATGAGGAGTGCGGAGCTGGGGGTGCCAGGCTGACGGGAGGCTCCGGAGCTGCGGGTGCCTGCCATAGAGAGCAGGAAAGCAGGGGCTGGGCGGGTCCCCATCCTCCCTGCCCTGGGAAGGCGAGGTCCAGCCCACAGAGAATCTCAGGTCAGGTGCCTGGCCTAAAAGGTGCTGCAGGAACAGAAGGGCTGGAGCAGGGAGCACCTTGGGGGACTCCTGGGAGCAGGAAGGGCTGGGCCTGAGCCTGGGGGGCTGAGACCCAGAAGAAGAAAAGGAAGGCTGGGGCAGCAAGTCAGAGAGCCCATGGGAGAAGGCAGATGGATGGAGGACATGGGCAGAGGGAAGAGGCCTGCAGGAAGTAGGGAGGCACTGACCGAGAGCTAGGGTGACCATCTCTACCCGGAGGCCCTCATCTTTCTGCAGGAGGTACAGGGCCTGATGCACGCTGTCCTGAATGAGGGTCTGGGCTGGTGTGGCCCCAAAGAAGATGGCACCTACTTTGGCAGTCAGTGGTTCTGGCCTAGAAGAAGGATCCACAGTCTTCAGGCCACTGAGAAACCTGGGATGACTCAGGGAGGGCCTCTCTTCCAGCCTCCTGCTCCCACCCCGGAGCCCAGGCACTCACTGGAACTCCTCCACCACCACTTGGCCAAAGTTCTGCAGAGACCTGAGCCCCCTGGTCAGCTGAGGGTCAGGAGAGGAGGAAGAGGGTCACAGCTCTGCTGAAGCCTGGTCCAGCGCCCACCCCCGCCTCCCTCTTCCTGCTTCCTTCCATCCCACCACTTCACCCATCTCGTTAGCTGCTGCCGAAGCTTCTGGGCCTCAGGGCTGGTTTTGTTCTTCAAGGCCTTGGTGAAGGGTTGGCCTAGAATCTGCAGCCACATCTCATACAGCACCAGCTCTGCCTTCTCCCCTAGAGTAAAAGGTGGAGTGTGAGTGACATTTATCAGGGGCCTCATCTCCTAGGCATCCTGGGACAGGACCCACATTCTGCCTCAGGCCACATGCCCAAATCCTACTGCAAACTTCAATTCAAGAGCCAAAGCTCCCTGCTTTTGTGTGGCCCATGAGCTAAGGGTGCCCCCCCCCCCCGAGTACTGGGGACTGAACCCAACAGTGCTTAACCATTGAGCTACTCTCCTCCGCCTTTTTTATTTTGAGACAGGATCTGACCAAGTTGCTTAGGTCCTTCTAAGTTGCTGAGGCTGGTCTCAAAATTCCAATCCTCCTGCCTCAGACTCCCAAATTGTTGGGATCACAGGTGTGTGCCCTCACACTAGGACAGCTTTTGCATTCTTAAGTGGTGGGAAAAGTAGAGCATTTTATGACATAAAAATTATGTGACATACACACATTTCTATATCCATAAATAAGGTTTCACAGGAGCATGACCAAGCTCACTGTTGTCTATGGCTGTGTCCTCACCATAGGGGTGGACAGTGTGACCCCTCTAGCTCATGGAATGGCCAATGAGAGGCGCTAGAAGCAGAGTAGGAGACTGGTTTTCTCTCACCTGTCCCTGTTCAGGGGGAGAAGTGCAAAGAGTTTTTGCACTTCCCAGGTGGGGCAGTGGAGGGGCTGATAGACCAACAGCACAGCCTTCTCCACAGGGCAGGGGTGCTCTGCTGTCTGATAATGGGGTGTGACGGGTCCTGCAGGTTTGGAAGACTGGCAAAGGAAGGCTGCCCATATGCTGGGGGATGGCTCCCTGGGGAGTGGTTCTGGCCCCTGGAGAGCTGAGTCCCAAGCCAACCTGTCTGCACTCTGGGCCCGCTGGCACCTGATAACTGCTCTGGAGGGACTCAAGGGCAGGACTGGAAGGAGAAGCACTGATGTCCCCCAAGAGGCCACAAGAGGCACCAGCACTTTCTGGGCTGAGGAACCTCACAAGAGCAGTTCCAGTCTGTGTGGCCGGAGTGCATGGAGTGGACCCAGAGCTCTCTCAGTGTGAGTGATGAATGGCCATCTCTTTATATGGCACAAGCCTGCCTAAATGTCCCTATGGGAAGGGCTCAAGGGGACACTAGGCTTTCTTGCAGATGGGCTGAGCTGAGCATTTGTCTCCTGACTTGGGACAGATCTTGTTAGTTTTTGATGGTGCTGGGATGGTACCCAGGTCCTCATGCATGCTCGTCAAGTGCTCTCTCATTGAGCTACATCCACACCCCCAGATCCTGTCATTTAGGATCCATTGAGATCCTGGACAACGAAGGAATTGCTCATCTTGTCTCACTGACCCGAGTTTCTCGCCTCTATCCAGTTCCCCCACCCAACGCTCCATGTCTGCTTTCTCCCTTGGCCCTGGCACTTGAACTTTGCTGTTGAAAGGAAGTTCTGCCCACCTGCATAAAGGGAATGAGGAGGCCTAAAAAGGTAGGACACTGCTGACCAGAGACAACAGGGATGCTGCACTGACTCACCATTGGCCACAATGCTGGATTTCTGGAGGATGGGATCCATGATGCTGTGAGCCAGGTGATTGGCCAGGCCTCTAAGGTGGGTGGGGATAGAGTTCTGGAACTTGTACTCCATGGACACTCTCACCCATTGGTCTTCGTTACTAGGGAGGAACAGTGAACAGTGCCAGGGTCACGGGCTCTGTGCCAGCATGGGTGTCTAAAAGCAGGCATTGAGCCCCCATGTGCACATCCTCAGGCGGGAGCTTCCTACCTCCAAGGGCAGAGCTCCGTGAGGCTAGAGGGAACTACCAGGACAGAGTCCTCCCCTGGGTGGCCCCCAACTCAATGCTTCCATGTCCTAGCTCTGGGTCAGGGATGGAGCTGCCCCTGCTACTCCAGAGAGAAGCCCCCAAGAGAGGGGCAGAGCAGGCTAGGTGGGCAGGAACGGGACCTGACCCACCTGAAAAGGAGCAGGGGGCCTTCCTGGGGATGCTCCTTGTAGAATCTCGACACCACAGGGGTGACCTGCAGGGAGTCCTGGAGGTCAGTGTCCGGATGGTCTCCAGAGCTGGCCAGGAGCTGTCTCTCCTGAGACCCAGGAGGGGTGGGGCAGGATCTGAGAGCCTCCTTGCACAAGGCCTCCTGGGCTGGGGTATCTGGTCACAGAGCCTGGTCACATGTTCCCCTGAAGAGCTGTGTCCTCCTCACGACCCCACCCGACCCTGCCCACCCCCCCCCACACAGGGCCACGCTGGGTGCTGCCTCTGTTTTCGCAGCACCTGTTTTCGAGGAAGGAAGGGTAAGCGCGCCAGCCCCCAGACACAGGGGGAGAGCCACCTCACCAGGTGGAGGATCTGGTCTTCCAGCAGGACAAAGGGAGCAGAACCAGGCAGGACGAGCTCAGGCAGGAAGGGCTTCATGGCCGTGAAACTGATGCAGATGGTCTCCAGAGCTAAGTCGGTGAGGGGGGACCCTGCAAGCCACAGGGGGAGCTGGGAGGCCCTGGGAGCCTCCTCTCCCACCACCTCCTGGCACTCCCTGTGGGCCTGGCACAGAGGCCTGGGGACAGGCAGGACTCACCGGAAGCAGCGAGGCTGCTCTCATCCAGGAACAGGTGCCCCAGCATGCCCCTGGAGGCCTTCACTTGACGGTACAAAATCCAGAGGACTTCCCGGGCAGAGGGGCCCACAGCCCAGCCCCCGAACACAAGGGAGGCCTTTACAGCTCCAGAGCCAGGCCTGTGGACAGAGCCATGTCTTCACTGGGGCCCCAGGAGGTGACGGGGACCAGTGTCCCAAGGGAGGGATGTCTATAGGGGAAGCCATTGATTGCACAGAGAAGTCTTCTTGTATGACTTGAAGCAGGTCCTGTCACCCCTCTGGGCCTCAGTGTCCTCCTTAGTCAAATGGGGATGATGAGCCCTTTTCCGGATGACTGTGGTGAAGGCTGAATGACCCCATCAGGAGAGCACAAAGCAAGTGCTCAGTGAAAGCAAGTTCACCTGGACACCACAGCAAAGTGGCTTTCATGAGAGCACTGTGAATCCTGCCCCGGGCTGGGTAGGGTTACCCGGCCAGGCTGCAGCTGGCTTTGCGCTCTCAGGATGCTAGTCTGAATGACACTGAGAAAACTATCTTTGGCTTCATCATAAGGAGCAGGAGCTCTGGAGACAGGGAGGTCTGAGGTTTTTTGTTTTTGTTTTGGAGGGTGGTATTGAACCCAGGGTGGTCACGTGATCACCAAGCTCTATCCTCTAGCCCTTTATTAAATTTTGAAACAGGGTCTCACTAAGTTTCCCAGGCCTCAAACTTGCAATCCTCCTGCCTCAGCCTCAGGAGTCACTGGGATTACAGGTGTGTGCCCCCTTTCCCAGCACGTCTGAGGAATTTCTGAAAGCCTGTGGGATAAACCAGCTGGTCATGTTCTATGGAGACAGCTGGCCTCAGCAGGGGTCTGAAGAAGCTGTTAGAGAAAGGCCTGGAAACAAGTAGGCTCAAGATCCAGAATGACTTTTTTCCTTCCCTTGATTACCTGTGCCATCTCAAGGGTGGGGAGATAAAAGTTCTACTCAGGCCCAGGGCAGGGGAGTCAAAGGGTACTCAAAGGCTAGATAGTGAGCTCCCCATCACTGAGAGTATTCGAGCTTCTAAATTCCTTCCTGTAGGGGATTCTAGGTGCCCCTGAGCTCACTAAAGTGGAGCTGTGGCGACTTGGACCTCCTCAGCCTCGCTCATGAAATCACGACTGGTTCACAGCTGAATCGCCCACAATCACCCCAGCGTCCTCTTTCCCTGGATGCTCAGAATCAGAAAGCACCTGGGGGAGTGGCATCTCTTCGCACACTCTGCCCTGGGAATAAGGGACTTGTTCTTGCTGCCCTGCCTTCCCACTGTGCCCAGACAATGTCCAGCATTCCTGTCCAAACCCTGCAGCTGGAATCAGGCTCCCAGTGGACAGGTGGCCATCTGAGGTCACACAGCACAACCAGGGGCAGAACCACAGGTGGGGTCTCTTCCTGGCCCCTGTGGCTCCTGGACACAATGGGCGATGATGGGTGACTGAGTACCCTGGAATAGAGCCCTGTGGCTGGAAGGCACAGATCAGCTGGGTGGGGGGCTGAGAGCCATGTGCACTCACCTGAACTCCAGGATACAGGCGCCCTGGAAGCTGGGGAAGGCCCTGCGGTAGATGAACTGCAGCTGTGGACAGACAGAGCCTTGGAGGCTGGCAAGCCTCCCCTCCACCACCACCATTCCTGACCTGGCCTCTGCAGGGGCCTCCTCACTGACCCCCTGCCCTGCTGGGCCCTGCCTGAGCTGTTCCCTACGCTGTGGCCAGAGACCTGCCCATCACCTCTAAAACCTGTCCAGGGAGCTGCAAATGCCTCCCTGGGCTCTTCCCTCTCTGCTATTGGTTTTCTTGAAAAATCCCTCTCCAATCCAATCATCCTGGGCTCTGCACTGCAAAGCTGTCACCTAGGCCTCTCTGGCCTGTATTACAGTCCCTTCTCTTGTTCTGTCTCCACTCCTGCCCCAAGTCACTCTCCATGGAGCCCCTGTGCCATCTCTGACCACCTGTCCATCTGGAGGTCCTCACATATACTGTTCCCTCTGCCTTCAAGGCCCCTCCCTGTTTCATCTGACTACCTTATCTCTACCTCACTTAAAATTTTCCTCTCTGAAGCCCAGTGCAGTGGTGCACACCTGTAAACCCAGTGGCTCAGGAGGCTGAGGCTGGGGGATCACAAGTTCAAAGCCAGCCTCAACAACTTAGCGATGCCCTATGCAACTCAGTGAGGCCCTAAGCAACTCATCAAGACTGTATCTAAATAAAAATTATTTAAAAAGGGAGAGGGATGTGACTCAAGGGTTAAGACTGCTGGGTTCAATCCCTGGCATAGCCCCTACTCTCAAAAATTTTCCCCCTCTCAGAAAGTTTTCTCTGGGCAACCCTCTGACCCTGGCCATCTGCTTAGCCTGTCTGTTCTTCACGTAGCTTATCGAGATTGTAAGCACGTTCACATTTGTTTAAGCATTCCTTCTGTCTCTTTCCCCCTGCAGACTGGAGGCTCCCTGAGGGTAGGACCACGGTGCACTCAGTATAGTAAGCACCCAAGGAGTTATATGAAGAGATGAATTAGTTGAATGGAGGCATGAACCAGTGAACTAGTGGACACTCAGAGTTCCTCCTGGATGACAGGCAAGAACTGGCACTCTCTACCAAGGCACCTTCACACCTGTGGTTCCAGAATCTGGCAGGTGGATTTGGTTTGGGGTCCAGAAACTGTGCCTTCTTTGCCAGGGCATGAGGGCCCACAGGTCTCTGATGAGGCTTTGGGCTAAGAAAAAAGTCAGCCAGACCTGCATTTCTAGCTCAGTGGTAGAGCACTTGCCTAGCATGTGTGAGGCATTGGGTTCTATCCTTAGCACCACATACAAATAAATAAATAAAATAAAAGTATGAAATAAATACAATAACATTATATATTTAAAATTTTTAAAAAGTCAGCCAGCAGAGTGCGGTAGTGCACGCTTGTAATCCCAGCGACTGGGAAGCTGAGACAGGAGGATCGTGAGTTCAAAGCCAGCCTCAGAAAAGCAAGGCGCTAAGCAACTCAGTGAGACCCTGTCTCTACATAAAATATAAAATAAGGCTGAGGATGCAGCTCAGTGGGTGAGTGCCTCTCAGCTAATCCCCATACCCAAACAACAACAACAACAACAAAAAAAAGCCACCTCTGATTTCCCGTGGCAGGGTCTCTGCACTGAGGATGTTTTCTCCCTGCATCTACTCCCCAGAGGTATTTCTGCCTCCCCTTCCCTCAGGAGCCTGGGAGATCCAAACCCTGGCTAACCTTTCTCCCTTCTTGCCCACCGCTTACTCCACGGAATGTCTCTCCTGCACCCCAAGAAGCACAGGGGTGGTGCTCATTGATTTACCGGGCATTCCCAGCTCAGCTCCGCGCCCCTCCGCGCCCCTCCGCGCGGCACACGGCAGTGGCCTCACCTCGTGGTGGACGTGCTCATTCAGCAGCTGATGCTCCAGGGCCACAGGGTTCCACTGTGAAGCCGAGAAGACTTCACTGGAGATCTTGAAGGTCACGTAGTGGGTTAGGTAACTGGGTTCTGGGGCCGAGGATGTTGAGTCTTGCAAAGAGACAGCCTGGCCAGGGTGAGGCAAGTCGTAAGGCTGGGTGGGGTCAGCACCTGCAGGGACCCTGGGGGAGCCAGCGCTAGGGGCAGCGGAGGGAAGACTGGAGGAAGATGGGACGGAGAGGGGGCTGGGCTGGCAGAAACTCTCCACCCAGGCCGAACTGTCCCTTGAGGCGTGGCTGGTTGTGGAACTGTAGCAGGGCAGGTGTGAGGGGAGAATCTGGGGTCAAAGGCACTGGTGCAGACTCCAAGCGCGGAGGAGGACTTCTGGCTCTGGTGGTGAGGCAGGAAACTGGGGCCAGGACTGGGGATGGTGGTGGTGGTGACATGGAAGGTGACAGTGACAAAGATATGGCTGATGGGGAGGGAGACAGGGGCAGTGCTGCTGAGGGCTGTGGGGAGAAGAATGGCAATACTGAGGGCAATGGCCCCAGGGGACCACTGGGCCCCAGGCCAGAAGCCACAGCAGCTTGGCGTGGTCTTGAGCCTGCTACAAGGGCAGGGGAGATCGTGCCCAGCCCTGACAACCCTGGAACTGCAGGGGCAAGGGACTCTGTGTCTGGCTGTGTGTTAGCCATTGACGCAGCAGACTCAAGTGGGCCTGGGGACACCAAGAACACCAAGGACACCGCCTTCCCTGGGCCCCTTGGTGCCAATGTCAGAGATGGGGAGACTTCTGGCCTGAAGAAACCTGCTGTTGAGACAGATGGCATCTGGACACTGGGAATGGGGGTGTGCCTGACCGAGAGCCAGGCTGGTGGTCGTGGGGGTGTAAGAGTGGTGGAGACCAGGGGTGCTCTGGCTGGCACCTGAGTTGGTCTAGGGGTGGCAGATGCCCCCAGGGTTGCAGAGGCAGGAGCCTGGACTGTCACAGATGATCCAGGGATCTTGAAGTTATTCCCAGGCCCACGGACAGGAGAAGCCCCCGACTGTAACATGGCAGTAATCTTCCAAGTTCCAGGGGCCAACATGGTGTCTGCAGGTTCAGTCACTAAGGATTCTGACTGGGACTCAGTCAGTGATGATGATGCTGGGCCAGGTGTGGCCTTGCCTGAGACCTCAGTTTTTCCCAAGGGGATCAGCTGGTGTGAGAAGGAATCCAAGGACAAGTTTCCAGGAGCCTGGTGGCCCCCAGCTGCCCCCTGAGAGAGGGCTTCTGCCCTTTTCCCCGGTGCTTCCAATTCCCCACCAAGGAGGGAAACCATGTTATCAGAGGTCTTTGTCAGGACGCCTAGTGCCAGAAGAGCCCTCTTGCTGACTTGCAGAGGAGATGCACCAGGGGCCAAGGGTGACTGGCCAGAGTGTTTGTGAGCAGAAGGAAGGGGCAGGACAGAAGCTGAGACCACCATGAAAGCTGCAAAACAGGAGAGGCCCTGTTGGGACACTGTAGGGGCAGGGCTGGCCCACAGCCCCTGGGACCTCCCCTTCCCTCAGGAGCCTGGGAGATCCAAACCCTGGCTAACCTTTGCCCCCAAACCACTAAGCTACCCCAGGAAAATAACCTCCCACCAGATGTCCGATGCTAGCCCACCAGACAGACAGCCCTGCTGCCCCGCAGGAAGGACTCTAGAGGTTAAGGGACTCACCCTAATGGTCCCTCTCTCTGCGTCCCATCCCAACTTCACCCCATAGCAGGGTCCCTCCCTAAGGGAAGGTCCCTGGGCCCCAAGTGCTCCCCGGGATCTGAGGCCTGGGGCTCTGGGCTGATCTGTTTAAATGACTCCTGGGGCCCATCCCAAGGGTGCTGGAAGTGCTGCCCATTTCATCATGGCCGAGGCTCAGGCCTGACCACATTCCCAGCACTCAGAATGGTTCTTGGGGACTGGACAGGAGGGGTGCATACGTGGGGTCACCTCTGAACTCTGGGGATTAATCCCTCACCTATCTACAAGTGTGCACTGAACCCCATGCTGGCCTACCCTGCACCAGGTTCCTTCAGGTGGTAACCCTAGTGCTCTCAGGAAGCCCCAAGCCTGGGAACTAGGGACTTGGGCTCTGGCCCTTCCCTAGCATCCTCTTGGCTGGCCAAGGTAGACTCATACAAGAACAAGGAAGGTCAGCCCTGATGTGGGAGCTAGCGGGGCTCACCCCTGCCACCCCCCCCAAGTGAGTGGGTAGGGACAAGGGCCTTATAGTCTAGCCTGCCTTGTCCCTACCCCCTTACCAGCCAGGAGAGTCGCAGCAGCTGGAAGATACTGCTCGCCCATGCTGAAGGCACCTGCAGGCTCCCAAGGCTCCAGAGTCTGGCACAGACTCAAAAATGCCCTCAGGTCTTGTGCTGTTGGGCCACAGACTCTTGAAAGGGGACACTGTTGTCTGGCCCACCGCCTGAGGATGTATGGGCCAGAAAACACATTGAGGAAGAGTCTCAAGTCTGTTAGCCTCAGGTGAGGCTGGTGATGGTGAGGGTGGGAATGTGGTGTGGGACGTGGCTGCCGTGACAGCAGAGTCACAGAAGGGTTGTGAGGATAGCGAGGTTATGATTCAGATGGTCGTATGGGGAGCTCTGAGTGCAGGAGGATGGAGCATAAGGATGATAGGTTGATATTTACGGCCACACCCCGTCCCCAACCCAGCTCCTGTCCCAGTTTGGTCCCTGCTCCCACTTCATCAGACTGAGTGGTGAGTCTAAAGAACCAAGAAGAGAACTGTCCCCCTGCAATGGTCCCACACAGAATCCTGATCACAGGCCTGCACTGGGTGTGGGGTGTGTAGAGGATTTGGGGCTTTGGGTAGAGGGTCCTTCCCAGACCCTCTTGTCTTTTCTGCAGCCAACAGCGGTTCCCAATCATTCCTGCTTTCATTTCACCCCCCTGCCCCTCCTCTGCCCTGCTCCAGTCACAGGAGGGGGCTGGAGAAGCTTCATACTGCACACCCCTTGCTAGGGGCCAGTAGAAACAAGCTAGCTCGCTTTCTTTCTTTCTTTCTTTCTTTCTTTCTTTCTTTCTTTCTTTCTTTCTTTCTTTCTATCTATCTATCTATCTACCTATCTATCTATCTATCATCTCCCCTCTTTCTTTCTTTCTTCCTTAAACGTACTAGGGATTGAATCTGTGGACACTCTACCACTGAGCTACATCCCCAGTTCTTTTTTTATTTTGAGACAAGGTCTCACTAAGTTGAGGCTGGCCTTGCGCTTGTGATCTTCCTGCTTCAACCTCCTGAGTCACAGGAGTTACACGCATGAGTCCATGGGAAGTTTTGGATGCCTCTCCCACCAAGGAGCCTAGCTTCTGTGTCACCCTACCAAGACTGACAGTACCTGCTCTGGAGTATCAGAGCCTCCTCTTCTGGGGAGTTAATTGCTGGAACCCAGAGATAGGGAACTCTGCAGTACGATTCAGACCCAGAGAGCACCCCAGCTGATCTCCTGTCCCTCTTCTACCTCTGAACCCTATCCAGTTTCTTCTGCTTGAACATACCCCTTCCCCAGTCTGCTCCCCTTTCCAGTTGGGGATATTTTCTAAGGAGAGGGGATGGAGAAACACCCTCCATACCACCACCACCACCCCCCTCCCCGGGCCCCAGTGATCCCAGGATCATCCAATCCTCCTGACCAGCATACCTCCCACTGTTTAACTGCCCATCTCCTGTCTGCAACACCCATGGCTTCTGCCTCCATCCCCTTCCACTCCTGGGTGAGGGATAAGGCCTGGGCCTAGCCAGGTACAGTAGGGAGGGACACCCTCCAAGAGCAAGGAGAGACTTTGGCACCCTTTATCTCCAGTCCTAATTTCATGGCCCCCATTCTTCCAGAAGCCACTCTACCCACCTATGCCACTGACCTGTCTCCCAGGCCAGCCAACTCACTCCGGCACCCCTATTCTGCCTCCCTTACCTGTGCCCCCAGGCCTTACCTGGAGGCCCTGGAGCTGCCAAGAAGCTTTGTCCCCACAGACACTGATGTCCCACTGAGGAGGAGTGAGGTGAGTATGAGCACCCTTTACCCCACCCCTCCTGGGCCTGGCAGGGGGCCACCCCCTTCCCAGGCACCCTCACACCCAGGAAGATCTGGTTACTAATGGCTTGGGTCCAAGAGCAAAGGATGTCCACGCCCTAGGACACTAGGACCTTGTTTCCTCCCCCGCCCCCCCCCCCCGCCAGTGCCCTCCAGGCCAGGCTGGAGCCAGAATTGGGGGCAGGACTCAGTAGACCCAGATCTCAGCTGGAGACGTGGCACTGGGGTCTGCCAGGCAGAATGGTAAAGGCAGAAGCAATTTGAGCCATGATAAGGGAGGAGGGACAGAAACATGCCTGAAGACCATTCCATACTGTCACCGGGGTCCTCAAAGGGTCCTGAGAGTGGGGTGACAGTGAGTACAGTGGGACCTAGGGGGATGGGGCAGACAGGCAGGTCATCTTGAGCTGAGCCAGGTAGACATTTGCCTAGACACACACTCAATTTTGCCTATGTCCCACTGGCTGCACGGATGGGGTGCCAGGCTGGGCTTCCCCTTCCTGCCGCCGTCTTCCTGGCTCCCGGCCCAAGCCCCTATGGAGGAGGGGTGGCATGGTACCTTCCACTACCATGCAACCACGGGCAAGTTCCTGCCAGACCCAGACCTAATTCCCATCTGTTAGCTCATCCATCAGACAGGGTTCTGTGCCAGGTGCAGTGGTGCCCACCTGTAGCTCAGGAGGATGACACAGGAGGATCATGAGTTCAAAGCCAGCCTCAGCAATAGCAATCAGAGGCACTTAGCAACTCAGTGAGACCCTGTCTCTAAATAAAATACCAAATAGGGCTGGTGGTGTGGCTCAGCGGTTGAGTGTCCCTGAGTTTAGTCCCTTGTCCCCCCCCCCCAAAAAAAAAAAAGGTTTCTTGATGATGAGCTCAGGCCACCAGACCAGGATGGAACTGGAATGCCAAGGAGGAAAGAGGCGGGGGCTGGGACCCTGCACAGCCTCTGCCTGATTCTGAATTTTCCATATGGCACTTGAGGTTTTAGTCCTGGCTCTCTCCCATGCCTGCCACGATTGCCATGATTGTCCCTGGCTGTGCACTGACTCTCATTTCCCTACTTGCTATGTCTTAAGAGCGAGAGTGTTCCAAGTGGAGGGAATGGCCTGATCAAGCCCCAGAGGTGAAGAGGTGACTTGGGTCATGGGGTGATGGGTATGCAGGAAAGAGGGGCTGGAGAGGGAGGCTCAGGTCCCAGCCCAGGCTCCCCCAGGTTTGGAAGGAGTCTTGCCCATCTTGTCATCATCCAGACATCTGGGATGTCACCCACATCTTCCAAGCAGGTTGACAGGACCAGAATAATCAGTTTGTCAGGAACAAGGTCAAATAGATGGCCCCATGGAACTAGACAGACCGCCTGCCCCCACCCTGATGCCCGTGGCCCAGCCTCAGTCCCAGTACCGCTTGGCCTTCTTCCCTGGGAACCTGGCCCCAGGCCCAAGACCTGCCTTTTATCTCCAGAGGTGCTTCCTTTTCCTCTTCCTGTTTCTCTTCTTGGGCTCTTCTGCCAGGCTGGCATCTGCCCTGCTGGCTCCTCCCCTTACTAAGTGGTGTGGTGGCGAAGGATAATTTCAAAAAAAAGAAAGAAGAAAAATCAGACCCTCATATAGATAAATAAATAAATGCATTAAAGATTGTATTTAAGTCATTATTGATGAGGGGACCTGGCAGACTTACCATGTCTTCAGAGGAGTCAAACACATTTATGAGAAGCAAAGGAAAGTTGAAATTAATTTACATATAAATGTAAAAATTGCCTACTTCCACTTCAATTTGACATCCACTGGGCAATTTATTTGCATGATCATAGACCTGGGTTATTTTGTGTCACTATCTGTCATCTACAATGCAGAGTTAGTCATTAAATAGCTCCAAGGCCACAAAAGGCTAAAGATGTGTCCTACCCCCCAAAAATGCATAGCTTTCCACTGGAAATATCCAATAATTTTCCCCCCTTATTCCAAATTCCTTACAGGGGTTAGACTTCCCAAGCCGGAGGGCAAAGGAAGAGGGACTTAAGCATTGAAGATGCCTGAGAAGGTTTCCTGGAGGACAGCCGATGACAGAGTAGGAAGGGAGGACACTAGTAGAGACCACTAGATGTCCCCCAAATAATCCTCTTTCCATTTAAGATAATTAACCTGGGGCTGGGGTGTAGCTTGATAGTTCAGTGCTTATAAAGCAAGTGAGGCCCTTGACCTGCGCTCCATCCCCAGCGGGGCCAAACAAACAAAAAGTAACCACTAGTGTCCCTCAGGTGGTCTTTTTCCCATTTAAGATAATTGTGAAGACACTAGACTGAGGCGGCTCTGGTGCCCTGACTTCTTACATAAACAAATTGAAACCTAACTCAGCATGAATGATCGTAGCCTAGGAAATGAAATTGATGTTTCGCCCATCGAAATCAACTATTTGATGTCCAGTGTCACCCTTCCCTAATGAAATCACCAACTAACCTCTAACTAGGGGCTTTCAGGCTCCTGCTCCACTTTAACCAAACATCTTGTCTGATTGTTACCTGCTTCTAGTACCTTCTATGTCTCCCCTATCCTCCTTTTGAAGGAGTCCTAAACCCCCTGGGGTCCAGCACTGCCTGATTCAGGAATAGCTGTCTGCTCAGTAGACTCTGCCCTGCTAATGCACCAGGGTCATCTTTGTATTCCTGATTTTTTTTTCCAGCACTGGGGTCAATCCAGAGCCTCAAACACGCTAGGTGAGCCTCCGACCACTGTGCCACGTCTCTAGCCTACTATTCCTGACTTTTAACTGAGCACTTGGTGCTCTGGAAAAAAAGGTTGGATTTCCCAGCCTCCCTTGTAGGTGGATGTGACCATATAACTCAGTTCTGGCCAACAGGACATAAGTGTCATGAGGGGCTTAGGACAAATGGCCCCGAAAGGAAGAAAAGCAGTTACTGTTTGTGAAGGACAAGAAAAAAAAAGGCAGGGGGTGGGTGGGTAACAACCCCCAGGGAGAAAGGAGGACAGTGTAAACCAGGGACCAGGGACCAGGGACCAGGGAGAGGAAACAATGAGCTCTGGGCTCTGGAGTTCCTTCACCTTTTCCCCAGCAACAGTGGGTTTTGAATTTTTGCAACAGTTTCCTGATTTGCACTTTGACCGAGCACAACTGTTCCCCCTGACTGCCCATCCAGTGCATTTTACAAATGATTCAAATCTTGTTATGAATCAAATCTCACAGGAACCTATCAATCAAATTTCACTCAAACCCTATAAAAAATCAGACCCCTCCTGCCATCAGGTGCCATTTTTGTCTCCTGACAATGTGCCATTCTGCTGCTTAATAAAGAAAGCTTGCTGAGATCCATTCCCTGTTTTGGTTATTTTGGCTTTCAGTTTGCCTTTCTCCATTCTGCTGACCTCAGTAACTTAAGCTCCTGGATCAGGAGGGGGAAGCTAAGAGGGAAAGATAGTGGAGCAAGGAGAAAGAAAAGACAGTTTTTAAAATATTTATTTTTTAGTTGGACATAATATCTTTATTTATTTATTTTTATGTGGTGCTGAGAATCGAACCCAGGGCCTCGTAAGTGCTAGGTGAGTGATCTACCACTGAGCCACAACCCCAGCCCCAAGAAAAGACATTTTGTGTGTGTGTGTGTGTGTGTGTGTGTGTGTGTGTGTGTGTACACTGAGGATTGAACCCAGGGACGCTTTACCACTGAGCAACATCCCCAGCCATTCTTTTGAGACAGGGTCTCTCTGGCTGAGGGCCTTGTTAAGTTGCTGAAGCTGGCCTCAAATTTTTGATCCTCCTGCCTTGGCCTCCCAAATCACTGGGATTACAGGAGTGTGCCACTATGCCCAGCCAAGAAAAGACATTCTTGTTAAGTCATCTACCAATGTAACAGTGGTATACTTTGAATATAGCCTTTGCTGCTCTGCCACTGCAATTTATTTTTTAAATGGACATGTTTCTTTCTCTTCCTCTCTCCCTGCTCCTCCCTAATCTCTCCCTCTCTCCAATCTCAGGGGAAAAAGGATTACCTTTCTTCCCCATTTGAGGCAGATTCTTCTGTCCCTGAGTACACACCTACCATAGGAAGGAAGTATTCCAGACTTTGGGGATGGTACCAGAAGATCTCATAAATGACTCTCTCCCAAATGAACAAGTTAATTACAACTCCAACAGAGAACACATGGAATGCAACCTTTGAATCACCTCTTTAAAAACTTCTTGTTCCTGCTGATGGACATAATCACAGTATGGAACAGGAATCTCCTGAGTTTCTCCTTTACTATGAATAGTTTTTATAGCCAATTAGACACAGCTTAAGTGAGAACTAGTGAACTGGAAAACAGGTTAGAAGAAAACATTCAGAATGAAACATGAAGAAAGAAAAAATGAAACATACATAAGAGAATTAGAACAAATAAATTAAAAAAAAAGAAGAGAGAGAGAGAGAGACATAAAGGATATTCTGGGGATGAAGTTCAGTGTCAGAATGCTTGCCTAACATGTATGAGGCCCTGGGTTCAATTCAAGCATTACACACACACACACACACACACACACACACACACACACCAATAAATAAATAAATAAAAATACAAAGGATAAACTGACAAGGTCAAATGTGTGTGTGTGTGTATGCGCACGCACATGTGTACATGTACAAGTCACTGGGGATTGATCCCAGGGCCTTGTGCATGCTAGGCAAGCACTCACCTCTGAACTATACCCCTAACCCCTTTTTATTTATTTTGAAACAGGATGCTAAGTTTCCCAGGCTAAACTTGAACTTGTGGTCCTCCTGCTTTAGTCGCCAAAATAGCCAGGATTCTAGGGATGTACCACTGCATCCTTCTTTCAAATATACTTTTTTTAATGTAAACTCATCTATAATGACAGAGAAGCAAATGGATGGTTGCTAGAGAAAGTGGGGAGAAGGAGAGATCAGAAAGGGACAGGAAGAAACTTTTTTTAAATATATTTTTAGTTGCCAATGACCTTTATTTTACTTATTTATATATGGTGCTGGGAATCAAACCAGTGCCTCACACATGCCAGGCAAGTATGCTGCCACTGAGCCCCAGCCCCAGTTCCTCAAATATACTTTTAATCTGATTTCCAGAAAGAAAAGAAAGAGGTAATGAAGCAGAAGCAATATTTTAAAGAAATAAGAGCAGAGAATATTTTTTAAGTAACAAGGACAACAGTTCATAGATTCAAGACGTCTTCTCAACCCGAAGCAGGATAAATTAAAAAATAATTCTATACCTAAACACATAATTGTAAAACTGCAGAAAACCAAAAGCATTTTTTTAAGAAAAAATTTAAAAGTAACTAAGAAAACATTCAGGTTTCCTTCCAAAGAGAATGATTAGGCTTACAATTGACTTCTCAACAGAAGTAACAGGAACTGGAAGATCATGAAATGATACCTTGAATGTGCCACAAGAAAGTCATTGCCTGCTTCAAGTTCTATAATTAGCAAAAATGCATATCAGAAAAGAAGGCAAAATGAGCCCGGCTCGGTAGTGCATGCCTGTAATCCCAGCGCCTCTGGAGGCTGAGACAGGAGGATGGCAAGTTCAAAGCCAGCCTCAGCAATGGTGAGACACTAAGCAACTCAGTGAGATCCTGTCTCTAAATAAAATGCAAAACAGGGTTGGGGATGTGGCTCAGTGGTTGAATGCCCCTGAGTTCAAATCCCAGTACACACCCCCCTCAAAAGAAGAAAAACAAAAGAAGGCAAAATGAAGATATTTGCAGACTATAAACTGAGTGAATTTGTCACTTTCAGATCTAAGAAGTATTTTTCAGGCAGAAGGAAACCTCTTCAATATTCCAAGATGAAAGCTCAGATATGCAATAGGGAAGACTGATAAAGTCACATGTACATCTAAATGACATTTCCCCTCCTTTTACTAGAAATTTTCTACCTATACAGAAGTAAGGAAAATAATAACAATCCCATCACTCATCAGCAGTAATTATCGACATAATAAATATCGACACTCTCACTTCCTCCTCTGTTTTTTTCCATATCCTGCAGATACCAGATTATTTTGAGGCTAATCCCAAGCATCATAAAAAATCATCTATAAATACTTCAGAATGTATCTCTAAAAGATAAAGTCGTTTTTCTCAGTGCTGGGGATCAAACCCAGGGCCTTGCATACGCTAGATAAACACTCTATTACAGCCCCAATAAATATTTTTTAAAACAAAAGTGCAATACTATTATTATTCCTAAAAAGTAAAATTAATAATAATATTTTAAAATTATCAAATGTCCACTCAGCCCTATTTTTTATAATATTTATTTATTTATTTATTTATTTTAGTTTTCGGCGGACGCAACATCTTTATTTTGTTTGTATGTGATGCTGAGGCTCAAACCCAGCGCCTTGCACATGGCAGGCGAGCGCACTACCGCTTGAGCCACATCCCCAGCCCTCGGCCCTATTTTTTGTCTCATTTTTTTTTTCCAGATGAATGTTCAAACCAATATTTTTATATGTGTGTGTGTGAACATGATTCTGAGTTGAACCCAGGAACTCAAGCATGTTGGGCAAGCATCCTACCACTGAGCTACGTCCCAGACATTTAAACTTTGAGACAGGTTTTAGCTAAGTTGTCCAGGCCGGATTTAACCTTGTAATCTTCCTGCCTCAGTGTCATGAGTAGCAAGATTCTTAAAATATTATTTTATTGCATTTGCTAAAGTGTTTGTGTCAGTTTTTTAAAAGATTAATTTAAAAAGTAAAAATATTGCTGGGTATAGTGGCACACACCTATAATTCCAGTGACTCAGGAGAATGAGGCAGAGGATCCAAGTTCAAGGCCAGCCTTAGCAATTTAGCCAGACCCTGTCTCAATATAAAACATAAAAAGGTCTGGAGATGTAGTTCAGTGGTAAAGTGCTTCCAGGTGGTTTACTCCCCAGTACCCCCCCCCCAAAAAAAAAAAAAGGAAAGAAAATATCTTTTTTTTTTTAAGAGAGAGAATTTTTTTATATTTATTTATTTATTTATTTTTAGTTTTTGGTGGACACAACATCTTTTTTTTTTTTTTAAAGAGAAAGTGAGAGAGGAGAGAGAGAGAGAGAGAGAGAGAGAGAGAATTTTTAATATTTATTTTTTAGTTCTCGGCGGACACAACATCTTTGTTGGTATGTGGTGCTGAGGATCGAACCCGGGCCGCACGCATGCCAGGCGAGCGCGCTACCGCTTGAGCCACAGCCCCAGCCCCAGACACAACATCTTTATTTTATTTTTATGTGGTGCTGAGGATCGAACCCAGCGCCTTGCACATGCCAGGCAAGAGCGATACCGCTTGAGCCACATCCCCAGCCCAAGAAAATATCTTTTTATATTGTGATTGTAAATAAAACAGTGTGTAATGGACCTAGTACCTCAGTTTTACACATGTGCCTCTAAATGATAAGGTCTCCTCTTTTAAGTATGGTCAATACCATTTTCCCACCTAAAAGTAAATAATTCCTTACTAGCCTCATATATGTAGTCAGCATCCAAATGTCCTCAATTGTTTCGCTAATGTTATTTTTAGATTTTATTGTTTGAATCAGCATCAAGATATGGTTGGTGAATCATGTTTAATTGATGTGTCTCTTAACTCTTGATTTTTTTTTTTTTTTTTTTTTTTTTTTTTTGCTGGGGGCAATGCTAGGGGTAAAACCTAGGGCCTCATTAAATGTAAACCAAGTGCTCTGAAACTAGATAATTTGTCCTATAGCTTACAATTTTTTTTCTGGACTGGGGATTGGACCCAGGGGCATTTTACCACTGAGTCCATCGCTAGTCCTTTTTATTTTTCGTTTTGAGACAAAGTCTTGCTAAATTGCTGAGGCTGGACTCGAATTTTCAATTTTCCTGGTTTAGCCTCCCCAATTGCTGGATGTGCATCACCACGCACGGCTTCAGCTTTAATTTTTTAAATTTTGCTGATTACATCCCCAGAATATCCTTTAATCTATAGTTTTTTAGTGTCTCCTATGGTACCTATAAGATGATAACTAGATCTAGAAGCTTGATTATATCCTTCAGGTTTTATTTTTTCTTATTTATGATATGCTACCCCTCATATTGCCTCAAGTCAGAAGAGAAGTGATCTGTGCCCTCCACCCCACCCTTAGACATGTTAGGACTGACCAATTGGTTGAGGTGTTGTCAGCTCGAATCCTTTTTTTTAACGTTTGCAGCTTAGGTTTATTGAATGTTTATAACACGCCCCACACCATTCTCAGGGCTCCACCCATCTTAACTCATTTAATTCTCATAGTCATGCTAAGAAGTAGGTATCCTTAGCTGGGTTCTGGGTGCGCACCCAAAATCCCAGTAGCTCCAGAGGTTAAAACAGGAGAATCATAAGTTCAAAGCCAGCCTCAGCAATTTAGTGAGGTCCTAAGCAACTCAGTGAGACCCTGTCCAAAAGAAAACATAAAAAGGGCTGGGGTTGTGGCTCAGTGGTTAAGTGCTCCTGGGTTCAATCCCTGGTATTAAAAAAAAAGTAGTAGTATGTATTATTATAATCCTCTGTATCTTTAAGGTGGCAAAATGGAGCTCTGAATAGTAAGGGGTGGAGCTGGGATGGAAGTTCTAGAGCTTGGATCTCAGCCAGCGGTGGCCAAGAGCCCTGGCTGCAGTATCTGTGAACAAGAGAACTGGCTCCAGTTGATCCTGTGCTTGCTGCATGCTGGGCACTGCCCTCGGTGGCTATCCCAGCAGGTGGCATCCTCTTCAGGCTGTGGACCTGAAGGGCTAGTCACAGGAACCTGGCTCAGTAGGACCTCCTTTCACTGGAAGTCCAGTGGGGGGGGGGGTGGGCTAGATTCCTCCAGTGGACATCAGTAGCTCAGCAGAAGCAAGGATCCCAGGCTCTGTTCTCCCTGCCACTGCTTGGGTACCTGCCAACCAGAGTGGGACCCATCTGCTGCTAGTGTCCAGTGGCCCTCCAGACTCCTCCTGGACTCCAGTAGTGACAAGGCGCCCACTATCTCAAGAAGCAGCCCATTCCTGTGACTTTCAGGACATTTCCCTGGGGCCCAGATGCACCTCTCTGCTCCTCCCTGTATTAGGCCTGAATGGCTCTCTGAGCCCCTGCAGCTCCATCCTCTGACCCCTGCAGAGATTGGGCAGGCAGGGCAGTTTGGGAGGCTGGGAAGCGCACAATGAGGGCATGTCAGCAGATATGGTGTCTGGTGAGGGCTGGCTCTTTCCTTTATAGATGGTACCTTCTTTCTGTGTCCTTTAAGGATGGAAGGGGTGTCTAATCCACCCCTTATAAAAGTTTTTATCAGATTTTTATGGGTTGGTTTGTTTCAAACAGGTTCTTGCTATGTTACCAGAGCTGGTTTTGAACTCCTCGGCTCAAATGATTCTCCCACTCAGCCTCTACAGTAGCTGGGATTACAGGCAGGCACCACCACACAAACATGATTTTTGTATTTTATTAGTCACTGATTTCCTTTTTCTTGATCCATTACAAGTCATCCTTCAGTACCTCCAGGGATTGGTTCCAGGATCCCTGCAGATACCAAAATCCTTAGATGCTCAATTTCCTTATATAAAATGATGTAGATAGCTAAACTATGGAACCAACCTAGTACCTTACAACAGATGAATGGATAAAGATAATGTGCTAAATATACACAATGGAATGTTACTCAGCCTTAAAGAATAATGAAATTATGACATTTTCAGGTAAATGGATGGAGCTGGAGAATATCATGCTAAGCGAAATAAAGCAAACCCCCCACAACAAATGTTTTCTCTGATAATCGGATGCTGATCCATAATTGGGTGGGGGAGAATGAAGGAACTTTGGATTGTGCAGAGGGAAGTGAGAGTAGGGAAGGAAAGGTGGAGATGGGAAGGACAGTGGAATGAGATGGACATTATTACCCTATATACAGGTATATACATGACTGGTGTGACTTTGTACCATGTACAGCCAGAGGAATGAGAAGTTGTGCTCCATTTAAGTACAATGTGTCAAAATGCATTCTACTGTCATGTATAACTAATTAGAACAAATTTTAAAATAAATTTTAAAAAATAATAATATTTGCACATAACATATGTACATCCTTCCATATACCTTAAATCATCTCCAGATACTTAATACCTAATACAATGCAAATTCTATATAAATGGTTATGTTGCATTGTTTAGGGAATAACAACAAGAAAAAAGACGGTACATGTTCAGTACAGATATAGCCGTTGTTGACCTAATTACACTTTCAATTCATGGTTAGTTGAATCTACAGATGTGGAACCCCAGAATATGTAGAGCCAAGTGTGTTTCATTAGGTTTGCACGAATGGTGATATTCTAATTTTATAATTTCTCTAAACTTGTCACCTGATGGGGGTCCAAGGAGATCCCCCAGATGGGAAAAGAGGACCTCAAGTCAGCTCTGGCAAGTTCTCAACTTACATCACAGAAAGGAATTTCAGGACAGGTCAAAAGAGGCGCAAACAGAGATTTATTCAGGAAAGCAAAGAGTAGAGCCAGACACCCAGAGGGAGAGGGAGTGGGGGCGCTCCAGAGAGAGCTGTGCTTTTGGAGTCTCAGACCTCTTTAAAAGGAAACTTTGTAAATGGTGAGCATGAGAGACATATGGGGTGGTGTCAGCTTAATGGGCTGCACTCTTTCGATTTGTGGAGCACAGAGCGGGTCACAGTCGTCTGGTTCTTCTCAGAACCTTAGGTTGACATTATCTAGTTAACAGAGCCTGGACCATACCATGTCTTGGGTCTCTAACCATCTCTCTCTAGGCTTCTCCTAATGAGTCTAGAAATACATTCTGTAAGCTAATGAGGCATACAGGCACGAATCAATTGAACTTAACAATACTCTAAGATTTATTGGACCTTTTAAGAATTTCAGAGATGGGGGGTTAAGGTAAGGGTGACCGTGGAGTTTTTAGATAATTTACAGTCCCTCCTTCCTTCTCGTTTGTCTCTTTTCTACCTATCTTTATTTCTTCTATCCAATCTTAAACTTTTTGGCTGGAGTTCTTTTATAAGAAAGAGTTTTCAATCGGGGCCTAGTGGTACATGCCTGTAATCCCAGTGACTTAGGAGGCTGAGGCAGGAGGATCCCTAAGCAACTTATCAAGACCCTGTCTCAAAATTTTTTTAAAAAGGGGGGGGGAGCAGTGCTGGGGATGAGGCTCACGGTTAAGCACCCCTGGGTCTAATCCAGGTAAGATGGCAGAACAAAGACCCTCCAGTGCTCACCTGCCCCTCCATGAGATGGAGCCTAAGAAACAGAATGTGGCTGCAGGTTGAGAGGGTGATGGTGGAAGAACACTGGAATTCAGCAAAAAGGCAAAAACCTGGGGGAAATCCAGAGACCTGGGACAAGAACACTCCAGCACCTGTGGCCTGGCTCCATGGCCCAGGGAGAGGGAGACTCCCCAGTGCAGGGTGAAGGTGAAAGAGAGAGTGGCACAGGCACTGTCAGCCCAGGAGCAGCACCTCCAGGACATCCAGCCTAAAAGGATGGGAGACCTCGAGGCCCTGGGTCTGCACGGAGCCTGGCTTGAGAGAAGGAATCCACTACATCTCATAGTAAGCCCCCGGGTGCTGGAGCTGGGAGCCATCTTGAGAAAAGTCTTAATGTCTGAGCTGGGGACACTCTGGAAACCCCTACATATTCCCATCTCTGGAACCCCCATTCATGCCACTGTACTGCCTCAATAGGTAACTGCCTCAGAAGACAGTCTTGGCTCAGGGGAGTGATTCTGAGGTGAACCGGCAAAGAGCCCAGGACTAGGGGCTGCAACATAGAGGGGAGGAGGCCACGGTCCTCCAGAATCATGGAGGGAGGAAGCAGCCCTCTGAGACAGGGGCACAGCCAATCTCAATGGCTTCAGCTGGGTACTAGGATTGAAGGCACCAGGAGAGAGAACGGTGGCCCACAAGATTCTTGCACAGAACCCTGTGGTTCCTCTACACCCCTCCACCCTGAGAGGCATCTGGGGTGGTCTCCAGCAAACTGTCCAAGCTCTGCTTTTGCCCTGGCTGGGGGCCTGCATCTCAAGAAGCTTGGTGAGAATCTCTGCCTGGTGCCACCTCATTCTGCACTAGGCTGTTCAGAGAGCACCTCAGCAAGAGGAATCTCAAAGAGCTTCTGCCCAAAACACTCCCTGGCGATCTGGTGCCAATATCAACAGAACTTTTGGAAACTCCATCACCTGATGGGGATGCCATTCCCATGGTGGAAGTAACTACATCTACCGGAACATAAGACCTGCAAAAGTGGGTCTGTATGACTCTGATTTGGTGCACGCTCTGCCCAAATCCACTAATCACGTTCAAAGATACAGGGACATTACACTACAGTGTCCAGCTAGGAATAAACTCAATACTTCAAAACAAACCAATACCCAAATGAATCATTAGGAGAAAACTGCTTACTAGGTTGGTCCTCACAGGACAGCAGTAGAGCTATTTATCCCAACAGATGCAAAAATCTCAACATAAAAACATGAGAAATATGAAAAAAGAAGGTAATATGACACCTCCTAAGGTTCATAAGAGTAACAGACTCCAAAGACATCAAAGTGGATGAAATGCCTGATGAAGAATTCAAAAGAGCCCGGGGCGGTGGCACATGTTTGTAATCCCAGCTGCTCAGGAGGCTGAGGGAGGATCAGGAGTTCAAAGCCAGCCTCAGCAAGATACTAAGCAGCTCAGTGAGACCCTGTCTCTAAATAAAATACAAAATAAGGATGGGGAAGTGGCTCAGTGGTTGTACCCCAGATCGGGGTGGGGTGGGGGAGGAAGACTTCAAAAGAATGATTCTTTTTAAAAGCTCAATGAAATTCAAGAGAATACAGATACACAGTTAAATAAAGAAGACAATTCAGAGTGTGAATGAGAACTTTTTCAAGGGTAGATTTTTTTTGGGGGTGGGTACTGGAGATTTAAACCAGGAGTACTTTACCACTGAGCTACATTCCTAGCCCTTATTCACTTAATTTGATTGATTTATTGTTTGGTGTTGGGGACTGAACCTAGGAGCTCTTAACCACTTAGCTAAATTTCCAGCCCTTTTTATTTTTTGAAACAGGGTATTGCTAAGTTGCTGAAGCAGGATTTCTACTTGTGATCCTCCTGCCTCAGCCTCCCAAGTTGCTGGAATTACAGGCATGCACCACCATGCCTGACTAAGAGGAGATACTGAAACACAAACAAATATAAGTCTTGGAAATGAAAATATCAATAAGTCAGATAAAAAAAATCAATGGAAATCCAGGTGTGGTGGCACATGCCTGTAATCCCAGCAGCTCGGGAGGCGGAGGCAGGTGGATAACAAGTTCAAAATCAGCCTCAGCAATTCAGTGGTTCAATCTCCAGAACCACCAATAAAAATAAGTAAATAAGTAAATAAAATAAAATAAGGGAATTTATGTTCACTTCTCTGACCTTATAAAAGGAACCATACACCCAGAAGCAGAAGAAAGATGTTATTGTCATGTCAGCATATGAAAGAATAAATTCCACTAGAAGATAGATATACAAATGAGAAATAGGAAACAAACATTATCAATACAATAACCACCAAAACACAAAGATGAATAAAAGCAGACAAAATAAACAATGATCATAGCTAGAAGAAACAAATTTAAAAGACAGGAACAAGTCCACATCTTTCAATAATATCTTTGATCCAACTGTTCTAAAATAACCTATATTTTATACAGTGAGGCTGTTTTTAAGCACAGGAGCAAGACATATGTCCTACCCAGCAGTGGGAGGCTCCTTACTTGCTGTTCCTACAATACAGTTAGCACTAAACCTGAATTCTCTTGAACCTAGTGTTTGCTGCAACAGTTAACTTTTTAAATGTCACTATCCTGAATGGGGCAATATCTTCCACTGTCTTTAGTCTCTAATTTCTAGTACAGATCTACTTTCCAGCAAGAAGTAGAGTAGGTAGTTGAGTGGAAGGGACGGTTTGGAGCTGGGACTCATAGATAGAGACGGAAGGAAGCATTGGTCCAGCTTTTTCCTTGGGTAGCCAGGGTACATATACCGAATTGCCTTAAGGGAAATGAACATAACATACCCTGATATGTATTTACAACCAATTGCATATGTCACTGTCTCTCTATATTCAAAGTACCTGCCTTTAGTACCAACATTGTTTCTTGGCTTCTTTGCTTTTCATAGTCCAAAGTACTATGGAAAACAGCTTTTTTTTTCCTTCTCAAGAGAGGCAAGATCCTTGTAGGTAAATGGGGGCAGGAAACAAAAAACCTGAAAATTCCTTCAGGATGAGAAGGGATAATGGACATAGCACCAGGGCCTAAAGACAAAGCTGAAGGTTATGTTGCTTTTTGCCAAATGTCTGTATCCATGTCTAAAATATGCATGTCATAAATATCTTTCTTTGTGTGGTTTGGAAGAAATGTGGGTGTATTGTGCTGTCATATCAATTTCCCCTTAATTTTTCAATAAAGGTACAATTAAAAAAATAATAATAATAATATCTTTGAACATAAATGGTCTTAATTTTCTAGTTAAAAGATAGAGGGCTGGGATTGAGGCTCAGTGACAGCATTTGCTCACATATGTGAGGCACAGGGTTAGATCCTCAGCACCACATAAAAATAAATAAACAAAATAAAGATATTGTGCCCATGTATAACTAAAAATAATAATAATTAAAAGATAGAGCCTAGTCTCTAAATGGATTAATAAGCAAAACCCAACAATATGCTGTAAAGACACACATAGACTGAAACGGAAAGGATGGAACATAATATTCTAAGCAAATGGAATCTGAAAGAAATCAGGAGTAGCTATACTTACATCATATTTACTCTGCCACATCCCCAGCCCTATTTTGTATTTTATTTAGAGACAGGGTCTCAATGACAAAATACACTTTAAGATAAAAACAGGGGCTGGGGATATAGCTCAGCTGGTATATACAAGACCCTGGATTCAATCCCCAGTACTGCCAAAAAAAAAGATAAAAACAGTAAGAAGAGACAAGGAATGTCAATCATCAAGAAGATATAACAATTACAAATGTATATCACCAAATGTTGGAACACCAAATATTATAAAACAAACACTATTAGACCTAAAGGGAGAGATGGGTCTTAATACAATAATAGTGGGGAACTTCAGTACCTCTCTCACAGATTATCCAGAAAAAAATTTAAAAAGGAATATCAGAGGGTTGGGGTTGTGACTCAGTGGTAAAGCACATGCCTTGCATGTGTGAGGCACTGGGTTCAATTATCAGCACTATATATATATAAATGAATAAAATAAAGGTCGTCAACAACTAAAAAAATTTTTTTAAAAAGGAATATCAGAGTAAAATCACATAACAGATCAAATGGATTTAACATATACAGAATATTCCATCCAATACCTGTAGAATACACATTATTTTCATCAGCACATGTAACTTTTTATAGAACATATATTGGATCATAAAACAAGTCTTAACAAATACAAAAGGTAAAAATAATATCCTGTATCTTTTCTAATCATAATGAAATGAAACTAGATGTCAACAGCAAGAGAAACTGTAGAAATGACACAAATGGAGACTGAAAAATTTTTTGCAGGGGGTACTGAGGATTGAACCCCGGGGTGCTTTACCACTGAGCTAAATGCCCAGCTCTTTTAATTTTATTATTTATTTATTTATTTATTTCGGTACCAGGGATTGAACTCAGGGACACTCAACTACTCTGCCACATCCCCAGTCCTATTTTGTATTTTATTTAGTGACAGGGTCTCACTGAATTGCTTAGTGCCTCACCATTGCTGAGGATGGTTTTGAACTCAAAATCCTCCTGTCTCGGCCTCCCAAGCTGCTGGGATTACAGGTGTGCACCACCATGCCCAGCTGGGAAATGATTTTTTTCTTTTTTTAATGCACTTGATCTTGGGAGATTACTTAAGATGTTTTTAAAAAGTCCTTTAAGATGCCTTTTCACTGTAGTATTTAAAGGTTTCCAAGATGGACTTAAAAAGATGGACTTACATTACCAAAACTTTTATATTCTAGTTGTTGTGTACCTTTTTTTGCATTATGAACATTTGTGCTTCCTGTGCATGTGATCAAAGACTAAGCACAGGTTTTATAGGAAAGAGTTAAACATGAACTAGGGCTAGGTGCAATGGTACATGCCTGTAATCCCAGCACCTCGGGAGGCTGAGGCAAGAGGGTTGCAAGTTCAAAGCCAACTTCAGCAAAACCAAGGCACTAACAACTCAGTGAGACCCTGTTTCTAAATAAAAATACAAAATAGGGCTGGGGAATGTGCTATAGTGGCCAAGTGCCCCTGAGTTCAATCCCCAGTACCTACCACCTGCCTGAAAAAACAAAAACAAACAAACAAACAAACAAACAAACCCATGAACTAGGAAGCAGGGTGCGTCTAGTGACTCTAGTTGAAGAGCCAGGACTGCTGTCACACCCTGATATCAGAGGACAGGTGGGTGTGTGGGGACACTGCCTCCCACAGCCTGGCCAGGATATCTCCAAGCTCTTGTTCTCCTCAGGATTTGACAGGCACACATTGAAGTATTTGAATTTTTTAAAAAAGTGAATAGTCTTCCTCTCTGCTTTCTTGAAAGCTTACTGATTCATGGCCCAGGGGCACAACAGGGCACAGATTTTTCTCTTCCATAGGCGGCTGCTTTTCTGGGCACCTAGAAGCATCAGGATGAGTAGTCACTCTAGAGGTGGGCAGGGATAAATGCTGCTCCCTGCATCTGCCAGGGCAGGGCTTCCTGAAATGGGTTAATTCTTTATATAAATGTGAACATTGAGTTTATTTTAAAAACTAATAAAAAAAATTTAAAAAGGAAAAAAAAACATAGAAAACAACTCAGATGCATATAGGTCTTGAAATGAGTGAGGTGGCTGCGATTTTGTTGTTGTTGTTGATGTTTTGTAGAAGGGATTTGAGATGATACTTTATTCCAAACAAAAATAACATTTTATAGAGGGACCAGAAATTATTTAGGCAATCCTCTCTCCCAGTTCTGCGAGGTTGAATGTTCCAGACCTGCTGTGGAGGCCTTCTGTTTGTCAGAACACCAGGTGTCCTGCCTGTGAAGAACAGCCATAACCTGAATTGTGAGCTTAGAGCTCAGGACATCGCCCAGCCTCCACCATTAGCCTCAAAGAAAGGCATCAGGGGCACAGGGGAACAGGCAGGGGCCACAGCCAGGGAGCAAGGAAAAGGCTCCTATTCTCAGCTTGAATGTGATAGCAGGAGGGGTAGCTGGCTTCCTCTTCCCTCCCCAGGGAGTCTGATTCTCCTCACTGCTCACCTTCAGTCCACAGGGCTGGGGCTCCTGTTCACACTGGTCCCAGGTAAATGTAAATGGAGAGAGGTGTGAGAACCTGTCCTCATCCTTATCCCCATCTTGGGCCTCCAGCCAGTGCTAAGAAAGTCTTCCCCCCACCCCCACTAGTCTGACCAATGGTCAGCAAATTGGAGGAGGATCTGACATGAGTAATTAAAGATGAGATAAAATGTCTTGGTTGTACCTATTTGTGGTTTAGCTTTGTATTTAAGCAAACAAACAAAAAAGGGAAATAAACTTAAAAAAAATATTTGTCATCATAAAAATGAAACAAAAATTAAAACATTTATTGCCAAAAAAATTGAACCAGGAAGCTATATAAAACCTAAATAGACTAATAATAAATAATTACATCAAATCAGTAATAAAGTTTCCCAATAAAGAAAAGCCCAGGACAAGATGGTTTCACTGCTGAATTTTATCAAACCTTTAAAAAAGGACCACCATTGCTTCTTAAGCTGTTCCACAGAATTGAAAAGGAGAGAAACCTTCCAAACTCATTCTAAGAGACCAGCATTATCCAGTTACCAAAACCTGACAAAGACACAATAGAAAAATATATATATATAGACTCATATCCCTGATGAACACAGATGCAAAAATTCTCTACAAAATACTCACAAATGGAATTCCACAACACAACAAAAAGATCACACTCCACAATCAAGTTGGTTTCATTCCAGGAATGCAAGGATGGTTCAACATGTACAGATCAATAAATATAACACATCACATAAATAGAATCAAGGACAAAAGTCACATGAACAACTCAATAGATACAAAAAGGCATTTGATAAAATTCAACATCTCTTCATGACAAAAGCCCCAAATTAGATATAGAAGGATCATACCTCAGCATGATAAAGGCTATATATGATAAACCCATAGCCAATATCATACTGAATGGGGAAAAACTGAAAAAATTTCCTCTAAGATAAGGAACAAGATGAGGGTGCCTACTTTCACTGTTCTTATCCAAAGTAGTACTAGAAATTTTGGCCAGAGCAATTAGGCAAGAGAAATAAATAAAAGGCATAAAAATAGGAAAGGAGGAAGTTAAATAATCCCTGTTTGCAGATGATGTGATGTCATACTTAGAAAAACCTAAAGACTCCTTCAAAAGATTATTAGAACTGATAAATTCAGTAAAGTAGAAGGATACAAAATCAACATACAAAACTGAGTAACTTTTGAGTACATGCCTGTAATCCCAGTGATTTAGAAGGTTGAGGCAGGAGGATTGCAAATTCAAGGCCAGTCTTGGAAATTTAGTAAGACCCAATCACAAAATAAAAAATAAAAAAGGCTAGGAATGTATCTCAGTGGTAGAGCATTTGCCTAGCATGCACAAGGCCCTATGTTTAATCCCATAACTGAAAAAAAATTAGTAGCTTTTATATATACACCAATAATAAGTTAACTGAGAAAGAAAACAGGAAAACAATTCCATTCAAAACAAACAAACAAACAAACAACAACAAAAAACTTGGAATAAATCTAACTAGCCCACCACAGCACACTGCAGCCCGCCACCCTGGACAGAGGAATAAACCTAACTAAGGATGCAAAATACCTCTGTAATAAAAATTACCAAACATTGAAGAAAGAAATTGAAGATACTAGGAGAAAGATCTTCCAAGGTCATGGATTAATATTCTTCAAAAGTCCATACTATCCAAAGCAATTTATTTATGCATTGCCCATCAAAATATATTAACATTCTTCAGAAAGTTAAAAAAAAAGAATCCTAAAATTCACATGGAAGCACAAAAGACCCCAAACAGCCCAAACAATCTTGAGCAAAAAGAATAAAGCTGAAGGGGCTGGGGTTGTGGCTAGTGGTAGAGCACTTGCCTAACACACATGAGATACTGGGTTTGATCCCCAGAGCCACATTAAAAAAAAAAACTGGGGCTGGGGATGTGGCTCAAGCGGTAGCGCGCTCGCCTGGCATGCGTGCGGCCCAGGTTCAATCCTCAGCACCACATACCAACAAAGATGTTGTGTCCGCCGAGAACTAAAATAAATAATAAATAAATTCTCTCTCTCTCTCTCTCTTTCTCTCTCTCTCTCTCTCTCTCTCCCTCCCTCCCTCCCTCCCCCTCTCCTCTCTCTTTAAAAAAAAAAACTAAATAAACAAAATAAAGCTATTGTGTCCATCTACATATAATTTTTAAAAAAATAAAGCTGGAAACATCACAACACCTGGTTTCAAGGCATCCTACATCCCACAGTAACCAAAACAGCATGAGGTTAGCATAAGGACAGACACATTGACCAGTGAAACAGAATAGATTACCCAGAAATACAGCCACACATCTACAGCTAACTGATTCTTGACAAAGGTGCCAAAAACATATACGAGAGAGAGGACAACTTCTTCAACAAATGGTGCTGAAAAAACTAGAATCCACACAAACAGGATTGAACTTAGATCTCTCTCTAACCTTTCCCAAAAATCAACTCAAAATGAATCGAAGTCCTGAAACTCTAAAACTAGAGGAAATGCTTCAAGATATTGGCACAGGGCCAGGCATGGTGACAAACGCCTGTGATCCCAGCAGCTCTGGAGGCAGAGGCAGGAGGAGATGAACCCAGACTAATTCTATTTTAAGATTGGGAGCCATCTCGTCAAAAAGTCGTGAAAATTAATTTTTGTTTTACTATAAATTACTGTGATTTCTAAACTTGTTTGGAATTCCTGTCCATGCCTTGAACTCACCCATGCCTGGCTTTCCCTGACCAGATAACAACCCTCTAAAACCTTAGTGGCGCCTCATAAATCCTGGCTCCCCCTGACCAGATAACAACCCTCTCTGAAACCTCAGTGGCACCTCATAAATTCTAATGTTGGGATCTGAATTTACTCCCTAACTTGAATATCATGCCATGTAGACCATTAATCTGCCATCTGCCTTTGTATTATGCTTGTCAGAATCCTATTATCTGTAAGTTCTCAAGACACCCACCCTTGCAACATTTTGTGCTACAAAATCGTGTTCCTGGAAGCTGGGGTACTGATCTCTAGCCTGGGGTTTCCAGGAGAGACAGTCCTGGCCAGCTCTGGTGTACACAAATACAAACTTGCTTTAATTTGATTTAAAATTGGAATTGGTGGTCTTTTCTTTGTGTTGGGGTTTCACAGAGGAAGGTGAATTCAAAGCTAGCCTCAGCAATTTAGCACAGCGCTAAGCAATTCAGTAAGACCCATCTCTAAATAAAATACAAGATAGGGCTGGGGATACATAGTCAACTATCAACTCAGAGCACTTACAAATTGTTAGTATGTTTGATATGTTTCAATAATTTTTATTTTTAACTGGAGATTGAACCCAGGAGTGCTCTACCACTGAGACACACCCCCAGCCCTTTTTCTATTTTTAATTTTTTTTTTTTAGTTGTAGATGAACACAACCCCTTTATTTATTTATTTTTATGTGGTGCTGAGAATCGAACCCAGAGCCTCACATGTGCTAGGCAAGTAGTCTACCACTGAGCCACAACCCTAGCCCCACTTTTTTTATTTTGAAACAGGGTCTTATTAAGTTGCCCAGGCTGCCCTTGAACTTGTGATCCTCCTGCCTCAGACTTCTAAGTAGTGAGATTACAAGTGTGCTTGTAGTTTTGTTTTGTTTTGTTGTGGTGCTGGAGATTGAACCCAGGGCCTTTTGCATGCAAGGCAAGCATTCTACAAACTGAACTATATCCCCAGCCCGTGCGTGTAGTTTTGCTATTTAAAATATCCTATTTTGGCAGTGAGGGATTCTTCAAGTTGAGTTTTGACATGACCCAACTAGTCTTTGGTAACTCTGTTTTTCTGCTAAGAAAATATTCCAGGCTCTTAATGTGCATTGTAATCCAGACCTTGAAAGAGCCATTTCTTCAAGGATCTCCTGTTCCTTCGATTAGGAAATGGCATCTAGTTACCACAATCTGGGCACTATGAATGTTTATTATACAAGGTAGTCAGTGTACCTTGTCCTTTTCAAAGGAGGAAACTAAAGTAGATTTTTAAAAAAACAAAAATAGATGTGTGTTCATTGTATTTATAATTCAAATTTGGAACTGTAGGGTTTTGTTACATCTCTGATTTAAACTTACATCTCTTTTTCATACTGAAAGCTGGGTTCCTAATGACATTAGCATACCCAGTAGACACAGTTTGCTCTATGCAAAATATCTTCCTGGTGCATGTTTGGCTTTCACGGAGCTGTTGCTCACCTGGTGGCTTTCCTGGATTTGAAGCAACTCTTAGTCTACCTTGGGTTTTTTCCAAAGCTGGGAAAATTTATTCTTTCTGCAAATAGATGCACTCCAAGAATGTCAGTGCATGAGCCTAATGTCCTTATGGACTTGAAATAAATTGGGGACAGGAAGCAGCAGATAAATGCCTGGCCTCCCCTGCCCACTAGGGGGACTTTATGAAGTGTATTCAATATGGCTCCTTAGAGGACCCCCAGTGGGACTGAGCACCAAGGGCCCCAAGCAGCTAGATGACACACCCTGCAGTTCCCTCCCTCCTTCCCATCTTGCTCCCACCCCTCACTGGCTTCCTCTGATTATCTCCTTCCATCTACTGGAATCCATCCATGGGTTTTTGTCTTAGGCTCTGCTGCTGGGGGCGGGGGCGGAATTTACACCAGAAAGTACAGCAGTGGCTCTAGAAGGTGGACTCTTAGGTCTGGGTTCTGGAACTCACTGATCATGTGACAACAAGGACTACCAGTGCCAAGTGGGGAAGTGAGCATTGGAGCGCCTGCTGTGGCCTGGGGCTTGTCCTGGTGGAAGGCTCACACGGTGGCCCTGGACACACAGCAGCGTTGGCATCACTTAGCAGCTTGTGAGACATGCAGATTCTCAAACTCCACCCCAGACCCCCTGAATCAGAAAGTCCCCAGGGGCCATCTGTCTGTTTCACCAAGCCCTTGGTGTGATTATCCTGTGGCCAAAAACACTGTCTAGGACCTGAACTGCAGGGGGCGGAGGACACACAGAGCAATTATAAGGATTGTGGAATTACCGGCTTTTGTTGATTTCCTTACAAACCTTAAAAAGGAGAACGACAGGCTTAGGCCTGTCAGCTCAGAGTATGTTGTGCAAATCAGAAAGTTTCCATGGCAGGGCTTAAGAAGCCTCTTCTCTTACACCTGGTAAGCGAAATGGGCTGAAAGTCAAGGAACTGCGCCACGAGGCTGGCAGCGCTGTGAAGGATCGACTAGCGCAGCCTCCTACGCCACGTTCCTACGGGATCCAGATGTGCGCTATCACGAAAGTTGCGTGGGCACCTTGGAGAAACTTGACCAGTTTCCTCTGGATGCTCTGGGCTGAAAGAAATAGCCCTCCCTTCCCCAGAGGGCAACAGCTGTCCCCAGCCTGAAGACAAGGCTGAGAACATCCAAAGAGGTGGTGTTGGCATAATCGCAGCCATCTTCCTTTCCCCCACCCCCACTATATGAATACTGTTCTTATTCCCAAGAAATAGAAAGTAGCCCGAGGTAAAAACTACCGGCCTGGAGACGTGCTGGTCTCTCCCTGTTCTCTCCTTGAGAGATAGGAGACAACTCACTGGCCCCTGAGATGGGGACGTACTGGTTTCCCTGTTCGCTCCTTGAGAAGATAAAGGGACATGCCAGTTTCCCTGTTCCCCCTCTGAGAGATAAGAAAAGGGCCTGTCTCTGTTCCCAAGAAACAAACTTGCCTTCCACAAGATCAGGGGATGCTGACTATGTCAGTCAAGACTAAACCCGCCCCTAGCGCGGCCATGATTCTAGCCTATAAAAGGTAACATTCAAGGGGGGGCTGATCCTGCTGTCCCTCCTTGCTGCTCCTGTCCCCCGCTCTGCGCAGAGCAGCCTTGCCAGGCTCCTGACAATAAACCCACTTCTTATTCCAGGTGTGTGTGTGATCAGTCCTGCACCACTTCTCTTTCAGGAGGACCCTTATAAAATGAGGATCCATGCCCCCAAACCTAGGGTCAGTCCTCACAGAGACCCAAGATCACAGGTACCATCTGCTCTGGGTGATGTGAATGATTCACCAATGGAGTTGCCTTGTGGTGTGTTCTGGCAGAATCCAGGAGAGGAGGCAGAGACTTGAGGGTGTTGGGGGTGGGGGGATAAAAGGCTGTGCACATAAGAATTCCTTGATTTGGGCTGGGGATGTGGCTCAAGGGGTAGCGCGCTGGCCTGCCATGCATGCGGCCGGGGTTCCATCCTCAGCACCACATACCAACAAAGATGTTGTGTCCGCCGAAAACTAAAATAAATATTAAAATTTCCCCCCCCCTCTTTAAAAAAAAATCATTATTTCATGCAACAACTTAGATGAATCTCCAGAGAATTAAAAAAAAAAAAAAAGAATTCCTTGATTTGGAAGCACTGTCTCTGACTAATGGACTGGGGGACACCTGGAGTTCTAACCCACTGCTGGAATGGCTCCTTGAAACGTGCACCTAAGAGTCCCCGCAGCAAATGCGGTGGAGATTCTGTAACCGCTTTCCCAGAGGGTCAAGGAAGGAGACGAAGGTCCATTATACGCTAATGATAAGGCGCTACTAGACTCTTTTCCTTAGAGGACTCAGAGAAACTTCCTTTCCTAAGTTAATGAGAAGCGCTCTACAAGAGGCCCACTCAAATCTTTGAGAGACTCAATGACACTATTCTTTCTAGGTTAGGACTGACAAGAGATGATGACTTGGTATCAGTGAGGCTGTGGGAGTCCAGAATAGCAGAGGCCAGGTGGTGGCACCAAACCATTAATGATAAGGTGGATGCGATTTTCTTAGCTCTCAGGATGACCAGCGTGCCTTGACCTGCAAGGTTGGCTGCCTAATGGTATCCCTGAGGTGAGGTATAAGGCAGTTGGCTAGGTGTATTGTCCATTTTTTTAAATTTTTTGTTACTAGGGATTGAACCCAGAAATGCTAATCCACTGAACCACATCTCAAGCCCTTTTTTGAAAGAATTTTTATTTTGAGACAGTGATGAACCCAGCCTGATCCCGTCTTAAGATTGGGAGCCTGGGGCTGAAGATGTGGCTCAAGCGGTAGCGCGCTTGCCTGGCATGCATGTGGCCCGGGTTCGATCCTCAGCACCACATACAAACAAAGATGTTGTGTCTGCCGAAAACTAAAAAATAAATATTAAAATTCTTTCTCTCCTCCCTCTCTCTCTTTAAAAAAAAAAAAAGGATTTTCTAAAAAAAAAAAAAAAAAGATTGGGAGCCATCTCATCACAAAGTCATGAAAAGTTCATTTCTATTTTACTGTAAAATACCAAGATTTCTATTTGGCCTGACCATGTTTAAACTTGTTTGGAATTCCTGCCTGTGCTCTGAACTCACCCATGCCTGGCTCTCCTTGACAAGATAACAACCCTCCCTAAAACCTCAGTGGCGCCTTATGAATTCTTTTTTTGTTTTAAATATTTCTTTTTTTTTTTTTTTTGAGAGAGAGAGAATTTCAATATTTATTTTTCAGTTTTTGGCGGACACAACATCTTTGCTTGTATGTGGTGCTAAGGATTGAACCCGGGCCACATGCATGCCAGGCGAGCGCGCTACCGCTTGAGCCACATCCCCAGCCCCAATATTTCTTAGTTATAGATGGATGCAATATCTTTATTTCGTTTATTCATTTTTATGTGGTGCTGAGGATCGAAACCAGTGCCTCACATGTGCGAGGCAAGCGCTCTACCACTGAGCCATAATCCCAGCCCCATGCACCTCATGAATTCTGATGTTGGAATCTGAATTTATTCCCTACCTTGAAATATTAAGCCACATGGGTTCAACAACAGGATCTTGCTAAGTTACTGAAGCTGGTCTCAAACTTGCAATTCTCCTGTCTCCATCTCCAGAATTGTTGGGATTATAGGTGTGTGCCATCAAACTAGCAGAATTCTCCATTTAGTATTACCATGATGAAATACCTGAGTCAGGCTATCTTTATAAAGAAAAGAGGATTCTTTAGCTCACAGCTCTGGAGGCTCTAGGTATGGCACCAGCATTTTTTAGCTTAGATGACAGCCTCATAATTGATGGCATTGTTAAACCCACGATGCAAAGAAAAGACTGTTAGGTGGAGGTGGCTGAGGAACAAAGCACAAAGCAACCCTCACGAGAAAGGACCACCAATCAGGCACCCATGGAACCACCTGTCAATCAGTGGGGTCTCCTGGCCAATCCTGGATCTTAGCCAGCTCCCCTAACCAACCCCATAGGACAAGGGACTCTAAAAACCCCTTTTCCTGTCCCAAGTCCTCCCTTCCTGCCCTAAGCCCAATAAAAATTCCAGTCAAGTCAAGAGCCCCCCACAAACCCTTCTCCTTAGACCCTCTTCTTACCTACTCTGTCGGCTGAGGGTTCCACCCCAGAATTAAATCTCAATAAAGCCTTATTCAGCAGCCTTTTTAAATCTGCCTCCTTTTGATTGCTGCTGCCTGACCTTACAAAGACCACTGGCTCCAATTTTAAACCAAATTAAAGCAAGCTTATATTGTGTACACAAGAGAGCTGATCAGCGGACTGCCTCACTCAAAAGCTAGGCCAGAGGACAGCCTGGTCTAAGAGCAGGAAGGTTTTTATAACACAAAGTTAAAAGGTGGGTGTCTTGGGAACTCACAGCTAACAGGATTCTGGCAAGTGTAATACAAGGGCAGATATCAGATTAATGATGTACATGGCTTAATATTTCAAGGTAGGGAGAAAATTTAGATCCCAACATCAGAATTTATGAGGTGTCACTGAGGTTTCAAGGAGAGTTGTTATCTGGTCCAGGAGAGCCAGGCACGGGTGAGTTCAGAGCACAGACAGGAATTCCAAACAAGTTTAAACATGGTCAGGCCAAATAGAAATCTTAGTATTTTATACTCATCATGACTTTGTGATGAGATGGTTCCAGTCTTCAGATGGAATTAGGCTGGTTTCATTAGCATCACAACAGTGGGAGCAAGTGTGGGATGGGAGTGAGACATTACAAAACAGGAAAGCAGAGAGAGATCAGGATCCCATAATCTAAAGGTACGCCCCCATTTGACCTAAGGATCACCAGTAGGACCCACCACTTAAAAGTTTCACGCCATTTCCCAACATCACCAGGCTAAGAACCAAGCCTCCAAACAAATGAGCCCTTGGGGGACACACTCAAACCATACCCACACCATAGCACTTGGGTATTTCTTGTATAATCAGGAAAAAACCCATAAGGCTGCAACAACAACAAAAAAAAATTACAATCACTCACTCAGTCTCCAGAATGAGATGAATGAGACCTATAATCCATCGGTTGGAAGAGAGTCTGGATCTTGAGGAAATGTCCTGCAATATTACAAGATATTCAGCAGATATGACTAAAGCCAGAATTAGACAGGCAGTCAGTATAGATAGGTAAATCAAGTCAGGTCGGATCAAGGAGGCCAATTTGAGTGAGTCCAGGAAGTTGGAGACTGTCCCCTGAGGGAGTGAAATATTAATTTCTTCGGAGTCCTTCCTCTACCCTTACCAAGCACCTGCCCCTGCTTCTACCTGTTGCTAAGGTAACCTGTCCCAGGAATTGCCCCTCCTACAGGGAGCTATAAAGTTGTTAATTAATGTGTCCTGGGCTGCTCCATCAGGCCCTTCCCCCTTCAGCCCACCTGTTTCCCACCTTTTTGCCATCCCACCAAGCATTCCTGGGCCTAGTACACAGAAAAGAGAGAGATAAGGGGAAGAGAGAAGGAGAACAAAGGAAGTCTGGGTCTATAAAAAGGCAAAACACTCTCTCGCTTCTTGGGATACCAGGATACCATCTATGGCCCCCTTCTCCCTCCCTGGAGAAATCTATGCTACCCCTTTTTAAATAAACCCTACCTTATATGTGTGCTTCTCTAACGTCATACTTTAACATTTGAGGGAGCAGAACTCATCACTGGTAACCCGGCGTATCATGAGCTCAGCCCTTCTCCAAAGGAGTCTGAGGCATTTATCAGAGTAACGTATCTGGTGAAAAGTGAAGACCCAGACCCTTGTAGGGGCTGTTGATACAGGCTCAGAGCAGACATGGACACCCTGAAAGTGTTTAACCATGACGCAAAGAAAAGACCACCAACTCCAATTTTAAATCAAATTAAAGCAAGCTTGTGATTCCGACCAGCCGGGACTGACTCTCCTGAAATCCTTGCGTTAGAGAACAGTCCTCCAGCTCTCTAGGAGCGCAGTTTTATAGCACAAAAAGTTGCAAAAAGCGGGGTGACCTGAGATCTTACAGATAACAGGATTTTGACAAGCATAATACAAAGGCAGGTAGTAGGTTAATGGTCTAAATGGTTCAGCACTTAGGGAGTAAATTTAGATCCCAACATCAGAATTTATGAGGTGCCATTAGGGTTTCAGAGAGGGTTGTTATCTGGTCAGGGAAAACCAGGCATGGGTGAGTTCAAGGGAGAGACATTCCAAGCAAGTTTAGAAATCGCAGTAATTTATAGTAAAACAGAAATTAATTTTGCATGACTTTGTGATGAGATGGCTCCCAATCTTAAAATGGAATTAGGCTAGGTTCATCAAAAGGACACTCACAAAGTCCAAAGACCACGCCACACACTGGAATCCCACACAAGAGATTTATCGTCAGTAATGGGAGGCATACCGACTGGGACAGCAGCAGCCTGTGGGCACTCACAGAGCAGCTCGATAGCCCGCAAGAGGAATCTCATAGGCTGCTTAGGAGTTTCAGCTGGGGCGGGGTTGATCATTTCAGCAGACACATGTTCTTATGGGAAGTTCAGCAACTCTGCCTCAGAATCAAAACTTTGGAATCTCTAGGTAAAATGGCTCCTGGCCTAAAATGGTGAATCTGATGCCAATACACCCTAAGACCCACATGTCATCATGCCCCTGCCCTCTATGGGGTGGGGCCATGTGGAGACTAGGTAATAAATGGAACCCTGGAGGCAGGGGCCATGTACCCCCTCCCTGTTACAGCCTTGCTCCCCACTTACAACTGACAAAGTATGCTTAGAAGCTAACAGAGCTCACACACTTATTCCCTGACCTGTGGATGTGAGCCAGTATAGTAGCAAGGGCCAAGTGGAAATCTCTAAAATGGCCCTCTTCACCCTGCCACAGCAACACACTGTTCCAGGTGGCTCTGCAGAGGTGAGGGCCTCTCAACAGTGACTGTTACCTTATAATCATAGGGTACTTCCATTTCTTCTCCTTGCCCTTGTTTGATTCCTCATTTTACTTTGACTTATGTTATAAATCTCACAACATACTTTTGTCTTAAACAGTCAATTATATTTAGAATTTTTTTTTTAATATTTATTTTTTAGTTCTCGGTGGACACAACATCTTTGTTTGTATGTGGTGCTGAGGATCGAACCCTGGGCCGCATGCATGCCAGGCGAGCACGCTACCGCTTGAGCCACATCCCCAGCCCTCAATTATATTTAAATATCAAAAAGAGAAAATATTCTTTTACATTAATCCACAAATTTATTTATTTGTCTTTTCACTGCTTTTCATTCCTTTGTATAGATTCAAATGATTCTTCTAATTAAAGAACTTCTTTTAACTTTTTTCTTTTCTTTTTTTTTCCATTTTTTTAGTTGTAGATGGACACATTGAAAGGAAAGTGACCACAACACTCAGAGTGACCAAGAGATCTTTATTGCAGCAGTGCAACAGAGGAGAGAGAGAGAGAGAGAGAGAACGCAAGAGAGACAGAGAGAGGGGCCCTGCAGAAGGGAGTTTTTATAGCCCAAATCTAATGGGGTCTCTGGGTCTGCAAGCTGCCTTGTTGGCACAAGTGTTCGGCCTTGAGTGGTGGGCTGAGTGTTCAGCCTTGAGCAGGGGCTTAGGCATTTGGGCTTGAAGCAAACAAGTGATAAAGAACCAGACAGAGGGTTTGAGAAGCCAGGTCATCCTGCAGCTAACTTTGTTTGGCATGCCCTGCATTCAATTTATTCAGCCTATCCTGCACCTAACACACATTACCTTTATTTATTTATTTTTATGTGGTGCTGAGGATCGAACCCAGTGCCTCATATGTGGTAGGCAAGTGCTCTGCCATTGATTTACAGCCCCAATGCTTAACTTTTTTTTCTTTTTGGCACTAGGGATTGAACCCAGGAGCACTTAACCACTAAGCTACATCAGCAGTCCTTTTTTTTTTTTTTTTTTTTTTTTTTGAGATAGGGTCCCACTAAGTTGCTGAGACTGGTCACCAACTTGAGATTTTCCTGCCTTGGCCCCCCTTGTCACTGGGATTACAGGCATGCACCACTTTACCCAGTTTAATTTTAATGTATCTTGTAGTATAGGTCTGCTGGTGACAACTAGCTTCTGTTTGTGTAGGAAACTCATTTGCCTTCATTTTTTTTTTAAAGATAGAGTGAGAGAGAGGGAGAGAGAGAGAGAATTTTAATGTTTATTTTTCAGTTCTCGGCGGACACAACATCTTTGTTGGTATGTGGCGCTGAGGATCGAACCCGGGCCGCACGCATGCCAGGCAAGCGCACTACCGCTTGAGCCACATCCCCAGCCCTTGCCTTCATTTTTTTTTTTTTTATTTTTTTGTAATATTTATTTTTTAGTTTTCGGTGGACACAACATCTTTGTTTGTATGTGGTGCTGAGGATCGAACCCGGGCCGCAAGCATGCCAGGCGAGCGCGCTACCGCTTGAGCCACATCCCCAGCCCCAGTAAAAATATTCTTAAAAAATGAAGGGGGCTGCCTCCTTTTGGTCGCTGCTGCCTGACATTACATTAAGATTTTTTTTTTTTTAATTTTGAGAAAGATTCTTGCTAAGTTGCTGAGGCTGGCTTTGAACTTGTAATCCTCTGCCTCAGCCTCCTGAGCTGCTGGTATCACCTGGCTTATTTATGACTTTTTAAAAGCAGTTTTATTATGCTATGCTTTGGTGTAGGTTTCTTCTTAGGGTTCATTGAGGATCTTGGGTCTGTGAAACTATAGTTATCATTAAATTTGGAAAATTTTTCATCATGATTTCTTCAAGTATTTCTCTGTCCCCTCATGTTTCTGAGATTCCAGACCACTTGGTATTATTTTCACAAATTCCTAATGTTCTCTTCTTCTTTTTTTTTTTTTTTTTTTGTTTTGCTTTTTGATTTTTTGAGGGTAATGTCAAGCTCATTCCCTTCAGATTCACTGACCTTTTTCCCTGAGGTGACTAATCTGCTATTACTCCTGCGCAGGTTGACTTTATCTCCAGAGATTCTTATTTAAAAAACAAAACAAACAAAAAAACAAAGAAACAACTTCCACTGATCTCTCTCTCCTTTTTTTTTTTTTTTTTTTTTTTGTTGTTGTTACTGAGAATTGAACCCAGGGGTGCTTTACTACTGAGCCACATTCCCAGTCCTTTTTTTATTTTGAGACAGGGTCTCACTGTGAGTTTGGCCTTGAACTTGTGATCCTCCTGCCTTAGCCAGTTGAGTCACTGGGATTACAGGCATGCACCACCCACCATACCTGGCATGTTCAAATTTTTCATGGAGTATATGTATGTATGTATTTTTAAAAGATAGTCATCTAGTTTTTAAATAACTTTATATTTTTTTTAATGTGGTGTTGAGAATCAAACCCAGTGCCTCACACACACTAGGCAAGTGCTCTACCACTGAGCCATGACTCTGGCCCATGGAGTATATTTATAACAGCAGATTTTAAATTTCTTTATCTTCTAATCCCCCACCCCCTGTGTGTGTGTGTGTGTGTGTGTGTGTGTGTGTGTGTGTGTGTGATTGGCGAGGCAAGTGTTCTACCCCAAGCTACATCCCCAGCCCTCTGGCAGTTTTTGACTACCAAGGTTTTGACTGGGTGATTGACATTATGACATTTATGTTGTGGATGCTGGATTTTGTTGTTTTCCTTTACATAGTATTGTACTTTGTTCCAGCACCTATTACCTGAAATAAGTTGGCTCCATTTAAGGTTTGCTTTTAATCTTCGTTAGGACAGTTTCAGAGAAGGATTTACTACAGGAATAATTTAGGTCCATTATCAAGGCAACATTTTTCTAAGAATTCAAGATGGCATCTCATGAAATTTACATGTACAGTTGCATACATTGGGAAAAGACTGTTATTTGAGGGGTGAAGAGGTTTATTGATTGATTTTTTTAGTTTGTTTTTAACTTCTATATTTTGTGATTATTACATGATCATATTCAGTCACAATTTTATATTAGTAATCATGTTCAGTTATGTAATTTAAGTGTATTAAAAATCATCTTTTAAAAATCAACATGGGGCCAGGCACAGTGGCAAATGCCTGTAATCCCAACAACTTGGGATAGGAGGATCACAAGTTCAAAACCAGCCTCAGCAACCGCGAGGTGCTAAGCAACTCAGTGAGACCCTTGCCTCTAAATAAAATACAAAATAGAGCTGGGGATGTGGCTCAGTTGGTGCCTCTGAGTTCAATCTCCAGTAACAAAAAAATAACAATAAAAACAAATAAAAATCAACATGAGCCATGTGTGGCATAATCCCAGTGGCTTGGGAGGCTGAGGCAGGAGGATCGTGAGTTCAAAGCCAGTCTCAGCAAAAGTTAGCCGCTAAACAACTCAGAGAGACCCAGACTCTAAATAAAATACAAAATATGGCTGGGGATGAGGCTCAGTTGGTGCCCCTGAGTTCAATCTCCAGTACCAAAAAAAAAAAAAAAAAAAAAAAAAATCAACATGAGTTGGGTGTGGTGGCACATGCCTGTAATTCCAGTGACTCAGGAGGCTGAGACAGGAAGATCACAAGTTCAAAGCCAGCCTCTGCAATGTGGACAGTGGATGTTTGGGGAATGAAAAAGTAAACTAAGGTAGAGCTAATCTCCCAACAGGTGGTTTCTCCAGTGGGTCTGGATGGGGCCAGTTCCCTTTTTAGCAGACTGGGGAGGGGAGGCAAGGAAAGCTTGGGAGGCAGACTGGGGGACACGGGGTTTGTGGTGGGTCTGGCAGTAGCAGTGCTATTATGGATATCTCAGGAAGGCCTTGTCCCTGACATCCCCTGGCCTCCCATGAAGCCCCCAAACATAGCTGTGTGGTGGGGCAAGGCTCAACTGAGGGTGCGAATTGCAAAGACTCAGGGATTGACCTTGCCTGCACCAGCCCCCGGAGCTGTGTCCCAGCCCCGCAGCCCTGCTCAGGGAAATGCTCACCTTTCATATGGACTTTCATGCCAGCTTCAGGTGAGAAGAGGGAAAGGTGAGGTAAGGTGGGCTTTGGAGTCAGAAGCCAGAAGATTACATCTTGACCAGAGGCCAAACTGGACACCACCTCAATCTGTGGGGGAACGAGGGGGCCCTAAGCTAGCACCAGGGTTCCAGGACTCTGGTCAGTTCTTTCCTCCCTGGGCTCTGTGACTTGGGTGCTGCTGCCCCTGCCCCTGCCTGGGCCTTGTCTCCACCAGTGCAGGGCCAGGAGTCTGGAGACCTCCAGCTCTGACCTCTACCCTTCACCCAGGCCAGTAGAAGGTCAGATGGAGGTGGCCTGGCCTTTTCTGCTTGCCTCCACTCTCTATGAAGTCCCCCTTTCCACCTGTGAGGTAGGTGAGGCTGGACAAGGGGGTGCTGGCTCCATTGTTTCAGGTGAGCCTAGAGAGCTTGATCTACCACTCTCCGCTGCACTGTACCCCATGACTTGTCCATGATCTCCCGCCCTTCAGATCAGCCCCATCCCTGTCTTCCTCTAGGGCTGTGAGTGTATCTCAGTGGTACAGCGCTTGCTTGGCATGTGAGAGGACCTGGTTTGACCCCCAGCACTACAAAAAAAAAAAAAAAAATCCCTCCATCCAGTGCTGCTACTCCAGATGAGCAAAGGAGGGAGGACTCTACAGTTCTGGCCTGGAGGGCAGCTGGTTGGGAGTCAAGGCAGATGGCCAGTCATCCTGCCCCTTTTCTGTGTGCAGAAAGGACAAAGGGGACAGTGAGGCCATCAGGCCCACCTGGCCCCTTAAGTTCTGCTCTGACCCAGGAACAGAAACTGGTCATCTCTCTGCATTGCATGAAAGGTAGCAAATGGGAATGGGGTGGGAACAACAGCTCTGAGAAGAAGGAGGAAGTGACTTCCCAAGGACATGTAGAGGTTTTCCAGAATGTAACTTGGCTGGGGTGGCGGGAGAGCAGTCAGGTGAGGATAGTAGGGGCACAAGGAGGTGGGAAGAGGGGCTCCCATTTGAGGTGCTACTTTTTTTGGGGGGGGATTACCAGGGGTTGAACCCAGGAGCACATAACCACTGAGCCACATCCCCAGTCCGTTTTATTTATTTTTAGGCAGGGTCTTGTGTTGAGAGCCACAGCCAAAGGGGCTCCAGCAAACTTCCAGCTGCCAGCAACCAGCTGCCAGCTGATGATTGGCTCACAGCGGCCCCAGCAACATCTAGCTGATTGGCTCCTCTGCGGTGATGTTCATTGGGCTGTATCCCTGCCCTTCAGACTGCCGGCTGATGATTGGCTCACAGCGGCCCCAGCAACATCTAGCTGATTGGCTCCTCTGCGGTGATGTTCATTGGGCTGTTTCCCTGCCCTTCAGACTGCCAGCTGATGATTGGCTCACAGCGGCCCCAGCAACATCTAGCTGATTGGCTCCTCCACGGAGCTGCTCATTGGGGGACTTCTTTGGCTCCGCCCACGCAACCCAGCCAATTGGCCTCAAGAACAGGAGGATTGTGGGAGGTGGTGAGGTTTGTGTGGGGGTGAGAGGCTTGTGGGAAGCCGGTGGTGGCAGTTGGGCTCTGAGGGGTTTTTCCTGAGGAGCTGTTTTGTTTGGCGTTTGTAGTTCTAAAAATAAAGTTTGTTTCTTTTGACAAGTGGCTCCTGAATTGTGCCCAGCCAGACTGCGGCATTTGGTGGCTCGCACGGGGAGCGACTGAGGGTAAGTAAACTGCTCGCCCCTGAGGGCAGGGCGAGAGGATGGGTAGCCATTCTAAGATTCCTCTTTTGTTTTGCTTCATTTTTGTTTTAACTTGCCTGTCCCTGGAGAAACCGCTCACATCTGAGGAAAAACTATTTGCATCTGAGGAAAAACTATTTGCGTCTGAGGAACAGATAGGGAGAAAGGACGGATGCACATGTCAGGAGGATAGAAAGGCTATAATGAATTTTTATTGTTCCCTTTTTATTTCATTCTGTCTCGGTTTTGTTTGGTGTTATCTTGTTGGGTTGTATTATAGTAGAAATACGGGATCAGCAATTAGTAAAAAACAAACCGAAAGACTGTTAAGTAATTGTTAGAGGAAGGAGGCATCCCAGTAAAATCAAGAACAGTCAGGGCATACGTTGATACAATACAACAATGTAGCCCATGGCTTTTTAAGGAGGAGTTGTTAGATATATCACAATGGAACCATCATGGTGAAGATTTAAAAAGAATAGAAAAGAACAACCCAGGGACTCTGCCAGTTGGCACATTGACATTGTGGGCGTTGGTATCTGGTTTGCTTAGTCCAAAGCCTTCAATTCAGACAAAGGTAGAGGAAGGAGAAGACATATTGATTCAAGTAAAAGAGAAGGTCTCTCAAATTAGTCAGAAAGAGGAAAAGATTCAAGTAAAAGAGAAGGTCTTTCGAGCTAGTGAGACAGAGGAAGGAAGTTTAGAGCAGAAAAAGCCATCAGGGGAAAAGTTACAACAGGAGACTGCTAATAACACCTTTCTATCAGAGAGTGTAAGTGTCCAACCATCAGCACCACCTCTACAGGAGACTGCTACTAACAGCATTCTATCACCAGAGGACATAAGTGTCCAATCAACAGCACCACCTCCATATGCTAGGAGACTCCCAACCCCTGCAGTTGATAGTTGGGATCCTGAGACAGGATCTCAAGTATGCCCTGTATTTGAGGTAGGAGGGCAGCGAATTTACCAGGGTTTAAATTTCAAAACAGTGAAGGAGCTAAAAGAGGCTGTAACAACCTATGGTCCTCAAGCACCCTTCACTGTAAGCTTGGTCGAATCCATTAACAACTTGAACATGACGCCAGCAGATTGGGCTAATATGTGTAAAGCTGTGCTAAATGGAGGACAATACCTGTTATGGAAGGTTGCCAATGAGGAATTTTGCAAGGAGACGGCTAGGCGAAATGCAGCAGCTGGTTATTCTCAGAGAAATCTAGATATGTTGTTAGGAAAGGGACCTTATGAGGATCCGCAGCAACAAATTGCATATGATCCTGGCGTATACTCACAAATTGCTGTAGATGCAGTTAAGGCATGGAAGACTTTACAAGGACATGGAGGTTTACAAGGTCAATTATCTAAGATAATACAAGGAGCTAATGAACCTTACGCTGAATTTGTAGATAGGCTTATTCAAACAGCTACCAGAATTTTTGGGAATACAGAACAAGCAATGCCATTAATAAAACAACTGGCTTATGACCAAGCGAATCGTTGGTGCAGAGATATCATTAGACCATGGAAACAGGAAGATTTAAACACATATATTAAATTATGTAGAGACATTAATGAACAAGAGCAAGTCATGGCAGCTGCAGTAAAACAGGCTTTAGATGCCAGAGACATTAATGAACAAGGGCAAATTGTGGCAGCTGCAGTAAAACAGGCTTTATATACCAGGCCAAGAACATGTTACAATTGTCAACAGACAGGACATTTTAAAAGGAATTGCCCCATACGAGGAGGGTTTAACAAAACTAGGTATCAAAGGAGTAGAATACCGCGTATTTGCCCACGATGCCGTAGAGGGAGACATTGGGCTAATGAATGCCGTTCTCAAACCACCATAGAGGGTACTCCATTACATTGGGCTAATGAATACCATTCTCAAACCACCATAGAGGGTACTCCATTAAAAAACGAACAAGGACAAGGTGTTTATCCACAATATCGTGGACAAAGGCATCGGGCTCCGTTGCCAAAAAATGGACAGGGGGCCCCAATGCTCCGGGGCCCCAAACCACAAATATACGGAGCACTGGAGGAACCCAGCAACCCCATCAGGGTAGCACCCAGGACACACTGTCCATCAGATCCCTCATCAGACAAACCAGAGGGAGCGCAGGGTTGGACATCTGCGCCTCCGCCAGATCAGTACTAACTCCAGAGATGGGAGTTCAAATCATTCCCACAGGGGTAAAAGGACCTCTTCCCAAAGGAACAGTAGGCTTATTATTGGGACGCAGCTCTTCTACTCTAAAAGGACTTTTGATAAGTCCTGGGGTAATTGATCCCAATTATGAAGGTGAAATAAAAATTATAGCCAGTTCTCCAAAGGGTATATCAATAATTTCACAAGGAGATAGAATAGCACAATTACTAATAATACCAAGCCTACATGATAAATTTTCCAGTCATGCTGTAGAAAGAGGTTCCAAGGGATTAGGCTCCACAGGTGTAGATTGGGCTATGCTTTCTTTAAATTTAGATTCTCGCCCCATGCTAAAACTAAATATTCAAGGACATGAATTTAATGGGCTACTGGATACAGGTGCAGACCTTAGCATCATCTCTCGTCAAGAATGGCCAAAACATTGGCCATTACAACAAGCCACTCAAACGCTTCGAGGCCTAGGAGTGGCGACTAATCCCGATAGAAGCGCAATGGTATTAGATTGGAAGGATCCTGAAGGATGTGAAGGAACTATACAGCCATATGTATTGGATCATCTTCCCGTAAATTTATGGGGACGAGATGTCTTAGATCAATTAGGTTTGACATTAACAAATAACATCAATCAAAATGCACCCACTATTATGGCTAGACAAGGTTTTAGGAAAGGAAAAAGATTAGAAAAACAAGAACAAGGTATAGCAGCACCAATACAAATAGATCAAGGAACAGACAGACATGGGTTGGATTTTCACAAAGGGCCACTGAGACAATAAAAATTACATGGAAATCAGAAAGACCAGTATGGGTTCCTCAGTGGCCCTTGACTAAAGAAAAGATACAAGTAGCCCATGATCTGGTCAAACAACAATTAGCGGAAGGACATATACAACCTTCTGTATCTCCCCATAATACTCCCATTTTTGTCATCAAAAAGAAATCTGGTAAATGGAGATTATTGCAAGACTTAAGAGCCATTAATAATGAAATGGTCATTATGGGACCTGCTCAATCAGGGATTCCTCAATTGTCTGCTTTGCCAAAAACTTGGTATGTTTTAGTTATAGATATTAAAGATTGTTTTTTTTCAATTCCAATTCATCCTGAGGATAGTCCACGTTTTGCATTTACTATCCCTGCACTAAATCATGAAGGTCCTGATCAGAGATATGAATGGAAAGTACTCCCTCAAGGGATGGCTAACAGCCCAACTATGTGTCAAATTTATGTTAACAAAGTAATCCAGCCACTTAGAAATCAAAATCCTGAACTACAAATATTTCACTATATGGATGATGTATTATTAGCACACAAAGCTAAAAACACATTGCTAGAATGTGATGCCACACTTATAAATTTATTAAAAAATTATAATCTAGAGATAGCAATAGATAAAGTACAATTAAATTTTCCAATTAATTATTTAGGAGTTCTATTATCCTCAACCATGGTCCGTCCACCAAAAATTCAAATACGAGTAGATCAACTCAAATCACTTAATGACTTTCAAAAGTTATTAGGAGACATAAATTGGATAAGGCCTTATCTAGGTATTCCAACAGGAGAATTAGGACCTTTATTTGATATCCTAAAAGGTCCATCAGATCCAAATTCACCCCGAATGTTAACGCCTGAAGCAAGAAAGGCATTAAAAATCATTGAAACATATATGGAAAATATGCATTTGGATAGAATTGGTATAAGTTTGCCTTTATTATTTATTGTACTACCAACAAAAAATATTCCTACAGGAGTATTTTGGCAAGAAGGTCCATTATTATGGATACATTTATCTTATTCTCCTAACACTATTCTTACTAGGTATCCTGAGGCTGTAGGACAATTAATACTCAAAGGAATAAAAACAGCAAAGGGAGTATTTGGAATTTCTCCCAATAAAATTATTACTCCATATACTATGAATCAAATTGATGAATTAGCTAATGAGTTAAATACTTGGGCAATAATCATGTGCAAATCTAATGTTTCATTTGATAACCACTTACCATCTAATCCTTTATTGTCTTTTTGGTCATTGCATCCTGTAATTTTTCCAAAAATGACAAGAAAAACACCTATCATGAATGCTCCAAATATATTCACTGATGGGTCAAATAATGGTACAGCAGCAATAGTTACACCTGATCAAACTTTTACATTTTTAGTACCCAAACAATCAGCTCAAAAGGTAGAGCTTAATGCAGTATTACAAGCTTTTGTGATGTTTAAAGATTCTGTATTTAATTTATTTTCTGATAGTCAGTATATAGTTAATGCTATAGTATCCCTTGAAGATGCTGGTAGGATTTCCCCTTCTTCTACTGTTTTCTCTTTGTTTTCCACTATACAAAGTTTAATCTGGGACAGAAAAGATCCATTCTTTATAGGACATATCAGGGCACATACAGGATTGCCTGGAGCCCTTAGTTTGGGCAATGATTTAGCAGATAAAACTACACATGACATACATATTTTCTCTACACTAGAAGAAGCTATAAATTTTCATAAAAGGTTCCATGTCAATGCTAATACTTTACAAAAGCGTTTTAAAATAACGAAGGAACAAGCTAGACAAATAATAAAACAATGTCAAAATTGTGTGACCTTTTTACCACAAGTTAATCTGGGAGTCAATCCTAGAGGATTGATACCTAACCATATTTGGCAGATGGACGTCACACACTTACCAGAATTTGGAAAATTAAAATATTTGCATGTTACAGTTGATACTTCTTCTGGATTTTTGATGGGCTCCCTTCATTCCGGAGAAAAAACTAAAGATGTTATAGCTCATTGCTTACAAAATTTTGCCACTGTGGGCATTCCAAAACAGTTAAAAACAGATAATGCCCCTGGTTATACTTCTACCTCTTTTAAACAATTTTGCTCATCATTTGGCATTACTCATATAACAGGAATCCCATATAATCCACAGGGACAAGGCATAGTTGAAAGAGCTCATCAAACTATTAAAATGTACTTATTAAAGCAAAAAGACGGAATTGGGAAGGGGTATATATTCCCCAAAGATAAACTTAAAATAACCCTTTTTACTCTAAACTTTTTAAATTTGGATTCATCAGGACTTAGTGCTGCAGAAAGGCATATGTGTCCAAAAAATGTACATAAGCCCAAGGTACTTTGGAAAGATATTCTAACAGGACAATGGAAAGGTCCTGACCCAGTAATTGTCTGGAGTCGGGGGTCTGTTTGTGTGTTTCCACAGGAAGAACAGCAGCCGATTTGGGTTCCGGAAAGATTAACTAAAATCCTGACCCAGTGATTGTCTGGAGTCGGGGGCCTGTTTGTGTGTTTCCACAGGGAGAACAGCAGCCGATTTGGATTCCAGAGAGATTAACTAAAGTGATTTCTACAGACCAAAAAGAAGATGATTTGGCTCAAATCCATAACAGCTGATATCCAAAACACCAATTTGGCTATCCTTACATCTGCGACAGAACCAGGATGCTTTTTTCAATATCTATTTTATTATTGCCCTTTCCCATATCATGAAGTTCTATTTTGGTTTTTGAGCTCATACAAACCTAAGTTAATGTTTTGCTGATCAGTTCTATTTTTTTTTGACTATAGAGTTTTTAAACATTGCAATGGAGATTTCACCTGTAAAAAGTTATAAGGCCTTTAGTATTATGTTATGTGTTGTATGTATTATATTATGTGTGCACACTTGTGTTTTGTGTTATATGTTTGAATGTACGTATGTCCATATATCATATATGATGAGCGCTCATGAAAAAATGGATCCAAATATTTTTTTTTATTCACGTGATTTAAATGGTTTAATTTAAATTGGGTAAATAACTATTAAGAATTGTTTTAATATGTAAACAAAAAAGAAGGTTAACAGATCTGTTTGTTTACTTTCACCTTTCCTTTTCATTATATGTAATAATTCTCTTCAAGATAATGTAAATTGTTAAGAAAATTTTTTTCTTTTAGTGCCTTCTGGAATGTTACATAATTTTTTCTTTAGCCATTATTGCCAGAATTCCTATCTTCATCCCAGTGCCGGTGAAGACAAAGATAAAACTAATCTACAGTTTCGGCAATAGCCATCACTGAACTGCTTGCAGAACTTGCCTAAACTATGTGTCACTTGTATGCATTGTGAACTCACTTGTATGCATTGTGAACTATCTGTTGGTGCAGCGACTTGTGGTAGTGTTGGAGTATTTATACTGATGATGTCATCGATTGTACAATTTTTCCAACAAAAGCCGTCAATTGCCTTGGTGTATCTTCCTCCCTTCTGCTTGTCATGACAAAGACCTCTCCACAGGTGTGGCTGTATACTGGACCGGTAGTCAATGACGGGTAAGATCCAATTACAATGGTACCAACCTAAGACAGGAGGCTGACGCCCTGAGGTCAGCTCATCCGAAGACGGGTAAGGACCATATGTAGTATTGGACAACCTAAGGCAGGCACGGTCCCCAAGCCACATGCTTGTTGTTTAAACAGAGAGGGGGAGATGTTGAGAGCCACAGCCAAAGGGGCTCCAGCAAACTTCCAGCTGCCAGCAACCAGCTGCCAGCTGATGATTGGCTCACAGCGGCCCCAGCAACATCTAGCTGATTGGCTCCTCTGTGGTGATGTTCATTGGGCTGTTTCCCTGCCCTTCAGACTGCCAGCTGATGATTGGCTCACAGCGGCCCCAGCAACATCTAGCTGATTGGCTCCTCCACGGAGCTGCTCATTGGGGGACTTCTTTGGCTCCGCCCACGCAACCCAGCCAATCGGCCTCAAGAATAGGAGGATTGTGGGAGGTGGTGAGGTTTGTGTGGGGGTGAGAGGCTTGTGGGAAGCCGGTGGTGGCAGTTGGGCTCTGAGGGGTTTTTCCTGAGGAGCTGTTTTGTTTGGCGTTTGTAGTTCTAAAAATAAAGTTTGTTTCTTTTGACAAGTGGCTCCTGAATTGTGCCCAGCCAGACTGCGGCAGTCTTGCTAAGTTACTTAGCAAGACTGAGACTGATTTGCTAATTTGCTGAGACTGGCTTTGAACTTGCAATCCTCCTGCCTCAGCCTCCTGAGACACTGGGATTATAGAAATGCACCACCATACCCAACTTGAAGGACCACTCATCTGGGCCAAAGGCTAATAGCTGCCCTGAGCCTGGAGAATTTCTCCTTGCAGAGGACTGATGTGTGTAACCGCTGTTCCCTGCTTTCCTGCTGGGGGATAGCCTCTATTCGCAAACCCAAATATAAACCAGTTACCAGAAGCCCTGGAAGCTCTTGAGAGACAAATTTGTGGCTACATCTATGCCAATTCAGGCTTCTGGGCCACCCACAGCCTGGGTAGTGCCTGTGGTCAAGGAAATCCTCTCTGGGGAACTGGGGGAAGCTTGAGCTACTGCTTTCAAGTGGACCAGTCCCTAGGATATGGTGTTAGGCTTGGGTGGATGGGGCTATTCTCTGCTCTGGGGCCTGGTAGACAGTAGGTGGGACAACCCCTCACCTTTCTTGGCCCCCAGGACACAGGGCACTTTACCATAGTTGCCTTCGATCTTAGAGAACACTGGGAAGGAGTGGGGCCTGCAGTGGGTCAGGGCTCTGGGCCTGTACATGAGCAAGATGACACAGCCAGTTCAAAAAACAATTGAGACAGTATCTATAGCACATCAGGAAAGGTACTTTGAAATGTGTGCTGAGTTAGAGACAAAACTCGTTAATGTTCTACAGGGCAAGAAAGCTATAATCGTCCCGGGTTATCTTTTCTACTGAACAGAATTTCTATCTGCAAGTTAACATGTAACTTTCAGTTGCATTTTCTATTAGTGGTTTTCAAGGTGTGATAACAAACTGGAAGCACTGCCATCACCTAGGGACTTGTTGAAAATGCACATTCTCAGATCCCACCCCAGACATATTGAAGTAGGTGTCCAGAGAGGGACCCTGCGATCTGTTCCAACAAGCCCGTAGGTCCTTCAGGGACACTCCAAAATTTGAGAATCACTGCTGTAAGTAACCAAATAATTTCATTTGTGAAGCAAATATCTGTGAAATGAAGCTCCTAATGACATAAAAAGGACACTCTGTCCACCTTTTTACCTTATTCCCAAATTTAAATAATTTGTCTGTCTGATGTTATGTTTGCTCTTTTGTTTTCAAATACTCTACCAACTTAAGGCAGTTTTCATCTATTTCTCATTTCCTTTTTTCTATTTTTAAATCAAAAATAAATTTTCAGGGCTGGAGTTGTAGAGTGCTCGCCTTGCATGTGGAAGACACTGGGTTGGATCCTCAGCACCACATAAAAAAATAAAATAAAGTATTGTGTTCATCTACAACTAAAAAACATTTTTTTAAAAAATGATTTTTCAATATATGCACCTATTGATATGATTAAATACAAATTGAGCCATTCAAATGTTCTTAAAATAATTTTGATATGGCATGATATTTTAACACATTGTTGTCTTTGATAAGCTGGGTTTATGATTTAAAAAACTCTATGAATGGCATCAATATTAGTGCAAACTGGGACATGATTTCTTTCTATTTTACGAAGAAGTTTAATTTTCAAGGACTCTAAATCTATTCCTTACCTTTTTCTTTTGCAGTGCTGGGAATCAAATCCAGGGCAAGCACTCTACCTCTGAGCTACATCCCTGGCCTTCTATTTGTCCTTTGAAAGCTTAAAGGGCTGTGATATCCAGCAGACCTAGTGTAGATGAGACAGTCACAACATTGAGGAGAGGAGAGATCTCAAACTATTCACTTTCTTCTTCATTCCTTAGTCTAGTTTCTGATTAAAAAAAAAAAAAAGTTTTCAAGGCAGTCCATTGAATTAGACAAAGGGAAACGAAAGGAAGGGAGGGGACAGGGAATAAGAAGGACAGTATAAGTAAGGGGACATAACTTTCCTAGCTTTGTATTTGAACACACAACCAGGGTTACCCATGTATAACCATAAGATAGGGATCCTCATTAGAATAAGTTATACTCTATGTATGTATAATATGCCAAAAATACATTCTACTGTCATGCATATATTAAAAGAACAAATAAAGGGCTGGGGATGTGGCTCAAGTGGTAGCGCGCTGGCCTCGCATGCGAGCTGCCCGGGTTCAATCCTCAGCACCACATACAAAGATGTTGTGTCCGCTGAAAACTAAAAAATAAATAAATAAATATTAAAATTCTCTCTCTCTCTCTCTCTCTCTCTCTCTCTCTCTCTCTCTCCCTGTCTCACTCTCTTTTAAAAAAAAAAGTAAAATTTAAAAAAAATTTTAAAAAGCTTTTTCAAGTCAACGTTGGAAACTTACTTTTCCTAGACCCACAGTTGCTGAGTCACTCAGCAAGCACATTACTGCAATTTAGAGAGAAAAAAATTTTTCTCTCATCAGATCTGACAAAATTAAATTAAAAGTCTGGTGTTGGTGAAGCTGATGGAAAAGGGTTTTCCTGATCCTGTAAATTGTTACAGTCCTTTCTGCTAGCACCTAGGAGGGTTCGTCAAAATGAAATAAAATACCCGTGCACACTCGAAGGAGAGAGCAGAGGTCCTGGAAACGTTCTTTCCTTATATGGGTGCTGGTTACACGGGGTGTACAGTTTACAAAAATTCTTTAAGCTTTATACTTAGAAAAGAATTTATACTTAAATTATGCACAATTTCCTGTATATGTAGCCATATTTCAACAAAGTTTTTAAAATAAGCCCTTCGCACAACCCACAGCTGTAAATCGATGCTTCATGGTGGAAAACATGGAAAAGACCCGAATTCCCCTGGCCGCCGGGATCCTGCCCAAGTTAAACAAATGAAATAACTCCCCTCCTCCTTTCCTGCTGCCTTGCTTCTGCCCTCAGTTAAACTGGGGAATGGCGCTGGCGGTTTTCAGGAAAGGATTCTGGAGACAGAGGCGAACGCGCTGGCCTTCGAGCCCTGGCACCTCCAGCGAGCGGAGACCCGCTCTCACTCTCGCGGGGCGGCCCTATCCTCCCAAGCGCAGAGGCGGATCACGTGATCGCGGGATCAGCTGACCTTGAGCGACCGGAAGAAGCAAGGCCTGGGCCCCGGCCTCCTGGCGCGATGGTGAGGCACCAGCCGAGATGTAATGCCTGGGTGCCGGGGCGGGAAGGGTGTGACGGAGGCTCTGGGAGCGGGGAATTGCTCACCTTAACCACTGCGGGGGCGGTGGTGAGGGCTGACGGTCCAGGAGAGAAAGGCCCCTCTCCGTCCCCTGCTTCTCAGCCCGGGGATGGGACAGATGAGACCCACCAGCTTAGAGTCCAGGGCTGCTCTTTGACTGGAAAAAAGAGCCCGCGTCTCCCAGAGCAGGAACTGGGGGTTGGCAGGAGCAGGAGTCCTTATAGGGTTCCTAAGAGGGCCTCTAAAGGTGCCCACTGCCCCAGCCCTCCAGTCCCATGGAATTGATCCACTCTTGCACACTATTAGAATCCTCTCTGCTCTTTCCAGAGCCAGAGAGTAGTTTTATATTGGAACTTCTCACCTTATCCATCCATTCATTCAACAGATGAGTGCCTGGTCTATGTCAGGTGCTGGACTTAAGTGGCAGTAAGGGAGTGAAGTCAGAGGCATGAATTGAGGGTCATAGTTAAGACTCCAGGGGTAGAGGCCTGACTGTGCCTTGTGCATGGTGTTGGGAGGCTTCCTGAGAATGGAATCCACCTGAGGGTGGAGTGGGAACAGGCTGGGTGAAGTCCATTTGTGTACTAGAGGTTAGGAAGCAAGATTGGCAGGAAGCGGGCAGGGTTTGTGGCTCAGTGGTAGGGTGCCTGCCTCACATGCATGAGGCACTGGGTGCAATCCTCAGCACCACATAAAAATAAAGATATTGTGTCCACCTAAAACTAAAAAATAAATATTTTTTAAAAAAGAGTGGCAGGAAGGTATCTTCAGACAGGGAAGAGTATGTGCAGACTCTTTTGAGGGGGTAAGGTTCCCCCCAGAATGCATGCATCTTGTGTAGCTACAGTAGTTGATTAGAGGTTGGGGAAAGGTGAGGCAGGGCAGCAAGCAAAGGCCAAGTCTTGCTGGGCCTTGGATCACCATGATCAAAGTAATGAACATATTCACGGACTCCCAAATTTCCTTATGCAAGGGGCCATTTTAGGAAGTATGATGTGGAAGGGCCCACTCAACAAAGGGTCATTTAAGCAGGGCCCTGAATGAAATGAGAGAGAAAACCATAGAGGGGACAGTGAGGACGAAGGTGGGAATGGGGTTGGCATAAGGGGAACAGCAGGGAACCAGTGTGGCTGGAGCCGTGGTGGGGTTGGAGTGGAGGTAAGAGAGATTTGTTTCTTGCTGAACCTTGGGCTTTCAGAATGGGATCTGTCAAAGAGAAAGCAATGCCTGGAGTAGACACCAACGAGGTCTGGTGGTGTTGTGGGTCAGGGAGAAGAGTTCTCCCTGATAGGGGAGGGCAAGTGGCATGGATTGGACATGGATCTTGGCCCCACCTCAGCCCTCCCTGCAGCGAGCCTGCCTCATTCCTTTGCAGAGGTTCCGGTTCTGTGGTGATCTGGACTGTCCTGACTGGGTCCTGGCAGAGATCAGCACACTGGCCAAGATTGTTGAGTGATTGGAGTCTTCTCAGGGTGGGGGGAGAGGAGGTTGGCACTGGGGTTTGTGAAAGCAGAGGGTGGGATCTAAGTGGGGATCTCACTTAGGTTGGGGCCTCAGTGCTCTCAGCCTATGCTCCCATGCTGCATGACCTTGATCACATGGCTAGCCTTGTCTGATCCAGTCCCTGAGCAGTGAGGGGTGAGATGTGTCAGTCTGGCTAATATGAGCACTTCCTTCCAGTCCTCTGTGAAGCTGCGGCTGTTGTGTAGCCAGGTGCTGAAGGAGCTTCTGGGACAGGGGATTGATGTAAGTACAGCCCAGGATCCCATTGTCACATGACCTTATGACCCCAGGGAGGTGGGTGATCCAGCCTCCCAGCCTTTCTGGACACCCCCATCCTTTTCTTCAGCCCCAGACTGTTCCTCACACAGGATGCAGGATGGGGGTGGGGGCTGCCGAGCAGGGCTCTGGCACCCCCCTGAGGGCCTCCTTTCCCCATAGTATGAAAAGATCCTGAAGCTCACTGCTGATGCTAAGTTTGGTGAGTAGCCACTGTGTCCACGGGCCCTGGGTGGTCCTGGGTTCTCAACCTGATGCTGGCATGGAGGACCCCTCTTCTAGCAGCCTCCCTAGCTCAGCTGCCCTAGTGGAGTAGCATGAGGGGAAGAAACTTCAGTGATCCTGCCCCCATCCTCTGCCGGCTTCTGGTGGGGCAGTAGCAGTGCCTGTGGCTCAAGGAAGCTTTGGGCTCTGAGCTGAAGATGAAAGGGCAACAGAAAGGTGGCTGGAGCCACAGTGACACCCTGTGCCACTTATGGGTCTGCAGAGTCAGGTGATGTGAAGGCCACAGTCGCTGTGTTGAGTTTCATCCTCTCCAGTGCAGCCAAGCATAGTGTGGATGGCGAGTCCTTGTCCAGTGAACTGCAGCAGCTGGGACTGCCCAAAGGTACAGGATGGGGACGGGCAGGTGGTTAGCCTGTGGGCAAGGGCTGCTAAAGAGCAGGCCAGGCTGTGACCCTGGGGTGTGCCTGCCCATTCTGGGCTTGGAGCCCGAAACCTGCCCTCTGGGTGGTCCCATCCATAGCCCCACCTGCCACCTCAGCCAACTGCCATCTGCCCCTAGAGCATGCAGCCAGCCTGTGCCGCTGTTACGAGGAGAAGCAGAGTCCTTTGCAGGAGCACCTACGGGCCTGCAGCTTACGTGGTGAGTATGGGGCCCAGCAGGGTAGGTGCCAGGCTCCACTCTGGAAGGTGCACGCAGTGTGCTGAGTGCCAGTTCTGAGGCCTCAGCACATGGAGCAGGTGCAGAGCTGGGACCTGGCCCTAGATCTCCTGACTGCAGTCTAGAAGTTTTTATTTTCTTTGAGGCTTGTGGTGAATATTTGAATTCTTAATGACTGAGTACCTGCCCTGTACCAAGCCTGGGTCAAAGGGCAAGAGCTTGAGAGACCACACAGCCTTGAGGTATTACAGGCCAAACCAGGATGTGGACCGCAGGCTGCCTGGCTCGCCTGCCTGAGAGATGCCCTACCCTGTTCCACAGTGAATAGGCTGGCAGGAGTGGGCTGGAGGGTGGACTATACTCTCAGCTCCAGCCTGCTGCACTCTGTGGAAGAGCCCATGGTGCACCTGCGACTGGAGGTGGCACCTGCCCCAGGTGCCTCGGCTCAGCCTGTGGTCATGTCCCTCTCAGCAGACAAGTTCCAGGTTCTCCTGGCAGGTGAGGTTCAGCTGTACCTGGAGGGGTGAGGGGCCCTCCCAGACCTCATTTGACTGCTTCCCTCCTGTCCATTTCTTGCCTCTGCAGAACTGAAGCAGGCCCAGAGCCTGATGAGCTCCGTGGGCTGAGAAGGGTGCTCCTGACCTGTGCAGAGCTGCCCTTTGTGTGTCGAGTTGCTGCCCTCTAAAACTCTTCTGGGCCTGGCCCCAGTTCTAGGATGCTGGGGGTGCCTGGTCTGGTCTCCTGGCTTCCCCCTTGAGACTTCAGCATTGGGCTTCTGAGGAACTGCTCTAGCATTTTCTCTCCTTGAAAGGCACTTTCAGGTGCTTTTGTGAGTAGGAAAAATAAACAGGAATGTAAAGAGTATATGTGAGGGTTTTTTTTTTCCTCCTCCTTCTTCTTTTTTCTTTTTTCTAATTAAGGGTTTTTGTGAAAGAAACCAAGTGACATTCTGACCTGGCCCATCACTCGTTTTCTCATTGCTGACTGAAGCCCCAAATGAACAGTGTGTCTGTAGATAGGAGTGTCTGTAGATAGGGTGCTGGCTCCTAGACTTGTGATGCTCTTGGCTCTGCCCTCTCTGCACTGGTCTTGTCCTCAGGTTGGTAGCAAGTGAGTGGCCCAGATGCCAAATGCCCTGTGTCTGCCCTCTACTGTAGAAAGAGAGAAGAACCCAGGCCTGAACCACTCAGTGGCAACAGCCTCCTCTAGCAGCCTCCCTAGCTCAGCTACCTTAGTGGAGTAGCATGAGGGTAAGAAACTTCAGTGATCCTGAGTGGTGATGTCCCTACAGTTTGAATGTGGAAGCCATGCTCTCCATGTGTGTGCACTGAGAAGGGCTCTGTGAGTGCAGGGAAGGAGGTGGCTGTCCACAAGGCAGGAAACAGGCTCTCATTGGGAAATGAATCTGCTAGCACCTTGATCACGGACTTCCCAGCCTCCAGAACTGTGAGAAATAAATTTAAACTACCCAGTTGGTGGACTTCCATTCTAGCAGCTAGAGCTAAGTTGTCTGGTCTCAGGATTGGCTTAGGCTAACCAAAGCTCCTTTTGGAAAGACTGATGCCAGGGTGGGGCAGGGAGAGTCCAAGAAGAAGATCTCTAGAACTCTACTCATCTTACATAACTGAAACTATATACCTATTGAATAGCAACGTCCCCTCTTCTGTGCCCTCATTCTGATAACCCATCATTCTCCTTTCTGCTTTAATCTTTGTTGTTTAGACACCTCAAATAGACATGCAGTATTAGTTCTCTGTGACTAACTCACATCACTTAGCATAATGTCCTGAAGGTTATCTATGTTGTTGTCTATGGCAGGATTCCCTTTTTTAAAGTTGGGATACTACTCTACTGTGTGTATATGCCACATTTAAAAAAAATCCATTTATCTGCAGATGGACCTTTAGGTTATTTCCATGTCTTATCTATTGAGAGTCATTCTGTGATGTATATTATATCCTGATTGTGGCTATAGTTGCACAACTGTATGCATTTGTCAAAACTCACACTGAAAAGGGAATTGTAGTGTATATAAATTACATCTTAATTGAAACAAATGAGAGAACAAAAAATCAAAGCATACCATAGGTTGCTTTAGTGATCACAAGGTATGAAACACTTTTCATAATGCTGAGGTCTAGCTGAGTGTGGTGGCACACCACAAGTTGCCTGTAACCCCAGCAACTTGGGAGGATTGTGAATTCAAAGCCAGCCTCAGCAATTTAGTGAAGCCCTAAGCAACTCAGACCCTGTTTTTATATATATGTAGTTGGAGATGTGGTTCAGTGGTTAAGCACCCCTGGGTTCAATTCCTGGTACCAAACAACAACCAAGAAATGCAGAAGTCTGACTGTCACAGCCTCCCCCATGATCAGTTTGATCCTCACTAAAGTGGCATAACCCAGTAGTTTGTACATCCTGATGTGATGCAATTTGGAGTATACAGCAGCATCTAAGAGGTAACCCTGAATGTGTATGATCCAGCATTGAGCCTTCATTCCATCATGCAAAAAAAAACTCCAGATAGTGGAACAAGTTAATGACACTCTGAGAAACATTCAGAGAAATCCTGAATGTGAATGTGACTCACATGTCCAAGGAACAACTTGAACTCTCAGAAAGGTCAGTATCAAGATTTAAAAAATAATAATAATAAAAGGAAGGATAAGGGGATGAGGTGGGTAGGATGGGAAAAACCAACTATATATCTGGTCATGGTGTCCCTAAGCAATTTAGCAAGACCCTGTCACAAAAAATAAAAAGGCTGAAGATGTGGCTCAGTGGTTAAGCACCACTGGGTTCAATCCCAGGCAAACCCCTCCCCCTCCAAAAAATAGTGTTTTGGGGACAAGTAGGGAGATTTGGATGTGAACTAGGTATTAGATGACATTAAGAAGCAGTTTTGGGGGCTGGGGATGTGGCTCAACTGGTAGCGTGCTCACCTGGCATGCATGAGGCACTGGGTTCGATTCTCAGCACCACGTAAACAAAAATAAAGATATTGTGTCCACCTAAAACTAAAAAATAAATATTTTTTTAAAAAGAAGCAGTTATTAACTTTTTTTGATATGATAAAGGTATTGGCTTTGCAAGGAAATTGCTTTTTGGAGGTAGATGCTGAAGTATTGGGGATGAAATGTCATGATTTGTCTACTTTTAAAGGCTTCTGGCCAATAGAAGTGAATAAATAGATGAGGGAGCAGAGTAGTATGATGAAGGGCATGTCATGGGTAGGGGCAGGCTGCTACAAAATGCAACTTAAGAGAGGCCTCCCAAGGTCCAATAGAGCCCTCTGTCCTCCCCATCTAGCACTACCTCCAGCTACACTGCAGCCACACAGCACTTTTCCAGGTTCTTTCAACCCATCTGGGAGACTTTGCACGGTTCCTTCTTGCCTGGCATACTATCTTGTTCACACTTTTTGTGCCCAAGGCTGTGACAGCCAGACTTTAGCGTTGTGAATCCGACGTAGCCTAAATGTCTCTGCAAAGCAACCCTCCCCCACAGGAGTCAGAACTATCCGAAGTGGGTTCAACTTCTGGGCGTCTGGTTTTTGTTGCTTCACTGCCCTTTCCACCCAGCAGGCAGTGACGATGTTTTTGTTTGTGTTATGATGGACACTTAAAGCCATCACTGGGTCCCCAGGGCCTACGTTTATGGTGCACCTGTGCATCCCTGCGCACAGCTGCAGTTGGATTTGCATTGGGACGTCACTGTTTCCTGCTGGGGGTGCTGATTCTGCTCGGGACTAGCGGACCACTTCCCCCAACTGCACACACCGTTGCAACTCAGGACCCCAGATTTGACCCCATTTCCTGCTGGCGTCGGGCAGCGGGAAGACAGGTTTTTCCTCCACCACCCGGCCAGGTTACTGTCTCTAAGGTTGTCCCACATCCAGGAATCCCCCACCTTGAGGGGGACCCATCTCAGTCTATGCGGTCTCCCTGAGGAACTACACTTCCCAGCAAGCGCCAGCGGGGTAACCACGACTCCCAGAGTTCCTTTAGGCTCTGGCATTAACCCCTCGGTGACTGCACAGTGCCTGCGATCCGCACTGAGCGCAGGTATTCCGGGAAGCGCGGGTGATGTGGCAGTGCGCCGCGGAGCTGAGGATGGGATGGGATGGGACGGGATTTGGGAACTTGGAGAAGGAAGGAAGCCAGAGTTAGCGGAGGACTGGGTCGCAGCGGGAGCGGGACAGGGGAGGGCCATAGAGCGCCGCCTCTTCGAAAACTTGGAAATCTGAAGGTTTACAAGACCCCGGCGGTGCCGAGGTGGGGGAGGGCGAAGTAAAAGCGTTTGTCCTGGTTAAATGCCCCCCAGCTACCCGACACACACCTTCGCCTCCAATCCCGAAAAGTCCTGGCATCAGACGAAAGTGGCAAAGAGGCTGGGCAAAAGTGAAGAAGTAAGTTAAACGTCCCTTGGGACCGGGGCGCCTACCCGGCATCTCCATTTTCCTGGAGGCCAGGGCCCAGAGCTCGGGCAGCTCTTCCTGGAGTCCCCACCTCCCCTTCGGGTGTATGAGAACCTGGCTCCGGCACAGACGTACCATTCCCTCGTCCTGGTCCTGGATCCCTCTCTGATCAGGCGAGCCCGTCGCAGTCCTGGCCGGCTGGTAGCTAACAGCCGTCCCAGTGTGGGTATGCAGCCCCCTGAGTCCCATCCAGCTTGGGCACGTTCCCTCCCTCGGTGGGTGCTGGGCAGATGCAGGGCCATCTAAACGGTGGGGTGATGAGTAAGCAGAGCTTACTTTCTGGGTTGCCATGGCAGGTAGAGGCTTGGAGACACGGTGAGATTCTTTCAGACTGTGGAAGGCCGCAAGAAAAAAGACAAGGTAGGGGGGAGGGAGATACTATCTCCAGGACATTGGAGAGGACTTCCCTCAAGTGTCCCAATGGAAGAGACTGCTGGGAAAAAGGCCTGGAGATGAGAAGAGCAGTGTGCTTGGAGCAAGTGTGTGGGGGGTTTGTGTGTGTGTGTGGGGGGGGGGGCATAAGATGCAGGCACCAGCAGGGGTTGGGACCTAATTCTGAAAGCAGGGGGGAAGCTGGGCCAAGTGGCTCAGGGCTGTTATCCCAGCAGTTTGGGAGGCTGAGGCGGAAGGATCATGAGTTCAAAGCCAGCCTCAGCAATCCGAGGCACTTAGCAACTCATTGAGACCCTGTCTCTGAATAAAATATAAAATAGGGCTTGGGATATGGCTCAGTGGTTGAGTGCAATCCCTAGTACCAAAGCGGGGTGGGGGAAGCAACCAGCAAATGGAAGGAAGACATTAATGTCCTGCTGCTTCCCCAGCAGAAGACAAGAGAGTCCTGCTCTTCCCCCACCTGAGCTCCCAGTTCCCTGACTGTCCAGTACTTTAGCCAGGCCAGCAGTTTCCTGTCAGTCCCAGATGGCCATGTCACTCAGTTCTTTGTAAATCACAGGTGATAATTACTACCTCATAAGGTGCCACCTTCCCCAACTTGTGGCCCTCCTTCCCCTTACAGGGCACAGCCATTCCCACAGAATGCCGGAGGGCCCTGAGCTGCATCTGGCCAGTCACTTTGTGAATGAAGCATGCAGAGGGCTGGTGTTTGGTGGGTGTGTGGAGAAGTCTTCTGTCAGCCGCAACCCTGAGGTGCCCTTTGAGAGCAGTGCCTATCATATCTCCGCCTCAGCCCGGGGCAAAGAGCTGCGCCTGACACTGAGTCCCCTGCCTGGGGCCCAGCCCCCACAGGAGCCGCTGGCCCTCGTCTTCCGCTTTGGCATGTCTGGCTCCTTCCAGTTGGCACCTGCTGATGCACTGCCACCCCATGCCCATCTGCGCTTTTACACAGCTCCACCTGCTCCGCGGCTGGCTCTGTGCTTCGTGGATATCCGCCGATTTGGCCACTGGGACCCTGGGGGCAAGTGGCAGCCAGGTCGTGGGCCCTGTGTCTTGCTGGAATATGAACAGTTCAGGTAGGACGGCCCCAGGTGTAATGAACAGGCGTAGGTCCAGGCCTGGCTCTGGGTAAGTGCCTTGTTGGCCAACGGGGTGTGGGTCTCCGCCCTCAGAGAGTTCCCTCAGATGTGGTCCAAGACAGTGTCCACGTCCTGTCCCTTAGCTCCCTGAGTCAAAGGATATGGAAACCTAAGACAGATGTGGGAGGTGAAGGAAGCCCAGAGGTGGATGGTTGGGCACTGCTCTGAGGACATAGAGCCAGTTACCATTGGAGCTGGAGCTCAAGCTCAGAATTCCACTCTGCTCCTTGGTGCTCCTAGGAGGCTAGGAAAGGTGGAGGGTTTTGGCAACACAGTAGAGGTGAAGCTACATAGGTGAAAGCGACCACCTAATGATAATAGTTTCTAAGTCAGGTTTTATTGCCCTACCACATTCTGCACTGTGTCCTGTGGTCTCCTCTATGACTAACCGTTGCCTATAGGAAAAGTAATAATTCATTTGGGATGTGATTCAGGTCAAAGATAACATGGTATCAGCCATGTCCTTCCCCCTAAAGAGGAAATTATGTATGAGTCTCTGTCTCTGTTTTGTGCGAGGCTTTATTTTAGGTTGGGGTTCAGGAGTGAGCAAGAACGTGGCCCCTGCTCCCACAGCACTAATGTTCCGGTAGGATGAGGGAACGAGGAAATACAAGATGAGTTCAAACAGACACATGCCTCAGGAAAAATCCAACAGGTGAAGGAAGAAAAGAGTGACTCTGAGGGTGGGGGAGTGCCTTGGGAACGTCCACTCCAGGAAGGTGATATTTGAGCTAAGGCCTGACAGAACTGAGCCAGCCATGTAACGCTGTGGAGGAAAGCATTCTAACTGGCAAAAATCACAGAGGCAAAGACCTGAAGTGCACTTGGCAAGTTCTCCCTCCTAGAGGGAACTTGTGTCTGCAGTTGTCACTTAGACTTGATCACTGCTGGCACTCCTCGTCTTCCTGGGCATGAAACTGGTGCCTCGCCAGGGAAACCTCTTTGCATGGTTCTGGCTTCCTTCCACTTCCCCTTTCCTAGGGAGTCAGGCCACAGGTTTTCTGCCAGCTGACACTGGAGTTTCTCATGATGAGCATTGAGGCTGTTTTCTTGGTCCTCCCACTGGGGAGCCTGTGGGGATCTAAGCCCCACCCAGCAAGTCTTCCACCCTTACCTTAACCCCAGTATTGCCTCGCTTTCCTTGTACCCGTCACCCAGTCATTCTTCCTTGATCTTTTTCTTTTTTTTTTTAAATTTATTTTTTACATTCATGACAATAGTGGAGTGCATTACATTCATAATTATCCATTCACAGCACAATTTTTTGTAACTCTGTATATAAAGTATGTTCACGCCAAATTATGCATTATACATGAACTCTTTTTTTGCATGAAATTCTTTTTTATATTTATTTTTTAGCTGCAGTTGGACACGATATCTTTATTTTATTTGTTTATTTTATGTGGTGCTGAGGATCGAACCCAGGGCCTCGCAGGTGCTAGGTGAGCGCTCTACCGCTGAGCCACAATCCCAGCCCCACATACAATTCTTAATACATCTTTATACCACTGTTTATCATATTTCTGTTTGTATATAAGGTATGTTGACACCAAATTCACATCTTCATACATTTTGTATAATGATGACTGTCTCCTTCCACCATCCTAGCTATTCCCTTTCTCTCTCCCTTTCCCTCCCCTCCATTCCCTATCTAGAGGTAATTTTCCTCCCATGCTCTCTCTCCCTACCCCACTTTGAGTTACCCCCACTTATATCAGAGAAAACATTGGACATTTCTTTTTTTGGGGGATTGGCTAACTTCACTTAGCATAATCTGCTCTAATGCCATCCATTTCCCTGCAAATGCCATGATCTTATTCTTTTTTAGTGCTGAGTAATATTCCATTGTATATAAATGCCACATTTTTTTTATCCATTCATCCACTGAAGGATATCTAGGTTGGCGCCAGTTTAGCTACTGTGAATTGTGCTGCTATAAACATTGATGTGGCTGTGTCCCTGTAGTATGCTGTTTTTAGGTCCTTTGGGTATAGTCCAAGAAGAGGAATAGCTGGGTCAAATGGTGGTTACATTCTCAGCTTTCCTCTTCCTTGATCTTTTTCCACAAAGAAATAAGATGCATTTCTTCATCAAGAATGAGGAGAACCCTGACAGTTGGAGGTGGGCTGCTGGGTGCTCACTAGCCAAGGGTTGCTCTCAAATGCCTTCTGCACATAGCCAGGCAATCTTTAGGGTCCTGAGATGAGTGGAACCAACCAATGTCAAATCCACATATGGTCTCTAACCAACCATGAATCCTAGACACTGTGTTGCAGACTGCAGACATCCCTGAGGTTCTGTGATGACCTTGTGCTGAAAATTGTCCCGAGTCATCTAAGGAATTTTGGTGATAAACACACAACCATATATAGATGCATGTCCCTTGAACATATTGCCTTTTATGTTTTTTGTGTGTCTGTTTGTGGTGGTACTGGGGATTTAATTCAGGGGTAATCTACCATAGAGCTATATCCCAGTGCTTTTTTATGTTGAGACAGGTTCTCACTAAGTTGCTGAGGCTGCTCTTGAACTTGCAATTCTCCTGTCTCAGCCTCTAAGTTGCTGGAATTACAGGTGTGTGCCACTGCACCTAGCTTGAACACATGCTTTTAATTGGTATTTTTCACCTTTCATAATAAATTTAAATCCATATTGTTCCCATTTAATAGATTGGAAAACTTAGGCTCCAGATGCCTACATAGCACTGAGGGGAGCTGGGACACCCAGTCTTCTTGTACTCAGGAACAGGTTCTCTCAGGCCCTTTCCCCTACCCCCGGGGTTTGGGGATGGGTTTTATGCATCAGGCTGTACCCTTCCAGGGAGAATGTGCTACGAAACCTATCAGACAAGGCCTTTGACCGGCCCATCTGCGAGGCCCTCCTGGACCAGAGGTTCTTCAATGGCATTGGCAACTATCTGCGGGCAGAGATCCTGTACCGGTCAGCAGGCAGGCCAAGGGCATGAGGGCTTCAGGGGTAGGTGTGCCAATACTAATGCTTAACATGGTCTCCTCTCCCACACCACTCCAGGCTGAGGATCCCTCCCTTTGAGAAGGCCCGCACTGTGCTAGAGGCCCTGCAGCACCACCGGCTGGTGAGGGTGCCAAGAGGGAGGGGTGATGCATGAGCATGCATGTCAGTACCTTATGTTGGCATAGGTGGCAAGGGCATGGGTATCTCCTGCTTAGCTCAACAATGTGTTTGTAGGGGGAGGAATGAGCTGCCTCAGAGTTTTGGCCAAGCACAGAGAGGAAGTCTGTTGCCTTCAGAGTGGCCCTGCCCCATGCTGACAGCTAGGTCCTCCTTGCCCCTTCTTCAGAGTCCAGAGATGACCCTGAGCCAGAAGATCAGGGCCAAGCTGCAAAACCCAGACCTGCTGGAACTGTGCCACTCAGTGCCAAAGGAAGTTGTTCAGCTGGGTGAGACCTGGGGAGGCCAAGATGGCCAGTGACTTCTGCTTCGGCATACTGTGTAACCCTGGGGCAGTTCTCTTTGAGACCCGGTTCCTCAATTGGAGGAGGGAGTTCATAAACCTGGTTGTGACCAAAAAGACTAAGCTTCCTCTTGGCAAGTGTCTGTTCCCCCAAGCCACCCATGTAATGGACAGGGCAAAGATTCTTAACCCTACTCCAGGGTGGGGAAGCCATGACTCAGAATCACACAATCAAGGTGGGAGGAGAGGGGCTGCGGATGTGGCTCAAGTGGTCACACACTCGCCTGGCATGCGTGCGGCCCAGGTTCGATCCTCAGCACCACATAAAAACAAAGATGTTGTGTCTGCCAAAAACTAATATGTAAATAAAATATTAAAAAAAAAAAAAAGGTGGGAGGAGAGGGAGCTTGGCTCCCTGGCTCAGTCCATCAGCTTGTGCAGCTGAAGTCTGGGCTAGGTTGAACCAGACTACCCACTTCTCAACCTGTATCTGCCCTCTGACCTCCGCTGGTTCCTCTGTCCCATAGGGGGCAAAGGCTACGGGCCGGAGCACGGGGAGGAAGACTTTGCTGCCTTTCGAGCCTGGCTGAGGTGCTATGGCATGCCAGGCATGAGTTCCCTGCGGGATCGGCATGGCCGTACCATCTGGTTCCAGGTTTGGGCTCTATGGCTGGCATAGGCAAGAGATTCTAGGGAAGCCTGTGGGGTGGAAGGCACAATAGGGCAGGAATTGGGGTCTTTCCCAGGTGGAGATGCCTAGGACCTGTGGAGGCTTCTCAGGGGTCACCGTTCCTGACCCCTAGGGCCTAGCCAGTGGAGCAGTGCAAGAGCAGGACAGCTTTGTTGATATGAACTAAATTTGGGGGAGGTTTTTACTAGGTGGGGAACTATATTAATCTGAACAGCTGTGTTTCACCTCTCCAAGGAAAACTGCCCCTACCCTAACCCAGATTGATTCAGAATTGTCCTTGTACCATTTTAGGGTGATCCTGGACCTCTGGCACCCAAAGGTAAGCAACTCCTCATGTAATAGGCTGAGAGAGCTATAAAGAACTTGCTTGCAAGGGCTCTAGCACCTTTCATCATCCCATCCCTCTCAAACCCCTGGAGTAATCCCACAGAGTGGGAGTCTAGAGAAAGGGGCTGAGGCCATAGGATCCTCCAGCTCCAGTCTCATGTCCTACAGGGGGCAAATCCCGAAAAAAGAAATCCCAGGAAACACAGCTTCAGCCCAAGGAAAAATTGGAGGTATGGTTGCCAGCTCTTCCTTCTTCCCCTGCACTCTCTCCTGCCCTGGCCATGCCTCTCAGGCCAGGGTCTGGCCATATAGGCTCTGGATGAAGTTGGGTGGGTTGGGGTCAATGGTGAATCCCAACTAACCTCAGAACTGCTCTGAGGAAAGCCCGCCATGGATTCTCAGGGACACGTGTCTCTGCCTAGGACCTTCCACCTCCAAACAAGGCCCCTTCCAGAACACCAAGGGCTAGGAGACACCTTCCCAAGAAGACTGCAATACAGCAGCCTGAGGGGACCAGCCTCCAACAGGACTTGAAAGCTCCCACAGTCCCTGAGAAAGGGAGGAGGAAGGGGAAACAGGCAACCACAGGTGGACTTTCTTCAGCATCCTCTGGGGAGGGAAGGGGGCCCCTAGAAAGTGTCTCTTCAGGATCCAATGGGATGGCAATGCAGGACTATGCAAACAGAGATGGACGCCACTGGGACCAGCCTGGCCTGCTGGTCTGAGCCAACTGTTTCATCTGTTCTCCCCACAGAGAGTGGACCCTGGAAAAATAAGGCTGACAATCCATCCAAGGGATCTGGGAGAACCTCAGCCTCTTAGCAAGAGACTTGTGTTGTTTGCATCACCCTTTCCTTGCCAATAATCCGGAGGCCCATCTGAATTCCTAAGTATTTTAAGGGCTTTATGTCCCAAGCCTGTGGCTGTTCCCTACACAACTGATATTTTTCATTGTACCTCACCTTCCACATTTAATTTTGTTGTTGTAGATGGACACAAATACATACATTATTATTTTTTTAAATGTGGTGCCCCACTTATGCTAGGCAAGTGCTCTACCACTGAGCAACAATCCTGGCCCCACCTTCCACATTTTTTAAAGCCCATGTGAGAAATGCATTTTTAAACTAAATTAATAAAACTGAATTTTCTTGGCACTTCTTGGGCTTGCTACAGAAGTTCTGAGATGGAAGGACCTGCTACTTCATCCTGAGACAGAGCTCCCATCCCAGCCCTCGAGATTAGCTATCAGAAGACAGGGCCAGTCACTTGGCAAAAGTGTGGAGACTCTGGCTTCAGATAGCCCAGCCTCTATAGCTCTTCTAGTCTACAGTTCTTCAGGGTCTCTGGCTATTTCACCAGCCTAACCTGGGCTACTCACAGCTTCTCTGCCCGTTGGCACAGGGGAAGAGCTTTTTATCTCAGGGTCTCTTGGCATATTGTCACCCAAGGTCCCCAATCTCTGTCTCAGGGGCACACAAAGGTCACCTTTGATATTGTCTCTGCTTCTATATACCTGGGAAGAAGCCATCCCCTTAAGCTTGAGGATGAATTCTTGGGAGTTGGGAGGAATTATCAGCAGGGTTACTGATCCAAGGATTTATTATATAAGAAGTGGCTGATCCTTGTTTCAGGTTTGGGGGGCAGAAATGAGGACTTCCCAAAACTTTCCATAAACAAAACACCATCCTCAGTTTGATGGAGGCTGAAGCACAAGTAACAAGGACCTCACTTGGAAGGGAGAAAAGGTGAGCTTTAGTCGGGCATCTTGAAGGGGCAGGTGGCCAGCAGGATCTTGCCTCTCAAGGAAGTCACAGCTGGAGAACAGAAAGGGCCTATGAGGGCCTGGAGCAGGTAGGACTTCCACCTCCACCTCCATCCCCACCTTGCTGCTTTGCTTACAGGACAGCTTCCTGGACTGGCAGTGATGTGTGCAGCCAGCAGTCCACATGGCTGCCATGGGCCTCATACAGCCTCAGGACCAGTGTGCAGCTCTGGGGGTTGGTCTCAGCCTGGGGAGGGAGGCAGGTGGTAGGAGAGGTTGTGGGTGTGCCCAGTCAGGAACCCCACCCCCAGACCATGCTGCTCCTTGCCTGCTTGACAGTCTCCAATACGACTGCTGGTGATGATAGGGAAAAGGCACTCCAGGTGGCAGCAGGAGCAGGGCCTGGTGCCGGAAGTGCCAATAAGGGGAAGTTGAGGTTGTAGGCAGCAGGGATAACACCAGCATCCTGGAAGGAGCCTGGAACATGACCAGAAAGAGAGGCATGGTGGAAAACGGGCTCCCCCCATGCATCCAGAGGGTGCTGGGGGCCAGACCCCAAGGGCAGAGGTGTCTAGGGCCCAAAGAGAACCCCAGTATCCCCAGAACTCACCCTTGTGAGGCATCAGTGCGTAGGTGAACTCATGGCGCCCCATGTCAGCAGTGGTGTCTGGGGCCTTAGGTGCCCGCAAGCTGGGGTGGGAAAGTATGGACCCAGCTAGAGCTGCTGGAGTTCCATCCTGGGAAGGCCCACACCCCATGCCAGTCCTTGGTGTGGTAGGCACCCCACTCACAGTGAAAGGCTGAGGACACTGCCTTGTACTGATGCGCCATACTTGCTGTCATTGAGCAGAGCCAGCCCAAAGCCATGCTCTGACAGATCCATCCAGCGGTGGGCCCACACCTGAAAGGCAGATTCACTTGGTAGCCCCATTCCCTTCTTTGTGCCCTAGTCTTCAGAGCTTCTGTCACTTGGGTGACAGCAAGCTTTGGAACCCATGATTGAATTCTAGCTCCCACTCAAGGAGACCCCGGGCATACCACCCAACCTGCCTCAGTCTCTGTTTCCTCCTCTGTGAAGTGGGAATAAATGGTCATGAGTATCAAACTAAATTTAAAGCATTAGCACAATGCCTGACATATTAGGAGGCAGAAAATATTGGCCATCTTCCTCGTCCTCTCCCATACCACACAACTAGTCTCCTCGGAGGATCAAAGCCCCTCCTCTTCCCTCCTTCCCCATTTCGGACCTCAAATCGAGCCCAGTCCCAAGAAGTGTTGTAGTGGGTGGGCCGCTGCAGGTGCCCAAACTGGATCTCATAGGTAGCCTGGGGGCTCCGCACTCTGGCAGGGAACTCCACCTTTAGAAACTTGTGGGCCTCATTCCAATGTACCTAGGAGTAGGGGAGAGAAGGGAACAGGGAAGGGAGGGACACACATAGGTTGGGGTTGGCCCCTCCTTACCAGTTACACTTGGGAAAGATGGCCGCACCCTGCCCCTGCTACCTCGGTGTGGAAGCGGACATAGGGGCAGCCAACATCCAGGACAACCTCCTGGCTAAGCCGACTATTGGGGCTGATCTGTAGCAGGAACCAGGCACTGCCCCGAAGGCCACCCTCACTGCCAACTGCCAGGGTCCCTGGCTGGCCTAGGACAGGTTTCCTGTGGGATGAGATAGGAGGCACTAAGCTAGGGCAGCCAGTATTTCCCCAGCTCCCCCCATTGTCTCTAGTCCTGCCCGGCTTTATACCGTGTCTCTAGGTGGTAGTCCATGACATCCCATGCATCCCAGTACAAGGGGACATCATCAAACAGCACAAACTGGTTCCCAAGAGCACCCTCAGCAATGGCCTCCCTGGAAGGACATGGGGATTGGTGTTTTACAACTCTATGACCTTGCTTTCTCTAGCTGCACTTGGTGGGGTAGGAGCAGGTAAGGAGATCCAGAGGACAGGGACTCCTAGCCTGGTTGATGCTATTCTTTGTGTGGGTCCCAACCCAGAGACACTGGTGGACTGCTATGGGCAGTATTGTGGCCAAGGGACAAAAAGAACAGGGTCTGGGATCCACTTGTCAGGCACAAGGAAAGGAGAGTGAGGAGTTGGCACCTGCCAGAGGCCACCAGGACCAGAGATGTCAGGCGGCCAGTTGGGTCCAGGCTCACTCGGATGATGCCATTGTCCAGAGTCACGGAACCATCAGTCTTGAGTGGGAGGGGGCCTTGAGGCTGTGTCTATAAAGGCTTCCTACAACCAACAGCTGCCCCAGCTCCACCCCAGCCCTGCTGGGGCTGTGTAATGCTCCACCCCCTTGTTCCAGGATAGGGAACTCAGAACCCCCAAGTCATTAGGCAGTATCCCAGGCCAGCTCCTACCCCACCAAGAACCACCAGGACTCACCTCTTGTACCACAAACACAGGCTGCTGGGGCAGCAAGGACTGCGGTAAGGTGGGGGTGGGAGCAGAAGCATAGCCCATGCTGGGCACTGTCACCAGAGCTGGGAATGAGGCCTGGGTATCAGTGCAGCCTCCCTAACCTTCCACAAACCTTGCTCAGGTAGGGGTAGGGGTAATGAAGGATATGGCTACTACTCCCCAGCCTGACACACTCCAAGGCAGAGATCCCCAGGGGAGGGTCCCTGCCTTGATCTGTCTGGCCTTGGTCTCTTCTGACACAGTAGCAGTCCACCTCTCAGCTCATACCTAGACAGTGGGCCCCTCCAGGCTTGGGCAAGGACAACACTTCAGTGCGCTTCCAGGGCAGTGTGTTGACAATGAGGAGGCCCTCGGGACCTGGCTCCCCAGCACACAGGGCTGCAGCTGCAGCACTGAGCAGCGTATTCCCATGGGAACGGATATCTGAGGAGAGACTGGCTGGTCATAGGGGGAGGGGCAGTGCATCTAAGATGACCTGAGTGTCCACAAAGGACACTGTGCTCAGACCTGGGTTGGAGAGAGCAGCAGGACTGTTGTCAGCCTCACCTTCATAGTGGCTCAGGGCATCCTCTGCCACCAACTGGATGCAGCTTCCAGTGACCACATCATGGAACTGGTTCAGAAGTAAGAGCCTGCAGGGGCCAAGGGTAGGGAGGGGAAAGGCTGGAGAAGGGGAAGTTGGGAGGGGCAGCCTTAGAGATGTCTGTGGTGAGAGGTCAGGTAGGCACTGGTGGGTAGATGTTAGGCTGACCTCCAGAGGTGCTGTAGCTGTGCTGCTGGGTATAGGAACTGGGCACTGCGGGCCAGGGCTAGGCTGCTGAGCAACTCCACATCATGTAGGATCCGTTCACATTCTCGGTTCCCCTTCTTGATCTGTGCCCAGGTGGAGGGATCAGTCTGGAGTCTGCTCAAGCATCCCAGGACACCTTCCAAAGCCCTTCTTTGCTCAGAACTCCTGATGGCTCCCCAGGGACTGCCAGATAAGGCCTCATGTGGGCAACCTGCCCTAAGTGCTCTCCTCTGCTCCCCTCCACCCAAACCTTCCTCTTCTACAGAGATTGTCCTGCCTCCTGCAAGCTTTCCTGAAGACCAAGTTCTTATACTTCTCTCCTCCAAGCTTCTTCTTGGAACAGGGGCTCTGTCCCTCCCCTCCCTTGCCCTCTGCAGACCTATGGCAGACCAGCAGCCTGGCCCTGACCTGGGCATGCGTGGTGTAAGTGCCGTTGTGCAGCTCCAGGAAGAGCTCCCCGACCCATGTGCACAGCTGTTCTGAGTCACTCTCCAGTGCCTTGAAGAGCTGCCCTGGAGAAGACAGCTGCACCCTGAGGGAGACCACAAGCTTGGGTCTCCCTGCCAGGGGCCACAAAGCTCAGCCTTCCTCTACTCCAAGAGATAAAGAGTCAAGCCCCGACAGGGAAGCCATTCTAGAAAGCTCCCTGCCCATACAGTACTGGACTGGATACCTGGGAGAGTTGCATACTGTGGTGGGTTTGAATTCCTTCCCACCCTCAGCATTTCTCCTCCCTATTTCCAAGTAGGAGTTGGGGAAGGGGGCAAGATTAGAGCAGGATAAGGTCTGTCCAGTGGTGGTGGGGGGGAGCCCCATGTATGAGCAGAAGAAAGGCAACAAGTAAGGGCTAAGAGTAGAGCTTCGTACAGCCAAGGGCTACTAACGGCCCAGGCCTGACCTGGGCAGTCCGTCAGTATTGCCCAGCCTCTTCAAGCGGTCCAGCATGGTCTGAGTGGGGCCACCACCCCCATCCCCGAAGCCGAAGAGGAAGGCACTGTGGTTGGTCCTCCCTTTGTCCCGATTGTTGGTCACAGTCTTCAGCACCTGGAGAGGTGGGAGAAGGTCAATGTGGGTCAGCCTAGGATGGGATATCCAGAATTCTCCAATGCATCCCCCACCCAGTCAATAGGTATCTACTCACCTCCTCCACACTGCCCTGCATTCCATATGAGTCACCAGGTGGGAAGTGAACCAGCACACGGGAGCCATCCAGTCCCTCCCAGAAAAAGCTATGGTGCTGCCAGCAGGGAGACAGAAGCACAGGAGAGTCCAGAGTCAGGGCTGAGGCAGAGTGGGCCTTCCACACCAGCTCCTCTGCCTGCTGTACCATCCTGGTAGAGGTTGTGGTGAAGAGAAAGGACCAGTTAGGATCCAGGCCCATTGTGACCCTGGCCCCCTGAGGCTTGCTCACCGGGAAGGAGTTCACTAAGTTCCAGCTCAGTTTCTGTGTCAGGAAGCGTGTGATGCCACAGCCGCGCATGATCTGGGGGAGCTGCGCCGAGTACCCGAATGTGTCTGGCAGCCAGAACTATAGGGAGAGAATTTCTGGAGCTCCAGGTGGAGCTGTCCCCACCCTCCTCAAGCACAGCCTGGAGAAGTAGCTCCCCGCTTACCTCAGAGCACATCTTCCCAAACTCCTGCAGGAAGAAGTTCTGGCCCTGCAGGAACTGCCTCACCATGGCTTCTCCACTGGGAAGGTTCCCATCCTGGCAGTGAGGGGAGAGACAGGCAGCTGAGATTAGTACTAGATAGGAAACAGGCAGGAGTTCAGGCCAACCCACCCACTGTAGAGAAGCCAGGGTTGGGCTGGGGATGTGGCTCAAGCGGTAGCGCGCTCGCCTGGCATGCGTGCGGCCCGGGTTCGATCCTCAGCACCACGTACAAACAAAGATGTTGTGTCCGCCGAGAACTAAAAAATAAATATTAAAAATTCTCTCTCTCTCAAAAAAAAAAAAAAAAAAGAAGCCAGGGTTGCTCCAACACAATTCTACAGCCAGGCCCCAGGAAGCATTGATCTCTTTGCTCAGGCCCAACTGTCCAACTTCAGGGTGTTGCTGGGAACGGGCCATGCAGATAGCCTGTCCCCTGCTGAAGACCCAACTCCTCTGTAAGTCCCAGATCTTGGGATTCTAGGGACTAATAAGCCCTGCAATAATAAGCCCTTCATGACTTGCAGAAGTCACCAGCACAGCCAAGGGATCCTGGGCCATCTGAGGGAAGGCCATGGCCAAATGTACGAAAGCTGAAGGACTGTTGAATGTACTTACCATTTCCACCCAGGTGCCCCCCACAGGCACAAACTGCCCTCGGCAGGCAAATTCCTGGAGCTGGGCATATAGGCCAGGGTAGCGGTTCTTTACCCACTCTAGCTGCTGAGCCTGTAGGGCAAATGGGGTGGAAGCTGGGCCAAGAATCAAAATGACTCTACCTAGAGTCAAGAATCTAGAGCTCTATGGTGGGTGAGAGTGAGGAGCAACTCTCAGGCTTGAAAACACTCAAGAGCCAAGAGAGCTAAAGGGTTCATGCAGTTGCCCTCTGACCTGGGAGCAGGCAAAGATGAATTCAGCATTCTGTTCCATAAGCCGCAAAGCTGTCACCCAGCTCCGGGCACACTTCCGTACAGTTTCCTTGAAGGGCCACAGCCAGGCTACAGAGGAGAGGAGTAAGGGCAGAGGAGTGGCAAAGTCCCTGGCTCCTCATAGATTTCTGGTCCCTCACCTGCCCCAGCACTTCAACTAGGCCCAACCTGGGCCTACAAATGGCTATCCTAGCTTTCCTCCTCTCTAGGCCCTTTACCCTGCAAAGCCCTGTGGTGCTTCCGGGGATATGAGATAAATTTTTGCAGATTAGGAAACAGAGGCCCTAGGCTGTAGAATAGCCTCAGACTGAGGCTCAGACACCCCAGAAGGAATAGGGATTAGCCTGGACCTGTACATCTGGCAGATACATTGAAACAAGGGCACATCACCCACGATTAACATGTCTGGGAAGGCACTACAGCTTCTCCAGACCTCTAGGCCTTAGCTCCTACCCTTTCAGCCCAGAATCCCTTCATGCTATCTATCTTACACTGTTGCACCGTAGAAAGAGACCTTGTTCTGTGATTCAGATACCATGGGGAACCAATACCATCAGCTCAACTCCTGATCCTCCTTGGAAACCTCACCCTGTATTTGGGCCACCTCAATTAATTTCATATTACTCCTCTCTTGAGGACGTGGGCACCCTAGTCAAATTTCCTTGTTCTTGCCAGGCACGGTGGTGCATACCTGTAATCCCAGTGGCTTAGGAGGCTGAGGCAGGAGACTCTCAAGTTCAAAGCCAGCCTCAGCAACTTAGTGAGGCCCCAAGCAAGTCAGCAAGACCCTGTCTCTAGATAAAATACTAAAAAAGGACTGGGGATGTAGCTTAAGTTTAAGCACCCGTGGGTTCAATCCCCAGAACCAAAACAAACAAAAACGTCCTCATTCTCACTCAAGTGAAATGTCACCTTGTCCAGGGAGCCTCTCTGAATCCTCCAACTCACTTGGGCTTAAGTATCTCTTCTGACTCTCCAGTCTCCCACAGGTCTTCCCTTCACTGTGCTTGCTGGCCTACTCTGTGATCATCAGCCTTTGAAATGCCATCCTTGGTGTCTGGCAAGTGGCCTCATGATGCACCAGATTTTGTTGAGAGAATAAATAAACCTCAGCTAGCATAGCACAGTTCAGTGCCTCTGCCCCCTTGTAAGATAGGGAAACCTAAACTCCAAGGGCAAGAAATTGCTGAGAATCACATTGTACTTCCAGGGCACAGCCAGAGCTTGAAAGGTACTCCTTCCTTCCCAGCCAAACCAGCCAGCTACACCCTACCTGTATCAATGTGGCAGTGCCCCATGGCATGGATGGTATGTTGGCTTTCACCTCCACACTGTCCAAAGAACCTGGAGGCCAGGGCCTGGGCCACTGGGTAGGTCTCAGGCTGGGCAGGGTCACACACGTTCACCATCTGGTTGGCTGTGTACAGGGCCTGGAAGCTGCGCTGGTTGTCCTCCCCAAGGCCCTGAAGCAGGTATCTGCCCTTAATCCCCCTCTCGAGCACAACTCTAGAACTAGGCCCCAGATGACCTCTCAAGTATCCCAGTAGAGACCCCACCACCACCTCAAATCTCTGCTCCTCTTAGGGGTCCCATTCAGCACCATCTCTTTACATAAGGAAACCCTCTTCCTACTCTGGATTCCCAGAGTCCCAACAATCTGAACCAAAACCCCAAAAAAACCCAACTTAGATCTGGAGGTTGGATCTAGAGGACAATAGGGGAAATAGGGGTGTCAGTACCTTAGCAATGCCCAGTAGCAGCTCTAGATCCACTAGGAGCTTGTGGACATCCTGGTGGAATACAGCCAGCTCAGCTCGGCTCAGTCGGAATGTCTTCTCAAGGTCAGGGGCTGCAATCATGCTTCCCTTCCCAGCCCCCAGGAGGCTGTTGCAGGCTACTTCCACATAGAGGGTCAGGCTATAAACACAGGGCAGCAGCCTCAGGCCAAGAGATTGACAGAGGACGCTAGGAGCATAGGGAGGGACACATGGGAGGTATTCAACTGACCCCTCCCCATTCACCTCCAGGACCCACCACCCAGAAGATTCCATGTTATATCAGGTGTGCGTGCAGGAGGATCATGGTAAAAACACCAGGTGAAATCCATTTCCTAAGTGTTCTGCCTTGGCCAGGGAGAATAGTGGCCAAGCTTAGAATCAAGCGAATTACACTGCTTTCTAGCTTCATATTTTCAAAGCTGCTTGCACAAGGAATGTTTGTCTCAGAATCCTCTTTGTATATTAAAGTCATGCTTGGAACTCTCAGGGCTGAGTGTTCATACCAAGCCAACATGGGGTGGCCATTCCTGGGTATGCCATCTCAGCTGTGAAACTGTTCTACTTAACCTTTAGAGAGCAAACTTGGCTTTCTGACTCTCCTCCTACCCCTACCTGGTCTAGCAGATTACCTATTGAGTTCCCAGTATTTTCTTTCAGAACCCTCATTGGTTTTGTAATTATGAGTATTTCTATCTCCTTTTGCTGTTGAGGACATTATTTTTGTAGTATTGGGGACTGAACCCAAGGACATTTTACTACTGAGTCACATCCCCATACATACATACATATATGTATTTATGTATGTATGTATGTTTTGAGACAGTGTCCCATTACATTGTCCAGACTGGCCTTGAACTTACAATCCTCCTGACTCAGCCTCCTGAGTAACTAGGATTATAGGCATGCACTACAATGCCTGGTGAGAACTAGGTTATTCATCATCATATTCCCAGTGTTTGGAACTATTTGAAATAGTTTCAATAAACATAAAATACAATAATGTCTAAGAAGCTTTTCAGATGGTATCATAAAACCCCACATTATGATATGAAATGTTAAAAGTCAGGATGCAAAGTATCAAAGCAGGGCTGGGGGTATGGCTCAGTGGTAGAGGCTTGCCTAGTATGCATAAGGCCCTGGGTTTAATCCCCAGCACTGCAATAAAAAAAAAAAAAAAAAACAAGTAAAAAATTTAGAAGCAATATAATCTCAACTGTAACTTTTTTTTTTTTTTTTTACTAAAATACTGAGAATATGAATGCTGAGATGTTAATAATGGTCATCTCTAGGTGATAAGATAATGGAAGTTAATTTCTTTGTGCTTTTCTGTATTTAGTACAAGAAAAAATCATGTTTTCTGAAAACAAACTATGTAAGATGGATGTATTAGAGGTAGGGGTGCTTTTGAGGTTACTTGGGCCCCTGCTCCTCCTAGATCAATGGGGCACAGGGATTCACTCACCTTCGGGGGTCTCCTTCTCCCAGCTTGTCAGTCAGGACATAACTAGTTTTCTCACCCTCTTTGGTCAACCCCTGGTAGGGAGGGGAGAAGCGAGGGCCTGAGGACTTTGGACAGTTCAAGTGAAATATAAATTGAGGGAGGCCAAGTTCCTTCAAGTGGTCCTTAGCTCCTCTCTTCAAATTAAGGCCAAGATTGACAAATTAGGGACCCCTGGTAGTAGGTGCCTCACTCTCTAGGGCAGCCAGCACCATGACCCCCAAAGAGCACCTTTTTTTATTTTATTTTTAAAAATATTTTTAGTTGTAAATAGATCTTTTTAAATTTTATTTATTTATTTATATGCGGTGCTGAGAATCAAACCCAGGGCCTCACACATACCAGGCAAGTGCTCTACCACTGAGCCACAACCCCAGCCCCAAAGAGCACCTTTTATTAGCAATAAAGCCCATGGTCTTGAGTCCTGGGCAGGGGTTAGGAGGCCTGTGCACACCTTGAATAAATATCAGAAGGTAAACTCCATGAAGTTAGGGACAGGTTTGCTTTGTTCTCTGTGTCCCTAGACTTAGCAGACAGTGCACCAGGAGACCTCTGTCAAGCCAGTGAAGGGAGGGAAGGGCTCTGTCTTCTTTTAGGTCAGGAAGAACAACAGTCCTAAACCCAGATCCAGAGTCCAAGCCAATTTGGAATGGAAGTTGTGTGAACCAGTGAGCAAACCTCTATGTATCTTCTTCTTAATGGACATAAAGACCTATCACATAGGATTACGAAGACTAAACCTGATATAAAACTTTACAGAGTTATATCTAGGGAATGAGATGGGGGAGTAGAAGAAACCTATTACTTCAGGGGAAAATTACATAACTGTCTTATTTTATACTATCTAGAACTGTTGAAAATTCCTCCATATGCATGTACTACATATGATAAACACTAGTTTGCTATAAACTACGGACCCAACATAGTGGTATCCAAGCAGTTACTTCCCCAGTCTTGAAATCCTGAGACCAGTCGCAGGCAAAACCTTAACTGTTGTTCCTTCAAGACAGAGCTGAAATGTGGTCACACCTGGCTCTAGGGCAGAGACCCTCACCTGGACAGGTTCCCCATCACGCCAGACCAGGCCTTCTCCATCACTTTCCCAGCAAAGGTGAACTTCCTGGCCCACCCATGCCTCTGGGATGTTCAGCTCCACCCTGAACCAGCAGGTCCACCATCTGCAAGAGAGACATTTTGATGGGCCTAGGACTGAAGTCCTGTCTGTCCTCTTACTTCCTTGGATTATGTGTCAGCAGGGGTTTGATACTTCCTCCAAGTATCTGAAGCATCACAAGGTACTCAGCTCTGGGCCCCAAGTGGAAACCAGTGATCAGCAAAGTGAGGAAAAAGAGGCAGAGGAATCAGGGGTCCTGATCAGGAAAATAAGGGGTGTCCAGAGAGCATGAAAACTCTTTCATAAAGACTCTGAGGGTCCAGGGAGCTGTTTCCAGCAGAGAGCGCTGCTCTGACCCCAGCAGCTGTCTAGGGCAGAGGATAGACAATGAAGGGCTCTGCCTCAAGGTGGTGAGCAAGCCTGGAAAGGCTTCCGTAGGCTGGGCCTTACGCACGTGGGTCCGAAGGTGTCGCCGACATGTGCGGGGCTGAAGTCCTGTTGGACTGCCTCTTGGTAGGCAAGCCTCTCCGGCGTCAGGAAGCTGGAGAGTGAGGCTACAGGGCAGCTATCCCCGAAGAGCCTAAGCGGGAGGGGACGGTGGGCGCGCGCTTGAGGTCACCCCCTTTCTGCCCGTGAGCCAGCCGGCAGGTGAGAGAAACAAGCTTTCCCCCAGCTCACCGCCATGAGAACTGCCCCGCAGCCATCCCATTCTCTACCCATCTCCTGTTGAGTCCCGCCCTGTCCAATGCAAGCACTCAGTCCCGCGACCCAGCTGGCTACAGCCCGTTTCCTCCTGGAAGGTAAGGCTAAAGCACGAGGGTGCAATGGGCCAACTCCTCGAAAGGGGCACACCTGCCACGGAGGTTACAGTCAGTAAAGTAGACAGGCGACACGAATTTTTCCACCCGCTCCAGCGTGGTGCGCCAGTGCTTCAGGGCTGGCGCCGCCATGATGCGCCTATTCCTCTCCCCGGAAGGTTCTGGGTGTTGCCGGCACGGCCCACAGCCTGGAACCAAAGGTTCCGGCATCTGACGGGCGCCTTCCGGCCCGGGCAGCTTTTCTTGGAACACCGGCGGCTTTGTGGGGCCCAGCCACTGTCTGAACTTCGGGTTAGAAGCTAAGCTTTTGAAGCTCTCTAGTCTCCTCTGAGATAGCAGGCCTCCGAGTAAATCCCTAAATAAAATGGGAAGCTTGGCAAAAGCTCTATAAGGATCTTGAGACAGACTTACAACTTATTCATTTAGCACGACAGGCGGGAGCCTTAGCTGCTACAAACCCAGGGCTGTGAAGCAGCAATCTTTAATTCCTTTGCTTTCTATTTCCAACACCAATTCTGGTTTAGGTATCCTAACATGAAAAGTGTTCTGTTTAACCTGGAAAGTCGCCCAGATGGGTTTTTCCTGATCAGTGGACAGAATGTTAAATAGGAACAGATCTGCACCACAATAAGCCTCTCTTCCATGCTTTATATTATCTATATGTATCTCAACCACTAACTCTTGTTCACCACTAGAAACCAAAAATTTTTGAGATTGCAGATCAGAGTATTGGGGATCCCAATAATGTATTTCACCATACAGGACTGCAGAGTCCATGGAAGCCATAATGCCAGAAGTAATTTCATTCTCATCATCTCTACTGTATTGGAGCAACTAGTATTCTTCCTTCTTTCCCCTTCTGGGTTTGCTAGAATCTTGTCTATAAAAGTATTCAGAAGGTAAAATATATACACATTAGCCCTGATATTTTAGTGGAAATACTGACCAAGTTGACAACAGTTCAAAAGCAAGTCACGTATAAATGTGACCAAGTTCAGAATGTCAAATGTGATTAGGTGCTTAGGACAATACTGTGTAGAGGCAGCAATACCTGTGGCTGACCGGGTCAGGCTAATTTTCCCCCATAGCCCCAAGTCATCATGATCTTTCTTGAGGGGGAGCACAAGGCAATGGGTGAATTATTGCTGAGAAAACCTCAAGTTTTTTTTTTTTTTTTTTTTTTTGTCCCACTGGGGATCAGAAGTCAGGATCTGTCCCAGCTTTGACCTAGAACCTCCTACTCCCACAGGGCTCTTTTTGCCATTCTCCTGTTGTCACCCTGTAACACAAAGCCTAAAAACAGAGATAAACCTTGTGTTTTGAAAATCCAGGAGCCAAACTTTTTCTTTGTGTTGGTGTTGGGGATTTTTAATTAAAAAGTGAACAAAAAAAATACACAAAACACTCTTGATTACAACTGTGACTAGTATGATTAGGGTGATGGTTGCTGGAAAAAAAACCCACCAGATGACTGAGGGCTAGTTAGTCTTTGTTCAGAAAATCCAGGTTATTCACATATAAAATTCCTATCATTCATGTTTAAATGTATGCCAATTTAATTTTATGTGATTAAAAAAATCTCACACTTGGAGTTGCTAAGGAAATTTATCAAATTCTCTCTCTCCCAAGCCCACTTGTACCTCATACCTTATACATACTTCTTTCAAATACTGGTTTGGTATTTTAAGTTGTTCACTCTCATTCCCAATAAGGAGAAGATTAAAAAAAATAGTTGTAAATACAAGCTACATAGCTTAACAAACACCCAATATAAAAAGTATTTCAAGAGAGAAATACATGTACTAAAAAGATTGAAGTATTCTATTTTTAAATTTTTGGGTATTTTGACTTGGGAGGAGTGCAAGTGACTAATGACTACTTAAAGCAAAATTCTGTTTGTACCCTGAAAAAGCAACTGAAGCCAGAATCACTGCTTCACAGCATTTCTCTGGTGAGGATAAGGGACTTGGGTTGAGAATTTATTCCTTAAGAAAGAACCAAGCTTTATTTATGTACCAAAAAAAAAAAAAAAAAGAAAAAAAAAAAAAAGAAAGGAAAAAAAGAAAAGAAAAAAAAAAGTTGGGGGTGAAGGAGAAGACAAAGTTTTACACAAAAGTACTACAATGGTAACTCCCTTTGGTAAAAAGTGTAATAAATGTCTTATACATCTGTTCATAGGTTCTAAATCTGAAGCCACATAGTACTATGGTACACAAGAAGCTAGAGCAATTATGCTAGCACATCAAAGCATATTTCTTTTAATAAAAAATTGACAGTATGTACATTATTTACAAAAAAAGAAAAAAAAAACAAGTTAAAATTGTGTGTGTGTGCATGTGTGTCAGAGTAAAGCTGGTAGATGGCACTAGGGTAGACTAGTAAAGGAGCAGGTACAAAACAGTTCCACGGGAGCTAAAAAGGACAACTGATTTGAACTTGTTGAAGTTGAGAACCAGAGGAGAGAGAAAGGGTGGGCAGCAAGGGATTTGTCAGGAATCAAATCCACAAGATGATTAATCCCTAAGCCAAACTGTGAGTCCCAGATAAAAACCTAATGGGTGATTTTAGATGTGCTCAAGTGACCAGGAGGAAAGAAGAAGAAAAAAAAAAAAAACAAAAAACCCAGATCCAGCCTTTTTTTCCTTTTTGGAGGGAATGAAGAGGAGTGCTGACCATCAATAGTTACAATCCATTTGACTGTTAAGTCCTTCCCCAATCTGTTTTGTAAATGCACCTTCATCCAGTCAAAATGTGAACAGCATCCGGTTTTCCCATCGAAGGTCAGGAGACTATTCGTAGCTCTGCTGGTGTGTGCAAGCAAGCCACATTATCTCTGTGCTTGCATGGACTTCCTTCCCCTCCAGGGCAGGCTAATACTCAGAAATCCCCTGGGAAAAATGCCAGCTCAAGCTTTGTATGGTATTCACATTCCTTATGTGCATCCTACTTGGTGCCAGCTTGCATCAGTGGCCATGTCTCAGGGAGACCAGTGAGGCTTGAAAGGCATTGTCCTTTCTTCTTCAGTGTGTGTGAGCATCAGCGCGCGCGAGCGCGTGTACACACACACACACACACACACACACACACACCCCTCAAGTTATCTTCTCTGGTTTTGCAGTTAAGGGGCTTTGAATACTGTGCCGTATTTGACACGATACTTGTTAATGCTCACAAAGTGCAGGGTCTCTGTGTCACAGGTGGTGGTACAGGGCACCAGGCCCTCCAGCCCCTCACCCATGAGCCACTTGCTGGTCTCCGCTGCCATTTCACGGGGCACATGTTCCTTGGTCCATTTATCTACCCAGGCCTGGAACCTCTGATGTAGACGCTTGCTTACACGCTCATGGGACTATAAAACAGAAAAAAGGAAAAGAAAAAAAAAAAGAAGCATAACCAAAAAATCCCTTAAATACAAAGTTCAATTTTGTCTTAAAGTAGCAGAAGGAAGATGTGGGCTCTTAGATATTACTGGCTAAAAATTAAGTAGGGGAAAAAAAAAAGAAGGCAATAGATATTTTCTGTTAAAAAAGAAAAGAACTTAAGAGCACTATAAGGAGATGAAAACCCATAAAACTTCTGAAGAATTACCAATACAGCACCTGGGCAGAGTAAGCATAATACATCTCAATTTTAGTATACATCAGTATCACCTGGGGAATTTGTTAACAATACAAAATTTACTTAGTCCCACAAATCTGCCCCCCTCTTTTTTATTTGTAGTGTTGGTGATCAAACCCAAGATCTCACACATGTTAACTTAGTTCTACCACTGAGCTATATTCTTCAGACACAAATTTGCATTTGAATTCAGACATGCTGTTTCTAATGTACCTCAGATAAGAAATAATGAGCTCTTGCTGTTAAGTCTTTTCTATCAGCATGGAGATCTATTTCTATGACATACAGTAAAAAGCGAAGGTCTTAAATCTCACTCTCCATTTACCATTATTACCCTACTCTGGCCAACAGAGTCTAGGCACAGACCTTCACTGGTATCCATATGAAAAGCATAGCTCAACTCCCTGAAAAATCTGAATTAGAGACAAGCAGCTATACTCAGTGCCATGAGAAAATACATTAAATTGCTTGCCCTACATCTCTACCTTGAATGTTCTGTAGTCCCTTCCAACTTAACAGTTCCACAGTCTGATTTACCTCCAAACTGAACAATCCCTTCCTGTAAACAGGTGAATATTGCTGAACTTTCAATTTAAGAATAACAACAAAAAATTCCCCAAATTAACCAGGCATCCTTGATGCCTCTTCATTTACCTCCACATTTGACTCACCACCACATCTTGTCAATTCTATCTCCAAATTTTATCTACAATCTAATTTGTACAATTCCACTGCTACCCTAGTAGCCTACTTCTTATTTGTGCCTCGAAGTAGTGGACATTTTCTTTGAATAGAAAAAACTTCTCCCTCAACTCTTCACCACACTGGCTCCTTATATTGTTCAGGCCTTGAACCTCACCTCCTTACAGAAATCTCCAACAAAGCAAGGACTGCATGTCAGTCCCTTGAGCCCTTCATCTGGTTTGTGTCCCTAGTAGCACATGTCATAATACCACATTTGCTCTACTTCATGGTTATGTCCCAGGGCCTGGCACAATACTAAGTACATAATTCATCAGGAAGGTAGCCCAATGGCAACAGAATGTGAAAACAGAGGATCCATGCAAACAAAAGATCAAAAACCATTTGAAAGGTAAATACTGGGAAGAGCTTCACTAGAATGTGGAATCAGGTATTTGCTTTTATGGGTTAAACCATACATCCCAAAATTCCTATGTTTAAGTCCATATATATCCTAACTCCAGTTAGGATATATCTGGATACAGATATTGCACCCAAGAAAAAAACACAAAGATCCAGAAACACCAACAATTGCCAGCTGAACACAAGAAGCTATTTTCCCTTCCAGTCTTCAGAAAGAACCAATCCTGCTGATACACTAATATTGAACTTCTAACCTCGAGAACTTCAAGATATTTTTTTAAGGGGGGGGGGGGGTGTACCAAAGATTAAACTCAGGGGCACTCAACGACTGAGCCACATCCCCAGCACTATTTTTATGTTATTTAGAGACAGGGTCTGTCTCACTGAGTTGCTTAGTGCCTCGCTTTTTTGCTAAGGCTGGCTTTGATCTTGTGATCCTCTTGTCTCAAGCCTCTAGAGCTGCTGGGATTATGGGTGTGTGCCACTGCACCCAAGTTAAATTTCTGTTCTTTAATTCACACAGTTTGGGGTACTCCATTACAAAATCCTTAGCAAACTAATGTACCTGCTTACCCAACACTTCTTAGTTTTAAGAAGAGTTTGTTTTTTTTTTCCTTCCCCTGGTATCAGGGATTGAACCCAGAGCACTTAACCACTGAGCCACATCTATTTTATATTTTCAGACAGGGCCTGCTAAGTTGCTGAGACTGACTTTGAACTTGTGATCCTCCTGCCTCAACTTCCTGAGTCACTAGGATTACAGGTGTGTGTCATCATGATCAGAACAAGAAAGAAGAGGTTTTTAAAAAGAGAAGAAAACAATCAGAACCTCCCCCCACCCCCACCCCACTCATGGCTAAGAAGAGAAATTTGTTACTGGTTCTCACCTGATGAGCCCGGAGCAAGGCAGTTCTTCGATACATGTAGTCCTCTGACTTGATCACATAAACCATCTTGTAGGAATTGAGTTTGAACCTACACTCCAGCTTATCCAGGCTATCCACATTCTCCATGGTCTTCTTGCTGTTTCCTTCTTTCCCTTCCTTTTCCTGTTGTTCTCGACCACGCTGACACTTACGGATCCTGCGAAGATTCCTGCAAAGCAGAAAATGCCTGTAGGATGAAAGTTCATCCAGATGTAGATTTCTATAACTTCTACACCAAATGAGCTTTTCTTATTATATGCCTTCAGAGCACTTTTCACAATTTTAGTTACCTGTATTAAAAAATGTTCAAGTGTTTCATTGTAAAATAAAATAAAAAGTAAATGGCAAAGATACACAGAATTTTAAAAAGTAGCAATTGTCAATCATCACACTCAACTAGGATGTTTTTCAAATGACAAAATATGATCATACTATATATTTTATTCAACCTTTTTCTTACTGTCATGATTTTTTTTTTTTTAATTTTACTACATAGATTTCTTTCACTCCCTCCCTCCCTACCTTCCTGGTACTGGGAATTGAACCCAGGGGTGCTCTATCACTGATATATGCCTTCTAGTCCTTTTTATTTTTTTGAGACAGGGTCTCACTAAGTGGCTGAGACCTCAAACTTGTGATCCTCTACACCAGCCCCCTGAGTAGCTGTGCTGGCAGATGTCACCACCATCCCAAGCTTTTTCATTCTCTTTAACTACTACAGAGTAATAACTTAACCACATAATAGAAAATAATTTGAAGGCCCATTTTTAATTTTTTTCCGAAAGATAGCTTATACCCATTGCCATTTTAAATAGGTAGGAATGAAAATAATTTACAACATCAATGGATGCAAAAGGAGTGGGGGAGTAGTGTTTTTAGCCTAATTCTCAACAACATTCAGTGAAGTCAGGTTATCAGGTAGACAATGGTTTTGTTTCCCATAGTTTGCTATTAAAAACATTGTTTCAGGGGCTGGGGATGTGGCTCAAGTGGTAGCACGCTCGCCTGGCATGCGTGCGGCCCGGGTTCGATCCTCAGCACCACATATCAACAAACATGTTGTGTCCGCGAAAAACTAAAAAATAAATATTAAAATTCTCTCTCTTTAAAAAAAAAAATTGTTTCAGTGAAGATGATCTTTGTAAACATGATTTCCATCTGATAGCAATGCTTATGTCAAGGACTTTATTTTTTTTTTTTTTTTTTTTTGGTATTGGGGATTGAACCCAGGACCACTGAGCCACATCCCCAGCCCTTTCTTGTAGTTTATTTAGAGACAGGGTCTTGTTGAGTTGCTTAGGACTTCGCTTTTCTTTTGCTGAGGCGTGTGTCATCATGATCAGAACTCAAATTCCTCCTGCCTCAGCCTCCAGAGTCATAGGGATTACAGGTGTGCACCACCGTGTCCAACACTCTCAAGGACCTTTGAACACATTTGCAATCAATGTTAAGATTTAAGTTTTCAGGCAAAACTACAAAATGTGGCAAAAATGATAGCAGCAACCATAAACTTGACAAGCTAGCTTTCCAACTTAAAGATGTGCTTGATGAAATCAGTGGCAGCATTAGTGAGCATGCCTTTGGGGGTGAGGGTATAAAATGTATATGAAATATAGTATTATATAAAGTAATACTATATATAGTATATACATAATATCTACTATAAAATATAGTATTTTGTGAATAACTCAGTAAACTAGTATCTTCCAAATAACCAATCACATGAAGTTATGAAATCATGAATGAAAAAAAAATTCCTTCAAGGTGTAAGATAAATCAAAGGATTTTCACATAATTATATGAAAAACTCATTGATATTGCAACTAACCTTTATGAAATTTTTAAGTTTTGTTGTCATCTCAAAGAATATTACAATTATGTGAAAACAGTCCTTTTCCAGCTAGATATGTGTGTCAAGCCAGATTTTCTCCACTTATTTAATACAACTGATTGAATATAGAAGCAGATAGAAATTCAGCTGTTTTATTAAGCCAGACATAAGAGATTTGCAGAATAATAAACAATATTACTCCACCAATTTTGTTTTGAATTAGTGAATTAAACATTTTAAACAATCTTCAGTTTTGGTTTCTAATACAGTAATTATTATCAGTATAATCCCCCTTCAGGCCAACCTCAGCAATTTAGTGAGGCCCTAAGCAACTTACACCCTGTCTCAAAATAAAAAATAAATCAGGGCTGGGGATGTAGCTCAATGGTAAAAATGCCAATGGGTTCAATCACCAGGATAAAAAAAAAAGTTGTGTTTATTCTGATTTGGTTTGTGTGTAAGGAGGTAAAATTTTTAGCATTTAATCCATGTCTATATTTACATGTCTTTTAAATTAGAAAATGCCTTTTTTTTTTTTTAACGGCAGATATGGTGACACACACCTAAAATCCCAGAGGATTTTTTGGGAGGATGAGGCAGGAGAATCACAAATTCTAGACCACCTTTGGCAACCTAGCAAGATCCTGTTAAAAAGTAAAAAGGGTGGGGATATAGCTTACTGAAAGTGTGTACCTGGGTACCAAAAAAAAAAAAAAAAAAAAAAAGGAAAAAAAGAAAGTTGTTTTTTTTTTTTTTTTACTATATATGTTCTTTTAGATTTTACCTTTAGTCCATATTTGGGGAAAAACCAAACAAACAAAAAACAGTGTTATCTTGAAATTCATAAGATGTTGCTCATTGCAATTCTTAACATTTGCCTAAACCTAAGCATTGCCTGATGAGTTATTAAACTTCATAGAAAACATGTGCTGTATGAGCTATTCAAATGTGTTCTATTCAAATATTATTTTCAGATGGAAGTATAAACTAATAGATATAATAATTAAAAGAGCAATTCTGAGTTAGTTTTTGATGTTTGGGGAAAAAAGGGGGGGAGGACAATATGTTTTATGTGATCCTTTTGACTCCATTTGCTGATTGTACTGTACATTGGCTGTTTGACCTGTGACCAGTTACTTCATTTATTTTATAAACAGCCAATTTTATTTTATTTTTTTTTAAAGAGAGAGAGAGAGAGTGAGAGAGTGAGAGTGAGAGTGAGAGAGAGAGAGAGAGAGAGAGAGAGAGAGAGAGAATTTTTAATATTTATTTTTTAGTTTTTGGCAGACACAACATGTTTGTTGGTATGTGGTGCTGAGGATCGAACCCGGGCCGCACGCATGCCAGGCGAGTGCGCTACTGCTTGAGCCATATCCCCAGCCCCTAAACAGCCAATTTTAAATTCCTATGAGAGGCACCTTTTTCTATCATTTAACTTATCAGTGCCTAAAATTATATGGTCTTAATGGTTGTGCAACACTAACATGTACACTTTGCCTTACATTTTTGGTAGGTAGAAGTGAGGATCCTATTTTATGATTTTATCTCTCAGTAGCTCAGGAATATGAGAATTAACTTCTGACAACACAGATTCTACTTCTACTTAATTCTTTCTGAGCTATATCCCTAGCCCTGGAATACTACTTTTTTAGTAATATAAGATGTAAGATTTCAATTCTAAATTTCCCATTTTATCTATTTTCTAACTTCTGAAATATTGTTCTCTCCCTTTTTCCTTATCTCCTCCCCTCCTTCCTTCTAGCACTAAGAACTGAATCTAGGGTAACTCTACCAGTGAGCTATATGTCCCTCGCCCTTTCTATTTTTGAGACAAAGCTTTCATATATTGCTGAGGTTGGCCTTAAACTTGCTATTCTCCTGCTTCAGCCTTCTAAACTGCTGGAATTATAGTCCTATACCACAGATGCCCAGCTAAAATATCGTTTTCGTACTTAGAAGATCACCATTACAATTTGCCTGAATATAGGGGGAGAATTTAAAATTCTATGCCAAGGCTGGGGTTGTGGCTCAGTGGTAGAGTGCTTGCCTAGCATGCATGAGGCACTGGGTTCTATCTTCAGCACCACATAAAAATAATAAAGATATTGGATCCATCTATAACTAAAATATAAATGTTTAAATAAATAAATAAATAAAAATTCTATGCCAAAAAGTGTTAACACAGCAGCTCTAAGACTGCTATCCTTTGGAAGTCCTGCTTAGAAGTTTGGCCCTTGGCTTGAGTGTGGCATCTGGGATTTGGGAAGATCTTTAGTTGCTTCTAAAAATCATGCAGTGGCCCAATATACCTACTAATTATACAAACTGGGATTTATGCCCAAAATTTGCTTTTCTTCTGAGTCTGGAATTTTGGTACATGCCTGAAAGAGGGCACCTACATAATTGGCACTCAATAAAACCCTGACATCGAGGCTTTAATGAGCTTCCCTGGTAGACTGCATTTCACATACATTATTGGAAAAATTAAAAGCATCTAATGTGACAACACTGGGAGAGGTCTCTTGGAAGCTTGTGCCTTTTCCTCCAACTTTGCCACAGACACCTTTTCCCTTTGCCGATTTTACTTATATTTTCTTGATGTAATAAAACCTAGTTAAAGGTATAACTACGTGCTGAGTCCTCCTGATCAATCACCAAACTTTGGAGACTCCAATAACCCATTCAGTGCAGGGAAGTTACTGCTAATTCTTTAAAACTCTCACCTCCCTAATACTCTGAGGCATGCTCCAGGTAAGTATGTATTGCTATAGACACACAAACCTTGAATTTAGCATCCTCAGCAGATAGAATAAACAAGGATACATGAAAACTCAAATCTGATTTAACTCTCTAATCCTCAACTGTGCACAAGTATAGATTGCCAAATGGTGACTTGGTGCACTCACCTTGGAAGAAATACTGGTTTCTGTGCCAGATGTTCACGAAGTTCAGGAGAGGTAGTATCAGAATTCATATATCGTTCTACATAATCTGACCATCTCTAGGATGAAAAACACAAAATGGAAGTGGAGGGGAATCAAACACTGAGCAACATCCTCATCAAGCAGTTTAGTCAATTCTATGACTAACTGTACATGTCAAGATTAAAATCAGACAAAACCAAACTTTTCCCCAATGACATGTTTGCTACTCAATATAATTCTTAGATTTAAAAAATTTCAAAGCCAGGCATAATGGCATACACCTAATTCCAATTACTAGGGAGGCTGAGGAAGGAGGATGGCAAATTCTAGGCCAGCCTGGACAACTTAGCCAGGTAGTGTTTTAAAATAAAAAATTAAAAAGTGTTGTGGATGCAGCTCAGTGGCAGAACACTTCCTACAATGTAAGAGGCCCTAGAATTAGTACCCAGTACCACAAAAACAAAATGAAAAATAAGTTCTGTTACCCAGTAAGATGACAAGTTTCTCTGATATGCTTACGTTATCAGAAGTCATAAATGGGGCTGGGCATAGTGATACACATCTGTAATACCATCAGGGAGGCTAAGAAAGGAGGATTGCAAGTTCAAGGACAGCCTCAGCAATTTAGGGAGACCCTGCCTCAAAAATAAAAAGGGCTTGTATAGTTCAGTGGTAGAGCACCCTCAGGTTCAATCCCCAATACCAATAGAAATCACAAATGAGTAGAAATTGGCTCACTAGCATGTTTTATTTCCCCACAGATAATTTTATCTTACCTGCCAGACCAACTATAATAATCACATCACTGTCAATTCTATGAATTTACAATTTCTGGCTTCACCTAGCCTAATAAAAATTAACATGAAACAAAGAGTCAAGATAATGACACTAAAAATGACATCTCATTTGTTGTTTCTTATACTTTAGGAAAAACAGCAAAGATGCCAACCATGATTTCTCAGGAGACATGGCTTTACTGAGGGTAAGATGAGACTGCCATCAACCTTAAACATCCACAGCAGTCAGCCATTCTCTTTAGTTGAAAACATGGCTGGAAGGATCTTCACCTTAAGCATTCTGATCCTTCAAAAAGACCTCAGGAGCTTTGGTCTTCTAGAAGACAGGGCCATAAGGCACACTCAGGATGTGCCAGTTCTGCTTGGCATACAGGATCTATAATACACTTGCCCATACCTCTGCTTCCACAGGATCATCTGAGTTTTCCTCTTCTGTGTCCAAAAGCTCAATGGTCAACTGAACCTGGCCTTGGCTCTGAATGAACATAAGCTGAAAATAAGAAATCAAAGTATAAACAATAAACAAAAATCTTGATTTTATCATTTTTTTTTTTTTTAAGTTTTCGGCAAACACAACATCTTTTGTTTGTATGTGGTGCTGAGGATCGAACCCGGGCCGCACGCATGCCAGGCGAGCGTGCTACGGCTTGAGCCACATCCCCAGCCCCAAGAGATTTTTTTTTTAAATCGATAATTGCCAAAGCTATTAACTTCTGAAGCTCTGGGAGTTGGGGAGGAAATAAAATTCTAAGATTTTGTTTTAACTGAAGAGCTGAGGAAGATACTCAAAATTTGAGAGGCCATTGATTAAAAAACAAACAAATAAATAACAACAAAAAGTCCAATCTTGCTACTAGCAAAATTAAATAGGTACTTCTTGAATTAGCTAAAATAATAATAAAAATAATAATAGCCATTAAGAATGCTTTAAAAAACAAGTATTTTGGACTGGGATGTAGCTTAGAGGTAGGATGTAGCCTGTCTACCATGGGTGAAGTCCTGGGTTCCCCTCCACACCAAAAGAAATTTGTGGGTCCACCAGGGGAAAAATCCATATGCCCATTTGATTGATAATCCAAGACTTCATACAAACATGTAAACAAGTCTGTGGTGTTTAAAATAAAATGTTAAAGAAATATTTTTGTGTCAGGTATGGTGGTGCAAGCCTGTAATCTCAGCAGCTCAGGAGACAAGACTGGAGATCTCAAGTTCAAGGCCAGTCTCAGTAACTTAGGAGGCCCCAAGCAACTTAGTGTTATCCCGTTTCAAAATAAAAAATTTTAAAAAGGGATAGGGATGTGGCTCAGTGGTAAATCCCCACTATCAAAAAAGTGTTTTGTTACAATGTCATAAATTGCATTTGAAGTTCTTGAAATTCTAGGTTCTCTTAAGATTATTTAAGATGTTGAAGACCCAGGTATCGTCGTTATTGTCAACTGAGCAAAATAAATTACAGTACACTTTGCTTAGTATGAGTGCATTCTAAATATACATTGAAGCTGGACAGGTGGCACACACACTGTAATTCCAGCAAGCTTGATAGTCATTTTGGGGTGTTTCTTTGTTGTTGTTGTTTTGTTTTGGAGAAGCGGGTGTGTTGGTACTGGAGATTAAACCCAGGGTGCTTGACCACTGAGCCGAGGCAGGGAGATGGCAAATTCAATCAAGATCAGCCTCAGCAAATTAGTGAGGCACCGTCTTTAAAAGGGGAGGCAGGCGGCGGACAGAGATGTAGTCCAGTGGCAAAGCCTCATTGGGTTCAACCACCAATACTCCAAAACAAACAAACAAACAAAATTCAAGCAAGCAGTCTGCAAATGTTATCAATAATTATTTCTGGAAATAAGTCATTATGGTTGTCTAATAATTACTTTTTTATTTTTAGGTACTGGGATTGAACCTAGGGGTACTTTACAACTGAGCCACAGCCTCAGCCTTTTTTATTTTTAAATTTTGAAATAGGGTCTCAGTAAGTTGATGAGACTGGCCTCAAACTTGTAATCCTATTGCCCCAGCCTCCTGAGTTGCTGGGATTACAGGCATGTGCCATCACATCTGGTTTGAACATTCTTTAAAAAATATGTACAGTTCCCCCCCCCCGCCCCCCCAAAAAGTACAGTTCTGGTAAGGTAACTTGTTAGAGAGTATTTGCCTAGCATATACAAACCCATGGGTTTAATCCTCACCACTGCAAAACAACAACAAAAAAAAATGTGTACATATATTTACAAAGCATTATATGAAAAAAGTTAACAGTAAAAGCAGAATACAAAATAGTAAAAATAAAACATAATAATCCCAGTGGCTTGGGAGACTCAGACAGGAGGAGACAAAGCCAGCCTCAGCAACAGCAAGGCGCTAAGCAACTCAGTGAGACTCTGTCTCTAAATAAAGTACAAAATAGGGCTGGGAGTGTGGCAGAGTGGTTGAGTGCCCCCGAGTTCAATCCCCCGTATCTCCCCCAAACAAACAAACACTCCAAAACCATAAAAAACAACAACAAAACCACCTTACAGACCTCATTTTTAAAAAACACAGGAAAGGGGCTGGGGATGTGGCTCAAGCGGTAGTGCGCTCGCCTGGCATGCGTGCGGCCCGGGTTCGATCCCCAGCACCACATACAAACAAAAGATGTTGTGTCTGCCGAAAATCAAAAAATAAAAAAAACAAAAACAAAAACACAGGAAAAAACAAAACTAGATTGTCAGGGGAGATGACTACTTCTACTTTTCCATGTTCTTTGTATTTCTTCTGATGAGCCCATTAAGAGTTCCAGGAAGAAAATCACTTGGTTAAAATACCGCACTTTGAATTTTGGTAGAGCCCTAATAACTTCAGTTACCAACAAAGGCTTGGTCACATGATCAACTCTCACCTTGAAGCAGTTCTCATCTGACATAAGCTGCTCTGCCTTCCGCTGATAGGTTGACTCTAGGAGGCTCCTTGAAGTCTGTGTGTTTAGCTGGCCCCCAGTGGCCCCATTATTGTTTTCTGCCAGATAAAGGTCAGTCACCTGCACACAAATCTCATCACTGACAATGTGCTGCAGCTGGAATCAAGCAAGGACAAGTCATCAGTAAACCAAAAAAATATTTCTCCCTATAGTCACTCAACTAGAAAAGTGAGGGTTTTGATTGGTAATTTTTAATAATTAATCACACAGAAGCACTGTTATCATTTTCTTGAAGAGTAACCAAGTGAAAGTCTGCAACTTTATTAGCGATTCATAAGTACAACTTTATTTAAAAGCAAAAACAGGACTGGGGGTACAACTCAGTGGTAGAGCACTTACCTACCATGCTTGAGACTCTGGGTTCAATCACCAACACCAAAAAAAAAAAAAAAAAAACGAAATACAATTCTAAGGATCTTTAAGAATTTTTCCATGGCTCTTCTAGTTTTTCATTGGAGTACTAGGGATTGAACCCAGGGGTGCTCTACCATGGAGCTGTACCCTTGGCCCTTTTTATTTTTTTGAGACAAGAGTCTCATCAAGTTGCTAAAGCTGGCCTGGAACTTGCAATCCTGTCTCCAGAGTTGCTGGGATTTTAGGTGTGTGGATTGGCACCTTTTCTTCTTCTTCTTCTTTTTTTGTACTAGGAATTGAATCCAAGGGTTCTATTTTAAGATAAGGTCTAAGTTGCTTAGGGCCTCACTAAATTGCTGAGGTTCCTGTTGAATTTGCAATCCTGCCAAAGCCTCCCAAGTAGCTGGGCTTATAGGAGTATACCACTGTGCCCAGCTTTGGCTCATTTTTATTAGCACTTTCTATTATTTACAATTTGTCTTCACACACATCCTTTTAAAAATATTTTTTAAGTTGTTGAAAGACTTAAAAGACTTTTATTATTTATATGCAGTGCTAAGAATCAAACTCAGTGCCTCACACATGCTAGGCAAGTGTTCTATCATCAAGCCACAAATCCTGCCACTGTCTTCATATATATTCTTATTTAGTTCTCCAAAAAAAAAAAAAAAAAGCAGGATGGAAAGGAAGTCCTAATGTTCTTTTTTTAAAAAAAAATTTATTTATTTTTTAGTTGTAGTTGCACACAATACCTTTATTTGTGGTGCTGAGGGCCTCACACATGCTAGGCAAGCGCTCTACCACTGAGGCACAACTCCAGCCCCATAATGTTCTTTTTGAGGTAACTATGACGACTCATTTTTAACATTAAATAGTCTTAAAATGACAAGTAGGTATTTGTAGATAACTAGACACAAGCAGAGTCAGAAGAGTGAGTGGTTTGAGGGAGGAAGAAAGGGCAACTACAGATGATTACATAAATTACAATAAATTGATATAAAGGATTCTGATATTATTATTATTAAAATAACACTGATTTGGTTACACAATGAAAAGCTTAACATACAATGTGTAAGAGAATTAAAAAGCAGGGTGAAAAAGTATGTCAAAAGACTGATCTCTCTCTAATATGCAGATGCTTTCAGTTAATTACTTTCTTATTAAAATAGACTATATTAGCTGGGTGTCACCACATGTTATGCATGCCTGTAATCCCAGCAATTCAGGAGGCTGAGATTGGAGGATCTCAAGTTTGAGATCAGCCTCAGCAACTTAGCAAGGCTCTACACAATTTAGCAAAACCCTGTCTCAAAATAATAAAAAGGACTGGGGATGTGGCTCAGTAGTTACTGCCCCTGAGTTAAGTCTCTGGTACAAAAAAAAAAAAGACTGTCAATGAGTCTCTATTTATATCCTCTTTTTGTATCTGGCCTTACCCTGCATCTTTGGAAAGGGTAGCACTACAAATCCAGAGACAATTGCGTATTCCCACTTTTTCCCACCCTTGAAGGCTGGCCGTGTTCTCTCTCCTGGTAATTTGAAATGACACTCGGAAAGTATTATGTCAACTTTTTACAGAGGAGCAGCTACTTGAAAGGCTGGGGCCAAAGGCTTTTCTGGCAAGTCTAAGAGGAGTGGAGAAGGCTGTACATGCTGAACATTCATCTGTAGAAAAACATGAGAAAGAAGCAAATGGCCAGGATGAAGGGATCCAGGAGAGAAGAAAAACTTCCTAGTCTTGCCTTCACATGGTATGATCATATTTTGAGTTCTGTACTTATAGATTGTGAGACTGCCTATTGTATACTTAAAAACTATTCCCTTCAAGTCAGTCTGGAAAAGGTAAGAAAAATGTATGGCTTGACCATGAAACATGTTCTACCCTCCAGTTAGCAACATACTCTGGGAGAACACCAAGTGAGAAAAAGAGAATGAGAGAAGAGATGCTTCCTGTTGAGTTAAGATGAGAAACAAACATAGCTTTAAAAACTCACTGATTTGTGGGTCTGGGGTTGTGGTTCAGTGGTAGAGCACTTGTCTAGCATGTGTGAGGCACTGGGTTCAATTCTCATGATAATGAACTGCATATAAATAAATAAAATAAAGGTCCACTGACAACTAAAAAATATTAAAAAAAAAAAAACCCAAAACCTCACTGATTTGACCCAGGTGCGGTGATGCACTCCTGTAGCTCGGGAGGCAGAGACAGGAGGACCACACAAAGCCAGCCTCAGCAAAAAGCGAGGGGCTAATAAACAACTCGGTAAGACCCTGTCTCTAAATAAAAATACAAAAATAGGGCTGGGGATGTGGCTCAGTGGTCAAGTGTCCCTGAGTTCAATCCCCAGTATAAAAAGACAAAAAACAAAAAACAAACAAAACAAACAAAAAAAAAAAACCTCACTGATTTGAGGTGTTTTGAAGGAAAACTGTTTCCTTTAAAAAAAAAAAAAAAGGTTGAGACAGTATGTGTATCAAAACCTCAGGCTTATAAAAAGTTTTACTGGCTTTCTTTGAAAGTTGTTGTGCTGGTGGTTATGAAAGACTTTATTCCTTGCTATAGCAAACTCAAACTTGTAAGCAGAAATAGGTAACTTGTGAGCATAGCTGACTGTATCTATGTAATGATATCTGTCAGTCACCATTATGGTAAGGCCCGACAATTTCTTCAACTTTGAGGAAGACAACTTTTTCTAAGACTCAAGATTCAGTCATATGAAGCTTTCTTCCTAATCTTTGATATTGTGAGAGGGGTATAGAGACATGCATCTTTTCAAAATCAAGACAAAAATATGGGTAACTTCACAAAGGATTCAACATTTTATCCCAAGAGAAAACTGAGCAATAAGCCTTTTCCTTATATAGTGGCAGTGTGGGTTCTAGGGTTAGAATTACTATTTGCTTTTTCCAGGTTTTTACTTTCCAAAAGTTATGTATCCATGGACCCTGATCTCTCTGGGAGTTCAAGCCAAGAAGTAAAAAACTTGACCATACATTACGAGGTATTTGTTACAGATATTATCGTAAAGAACCACTTATTTACAAACTTTCAAGAACAAAACATAAAATCAATCAATCAAATGTGTAATGTGGAGTAAAACTCAAGATGGGGAAAAATGGGCAAAATACTGAAAAAGATTTTATATGAAACCCTTCTTGGTTTCATATAAAATACAAGCAAGTACACAGAATTAGCATCCATCGATGAGATAATATTATACACTGCTGACTCCTCACAAACAAGAGAAGGAATAGGAGGGCAGGGCAGGGAGCTGGCCTTTGGATCTCTGCACTCTGTACATGTGGCCAGGAAGCAAGGGTCTGAGGAGGGTTTACACTACTGTGAGGGCACACTCGAGAATAAAACAGCCAATTCTGAGGCTGGATTAACCACACTTTGTTAACATGTGAAATCAGACTTCATCTTAACCCTGCCCTTTCCATTTCAGAATGATGCATTTATAAACACTGTTATTTGAACAAACTGCCTTTCCTTTTCCTACAGAAATCTTGCCTTTCTTCTATGCTTGACCCTCTTTTAGGTAAGAACTTTTTCCCTCACAAGCACTAACCTCCACCATGCCCTCACCTGTCTGACGATGCTCTGGATAAGTTTGTCCATAGTAAAGGCAATGTAGGCATGAATGGTGAACATCTCTCTCAGTGAATCTTCATACTGTGATGAGTCTATGTTGCCATCAAGCAGGCTCCGCACCATGTCCAGGAAAGCTGGGTAATAATCTTCTACATCAACATCCACTGTGGGAGAGATAAGATAGGTGAGGTCTTACCCTGCTAAGAAAAGATCAAGGACACAGGGCAGGGAAAAATCCCACAGCTGGCCCAAACAGTATTTGAAAAGGCAAATAAATACTAGATATTCAAAACATATTCATTCAACCCACAGCAGACTGAGATGAAATCTGACAGGTGGCTATAATCACCAGTGTTGGCTATGAAAGGACAGTGACTCTGCAACTTCAACAGTGACTTCTAACTTCTGATTGACTGTGCCAGAAAGATACTTTATAGCACTGCTGGGTTCTTCGTGATAGAACAAAATACTTCAGGGAAGAAGGGCCTTCAAAGAAGTTATTTCTCTAGCCTGCAGAAGAGCATTCCTTACAGCAATCATTTGCTCATAAAGCTACTTCAATGAAACATGAAATACATTCGAGAAAAGACAGACACTGTTCATACACTAGCACTGGGAAATCGCTTCAGAACAGAAGTACAAATTAAATCCTCTATGAATAATGAAGTAATCTGCATTTGTCAAAAGTCCTTTTGTTTAAAAATGGATTTGCAACATTGTACTTCGAAAATTGCACTAAATGATCTGTACTTGCCCCACATGAATCACTGTCAACCTCTAGCTAGAATGAGTCTTACTTATCACTAAAGAGACATCTGGAAAGCAGAGGACACAAAAAACAGTAAAAGCTCTCGAGCTTACTAAAATAAGCCCCATTAAAGTTCAAAACCTATTCTCTAAGATAGTGGCACAAAGAGGCTACTGAGGTCTTGGCTACATTCTCTTTCTTGAAAACAAAGGTGTTCACTGGAAAAACTCATTGAGCTGTACAATTCTGATTTGCTTACATCTTTGTACACATGTTGCACTTCCAAAAGAATGACTAAAAATGGGACTGGGGTTGTGGCTCAGCAGTAGATCACTCGCCTAGCACGAGCGAGGCCCTGGGTTCTATCCTCAGCACCACATAAAAATAAAATAAAGGTATTATGTCCAACTACAACTAAAAAAAAAATTTTTTTTAAATGACTAAAAATGAAAAAAAAAATTAAAATACGGCTGGAGATGTGTCTCAGTGGTTGCCCTTACTTCAATCCCCAGTACTCCTACCAAAACAAAGTTAATAGCAAAACTGATCAATCTTCATTTTTGGAGGTGGGATGAAATCATGGATAAGCACAACAGTACAATTACTATGTAAAAGAAGGAACTGACTTAAATTACCTCAGATTACAACCAGTTTGAGGGATGGCACTATCACAAGACAAAACTATACTTTAAATCAGGTTAAGTCAGGTCTCAAGCCAGAATTAGGCCATTATATCTCTAATTTCTATCCAAGCAGAGGAATCATTACACTCGGTCCAAAATTCTTTTTGAAACTAGAATTCTGATAAGGGCTTTTAGAATTAATTCCCATTATTATTATTTTAGTACACAGAAAATTGAGGCCATTCATGGGATTCCTACAATAGCACCCATTAAAAAGAACACCACCACCATCCCTCACTCCTCAGATTTTCTATTTCCTGAAGAACCCAGTAAAAAGGCCTCATGAAAAAGTTTTTGGCTCACAGGTCAAGTACCTAATTTATGAACTGAACTGTTATATGGTGCCTTCATTAACACTCCTTTATTTTCCTTTTCTTGAATTTTCTGTCTTTATTCTTATTCTACTATGCCTCACACCACCTGTATTGTAATCTCCTTTTCAGAAACTATTCCTACTTATTAGGAATGAGCCATGAACCCCACTAAAGAGAAGTCCATTCTCACACATCTGAGAAAATTCCCATCTGTCTTAGGCATGATTAACTAGGAATTGATGTACTTTCTTGGTGTGAAATTGAAGTCTCTGTTGTCTGTACACTATGAAGTAACCCTGAGATTTACCACTTGGGCAGTTGATCTCCTGTCCCCAGTGTGTCTACAGTACCAACAATTGGTGCACCGTCTATGATCCTAGCAGTGTGCTATGCATATTTTCTTATTTCTTAGCAAATCCATAAGGTAACACTTAGTGCCTCCATTTATGAAGTATAGGTTCGCTGGGTTAAAGTAAATTGGAGAGGCAGGATTTGAACCTAGTTCAAATATGGCCTGTACTCTATGCTTAAAAGAAAGCACTTCCAAGTATAACTAGGTAATGAGGTCCCCAATCCCACATATCCTCTGTGAACCTACAGTCTAGGCACTCACTAGGTTCTTTGAGACGTAACTGGATGGCAGGGCTCTCACTCTTGTCTCGCTTTATGCCTAGCACTTCACGTTCCCACTCTCGCTCTCGGTTTTCTTCTTCGATTTGCCGTTCAGCTTGGGAACAAATCCGCAGCAGCCTCAAACACAGAATCTGGTGTAGTCGCATAAATATATACCAGTTGTTATTGACATAGAAAAGGTTGTATACTTCATCCATCCCTCTTAACTTTTGAGCTGCTGTGTTACTAAATAATAACTTTGACTTAGGGGGACTGCCCCCAACACCATTGTGCTTCTTGGCTGCCCCTGTGGCTTCATCTACATCCATCTCTTCTTCTTCTTCCTCTTCTACATCAGAAAGATCACCTCTCTGAGCAAAGAGCAGATCTGGAATGAAATGATGCATGATTTGCTTGATTTTATACTTGTCCTCCTTCTGAATGCCTGTTTGCCTCTTCACATGATGGATAATCAGAGCAGCAGCATCTTCCAGTATCTGTTTGTCTTCATAGGCAAGTGAGAGGTGTGGACCAACAGGTACACCAGCATTCTCTTCTGTAGCCTGCTCTTGCCTCTGATGAGAGAGACAAAAGTATTGTGTGACATGTTTATATCCACAAATCTACAAGACTCACAAGTAGTACATTCCATTAACCACCACAGTGGTTAACTAATCCTAAAATTAAGGACTGACCTTAACAATAATTTCGTGCCTCTTCCAGAAACAAATAGGTAATGTGAAGATGTGTTTGATGCAAAAATATGACTTATAGGAAACAATGGGATAGAATTAGAACCATCTTTTACAATTCTGGATTAGTATCTGTGCAGGATACAATGAGGACTGGGACTCACAAAATAATTTGGGGGTGGGTGGGGGAGGGTGATAATATAACATTGAAAAAACATGGATAGGTAAGATTATGTAAGGGCTCATTTACTATTGAGTTTATTTTTAAAACTCAGGAACAATTTCTAAGAATTCCCACTGTACTGCATTTCTATTTCTATTTCCTAAGACTATAAGCTCACAGAAAGAATTTCTTAGAATTCATCTCTCTATTGAGGCTCCTAGTACTATTTATAGTACTGATAAGTGTGCTGAGTAAACAAGAATTAAAAAGAGTTGAGGTCAATGATAAGTTTTTAGGTTGTAGTTGAGGTTGAAATGATCTATATGAATATGAATACAAGGCATTGTTTGAGGGAAATATGTGGTGGAAGAAGTGGGAGGACGAAGGCATGAGGTAAAATCTGAAACTAGTGAAACAGTAGGTATAAGGGTAAGGCTTAAGTTTAAAATGGTAGGATCGGGAACATAAAAGGTTATGACAGCCATGAACCAAGAACTGGCAGGTCTTGGAGGGTATCACTTTCCTATAACAAAAGAAATTTCCAAAAATCAAAGCTATGCTGAACATGAAGACTGGAGTCTCTTCAGATGCAGAACCCTCACTCACCTCATCATAAATACTCTCAATCTCATTGAGTAAGCTCTTAGACCTCAGGACCTTGGTGTCATTTTGTTTAAAGTTGATGCCCTGGTGGTCCAGAGACTTCAAGTAGTATTTCTCATTTTGCTCTCGCCACACTTTGTTAAAGCCTCTCTGAGCTTCTCGCCATTCTTCCTCTTTCATCTTCAACCTAGTGGGGGTCAGAAAAGGGGTGGAAACAATATGTGGGGATTCAGAGGGTTTCAAAATAAGAAAGATGGCAGGCTTACTTTCTTTCAAAAGTCAAAGATGCAAGGTCTTTCAAGATTATTGACAATTTGAGATAACATCAAACCAGTCTTGAATTTTGTTAAAAAAGAAAAATACTCATTCAAAACTTACTTCGGGGAAGTAATTTTCCCAAGACAAAAATCTTACCCAGAACAGTTAATTCTCAGAAAGCATTTCAGGGACTGTAGGTGTAGCTTAGTGATAGAGCACCTGCCTAACATGTGCAAGGCCCAGGGCTCAATCCCCAGCACCATAATTTTTTTTTTTTTTAAAGAAAACATTCCACACTATGGCACACAGTAGTAGATCATTAAGTATTCTTTGAAAACATGGTTCTTTTCCTTGGCCAGCTAAAACAAGGTTAAACCTATTTCTCTATTACATGACTAATGTTTACTAATGCTAAAGAAAATACAAAGAGCAGAGAACTTGCACAAAAATGTTCATTTGGACAGTCTGCAAAACTGCGACCAGAACAACTAATTCTAATGCTCCAGAAGAATAAAAACCAAAAAAACACTACAAGTAAAAAATACACTATGTCTCAAAAGCCAGAAGTTACATGCTACTGGTAAGAAGAATAATCATCAATTTGTGTCAGATCTTGAGGGGGAACCCTAGGTAAAAAAATAAAAAGCTGGGTATCTGTGAACCGTGTAGCAAATCAGAATTAACTTTTACTAGGTGACATTGAAAGGAGAGTCAGTTACTAATAAAAGAATTAGTGTGGGCAAGAGTGCTTTAGACTTAGAGCACAGGGGGGCTCAGCCTCCTGCACTGATGCCTGGACTTAGGTGGGCACAACATGTTGCTCCTTTACACCTAAGTCTGACATGGAAGCTTGTTAGCTTAGCTATGAGAAGTAAGATATTCTTGGCAAAAACGGTAAATGAGGTCCTTTTTCATAATGAGCATGTATCAGATTTTACGACAAAGTGATTTTTCTTATTAAAAGCTGAACTAGGACATTTACAGTAGTTAATCCTCAGTGGCAGGAATACAGATACTTGTTTCCTTCTTTGTTCTTTTTATATTTTAAATCTAAACACTCCGAGATGGCCAAGGTGCATACCTGTAATCTTAGCTATTTGGAAGGCTAAGGCAGGAGGAACACTCGCACCCAGGAGTTTGATGCTGGACTGGGCAACATAGTGAGAACCCCATCTCTTTAAGCTCATTAACTAAAAATGATAAAACCCTTCAACTGTACACACAAAGCACTCCACTATAAACTTTCAAGATTTGTTCTTTAATGTTGGTTACACAGAAGCCCCAAAAGAAGTTCTACTATCCAACCCCATGCACCTGATATCCAAACACCAGAGCTGGAGCACATTGGAGGTTTCATGGGACAATCAGATTGAAAATTAAGAGCCTTATTTAATGAGACACTGAAACATACTAAAGCACGAAGGGCACATTTGCCTGGGTACCTTTTAAGGACAATAGGAACAGCAATGGAAGGATTCTTCCTCAGACCATCAATGATGTCAGCCGCTTTATCAGCATATATCCTCTGGAGTGCTTTTCGATGGATGACTTCCGAAGTACCCCCAAGAGTGTTATCCAAGCGAAATTTGGCTTGTTCCTCAGCAGACAATCGGGAAAGCTTTTTCTGTATTGCTTCTAGAACTCGGATTGTTGCCAGATTGGTCTCTAAAACTACATCAAGCTAAAGAGGAAGACAAAGGTGTCAGGATCTAAATCAGTTGGGAGAATAAAGCAGGGAGTCAAAACTCTCTGGATTTGAATCTGTCATACTAGCCAAATATGGATTAAAACACCTACTACTCTCATGAAGGTTTTTTTTTTTTTGAGTAAATGATATGATCCATATAGAGTGTTTAACACAATGCCTGGCAAACAAGAAACAGCCAAGATTTCCAACACTGCGCACACACACAAATCCAATAAAAATGGAGTAGTAGTTATTATTACTCCTATTATCATTATTATCACCACCACAGTATGCTTAGAATTGCTAATCTTAGGTGAGAAGGATTTAACAGGCAATTTCATTGAACGTTCTCTCTGAACCTTCCTAAATTGCTAAGACCTGTTACAGTTAAAACAAACAAATAAACAAAAAACAACCCCCAAAACTAAGAGTTCTACCCATGGTTCTATCTATGGGTAGCCACTTAAATTGTTACTGAACTGCTGACACTTATTCTTAGGCAACAACCTACCTGTCTTGGCAACATTTAAATATCTTTTCCCCAAGCTTAAAAAAAAGAATCTCTAAATAAGAAATTCTAAAAAAGTGATTTAATAGTCTCAAGGGACTAGTGTTTCCTAAATTCTCTTATTTTGGGGACTGCAGCAGGCATCAAGTATTTCTAGCTCTCTGCCTTCCCCAATCTTCCTGGCTCCTAGATGATTAGATAGGGTAATATAACTACTTCTGGTAAATGAGCTGTGATGAGGTGAGAAGTAATGTTTATTATTTCAAGACTGGAACATTTAGGTGTGTGAGGTCCTTCTGAGCTCTCTTCATTCTAGGGACTAGCATTCAAAATAGTAGCACCGTTAGCATAGGTCCCTAAGTAATTCTCATGAGCAAAATCCACTGTTAAACATGAACACACAACATAGCATGATAAATAAGCCTTCTGTTTTTCTAAGTCACTTAGATATGGGAGTTGCAACACTCCTTCAAATAGTCTATTCTGCCAAATTCGAAGCATATACACACACCCAACAAGCCACACTTCTTCTCCTTTGCCCCTAGAGTCATAAATGGAAAATGAAGATGTTGCCTCTCGTTTGCAGTTGAGAAAGAAAAGGAGCAACTTATTGTAACTGAACTGCTGGCACTTATGTTTTCCAAGTCATCTGACCTTGCTAACAGGTAATAAAGAAATGCTTTCTGTAGTTTGATGAAAGTCCCCATGGGTGCTGGGAATGTGGCTCAGTGCTAGAATGTTTGCCTAGCATGCCCAAGGTCCTGGATTTAATCCCCAGTACAGCAAATAAAAACAAACAAACAAACAAACAAACAAAAAAAAAAAACAACTCCCCATGGAAGTTAAGACCTATCATGATTTAATTTTCTGCAAATGGCTGACACTGTTCATAAATCCTGAGGCCAAAGATGGCCAGCCACTTGCCAGTAGCCAGGCAATATGTGGTTCCTTGTTGAAAAAGATATCTCCTATCCATATGAATTAGCAGAGCCACTCAATGTACACTAAACTGGATATACTTAATTTTACATCTGTAAAGATATACATATGTACTTCCCTTGACGGTAGCATAAGTAGACTTCAATCTGAATAATGGGTATTTGATTTTATTTCAGTAGTCCTCTCCTAATATAATAGCATTTTACCAACTCACTAATCTACTCCAGCTCCCTCCTTCCCAACTACTTTAACACACAAAGTCCCCAACTTAATTTTCTTTCCAAAGAAGCCAAATCAATATGAATTACATGAGTGAAGAATTCACACCTTAAAACAACAACAACAACAAAAAACAGGATAGAACCCAAGGGCATGTAACCACTAGCCACATCCCCAGTCCTTTTTTGAGAAAGGGTCTTACTAAGTTGCTTATAGCCTTGTTAAATTGATGGGGCTGGCCTGTACTTGCAATCCTCCTGCCTCAGCTTCCCAAATTACTGGAATTACAGGTGTGTGCCACCCCACCTGGCAGAATTCCAGTTCCCACAGTAGAATTGGTTTGCTAACCATACCAAGATACCAGGCTAAGCATAACAATACAGAGAACTTAAAAATATAAATCTTTCAAAACAACTTCAAGAAAGCAATATAGATTTTAAGATACTAATTTTACAGATACATATAAAACACAATGTTATCATTAAAATGATAAATGATAAAAGGATTACTATTTAGTCATCAACAGATGATTTAAAAAAGGCTAATGGCCTAGATAAGTCACACCATAAAAATTCTCTGATCTTAAAATAGCCAACCTTCACAGATCATATTTAATATATCCTTTCACTTAGTATCTCCCATTTCCACAAACTTCAAATGACAAACGAGTGTATACCTCAAAGCGCTCATCTTCACAACGATAAATATGTTCTTCATACTGAGTCTTCTTAGAACTAACAAAGGTGGAGTCTTCAGACCACGATGGAAAGGAAACCCAGGTATCATTTAAAACCTTCGGGTAGAAAAAGAGAGACTGTAAACCTAACAAAAGCTTTCTGGTGATTAAGCATTCTCAAAAAATAGAGGCTCTTTTGGGGAGTACTGAGAATTGGTGCTCTACCACTGAGTTACATCCCCAGTCCTTTGCATTTTTTGAGCCAGGTCTTGCTAAATTGCTGAGACTGGTTTTGAACTTGCAATCCCCCTCTCTCAGCCTTTAGCATCACTGGGACTGCAGGTATAAGCCACTGTGCCCAGCTTGGAGAAGGTTCTTAATTCTATCATCCAGATAAATCCTTAAGCCCTGGTACCACTGCTATCTTCTGAAGAAAGCTAAGAATTCAGGGCTGATCCTTACCTCTTTACAGAGAGGAGTCCGTCCTGTACACTTGGGCTGCTGGTAACTCTTAGGCAAGGCTCGATAGCTAGAGCCAAGCCGTTTACAAGAGGCATAATCTATCTCCATGGCAATGCCCTCTGTGGCTCGTTCCTTTGGAAAGGTTTCCAGATGTACAGATTCCTTATAGCCCAGAAAGTTTTTAAACCAATTAAACAATTCAGGGAATTTCCTGAAGAATCAAACCAAAAACTGGTAAGCAATTAGAGCCATGATATAGTAATCCCAAGGTAAGACTTCCACTCTTTGGGGTTAGGTCAGAACTCTGCTACCAGAAACAAATGCCATTGATAATTACTTCCTAAGAAACACCGGTTCTAAGCATTTGGTTTCCTCTTATAGAATGCTCTCAGATCAATTAAGGTGCAAATGGAAGATTTGCACTGAATCTAGGCAATAACCAGCCTTTTTTTTTTTTTTTTTTTGATCAAGAATATTGCTTCAGGGTTCACATAATTCTTAGGTTGTTAAATATAGTCAAGATTCTAGAACCTGGGAAAGATTTGTCTCTACAAACATCAAGCACTTTGTTAGAGAATCAGGAGACAACTAGTCTTGGCCATTTGTAGATAAATATTTCAATGTACACTCTGCCTAATTTCTAATCTCTAGAGTTAGATTAGAAGATCTCTTAGAACTCAACACTGGCATTTGAGTCAATTGACTTATCCCAATTAAATCAACTTTGCCTATCATATACTCTCTCAAATCAATTATTACTTTATTTTCTTATCAGAATCAGGGGTTAAGTACCTCATTTTACTTACCCCAGAAAAGGAGAGACTAGCTGCACAAGTTCAGCCCGAGAAATCACCTCCTGGTTAAAGATAACAAGACAACGCAGGAAATTTTCATAGGCCTCTGCACTTCGTAGAGCCTTTCGAACCTTATGGAGATAAACAGAAGAAAGATGGTTATGTGGGGACTCAAGGACTTGAACTACTTTTTAAAAATTGGGGAAATTTTGACCTGATATTTTATGATAAAGGAATCAATGTTAGTTTTTAAAAGATGCAATAATGATCATATTTTAAAAGAAGTCATCTTACTAAAATTTTTATTGATAAAATAATATATCATCTGACATTTGTCTCCAAATAAACTAGGATGAGTGAGAAAACAGGAGTCAGGTGTACTGGCTAGGAGTTGGAAAGGGCAGAAGCTGGATGGTATATAAGGGATCATTTTATTCTTTACTTTCATATGTTTTAGTATTTCCACAATAAAAATTTAAAAAGTCCTAGAGTATACATCCTTATATGCGTGCTTCTCCAGACCATGTTAGATTTATGGGAGCTTTTTTTTTTTTTAAAAAAATATATTTTTAGTTATAGATTGACACAATACCTTTGTTTTATTTATTTTTTCATGTGGTGTTGAGGATTGAACCCAGTACCTCACATGTGCTAGGCAAACGCCCTATCACTGAGCTACAGCCCTAACCCCTACCCAAGGTTTTAATGCTCTTCCTAACAGGGGTTTAGAGCAGCAAGAATTTCTGTCAACACTGTTTTCAAACTAGTAATCTTGAATGAAGGCATTTTAAACTAAAGGTACTTCTGTCTTCTGACTTGTTCCTTTCCCTTACTTCTATATCACTGAACATTTTATTTACATACTTATTTTTTTGGTACTGGGGACTGAAGCCTGAGGCACTTAACTGAGCCACATCCCCAGCTGCATTTTTATTTTATTTTTTAATTTTGAGATAGGTTTTACTAAGTTGCTGAGATTACAGGTGTGAGCCACCATACCCAGCTGAACATTCTAATATTCCAAAACATAAAGAAGTCAATGGTACAGAAGAGAGTAAAACTAACCTAAATAGGTGACCAATCTGGAGTTTCAGTTACAAAAGTAAATAGCATTGTAGTTCTTTGGTGGGGACTGTAGACTGTCACCAAACAAAATTCTTTATTATTAGCACTTCCCATTTCCACAAACTTCAAATGACAAAGGAGTGTATACCACAAAGCGTTCATCTTCACAACGATAAATATGTTCTTCTTACTGAGTCTTCTTAGAACTGAACTAACAAACCTTTAATAGTAGACTATTCTTTTCATAACTGCCAGCAATAGATACTATATGGAATATGAACTTTTAAAGCTAAAGATAAATGTACTGTACTTTTTGTACTATATGCCTATTTGCTTTTATTAGCTTCTCAATGTATACAAAAGCATACGTAAGTCTAACCCTATATACTCATTCAGCCTCAATGATTAATATATAGTAAATTTTGTCCCTTCTCTTTTCATTTCTTCTACCACTGACATCTTAAAGTAAGCTCCACATAGATCAAGAATACATTCTTAATTATGTATCCCTTATTAAAAGCACTAAAAAATATCACTACCTTTTACAGGAGAGGTCACATATACACAGAGACAGAAAGATATCATCTGCCTTTCTATAAAAATCCAGAGGTACAAGATAAGCTTAATCACCACCAAATCAATTCAGGCAGGTTCCTACAGTAAGAAGCCCAAATAGTTGCCAGCTACCCCACTCAAAAGTTGACTGCTAATCACCAAGCTAACTCCAAAAAGGAAGCCTGTTACAGGAGAGGAATCAAACTATAATATCACACAACATGGTTTGTACCAGTAATCTCCATTCTGCCTGCTCATTAGAAACACCTGGGGATCTTTGAAAACATTCCATTAAATCAGAATTCCCACAACACTATGTGTGTTTACTGCAAATAATTATCACAGCAATTAGAAGATTACAAGTCATTTTGGGGCTGGGAGAATAAGTCAGTGGTAAAGCACACATCTGGCATATGTGAGGCCCTGGATTTCAATCCCTAAGAAAAAAAAAATCCTAAGGGGGGAAAAAAAAACGTTGCTAGGCACAGGGGTGTATGCCTGTCATCTCAGTGATTTGGGAGACTAAGGCAGTGGGATTGCAAGCTCAAGGCCAGCCTCAGCAAATTAGTAAGGACTTAAGCACCTTAGTGAGGCACTGACGCAAAATAAAAATTAAAAATGTCTAGGGATGTAGCTCAGTGGTAAAGCTCCTCTGGGTTCAATCCCTAGTATCCCTTTCACCCACCCCCACCTCCACCCCAAAGAGACATCTTAAATTCTCAACAAGATGCTGGTACTAATACTTCCCATTGTACAGACCAGGCTATCTATCTATAGAGAGGGCCCAACACCTTCTTTTGAGAGGAACATGAAACATTTCTAAAAAGGCTTTCTTCCACCATGAAATGCTGTATATTGTCACAAAGTACTTCACAAAACCAAAAAAGAAAGTGCTACTACTTCTCTAGCAGGGCTAACAGTAGCTGACAGCAAGGACCCAGTTAAAAACTAGAAAGACCTAGGACTGGGGGCACAGTTCAGGGGTAGAATGCTTGCATAGGAATGTACAAGGCTTTGGGTTCAATCCCCAACACTGAAAAGACAGACAAAAAGAGAGGACGTCCTAATCATTTTGATGCCTTTGGGGCGGGGGGTGGGGGGGTGGGGGAGCCTTTTCTGGGAATGGAGTGATTCTCCATCATTAATAGCTAATATGCTAATATCAAACCATATTCATCTTTACTCACCTTATCAAAAAATAATGATTCAGTTCCAACCCCATGCTTGCTGGCATCTGCCATAGAAGAATCCTTTAGGCTCAGCAGTTTGGGTTTCTTCTGCAAAGGAAAAAAAAAACCAGATATGTGAGGCTCAAAGTGGACTTCTCTGACTTGTATTTTCATCTCTGTTAAACGGTTCCATTACTGAAATTGCTGCTGATGAATACATTGAAATAAATAAGAATTCAAGTCACTAACTCACTTTATACCCTAAAAAATTTCTACTGTCTTTCTCTTTGTTTGCCTGTCAATTTGTTTCTCCATCAGAAACTCATAGAATCATTCTACTACCCTAAAATGTTATCTCCAGAAATGATCACAGCATTACTGTGGAAAACTTTCAGAATATCCTTACTTTTCCTAGAGACCAAAAGTAACTTAATTTCTAATCTAATACCACTGATTTTTTTTTTCCTATCAGTTGAGAAAAAAAAAAAGGCTATTTATAAAAACTATCTGGCATGTGTTGCCTATAGCAGACAAAATTCAATCTTTACCCTTTAATAATATTTTAATTTAAAAATTCATTTAAAAAAACATACTTTACTTTCCTAATAGAAGGAATAACTATCTCATCAATAATATCCACTCAGAATAATTTAAAGGCTATGCTATAGTCCTGTCAAAAAATTTTTTTTTCAGTGCTGCGGTTGAATTGAGGGTCTCACACATGCTAGGTACTCGAAGTCCAAGAATTTACTTTAAAAAACCTACTTCTCACTAGAAATTCATAAACTTTGTAAGAAGCAGCACCTTGGCCATCTCAGAGCCCACATTCATAGGAGCCATAGCCTCTGCTCATACTGCCTATAAAAAGCAGGTGGAAATTGTAAGCTCCCAACATATTGTTTCCACCTGCATATCATCAATTATGGGAGGAAAATAAATCCAAGAGTGGAGCCTATCTGCAAAGATGATTCTTGCTATCCATATAATACCTTTACTGAAGTGAAAAAAGAGAAATCATAACTATTCAATTTGATTTCAAAAAGAGAAACCATTAAACACACACACACAAATTAGGGTCCTTCAAAAATGTTGGCAACACCTACTACGTCAGTCCCTGGAGTCAAGTCATTTGTTCACTAGTCACCTTTTTTATTTTTATTTTTTAATTGTAGTTGGACACAATACCTTTATTTTACTTATTTATTTTTATGTGGTGCTGAGGATTGAAGCCAGGCCCTCGAACATGCGAGGCAAGCGCTCTACTGCTAAGCCACAACCCCAGCCCCCAGTCAGTCACCTCTTACTATTAGAAATTTCACTAGCTTCTCCGATTCTTCAATGAAATTGTGTAGACATGTTTATCTTTTCCATATTACATATTGCTTTAGAATTCATGTAAGATTTCAACATTTGTTACATCCATTTATTCCTCTTCCTATTATAGTTGCATTGCAAAGAAGGGGAGAAAGCTTAGTTTTCTGTAGACAGGCCATCAGTGTTTTACTATAACAAGAAGCATCATGTGATGGGTTACTAACAGGAGCTTAAGACCTCCTTCTGCTATAGCCCAAAGGCTCTGCCTTGGAGATTAAGATGATATAGATCAGATCTGGCAACCCAACAAAGAACCCTGGGCAGGACAGGCCCCAGTTAAAGAGTTCTCACAAAGCACCTGGGCTATATTTGCAAGTAGACCCCAGAGACCATCCCTTTATATTTCTGAAACAATTATCAAGCCTAAACATCATCCTAGCAGAAAGCAGACTTAAAGAAGGGAAAAATTAGTAAATCTCATAAAGCCTTAGCAGCAAACAAAAATAAATAATAGCTCATAGCAAAGAAAATTAGAAATAAAACCGTCAAAAAAAACACAATAATCCAAGCAACAAATATTATTCTAACATTCTTTTGCAAAACCAGATAGAAAGTTTTGCAATTAAGTTTCTGTGACCTATACAACTTGCTGTGAATATTCAGGATCCAACTGTCACCCTTAAGATAAGAACACACAATCAAATCTAGAGTACTTGTATACTGGGACTGCTTGTGGAAGTTAAAATGAGTAGCTCCTGCCCATTCTCACCTTCACTGGAGGTGTGGTTCCTGTTCCAGAGTGCCTGCGGATTTGGCAGCCATTCTGGCTGGGCCTCTGTGGCTTGTTGTTGAGTTGGGGCTTCTTCACAGTGCCTCCATGGTCATTTCTCACAGAATCAACCTTCTCTGCAGTTGTTTTGCTTAAAAGCTGATTAAGACACATGCAAGAGATTAATGCTCTGATCAAAGCAAGTTAAGTAGCATCTAGGAAGTCCTATTCTGATCATGGCTTACCAACTTATCTAAGATGATAATTCTAAATAGTGCAGTTTTTCTAAATTAAAGCTTACCACAGAGCTGTTGGCATCTGGTAGAAACTGTCCAAATTCTGACAAAAGATCTTCTTGGTTTTTAAAGAGACGAGCCACCTGGGCATATACCTCCTGCTCAGTCAAAGCTGGAGTATAGTTTCCTCCAGCCTCCTTGGCATTGCGTTGTTCTTTCTGAGGAATTGCAAGTAGGAAGAGATCATAGTAGAGGGCCACCGTTTTCAATCACATACCACTGGAACACTTTCTATAATACTTGATGCTCCTATATCATCTACATAGGCTGCACTAAAAAAAAGTCTATGTTCTTGATACTTGTTTTGACGACAGACATTTACATTGAGAAAGAACAGAAGATGCTGATGACAATTAATTACTTTTAAAATTAGGGCAATAAATGTTAATGTGCCTGGGTGGTGGTGGTGGTGGTGGTGGTGGTAGTGGTGGGGGACTAACTGATAAAACAAAATATTAGAGAACTTTCTACTCTTATAGTAGATTAACCAGTCTACACAAATTGCCCTCTAAACTTAACAGATAAAACATGTATTCATTTCACCAGCCACTGACTGGATGATACAGAGCACTCAAATTGGGCAAATAAAACTGACTTTAACGACACTTACCTGATATGTGTGCAAAATCTCCAGGAACGCTTTGTAGATATCTGGTTGGCCCTGGAATCTGTTCTTGATCTTATTAACATAGTTGATGGCATGATTAAATTCCACAGGCTGATTGTTCTGCAAGGATGGGGCAGTTCCCAATGAGATTGTCACTGGTGTGTGAGGCTGGACCGGTGGAGAACGTGGGGATGCATATGGTGGGAGTGGAGGAGTCTGCTGACTGGCTGGAGTATGTGCTTGTAACTGGGAAGGCTAAAAAGAAAAAAAACCTTTATTCAAGAGCATAGATGGTTTGACAAAGGGCTAGAAAGTTCAAACTAAAAAGAAACAAAATGTCTGATCAACTGATATCCTTTACTTCTCCACTCAGGGCAGGCTAGTTTAGCTCAACTCAAATCATACTGGATAGGAGTAGGAGATGTAGAGGTATTGCAAATTATGATACAAATATCTTAAGTCTTAAACTTTCTAAATACAACCTTGAAACTGGAGCCATCTCCATTATAGAGAAGAGTTTTTCATGTGCTATCTCAACAGGTACACAAAGGAAAAAAAAAAACAAAAAACAACTCATTCTATATGGATCTTTAATTTCAAAGATAACAACACTTTAATTGTTGCAGTAACTCCACATAAAAATGTCTTTTAGACCAGCTCTGTCCTGTAGACTGTGAGATCATGAAATGTTCTTTATTTGCACCATCCTGTAAAATAGCCACTAGCCATATGTGGCTACTGAGCACTTAAAATGTGGTCAGAGTAAATGAAAAGCTGAATTTGTTTAACTGATTTAAATTAAAATACAGTCATATGTGGCTAGTGGATAGTGTACCAAACAGTGTGGGTCTAGACCAACAACACACCATCACCACCACCACCATCAAGATCTTCTAGTCTGATATGACCTAACCTGAAAAACAGAATATCTTTTGCAAATAACCATGTGTGACTTAGTACCCTAAATTTAGTGCCCTATTTTAGTACCCTAAATTTGACCATGGTAAAATGATCATTTCCAAGCTGGGTGCAATGGCACATGCCTGTAGTCCCAGCTACTTGGGAAACCGAGGTTAGAGGAAACCTTGAGCTCTCACTGGTTCCTGATATGTCAATTTAAATAGATAACTAAATATGTGATATGCAAATGTAAGCCACGATAGTGATGTCTACATCTTCTCTAATGAAATCTTTGTGATTTGTCTATTATTTGAGTTTTATAAAGGGAAAATGTCAAGAAGGATGCTTTCTAGGGGATACATTTCATACAATGCAGTATTTTCCAAGTGCTCACCTTGCTAACTTTGGCAGGTGGGGGCTGAGGAGCAGGTTGAGCAGGAGCTGGAGCTGACTGGGCTGAAGGCTGAGAAGGATGCTGGGGTGGTGGCTGAGGCTGGGGCTGGATGCCGTGGGTGGGGATCTGATGAACCTGGCCAGGAGTTGTCACATTCACCATATCATTGGTCTGTACTTCAATTTTATAGCCAGGAGGCAAGAAGGTGTTGAAACCCATGATCAGGTCAGGGTGGCCTTTGAACAACTGTGACACACGGCTAATCACTCCTGGAGTGTCAATGCTGATTAAAAAAAAAAGAAAGAAAGAAAAGCAGGTTGATGAATAGCAGGTTTGATGAACACCCTAAGGAAAAAACTTAACTAGGTTTTCTCTTAAAAAAAAAAAAAAATCAAACTTTGATAAACCCAAATAAACCATTTTCTGGGCATGTTATTCTCTTGCAATAGTGAGCCACGCCAGAATACTAGGGTATATTAAACTAATCCAAAAATCAAGTAGCCTAAATTATTATTGGTGTTACTCAACTGATTCAGATACAGCATTAAGAAATATTCTAGGTAAGAAAAATTTACCAATAGGGAGAAAACAAAAAGTCTAGTGGCCGAAATTTCCATCAATAAACCAACAAATAAGTCCGTAAAATAAAAGCATGATCCTGAAAATTCAACCTCCAAAAGGGGACATCCAACAGATAAGAATAAGTCTCCATCTAAAAACAACATGCCAACCACAAACTTAAGTGTAACCACATCTTTTACCTCTGAGATTTAAATTCCTTCATGATGTCAAGGAAATCATTGTAGACCTGAGGCTGACTACCAAACTGTAGCTTCACCTGGTCAAGATAGGACAGTGCATCTTCCACCTGAGGCAGGAATAAATCTCAAAGTTATAAAAAATTAAAACATAAGCAAAAATCACAAGAAGAAAGGCTTTATGCCTAAATAAATTCAAAACAGTAAATGAAATATAAACATAAAGTATTAGAAATTAGCAGTGGGTGCTAATAATAAAATTCAATCTTCAAAATCAACTTAAAAAATCTGTAGCCTTGCCCTGGACAATTCTGGAGAAAATGATCAGTAATTAACAATCACAATAATGCAGCATGATTCATTTCATAAGTATTAACATACAACATGGTGGGCCCCATGCAGACACTAAAGAAATCAACAACAAGTAAATCACAGCCACTATTCAGTAGAAATTTTTTCATATCTAGTCAAGAAATCATAACACAGTGGGATAAATGGGTAATCACCAAATACCTGTACAGTGCATGGAAATGGCATTGCCCTTCCCCACAAAAAGTGAGGACAATCCATAGATAAAGCATAAACTGAGACCTAATGATGAGTACAATTTGTCAAAAGTACAGATTAGCAAAGAAAGTCAGAGGAAGCAGCATGGGCAAAATCCCAGACAGGACATTAGGTGGCAAAACATTTGGAAAACTGAGAACAGTTTACCTTGACTGGAGGATAAGTATTGACAGGAAGAGTAAGAAGAGATAAGACCAAAATAAACAACAACAAAAACAGGCTCTAGATCCTGAAAGAAATTATACATCTTATTTAAAAACAATTTAGATTTTTAAAAAAGCATTTGTTTTATTTGTAATTGTACATGGACACAATACCTTTATATATTTTTTATTTATGTGGTTCTGAGGATGGAACCCAGTGTCCCACACATGAGGAAAGAGCTTTACAACTGAGTCACAACCCCAGCCCTAGATTTTTATCATCTGCATTTTCATGTACTCAATTTGACCAGTGTTGGGGGAGGGGGGTGGACCACTGGTGCAGAGCAGGATAGACAGCCTAAAATAGAAAAGGAGGAAGACCACTTATGCTATGGGACTAATTGGATAACCCACATTAGGAACGGTGACTTGAATTTCAGTAATGGTGAAGAGGAGAAACAGCACATATGCAAAAACTTTTAAAAGATTCAAATAACAGGGCTGGGGTTGTGGCTCAGAAGTAGCGCACTTGCCTGGCATGTGTGAGGCAACTGGGTTCTATTCTCAGCACCATATAAAAATAAATGTCAACAAAAGATAAATAAATAAAATTTAAAAATTAAAAAAAAAAAAAGATTCAAATAACAAAATTTGGGGACTGACCAGATGAGCGACAAGGAAGAGCTGGCATTCAAAAGTGACTGGCCACAAAAAGTAAAATGTTTGAAGGGTTACAAAGTTATGAGTCTGATCTAGGACAACTCAACTTTAAGTTACTCAGGAGACATCTAAGGAAATCCCCACTAGGTGTTTCCTATATATTCTGGGATAGACATTTTATATTACACAAAATAACAGGCTTAGGAAAGTTTCAGAAATAATTTGGCCAATATGGCTCCTCAGCACTTTCTTCCAACTTCAACAACTCCTATCCATTCAGGACACTGTTTTAAGGCAGCATCTTGGAATGCTGATTTAAGCCACACTTTTTGATATATTATGAAATGGAACATTTATGTTCAAATAAACCATTAAATGATGCTACAGTCTAAATGTTGTCCTCCAAAATTTATATGTTGAAATTTAATCACCAATGTGAAAATATTTACTTGGATCTTTAGGAGGGGAAGTCATAAAAACAAAACCTCATGAATGGATTAGCAACTTAGCAGAAGGGTTGGTGGAAACTAGTATTGGTCCTTTTTACCCTTCTATGTTCTGCCACATGAGGGCAGTTTTTTCCTCCCCACTTTTTTTTTATTGGTACATTATCATTTTATGTACTGATGGGATTCATTGTTACACATCATATATTGCACAATATACAATATAACAACATAATTTGGCCAATATGGCTCCTGGGTACTTTCCTTCTCCCTCAACAACTCTTACCCATTAGGGACACTGTTTTAAGGCAGCATCTTGGAAGCAAACACTGGAACCTCACCAGACTTCTAGATCACCTAGATCTTGAATTTTCCATTCTCCAGATCTATTAGAGGTAAACTTCCATTATTCATAAAATTACCAACTCTCAGGTATTTTGTTAAAGTAGTACTAATGAATAGAGGCAAGTAATATTTCAAGAGTTGTCTAAGCTGGGCACAGTGGTAAAAACATAGTCCCAGCCAGTCGAGAGCTTGAGGCAGAAGGATCACTTGAGCCCAGGAATTTAAGACCTTATTGGGCAACATAGCAAGACATGGTCTTGCAAAAACAGAATGGTCCAAATTTCAATTCTGACTGTGGTTATTCAGAGTATTTCAGTATTGTTAGGACACATATTGTATACTGGTCAATTCCTACTTGTATGATACTTCGTATTACGTGACAATTTCTGTTGAGATTCAATAGACTAACTTATATTCAGAACTTTCCTTTTCAATGTTTCATTAATGGCCAAGTTGATTGAACAAAAAACTGTAAGGTATGCAGTAGAAACAAAAGATTTAGGAAGATACTTAAGAACAGCATTTACCACTACGTGACAAGTAAGAGTTATCAAAAATATAATATGAAGTTGTGTGCGGTGGCACATGCCTGTAATCCCAGTGGCTCAGGAGGCTGAGACAGGAGGATCTTGAGTTCAGAGCCAGCTTCAGCAACTTAGTGATGCCCTAAGGAACTCAAATAAAATACAAAAAGTAGAACTGGGGATGTGGCTCAGTGGTCAAGTGCTCCTGAGTTAAATTCCCAGAACCGGGGGCGGGGGGGAAAAAAAGGCAAATTTAAGCTGGATAAGGTGTCACACATGCCAAGGCAGGAGGACTGCAAGTTCAAGGCCAGCCTTGGCAACTTAGTAAGACCCTGTCTCTAAATAAAAACAGGGTTGGGAATGTAGCTCCATGTAAAGCTCCCCTGAATTCAATCCCTAATACTTCAAACCACACACAAAGAGTTAAGTTTATAGAGCTGTCAGTGTAGCTCAGTGCTAGATCACATCCCTAACATGCATGAAGCCCTGGGTTCAATCCTGAGCACTGCAAACAAAACAAAAAGGAGCATATTATAAGCTTTTCTGGAAAGTTAAGATATTACCTATAGAATATAGTATTAATGCAGCATTAAATCACACAAAATCAATTAAAAATGTTTTTTCAGGAGTTGGTAGGGTGCTAAGCTTACAGAAATATTACATTTTGCAATACAGTTATCATTCTATAAGCAACTTGTAAAGACATTTTAAGAAAAACACCAAATTTTCCCAATGAGCCCAAATAATTTGCACTCTTATGGATGGTGCTATAGTCATCTCTTAATCACAAGAACTCTACTAGATGCCTAAAATTTGATAGTACTGAATCCACTAGGTATTTTCCTATACACACTTTTTATGATGAAGTTTTATTTATAAATTAGACATATAAGTAGATTAACAACAATAACTTACCTTGGATATTACCAACCTCAGCATACAATTTTCCCCCTTCTTTATTGAGAACTTTCACATTTTTACTTAAAAAGAAGTACTATAACACTTCCCTTTAGCATATATGAATCGCCAGCACCACTATTCTTGCACTTTGGGGCCTTTATTAAGTCAAATATTTAATACTTGAGTGCAAAACTGTGATACCACAACAGTAGGCCTGATAATCTCACATGATCTGATAACCAAGAGGACTACTAAGTGAATAACAGGCAGGTTTTCAGTGCTTTAAAATGCATGAGGCATCTATAGAGAAGTGAAGCTTGTGTTCTCAGCTAACCTTGTCTCTGCTTACTTAAATATATATACTACATATTTAAGTATAGTATAGATATGATGAACAAAGGAATGATTTACATCCCACTTTGGACAGAGGGAGAGTGTAAGATTTCATCATACTATTCAGGATGGCAGGATTCTTAAAATTCATAAATCGTTTTATTTCTAGAATTTTCCATGTAATATTTGCAGACCTACAGGTAACAACAGAAAGCAAAGAGAAGCAAGTGAAACTGTGGCTAAGGGGGGACACTAATAAATCAGGGAAAACAGAAGAGTATATTGTCTTTTAAGAGTATATTGGTAAATAATCAATAAAAAAAAATTAAAATAAATAAATTAAAAAAAAATTTTTAAAAAAGAGCATATTGGGGCTGGGGATGTGGCTCAAGCGGTAGCACGCCCGTCTGGCATGCGCGCGGCCCGGGTTCGATCCTCAGCACCACATACAAACAAAGATGTTGTGTCCGCCGATAACTAAAAAATAAATATTAAAATTCTCTCTCTCTCTCCCCCCCCTCACTCTCTCTTTAAAAAAAAAAAAAAAAAAAAAAAACAAACAAACAAAAACAAGAGTATATTGTTCATTCCTAACTGCAATAATTTTGTGTGCTCAGGCTATTATAATCAAATGAAGATCTAACATTTATCTCATTATGATTATAATAATTTTCAATTCATATTTCCTAGAAAAACTGAAACCTGGTGTACTTGCTACAGCAATCACATAGTTTGAAAACACTCAAGCAAGCAGAGACAAGGTTAGCTGAGAACACAAGCTTCACTTCTCTATAGATGCCTCACGCATTTCAAAGCACTGAAAACCTACAGCACATATTTAGAAGAGATGAAAACAATAACATCTCATTCACAATTAGTTTCCCCCAAAGGAAAGGCATTCCCAAAAGAAACATATGTTTTACTAATGATAGCAAATCATAAAAAGGAATAAGAACAACAACAAATAAATAAATAAAAATAAAAAAGAAGAAAGGACTAAGAAGCAGGCACAGTGGCATACATCTATAATCCCGGCAGCTCAGGAGGCTGAGGCAAGATGATCACAAGTTCAAAGCCAGCCTCAACAACTTAGTAATACCATCTCAAAGTTAAAAAAAATAACTGGGCTGGAGATGTGGCTCAGTGGCTAAGTGCCCCTGAGTTCAATCCCTAGTACATATATACATAAATAAATGGAATAAGAACCACCAGAACTGAACGGATTTACTGGACAGGCTTATAGCCAACCATGTGCACACAATAAAAGTCTTATATGATATTAAGAACTATAAGTTCAAAAGGAAGCAACCCAAAACTGGATTTTAAAGTTCATTTTGTATGAAAAGTCCTTGCATTCTAATAATATTTGAGTATTGTGCATTCATATATTCCACTAACATTTCTTACAGCTATTCTTCTCTGGATCAGCACTAATGTCAACATGAGAAACAGATTTCAAAACAAAAAACAAAGTTTATCTTGATTCAACCCTTAGTTTTTAATGTTAAAAGTTGTAACCACCACTAATAGGATAAAGCTATTATTTCCTACTAAAGATAAACTTTTGACCCAAAAAAGGGAGATGAATACCACCTTGAGCCTCTGAAACTGCTGCTGTCCCTGCACTGGTGCAACGGGTGGGGCTGGATGGGCATGACTCTGGACAACTTGGCCTCCGTGGGGCTGGACAGCTGTTGGATGATGATGACTGCTATGAACCGCTGCTATGGTGGGCCCATGACTACCAGAGTTCTGTGGTACAGCAGAAACCTGGGATAGACAAAATACAGACAAGAAATTTCAAAGCTTGTGCATTCTTCCTCAAACACATTTAGAGAAATAACACAAACACAAATGCACAAGGCATACCTGCATAGCTCTGAATGCATAAAAATAATTTATTAGAAATCCAAGTTTCCCACACAAGAGAATTAATGAAATTAATTACAGTTCATCTATGCCAATTGTTTTGTAGCTATTAAAACTACAGAACTTAATGCTTCTTAAACTCTGTGGTTAAGGTTCAGTTTTCCCAAAAAAAGGAAATTTCCAAAAAAGTGAAATAAAAAAATCAACTACATAATTTTATTAGATTTTACAGATATAAAATAACAACATCCACCTGCTATAAATAAAAGTTTCTAAACACTCAATTTCTGTCATCTCATTAGAGTCTAGTAACCAAGTGTACACATCAGTCATTTGAGGACCACATTTTGAATAGTACTGATAAAAGGAGACACACACACACACACACACACACACACACACACACACACACACACAACATTAGAAAAGATTTTGAACCCAAATATACAGCAAAATGTTAGCATTTAATTTTATGGAAGTGGAATTAAAAAAGATTTTTTTTAAAGATATTTTATTAGTTGTATGTGGCCTTTTATTTATTTTTATGGGGTGCTGAGAATCGAACCCAGTGCCTCACACATGCTAGGCAAGCGCTACCACTGAGCCACAACCCCAGCCCTAGAAAAGATTTTTATTTGTTTTATTTCACTTATCTTTTACTTGCTACGATGACCAAGTATTATAGTCATATACTGCAAAATGACATTTCTGCCAACAACAGACCATACATATAAGATGGTGGTAACATAAGATTACAATGGAACTGAAAAATTCCTACCTTTTAGTAGCATAATAGCCATCACACAACTCAGTATGTATCTGCAGTGATGCTGGTGTAAACATATTTACTCTACTGCTACCAATCTTGGAAGAGCATAGAACAGTTATGTACAATACATAATATTTGATAATGATAATAAATGATGATGTTATTTACCATACCATACTCTTTTGTGCATGTGTAGTACTGAGGATTAAGCCCACAGACATGCTATCACTGAGCTACATACCCAGACCTTTTTATTTTGAGACAGCGTCTTGCTAAGTTACACAAGCTGGTCTCAAACTTGCAATCCTTCTGCCTCAGCCTCTTGAGTAACTGGGATTATAGGAATACAACATTGGCCTTTATCAATATTTTAGAATTTACTCCTACTTATTAGAAAAAGTATAACATAAAACAGTACCACAAATTATGCTGGTAGCAGTCTCATATATTCTGTGTTTATTTTTATTGCCTCTTCAAGAGGCCATGTCAAGTGACTGATCTATACCACCTGGGTTTAAGCATATTCTATGATGTTTGCATAATGACAAAATGTACTTCTCAGAAAATGTTCCTGTCATTAAGTGAGACAATTATACTTCCAAAGTTAAAAAAAAAATTATTGAGTTGCTGGTGGTTTGTCCCCAAATGTTTTTCTTTCAATCTCTTATCCTCTTGTAAGTTTAGGGATAAAAAAAGTACCGTTCCTTCCATTTTTATTACAACAAAATGCTGTATAAAATTTCCAAAGTACTTTCACTTTCCTATTTCAAAACCACTAATCACAAAAACATAACTAATGACAATGTACATGACTGCTTCATATCAAAATAGAGTAAATGACATAAAGTTAATTTCTTCTAAGCAATGTAAGTTGTATACCACAACATAAAGAGGGAATAAAGCTTTTTTTTCAAATCATCACGGGTTTATATAAGTTACCCAGAGGAGGGCGTAAGGAAAGAGAAATAAAGCAACTAAGCATTAATCTATGAAATATTACAAAACATATTAGGACTAAAACAAACCATTTAAATAATTCTATAAGTTCTAATGTACCTCTCACAGGAAGAGGTATTATTCTGAGATTATATATTTCAAAATGTGTGTTTTTACAGGTTTTACAAGTTTATTGGTTTTTAAGACTCAACTGGAGTTTATGTTTGAGATGGCTGGTTTTATATAAGCATATTTACAGTTTCCAGTAGGAATACATGTAACTATCCCTAGTGTAGGAAACAGTCATGAACTAGTTCAGATAATAAAAACTAATCACCCAAAGAAAACAAGCAACTATTTTTCTTCCAAGTTCCAATCATCTAATAGCAGACTGGAGAAATGAAATGAGCATATTTACATAGTTCACACCATAATGCAAACAATACACATTAAAATATAGATCAGTATATGGAACAGTTTTTTAAAAATGTGTCAAAAGAAAATAAAGGTCACATCAATATGATTTTAATTTTCTTTAGGTACTAGGGATTGAATCCAGGGCACTTTACTACTGAGATTGCACATTATTTTTGCTATTTTTTATACCTTACACATACCTGTAAGATTTCTTTTTTTGGTTTGTTTTTCTGGCCAAACTTGCATAGTTCTCATTATTATTATGTACTGGGGATTAAACCCAGGGCCTCAAGCTTGCTAGGCAAGCACTCTACCACAAAACTATTAACTCAGCTCTTTTGATTTTATTTTGAAACAGGGTCTTACTAAATTACCCAGATTGTACTCAAACTTGTGATCCTCCTACCTCAGCCTCCTGAATAACTGGGATTATAGGCATGTGCCACTGCATCTGGCTTGAATTTTTTTTTTTTAAACATCTAACTCAATGCTTAATATAAAATTTCTAACTAGATGAAATCACTATCCCTCCTTCCTTACTCCCCCGACTACTTCCTATTTACCTGGTAGCTGGGTGTTACTGAGTATTGAATTCCTGTAGCTGATTGCATGGTCTCAGACACAGCTTCATATACAGGAGGGGCAGGGGCAAGCACCCGATGCTGGTGAGGAAAAGCGTCTGTGCTGCCAGGGATCCGACGCTGCTGGGCCGCATACACCGGTGACTCCTGGTCATCCAAACGTCGCTTCATTCTGCACTCATGCTCAGGGATGCACTTCAAAACCTGCAAAAATCAAAAAGCAATGAGAGCAAAATAATTTTAACTCCAGTATGATGTATACAACTCAGGACCAGTCACTCAGGTTTAGTGTAAGCTTAACTCCCAGAACTGATTATCAATTTCATCTTACAGGTGGTCACTAGATAGTTCAACCGTGCACACACACACCTTATAGTGAAAAAGTTATAGTGGAAAGACAAAAATTTAAATAAAATAGTTTTAAAGTCACCTCCAATTTAAAAACACAAACACAGCCCTTTTTCCCCCTTTCTAGTTTGCTCCTCAAATGCTGCCATTCCTAATATTAATTACACAATCCACATGCTGCAAAAATATTCTTTCTTTCCTTCCTTCTCTTTTCTTTTATTTATTTATTTTTATGTGGTGCTAAGGATCGAACCCAGGGCCTCACACATGCTAGGCAAGCACTCTACCACTGAGCCACAATCCCAGCCCCTTATTTCTTAACTCTACTCAAAACCTAGTAAAATTAGGGTCTGATTTTAAAATATCAATTACTTCAACAATTAAATGCTATCATGGAAGGAACACTGAGCCAGAAGTAAAAGGACCAAGGATATACACATTTCAACAAGTTCCTTGTTTCATGTGATTTTCGGTTTCCCAAATAGCAAATAAGAAAGTTGGAACAGATCATGTCCAAGGTTTCTTTTGTCTCTTTCTTACATTCTTTAATATAAGACACAATTTCTTTAGCTATTACTTTATAAAGGACATTTTCCTTCCAACAGGACACAAAAGTAACAAAAATAGAACTTTACCAGAAATCCTCTTGGGTCTTTTCAGAGATTTTCTAACATCAGTACCACTAACTCAAGCATAATGCAGCATAGTTAAGAAATTATGCTCCAAGATGGGCTGTAATCCCAGTGACTTGAAAGACCGAGGCAGGAGGATCTCAAGTTTCAGACCAGCCTTGGCAACTTAACAAGACCCCATCTCAAAATAAAAATTTTAAAAGGGCTGGGGATGTAGCTCACTGGAAGAGCATCCCTGGGTTCGATCCCCAGTGTGTGTATGTGGGGAGTGTGACCAAGCCTCACCACTTTCCAATCCCAGAAACTCTGAAAAAAGACATTACTCCTGTAATAAGAAACTAAAAATTAGCTGGGCACTGTGGTATATGCCTGCAATCCCAGCAGCTCAGAAGGATGAAGTAATATATACTTAGCCTGATATTTCAAAAATTTTCATAGATATTTTCATAATTTTCAGATAAGGGGTTAGAAATATAGATTTGCACATGCTACTTGGTACCTGGAAGAGCCTCTAGTCAACTAACTATGAACACTAAACCTCAAGCCTATTTTGTGATGAGAAATTGGTTCTCATAAATTCATAAAAGTCTTGAAGACTTTTGGACTGCTACTTCTACCTATGACTTAATCCATGTTTTTTTGGTCTTGGTTTCTACTGGTTTAAAAATTGTATGTTTAACTCCTCTGAGATTAATCTCTCTAAAATCCAAAACCAACACTTATAAGTGATAAACCATATGTGTGCAGAGCACAGCACAAAACTAAGGAAAAAACACTGGACACCTGTCAAAGAATTGGATTCTATTCAACTCTGACATAAAAGCTTTGTAACTCTGGTCCTGTTTTCTCATCTACAAAAAGGGGAGATTAGACTAACTTAGTGATTCCTAATGGCAGGTGAGTGGATCAATCTACAGGAAAATGAAAAAAAAAAAAAGATTGTAGCAAGTTTTTCATAGATTAAGTATTAAAGTACTAAGGTTTACTCTAAGATCATGCTTTTTTATTATTAAAATATCATTTACTTTATAAAGTGATTGTCATTTTATAAAATATTTAACTTCTTTCAGCACTAGAGTTTGCTTTCCAGACCATGTTTACCACACTTAGGAGGCTCTCCAGGCTGGGAGCGTGCTCTGAATCATACTTTAGTCCCTTACCAATCACTACTCATAATTCTCTTTCCTGTGTCTCAAATCGCCACCCCTTTATTTTAGGCCTTCATCATCCCTCATCTAGACTGTTGCCAATACTCTCCAGCATCTCTTCTTTAGTATATCTTCTACACTGATTTCAAAATCACCTGCCTCAACTGAATCTAATCTAGCTATAAAATTATCACTGGCTTCTATCATTGAAGACACAATCAAAATTCTTTTGTTTAACCTACAAAACTCTTAAGAGCTTGGGACAGTTGTGTGCCTGTAGTTTGGCTACTGGGGAAGCCGAGGAGGGAGGATCACTTGAGTCCAGGCATTTGTGACCAGACTGGGTATCACAGCAATACCTAGGTCTCAAAACAAACCAAACCAGACCAAACCAAACCAAACCAAAATCCTTCTTTACTAATTGGAGGAGAAAGTTAACTTACTGATTATCTTCATCCAGTCCCCACCCTGTCATCCAGTCCTGCCAAATGTTTTCAACATTCCCTTAAAGAAGTTCAAGTCTATAAGCTTCTTCAAGGTAGGGTCCTTTTCAACTGTGCATTCTCCACACTCAACTATAGTGTCTTCCTTTCGTAGCCATAGGGGATTGATTCCAGGACCCCTCCATGGATATCAAAACTCACGAATGATAAAGTCCCTTATATAACATGGTATAATACTTACATATAATCTCTGCATAGTCTCACACATATATCCTCCCATACACTTTAAATAATCTCTAGATTACTTATAATGTTTCAGATCTGAGATTGAATAAATCTGTGAATGTGGAACCCATGGATACACCAAGTCAATTCACATGAAGATCTGGAGATGTGGCTCCATGGTGGAGCACTTTGACTAGCATGCATGCATTCTAAGAAAATAAGCAAAAGTAATACTTAACATACTGAATGCCAAGTACCATTTTACACAATTGACAAATATGAATTAATTTAACCCTCACAACAGCACTGTAAGTAAAGTATTGTTATTTTATTCTATAAACAAGGAAAACTGATACACAAAGAAGTAAACTCCCCCAAATTGCACAGCTATTATGAAGCAAAGATGCAATATAAATCCATAAAATCTTCCTCCAGAGCCTGGACTCTCAACCACTTAACTATTCCAGCCCTAACACAAGAGAAGAAATAAAGAATCCCTTTACTTAAAGCACATGTGCACTGTGCAACTTCTGCATTCTTTAACCTAACACACACTTAACTAATTCATCCTTTCTGCAGCCTCAACATAGTAAGAGGAATGCTTTGGCAGCATTCATTCACATAATTAGCAAATTCTCAGTGAGTAAACATGAAGGTGGCAGATGATATTGGCTCTTGCCCTTGAAAAGCTTAAAAACCAGCTGGGAAGATCATATACAGCCTCACCAGTAATCAAATAAGTGTAAAATGATATTTACATCAAAGCAACTGGCAAAAATTAAAACAAAATCATAATTGTGTGGATGAAAATATGGGAAAAAAATTATTAATGTAAATTCTAATCAACATACCCTACTTGGTTGGCATCCTAAACTTAAAATGTGCATAATGTTTAACCTAGCATTTTTCACTTGTCTCTATCCTATACATTTATCAAGTATATCTACTACAGAGTATGAAAATCTAAGTGTCTAAATAATAGTTGAATGAAGTTGACACAAATGTAGTAAAGTGACACAGCAAATAGATCAGTATTCACTTACATTTACTAAATGAGGCAAAAGTGAGAAAAGCTACCAAATACATAATGTTTGATCTCATGAACTTGATTTGTGCATTTCATTTTATATAAAGTTTGCATCAAATGAAAAATGCTATAAACAGTGACAATAATATACATGCTCAAATACTGGGTGAAAGTACAGTTAATGTCTGGAATTTTACTGCAAATTGTATTAAGAAATTAGTTTAGATTCACAGATGAGTGGACAGATGTATGATAAACCCAGTATTCTAAAAGTGATAATAGTAAGCTCTATGTAGTGAGTATATGGGTGTTCACTACAAAATTCTACAAACTTTGCTATATAATGAAGATATCCTTAATAAAATCTTGGAAGGAAACAAGGGGCAGACTCTATGAGGCCAGTCTTAGCAACTAAGTGAGGCCCTTTGCAACTTAGTAAGATCCTGTCTCAAAAATAAAAAGGGTTGGGGATGTGGCTCAGTGGTAAAGCACCTCTGGGTTCAATCCTCAGTTAAAAAAAAAAAAATCCAATTACAGATTTAAAATTTGGGATGAATTAGAAAGTACAGGCTATATGCCATGAAACAGTAAAGTAACTTTAAAATTACAAACAAAAATAGACAGTTTTTTACATTCTTTGCCAATTCATTCATCCCACAAATAATTACCAAGTGCCTACTAACTGCCAGGTACTGGACTTAGTGTTAGGGTTCCAGGACTCAAGAGGGTATTTCCTGCCCAACAACAACCAAGTCTTCCATACATGGCTATAATAAAGTGATGTGTTCCTCAAAACAATCTTGTCAGAAAGACCTAGAACTCTTTTTTTAATTTTTTATATCTCTGTACACAAAGTAGAGTCACACCATTTGTGTCTTTATACATGTAGTTAGGGTAATGATGTCCATCATATTCCACCATCTTTCCTACCTACCCCCATGCCCCCTCCCTTCCCCTCCCCACCTTTTCTCTATCTAGAGTTCATCTAATCCTCCCATACTCCCCCCAGCAACCCCATTATGAATCAGCATCCTTATATCAGAGAAAACATTTGGCATTTGGTGTTTTGGGACTGGCTAATGTCACTTAGCATTATATTCTCCAATTCCATCCATTTCCTGCAAATGTCATGATTTTATTCTCTTTTAATGTTGAATAGTATTCCATTGTTTATATATACCACATTTTCTTTATCTACTCATCAACTAAACTCTCTTATTTTGAAGGCAGTTGACACTCAAAGAAATCAAGTGACTTGTTCCAAGTCATATACTTGGCTAAAGGAGCAATGGGTTGGTTAGACTCTTTCTCCTTAGAATACCTTACCGATCTATAGTAGGAAAATTGTATGGACTATAAAAATCCCACTTGTAGAGGGGTACAGTGTAGTTCAAGGTTATAAAGTATTTGAATGTCAAATGGTAGGGCCACAGAGTCAGACACAGAAGTATTTTCAAGCACTGCTTCAGTTCACATTATTTTCATCTGCCACTATGGTCTTCAAATCATTTCAGATTTGAAACTTAGGGTTAGCAGAACTCTATGAAGGCAAAAAAGAGATTCAAAAGAATTAAATGATAGTAAATAGAAGGAACACTAATGTGAGTAAACAATGGCACTGAAACATTAAAAACCATCTGGTCACACTGTAATAAAAAGTGAGAAATAACTCCAAAGCACCATGCAAAGGAATCATAATTCCCAAATAAAACAAGGTGATTCTGACATTACAGGGGAAATTCTGGAGAAGGTTACATTTAGGGAGCAAATGTGATATATTTTAGAGAAATACTGAAGGGCAAAGGTAAAAGCTAAAGACCAATTTTCTACTCTTTATTAACAATGAAGAATTGGCCTCCTAGAAACCTAGACATTTATCCATGATTATTAAAATCCAAATGAAAAGTCCAACTTTATAGAAGCTTCTTAACTTTCTCACATTAAGTTTCAAATAACTGCCTTAACAAAGACCATTTTAGGATGAATAAACTCAAAGTAAGAGTGTATGTGAACTTCAAACTGCCCTATTCCAGAAGCTAAGACAACTTAAGTACATTTTATTCTTTCTAAAGTGAAATTAATTTTCAGCTGACCCTATAGTGCCTCTTAATTTTGTACTGATATTTTTAATTTTAAAACTATACTGAGATTATCTTTTATTAGTAGTCAACATGATATAAAATGTGTCCTGGTTAGTTTATTTAAATGAATATTCAAAAAAATTGGAAGTTCCTCTTCAAAAGCAAAGAAATTTTTATCAAAACATTACGTAAATGTAACTTTATCTTGGTACAATTGCCCATGATAGTCTGCTCCAAAACCTGTCCGAAAATCCACCTCTAGTTTTAAATCTGCTAAGAAATGGAATCTATTCCAGAATAAAGGAGAGGTATTTTATTTGGAGTTTACATATTGCTTAGAAGGGCTGGGGATGTGGCTCAAGCGGTAGCGCGCTCGCCTGGCATGCGTGCGGCCCGGGTTCGATCCTCAGCACCACATACCAACAAAGATGTTGTGTCCGCCGAGAACTAAAAAAAAAAAGTAAATATTAAAAATTCTCTCTCTCTCTACATATTGCTTAGAATTATAGCTCAGCAAAATAAACAATTCATTCTTCTCAAAAGCCACAAGATCTAATACCCAAGTCTCAATTTTTATATTCTTCTAATGTAGTGGTGACCACAACTAGGGAGACTCTGCCTCACTCCCCACCCAGGCACAAATTTAGTAATGTTGGAAGACATTTTGGGTCATTATAACTTGTGGGGGAAAGGGAGTGTCCCACTGGCATCTAATGGGTAGAGATCATGGATGCATAAAAACATCCTACAAAGCATTGGACATTCCCCACTACACATATATAATAAATAATTATTTGGCCCAAAACATCCGTAGTATTGCTGAGGCTGAGAAATCTTTACCACTCCATCTGGCATATACCTTTGGTGAATACTGGTGGGATTATGTCCCGTCATGTGACAACTTTTTTTTTACCATGGTACTTTAGAATAGTCATCTTGGCTATGCAAAGTATCACTGCCTTCTTTATGTCTTATTATTCAACTTTAACCATTAGTATACCAGAAAAACTTTTCATCCTCACCATCCAAATGTTTATTACAGTTGCCTGTTTTGAATGTGTGTTAAACATATAATGCAACCAACTTCTCTTGACTGTCAATGCACGAATCCGGAATACAGCCATTTCATAAACTCTTGATTCCAGGTACCTTTCCACTAAGGTTCTCACTTATCATTTCTGGGTTTTTGTCGTTGTTTTGTTGCCCCTACATCACATCATCAAATGCAATATACTGAAAATTTACTTTACAATTTTGAAGAGAGAACAGTCATCTCCTTTGTTATACAACTGCAAGCATTCACCTTTTTTTAGGCCAATTAAGTACAAATTCATATACATACCTGCCTTTGGCAACCGTACACTTAAAAGTCACACTGGCTAAGTTTTGATGTATAAATATCCTAAAAGCAAAAATACACCCTTAAAGAAAACTGGAATGTTTTTTGATTCTTGTTCAAAAAGTACTGAATCTGGGGCTGGGATTGTGGCTCAGCATAGAGCGCTCGCCTAGCATGGGCGGGACCCGGGTTCGATCCTCAGCACCACATAAAAATAAAGGCATTGTGTTGTGTCCATCTACAAAAAAGATATTCTCTCTTTAAAAAAAAAAAAAAAGAAGCTTACATTTTGGAGAGAAATACACAAAAAAACAGTGACAAATGCTAAGGGGAAAAAAAAGCAGGAAAGCATTCTTGAAATTGTATATAACTGCCAAAGAATATCTCACAAAAAAGGTAAGTTATGGGTAAAGGAACTGAGGGAGCCAACCATGTAGAAATCAGTGAGGAAGCTTTCTAGGCAAAGGGGATATCCAAATGCAAAGACCCTCAGGCTTACAAACTCTTGGTATTTTCCCAAAACAGCAAGGTTATACAGCTAGAAAACACTCAGGAGACTATTAGTAGCAAACATAGCCAAAGAGGGTATAAGACTTGTTCTTGCAGTTTATAATAAGGACTTGGATATAATACTCAAGACTGAAAGAGGAAGCCGTTGAATGGTTCTTTTGGGGGACTGAACCAGGAACACTTTACCATTGAGCTACATCCCCAGCCCTTTAGTTTTTGAGACAGGGTCTTGCCAAACTGCCCAGACTGGCCTCAAACTTGCAATCTTCCTGCCTCAGCCTAGGATTACAGGCCTATGCCACCATTCCCTGCTCAATGGATAGTTTTAAGCAGAGAAGTGACATGGTCTTAGGTTTTAAAAGAATCACTTGGGTCGCTATGCTGAGAATAGACTAAAGACGGGCAATAACAAAGCAAACAGAATCCCTGCTAGAGATGCTGCTGACACTGATTGAGGATGTGGGGAGGTGGGAATACTAAGTGGTCCAATTCTTCATAATATTTTGAACATAGAGCAAATGAGATTTGGGATGTTCAACATATGAAAAAACAAGAAAGAAGAGTCAAGAATGCTGATTAGTTTGTGCAAGAGGAAACATAAAGTAGGCCACTGGCTATATAATGCACTTATTGTGCACCATATCCTTCTTCCAGCCAAGGCTGGGGTAAGTGCCCCATAATCAAGCACATACACACCAAATCCATAATTTCTTTAATGTGATTCCTAAATACCTCCCAAAGTAATATAAAGGATCAGGTCTGCAAAGTGAAGATGGTGCAATTCACAAACACTGGAAGAGTAACTTCACAAGAGAATTCAATTTCAACATGATACTACCCCTTCTAACATTCCTAAAGTGATTCCCAAGTGACACTTTGAGATGTCTAAGGATTTTTTTTTAATATTTATTTATTTTTTTAGTTTTCGGCGGACACAACATCTTTGTTTATATGTGGTGCTGAGGATCGAACCCGGGTGGCTCACATGGCAGGCGAGCACTACCACTTGAGCCACATCCCCAGCCCGTCTAAGGATATTTAACAACTTACTTCAAGAGGATCTATGATGTCACACTGCTCCCTCCTGTTTCTCATGCAGTGACTCCTCTTCCTCCGCCTCTAAGATAGATTCTCTCACCTCTGAAATCCTTAAACACTTTGTACTTGATTCTTTTTTTTTTTTAGAGAGAGGAAAGGGGGGGGGGAGAGAGAGAGAGAGAGAGAGAGAGAGAGAGAGAGAGAGAGAATTTATTTATTTATTTTAGTTCTCGGCGGACACAACATCTTTGTTGGTATGTGGTGCTGAGGATCGAACCCGGGCTGCAGGCATGCCAGGCGAGCGCGCAACCGCTTGAGCCACATCCCCAGCCCCAAAATTAACATTTTTATAAAGTAAGACAGGCAGATGAATGGTTTCTACTGTACATCAATGAATGGTGGGTGCCATAAGAATCAAGTACAGGGGCTGGGGATGTGGCTCAAGTGGTAGCGCGCTCGCCTGGCATGCGTGCGGCCCCGGTGGATCCTCAGCACCACATACCAACAAAGATGTTGTGTCCGCGGAGAACTAAAAAATAAATATTAAAAAAAAAATTCTTGGGGCTGGGGATGTGGCTCAAGCGGTAGCGCGCTCGCCTGGCATGCGTGCGGCCCGGGTTCGATCCTCAGCACCACATACAAACAAAGATGTTGTGTCCGCCGAGAACTAAAATAAAAAATAAACAAATAAATTCTCTCTTTCTCTCTCTCTCTCTCTCTCCCCCTCTCCTCTCTCTTTAAAAAAAAAAAAATTCTCTCTCTCTTAAAAAAAAACAAAAATGTTAATTTCTTGAAGACAATAAACTTTGTGTCAATCCAGATCTATTAAGCAGGTAATAAAGAAATGAGTTTTGAGGCTGGGGTTGTGGCTCAGTGGTAGAGTGTTTGCCTAGCATGCACAAGGCACTGGCTTCGATCCTCAGCACCACATAAATGTAAAATAAAGATACTGTGTTCACCTAAAAACTTAAGAATACTTTTAAAAAAGAAATGAGCGTTGAGACAATTTATGTCTTAGAACGAGTCCCAATTTTTTCTCCTCAAAACAACTTGCAAAAGTACACCTGTAATCCCAGTGGCACAGGAAGCTAAGGCAGGAGGATCCCAGCCTCAGGAACTTAGTGAGGACCTAAGCAACTTAGTGAAATCCTGTCTTAAAATTAAAAATAAAAAGGTGGGGCTGGGGTTGTGGCTCAGCAGTACAGTGCTCGCCTAGCATGCGCGAGAGGCCCTGGGTTCGATCCTCAGTACCACATAAAAATAAGTAAATAAAATAAAAGTATTGTGTCTAACTACAACTAAAAAATAAATATTAAAATATAAATAAATAAATAAATAAATAAATAAAAAAAAAGGTGTGGGGATATGGGCTCAGTGGTTAAGCACTCCTGGTTTCGATCCCTGGTATCTCCCCCCGCAAAAAGTACACTAGTTGTTCCTCAAAAAAATTCAACACAGAATTACCATATGATTATGGTAATACCATTTCTGAATATATATCCAATAGAACTGAAAGCAAGGACTTGAAGAGATATTAATACACCCATGTTCATAGCAGAATTATTAATAAAAGCAAAAAAGGGGAAAAATCCCAATGTCTATAGGCAGATGAATAAACATAATGTGGCATATATATATATATACATATATATATATATATATATATATATATATATATATATATACACATACATACAGCCTTTAAAAGTGAGAAAATTCTGACTCATGCTACATCATGGATGAATCTTCAGGACGTTATGCTAAGCAAAATAAGCCAGTTACAAATGTCAAAAAGAGTTTTATGAGGTACCTAGAGTAGTGAAATTTAGAAAAAAGCAGAATGGTGGTAGCCAACACTGGGGGATATAGAAGGAGAGATTTGTTTCTCTGGTACAAAGTTACAGTTGGGAAAATAAAACAATTCTAAAGAGATGGTGGTAAGAGCTGCAAAACAATGTGAATGCATTTAATACCACTAAAATATACTTTAAAATTATTTAAATGGTAATTTTACATTATGTGTATTTTGCCAGTTAAAAACTTTTTTAAAAAGCACACTGCTCCTTCTTTGTTCCCTAAACTTAGACAAGAGGCAACTGAAGTATAGGGTTAGGAGGCTCAAACAATAGTACCTGAGTTCAGACCCTGACAAAGGACATCAAATTTTCAATCCCTACTGGGAAAAGCACAAATCTAGAATTTAACTTCAGTTTAATTAATTAGAGACTCACTCAGAGTCATTGAATAATGATTCCATGCTTATTTTCTCATAGAAAATGTCAAAAACAAGTAATTCTCTTAATAGGGAAAGAGCTTCTAACAAAACCAGACAAAAACCTCATCTAATGTAGTTACCTATACATTAAATCTGCAATGTCCTAGAGCAACTCTCCAACACAGGATTAGAGGGCAATGCTACAGGAGTTATATAAAGGTTTCCTTATTCCAGACTTCACCTTACTCTCTTTCACCTGTAGTTATCTAAACTGCAACTTATTTTTTGTGAAGCTATGTTTATGTATTAGAACCATCTATACAGTGACAGCATTAAACGATGCAAGTGTTGAAGAAATTAAGAGCATTTTAGTCGAAAGTTTGAATTAAAAAAAATTGGGACTGGCACTGAACCTTGGTGGTAAATCTAGTGGTGCTAAGCTGTATCCTAGTTTTAATCCCCAGCACCAAAACCCAAAAATTAATAAGATTAATTTTAAAAAATAAAAACCTTTCATAAACAGATCAGTTGAGGAGACTGAAATGTAAACCCGACCTTCCTGTAATAAACCTCAACCTTGTGAAGAGCTTCCTCTCCCTCTGCATGGCTAACTGGGTTTAAAGTCCTAAGGCACCAAAACAGTCACCAAGTCTACCTACCAACCCACCACCCCATTGGTGCAAACGAAACACCGCCCCGCCGCCACAGTAACTGAACATCAAGGGAACTCCAGGAAAGGTTGTCCCCGGCCACATTTCTAGTCCCTGAAGACCCTCCGCCCCTCCCCCATACTACCGCCTCGGAAGCGTGGTAACAGCACCGGCTGCAGACACTCCTATGAAAGGTTCCTTGAGCACCTCATCCCAATAATTACAACCAGGAGATAAGTTCCAACGGCCATACACCCACTCTCCTAGTTGTATAGTGTCATCCACGCTACACGGAGCAAAGAAAAGACAACAGTTCTGGCCTCCGGCCCTGGGCAGAAGGCATGGCAAAGCCACAAGAGAACGTCCTGATACCTTTCCACAGCTTCCAGTCAATAGGGGCCCCTCCCACCCACCGAGACATTGGGGGCGGGGCAGATCTAGGAGCCGCAACTCCCAGCCAGACCGGACAGCGGGCTTTCCCGAGCACCGCCTCATTTCCAAAGAGGCGGAAACCCCGCGGGGGCGTAAGGGGAGTGGCATCGGCGTTCTAGACGGCCCCTCTGGCCAACCGGATCCCGAGAATGCAGAGGAACGGAGACTTCACGCCCCTTCCCTGCCGCGCCCAGAAGCCACAAGCTAGAGACCCTTTTCCAGTCCCCCTACCCTAGCAGAGGGCGGCCGCCAGCCCGAGGCTCCGCCCAGCCCGAGGACTGGAGGGGGGGTGGCCTGTCGCAAACAGCATTTAGCGCGCGCCAGCCCCGCCCCTTTCTCCACCATCGCACGCGCGCGCCAGCCCCGCCTCTGAGCGGCGGCGCGAGAGCCCGCCCCCTCCGCGCGCACCGGGACTACGCTCTCCTCCCCCTCCCGCACGGAGAGCTGCCCCGCTCCGCCCCCCGCCCCCCTCACACATCCACACACCTCCCGCCCGTCTGCTCTACGGGAAGCCGAGGAGGTCAGCCCCCCCCCAAAAATACACGCCCTCGAGTCCCGCGTTACCCGCCACCCAGGCTGCCGCCCGGAGCTCGGCCCAGCGTGCTCTCACCGCAAAGCTCCTTTGGTCGCTCAGCACTGCGTGTCCGTCTCAGCGTGAGCCTCGCACTCAGCAGGGAGGCCCCGAGAACGGCGCGGGACACAGGCCCGCCGAAGCGGGCTGGCAGTCTCCTCTCCTCTCACGAAGCGGTCACAGACCCAGGTGCCCAGACTGGGAAGGAGGGAGGGAGGGAGGGAGGGAAACTCCGAGGGGGGAAGGGGAGGGGGGAAGATGGAGAAACCGTCTCCGCCGCCTCTACCGCCGCGGCCGCTTCTCTGTTACCCGGGAAATCCCGCCCACTCCCCCGGCCCGCCCCGCCAAGGGAAGGCTCAGCTTAGCTCCGCCAAAGGACACATTACCCATCCGTCAAAGGCTTAACCAATCACTGAGCCACGCCTACCGACGTCCCGCCCCTTCCCCCTCGGCTGTGAGGGGAGGGCGAGCTGCTCACCTTCTCCACGCCCCTATTGGCGGGGAGCGTCCCTAACTCAACCCCGCCTATTGGAGACAGATTGCTGAATCCCACCCCCAAGGCACAATACTATTGGAGGAAGCAGGAAAGCTCCTCAAGTCTCATTGGAGAACACAAAGTAGCCCGCCCCGTGCTGCCTAAGCCACAGGCCTAAGAAATCGGCTCCCGCCTCCGCCGGTCATTGCATTGGAAGGCTACCTTTGGCTCTCACACCGCCTCAGGAAGGTAAGTAACCGATATGGGGTAAAATGTCTGTAAGTGAAACAGGCTCCTCCTACCACACTTGCCGGCCAGGCCCCGCCCCAAGAGTCGGATTGGATATCTTGACGCCGGTAGGAACCTCCATTGGACACCTCGCCTGTCCAGGAAGCTGATTCCGCCCTGCGCGAGGAGACTGAACCTGAGCAGTCCTTTTGTGGAATGTTTACACTAGAGAGTGAAGCCAGAGTTCGAAGGCCTGGGACAGGAGGTGACAAAGAGCTCAGCACCCGAGACCCGAGGCCCTGGGATCTAAAGGGGAAAGGCGGTAATACTACTGCTCTGAAGGACTCCCTTACCAAAACAATGAAAGAACCTCATCCTTCCCACCCTGTTATCTTCACAATTATACATGCTGTCTCCTTGTAAGCACAAATATCTAGAGCGGCCGGCAGCTCCTTTCAGTAAGTGGAGTATTGAACTAAGGCTTGGAGCCCAAGCCGAGAAATAACCGGGGGGGGGGGTGCCACCCGTACGATAGGGTGGCTGCACCTTAACTCTCTGAACACTCCCTGAACCTGAATATGTAGTCCTAAGAGGGCGGAGATAACCAAAGGGCGGCCCCTAAAAGCCACCGCCCTGACAAGCCTCCGGGAGGCGGGGCCTAATGTATTCCGCGATCTCTAGGGCAGACCTGGAGGCATCCTCAGACTGGAGGAACTCAAGATACGGAGGAAGAGACCAAAACAGGCCATGGCATAAATGAACCTTGAATATATTTACACTGAGAAAGGATAAAAATTTCAGGGTTGGGGTCAAAAGATAAGAAAAGCTGTTCACGGCCAGCGTACGTAGTTCCAGTTACCCTGGATGCTTGAAGCAAAAGAATCGCTTGAACCCAGGGCTTTGGTCTAGCTTGGGCAACAAATCGAAACCCTATCTATAAAAAGGGAGCTGTTTATCTCATCTTTGCCAAGGTGTGCTAATGGAAGTTCCTAGGTTCCCTGTGTAGATAATAATGCCTCCAATACATAGATTGACAAAGTGCTTGAGATACCTAGTTGCTTTTATTTATTAACCAAACAGGGCTTGGGCCAGACGCTGACTGGCCTTGCTTTGGGGGACGCTCTGGCGGCGTCAGGAGAGGGGGCGGGACTAGTCTTCCCGCTCTCTCCAGCAAAAAAGATACATTCCCCATCGACTTGAATTCCTCAAAAGGCCCCAGTGAACTCAATTCTTAGATCCAATACTGTCGTCCTTCCGCAATTCCGCGGAGACGGCCCCAAAAACGAGGGCTGGCAACAGGTGGGTCCGATTTCCAAGGAGGACTTCCAGCCGCGAGGCCACAGCAGTGAGCTGTGAACTCCACGAGTGGCCGACAGGTGGGAGCAGCCTTTCGCCAGTAACCTCCGGACAAGGCACTAAAAAGTAAGGACTAAAGAAAGCGACCCCAGGTGGCCCTCGGAGCCTCATAAACTCTCGGAGGTTATTAAGACGCGATATCCAGCACTCACCAATGGCTACCTTTTAACTCCGGCCGCCTTCCTCCCCTAGACTGGGTACCACATGGCAGTCTCACCTGGACATCAAAAACCACTCTGAACCAGCGCCAGAATTAGGCCGCCCTCATATCCCCTGACCACAGGGGACGGGCTGCCCTGGATCTTGCCTAAGGTTTCAAACCAAGGTGGTCAGAGCTTTAGATAAAGCCAACTACTGACGCGGCTGTCTTGCCCAGAGTAGAAAAGACAAAGCTATCATGGGCAGCCTTCTCGAGCTTTTAAGCTCAGGAAAGTTAAGGAGCGTGGAAACAGCCAGGCCACCACATAAATTTAGTACTTCTCCCTGGCCCGAGAGGGGAGAGCCCACGCCCTCAAATCAACGCCTCAAGAACCCCAGAGCTACGCGCCCCAAATCCACTCCACCCATAATCCCCGAGCTTCAGTCACCCCGAAGTCTACCAGATCTCCAGCCTCAGAGGAATCTTTGTGTGCCTCCTCGTATCTCCCCGCCCCCCTCGCCAAGGGCGCCGAGTCTAGGACTTCCGGGCGGGAGGGCAGTTGGAAGGAGCTAGGCGGGCCTCACACATGTGCAGAGCGCGCTCCCAAGCGAAGGGAGAAGGGCGGAGAACACGGCTGGACTTCCCCCTCCAAGCTCCCTCTGCGGGAGAGGCGGGCTTATCCATTCCTCCAACCAGACGCAGGGGCGGGACCTTGCGCTGCACGTAGGCCAGGAGAATCCTCCTCCGCCCTTCACGGGGTGGGGGGGGAGAATCCTAGCAACTTAAACTCCAGCCCAGCCTCCGGATAGGCGGAGCTCAGGAGAATGCCATCCAATCCATATCCGAGATGGGAAAAAGGGACTCTCTCCCAACCAGTGGAAGACAAGAGGAGGCGGGGGTTCTTTAGGAGCCTGAGGTGGGTGGAAGAGAGGAAACAGCCCCGCCCCACGGGTCCTCTCCAGGCCGGTTGCACAAGGCACCGGCGGAGTAGATAGTAAACAGTCTGGGCCGAGAAGTGGAGGCAGGGGTAGCCCCGCAGCACTCCAAGGAGCGGTCTTTCGTTTCTAGTCCCATCGCTGCGCCGCGAGACGCCGGTGCTCCGCCTCTCCAACCGCGGCCGCCATCCCGGCTGACAGGCGCGCCCCCTGCGCCCCTCCCCGCCCGCTGATGCATTTCCTTTTCCCGATTCTGAACGTGGAGACTGTTTTCCCAGTTTCCGACCTTCACTGCCCCTTTCAGACCACCCCCCCAACCTTGTGGGCGCGCATACTAGCCCCCGCCCCCTCCTGAGTCTTTCTGCCCGCCGCGGAACCTCGCGGGAAGAGGGAGCCCGGCAGTCCGGCATGGTCGGGGGAGGGGAACGGAGCAACAGCAGCGGCCGCCGCCGCCTTGGGGTGGGCGGGGAAGGAGGCAGCTCCATGTTTGCAAGGGGATCAGCTGGGGCTGCGAGTCGAATCCGCCGAGCTCCTGGAGGTTTTCCACACCCCCGGCCTGAGCTCTGCGCCGGCCCGCGGCCTGACGGACTCCGAAGCCGAATGTTGGCTCGACTGCCATGGCCCAGGAGTTCAGGGAGCCCAACGCAGCACGCGGGGCTAGTGGCGAGGCGCAGGCGGCTCTTTCCGGCACCTCTCCCGCCCCCAAGGTCCCCTCCCGCAAGTCCGGCGTTGCCCCCGCCCCCAGAGTCCTTAACAACCGCGGGCCCAATGCGCCCGCGCCTCTTCCGAGCGCGCCCACCGCCCCCTACGACAAGTTTGCCGGCAGAAACAAAACCTTCCGGCGGCTGCCGCCCTTGCTGGCGTGGTTACCCGGGAAAGCGGCGGGCCGCGGCTCGCTAGCTTAACTCTAGCTCTCGACCAACTCCGGGCGCCAAGGGATCGGTGGGCCCGGCGGACCAAGCTCCGGCCGCCGCTCCCTGCCAAGCCCGCGCGCCACAGCCAGGCCCCTGTTCCAGTCAATGCACAGAACCCCCTTTTTTACAAAACATTTCTTTAAAAAAATAACCGGAGCGGAGGATCTCCTACTGTCGGCCCCAATCCCCAGTGCGCCGCCTAAACCTACCAAAACAGACTGCTCAGTGAAATAAACTAGGCGGCGCGGCCGGCGCATGGGCGACCCCAGGCCGGGCATATTCCCTCCCCTCGGCTCCAGCCGGGCTTGGAAACACACACACTGGCGAGCGGGCGGCGCCAAGACTCTCTTTCGTGGCCTGCCCCTCGCCTACCTCGGCTACGGGACTCCGAGCCTCCCCCCGCCGAGTCCCAGGACCCGCAGCGCCCACACCGCATCAAGCCAGCCAAAACGAAAGGCTGGCGAACTAGCCCCCCAAACGCCCGAGATTAGGGGGACCAAATTAAAAGCAGCTGTTTAACATACCTTCCGAGCCCGGCGAGGAGTACTGAATGGGGGGAACGCCCCCCACGGGCTATTGGCTCCCTGGCGCTCACGTCAGTCACCCTCGGCCCACCTCCTCTCCTCGCCCCGCCTCTTCCCCCTCCCTCCAAGAAAAAAATAAAAATAAATAAATTAAATCAGCCGCGAGTGGGAGGTGCAACTGTGGTAGAGGCCCCCGTATCTCGCGCACCGCCGGACTAGATCCAGGCCTTCTGGGATCGGAGATCGGCATGGTGGAAACTGAGAAGGTGCCGGACCCCCATTTCCTTCACGTACACGACCCTTTGAAGCTGGGTAGGGAGAAACGGAGCTCCCTAGCGACTGGCTGAAATGTCCAGACTCCCCAGGCTCTGTGACCTAAGTGTGTCCGGCCCACACTGCGAGGCACCTAAAAATGAGCAATGCAATAGGAAAGCTTTGCATCCAGGGCAACAGGCACTTGTATGAGCACCTAGTGTGGGGAAGGCTAACATTCCCAATGTACCTGCTGCTGGGTGCAGTTATACACTAGCTGAGATGCACACTCTACCCTCCAAGGGTTCTAGATCCAGTCGAGGAAACTGATGCCAAAGGAATTGAAGCAAGGTAGGAATGTATATGTAAATAAGACACCCTTAGGATACCAGAGCAGGGAGATTCCTTGCAACCAAAGAAAACTGGAGGAAGTGTGTTTAATGTGAGGTCTGAAATATTTTATCAGAAATGGAGGGGCAAGTTATTTTCAGTAAAGGACACAAAGGAATAGATAGAAAACTTCAAATGTGGATGTAGTAGTGAAAAACAGGCTTTGAAACATGAAACCACTGAAAGACTTTAAAAACCTGGTGAAAATTCTGAAATTCCACAGCAGAATGTGCCAGCAGCATGATCATAGGACCATAGGCCCAGAACTGTGGTATAAGATGTTCAACATTCTACCTAGCAGCTTGATGGATTCTGAGGGTGGACCGACCAGGCACCAAAGCAGGCACACAAGCTGTTTTAATCCAATAGTGGGTTTGGAGAATACTGATGTACATCTTGTGTGAAGAATAGGTTGTAGAAACCAAGTTTTCTTTTTTCCTCCCAATCACCGAATCCAGAGTGTTCCCCACCTTCAGCGGGTTTCAAGTCAAATCTCTGAGTCAGATCCTTCCATGCATCATTTGTTGTTTATCATAACTTCCAACTAAAAGGAGTTTGTGAGTTCTGAGGGCATCCCACATGTCTGTTCAAGAGAGCTGAGTCTAGAGCCAGGATGCACACTGTGTGGACAAGAAAGATTTGTTGAGACACTAAAGAAAGTTAGTGCGGATATAAGGTGCAATATGCAGAATGTGAAGGGTCTTAGAATCCTGTGGGCAGATGGGGGCCTGTCATTTAGGAGAGTGTCCCAAAAATTCAGGTGGCAGCTAATGACTACTTGACCAGGACGTGGCAGTGGATAAGAAGACTAAAAAGGAGAACCATGTTTGAGAAAGACTTAAGGGCAGTGGTTGACTTATTCAATGTGGATAGTAAGGAAGAAGCAGCCTGTGGGGTTTTGTGGGAAATGGAAGAGGTTTCTATATGATGTTATAGTCTGAGGTAAATCCCTTCCTTTGGGCCTCAGTTTCCCTGTGAAATGGGGGTGGAAATTGGAGTAAAAACATTGGCTCTATGGACCCTTCCCTCCTTCAGAGTCCATGTGGGAAGCTTGCCTCAAAGGAGAGAAAGCAAGTGAGAAGTGCTAATTTGAGGAGAGTAATAGGTCATCCCAGCTGGAGTTGGGAGATTGGAATGTGAGTAGTAGCTTGGTGGGATCACTGAGGGAAAGGGTATGGAGGAGAAAGGCCAGGAGATAAGGACTACGTATTCAGTGGGAGGCCACCAGAGCCATGGAAGTAGAGGTCCATCCTCCTTAGGGTGAAGGTCAGTCACAATTTCCTTTATCAGGACAGAGTTCCCTGAAATCTGGATCCCCACTTCAGATTCCTGCTGTTTCTCAAGGGACTCTGCCTTAGGTAAAGGCACAATAGATGCTGTGTTAATGTGATAAGAGGCAGAGCAGGGGGGCAGAAAAAACACTTGTCTGGTTGCTTTTTTGCAGGGCTGAGGATTTGAACCCAGGACCTTGTGAATACTAAGTTAGTGCTCTAGCACTGGGTCACACTCCCAACCCGAAGAACACTAGTCTGGATGTTGCCTGGTTGTCATTTAGTCCCTTATCTGTGAATTAGCCTCCTCTCGTGTATAAGGGGATAACATAGGAATCCTTGCCATTATGAGGATCAAATGTGATAAAATGTACCCTATCATCTGATGATATTCTATGCTTCTGTGAAGGCCAAAGACCCAAGCATTTGGCTATGACCTTGGGCAACAAGTGGTGTGCTATAGATGAAGTTATATGTAGAGGATTTGAAACCCAGTTCCCCCAACTCAGAAAATCAGACTTTGCTGACACCACCCCCAACCGCCCCCCCCCAACATTGAGCTGCTCCAGGACAGCCATTCTATCTCACTTCTGGGCCCCCAGGGCTCACAGCAGTCAAGCACAGGAGGCCTTTGGAAGAGGTCCAGTGATTGTTTCTGGCTAACGCCGACATCGGCACAGCACAACCAAGTCCCAGACTTTTTGGGAAGTGAATCTGGTTTGTGAACATTGTCCCTGGCTGCACTGAGGGTTGCACCCATCTTCCCTCCCTCCCCACTATACCACTGAGAACAAAACTGAATGGATCTGAGGATCCATGGAGAAACCACATGGGAGTTCTGATTCCCAGGCCTCTTGTGTGTGAAATTTCCCATAGGATTTATGAGTTAGAGGCTATTATCATTATTTATAGATAAGCAAACTCAGGCTCTGAGTAGAATGACTTGCCCATGTCAAGTCAACCAAAGTAAAATCTATCTGGATCCAAATCGTGAGTTGCGTCCACTTCCCCATAGCTGTCTCCATACATACTCAGGCTGGTGATCCATGTTGTGGCCTTGAGAAATACCTTACCTCCCCTCCTGCTCCACACTCCTAACCTCTCTAACTCCAAGAGCAATTTGTCCCCAACTTGTTCTAGATAATCTCTGACCCCTTCCAAAAAATTATCCTCAAAGCAGCAAGATTTGTCTCCTAACCACATACATGACCTCAACTCATTACACATAAAATCCAAACTATCACACCCCTTAGTCTCTCACATGCATCATACATGCACTCCCTCACTCTTAAAAAGGACTCATTCAGTTTTTTAAGGTACTCATGGTAGGTAGTAATTAAGATATTTAGGCCAGGTACGGTGGCACATGCCTGTAATCCGAGTGACTCAGAGGCTGAGGCAGGAAGACAGCAAGTTCAATGCCAGCCTCAGCAACTTACACCCTAACCAACTTAGTGAGACCCTGTCTCAAAGAGGACTGGTAATATAAATCAGTGGTTAAATGCCCGTGGGGTCAATCCCCTCCATACCGAAATAAATAAATAAAAGCCCTGGAGCAGGCCTAAAAGACCAAACAATTCTACTATGTGAATAAACTCCATCTCTCTCGAAATCTGCTAGCTTAGGTTGTATATATTCTATTTCTGATTTCAGGGGAGCCTTGGGAACTAGGAATATTTTAATAGATTTAAAGACTGCTACTCCTTACTCCCTTGAAATGTCTTCCCCTCGCTGAGAATTTAGTTTACCTCTGTGTCTAAATCGGGAAATTACATATAATAGTATGTTCCCGAATTTATCAGGCTTTATGTGATCCTCCTGCCTCAGCCTCCTGAGCTGCTGGGATTACAGGAGTGTGCCACTGCTTCCAGCTGGTGACTTTTTTCTTCCTTTTTTAAGGCTGCAGGTTCTTTGTTCAAAATCTTATTTAGGAAATTGGGCTGGGGATATAGCTCAGTTGGTAGAGTGCTTGCCTTACATGCACAAGGCCCTGGGTTCAATCCCCAGCACAAAAAAAAAAAAAAAAAAAAAAAAAATCTTATTCAGGAAATAAAGGTAGGCCTTGTTTTAGTGAGTTGAGTGAGCGGCATAAGCACTGAGATTTCTACACCTTCACCTCAAATTCATGCCTCCTCTCTGATAGCCCTGCCAATTAGAGACCTCTAGTCAATCCACATTTCTGAATGCTGTTCATTCTAGCCACTTCCTACCTCTCAGCAGCTTATGATAATGCAGCCAGACCTTGTCCTCAGCTACCTCTGCCTGTTAGTGTCCTTCAGGAGCTTTTCTTCCTTGACCTGGAATCCCCTAAATGTTGGTGGCTTGGAAAGATCTATCCTTCTTACCTGTCTCATGCTTCACTGACCTCACCTATTCCCCAGATTCGCCTACAAAAAAAAAAAAAAAAAAAAAAAAAAAGTCCTGCTGGGCACAGTGAGACATTCCTGTAATCCCAGCGACTCTAGAGACTGAGGCAGGATTGAAAATCAGGCCAGGCCTTGGCAACGTCATTAGACCCTAAGCAACTTATGAGATCCTATTTCAAAAAAAAAAAAGACTGGGACATAGCTCAGAGACAGAACACCCCTGGGTTTGATCCCCAGTACCAAAAATTAAAAATAAAACTAAGTCCCAATTTGACATATGTAGCTAGGTATGTACCCCAAACATCAGACTCTATACTTTCACTGGTTGCTTGCCACAAAAATGGTGTTTGGTCTTTACTTTTATAATTTTGGGTACAGGGGATTGAACCCAGGGGCACTGAGCTACATACATTTTGTTGTTGTTTTTTGTTTTTTGAGATAGGTTCAAAGTTGCTCAGGCTGGCCTTGAACTTCTGATCTTTCTGCATAAGCCTCCAAAATCATTGAGAATATAGTGTGCACCACCACACCTGGCTGTAAAAGAGTTTATTAAAAGTCAAGGAAGGGGCTAGGATGGTGGCTCAGTGATAGAATGCTTGCCTAGCATGTGTGAGACACTGGGTTCAATTCTCAGCATCACATAAAAATAAATAAAGGTCCATCAATAACTAATAAAATACTTAAAAGTCAAGGAAGGACAAGAATGGTGGTGCATGCCTGTAATACCAGAGATGCCGGAGGCTGAGGCAGGAGGGTCACAAATTCAATGCCAACCTCTGCGATTTAGCAAGACCCTGTCTCAAAAAGAGCATAGGGGTAAAGCACCCCTGGGTTCAACTCCCAGTACTAGGAAGAAAAAAAAAAAAATTAAAAACTCAAGGAAGAAAGCCAAGTATAATAGTACACATACATAGTCCCAGCTTCTCCAGAGCCTGTGCTAGACCTGTGGTGACTACCTTCTCTCTACATCTCCCTGTCTTGCTTTCCTAATTTAATTATCATAGTTCTAACAGCTAAGAGGAACATATTACAGGAGGATCACTTGAGTCCAGGAGTCAGATATCTGACTATGCATTTTGCAAAACCCATAGAATTGTAAACAAAAACATCACAGTGATGCAAGATATTACTTAAAGGGGCAACTGGTTGTGGGGAGAGTGAGTACATGGGAACCCTGTTATTTTCTATGAGCCTAAAATTGCTCTAATAGATCAATTAAAAATAATAAAATTACAGACACATTGAGTGCATACCTCCATTTCCACTAGTTGTTTTTTTTTTTTTTCTCCTTTTTGTACCAGGGATTGAACCCAGGGTGCTTAACCACTGAGTCACATACTCAACCCTTTTTATTTTTTAATTTGATCCCAGGCAACATAATGAGATCCCATCTCAAAAAAAGAAAAGACAAAATAAAACAATGATCGCACAAGATGACTCCACCCCTTAGCTCTGCTGTGCATCTGGCCAGCCTTGAGATTACTTAGGACAAGTTGCTAGATTCTGATGCAGGGAAATAGTAGAGGGAAATGAGCTGTGCTAGACCTGTGGTGACTACCTTCTCTCTACATCTCCCTGTCTTGCTTTCCTAATTTAATTATCATAGTTCTAACAGCTAAGAGGAACATATTACACAAAATGTTGAAAAGGCACCACAGTTCCTAGCCCTTATACAACACCCCCTAGTTAGGATTCTAGTGTACTTAGCTATGCCCCCCCACAGGGCCTGAAAAATGTGGGGTTTTCACACTGCTGCATGTCAGATTTATCTGAAACAGGAGGAAGAATATGACAGCTATGGAGAAAGAGTGGTGGAGAGTAAACAGGTTTGAGTGCTACGTTTCCATTCGTGGAAAAGACCTGTCTTCTCTGTAGTCAATTAAGAGTATAGTCCCAAATACTTGATATTCACAAGTGTTGTGTGATTGTTAACGATGGGGCAGATACCACCCAAGTTGGTGGGAGCATTAATTCCTGCCCTTGGTAAGCTAACAATAGCCCATGAGAAGTGACCAAAGCCTGAGACAAAGATCTAAGACATAGGTGAGACGCTCTGGGACCCTTGATTAGTTCATTCCTTGGCTTTCAAATACCCTGTCTGACCCATAAGAAGCAACAGAAAAACCATAAATGCTTAGGGGCTAGTCTTAGATATTACAGAAGAGACCTAGCCTATTTTCTATTTAAGTTGGGGGCAAAAGGGAAGAGAACTGAGGGAATATAAAGAAGTGACAACAACTTCAAAATGGGGATTTGGAAAGCAAGCTAAAACAGGAGAGTACAAGTGGGAGCTGATTCATCGAAAGGGAGGGCCTGATAGTTCTTCCATGGGTATTTGCTATATCTCACAAAGAACTAGTCCCCTAATAGGACCATCCAGTGCAGCCCCCTTCTTTGATAGAGAGAAGCTAGGACACTAGGACTTGGCTGGGTTGAGTGGTTAAGACTCAAAGCCACAGAAAAGTTGTCACTCTAGGAAGATTTTTCTCCCTAGCTTGTGTGTCTCAGCTCATCACTTTTCAGTTCTTCAACTTGGTAACAAGCATTTCTCTATGTGTTTCTGGTTGTCTCTAAAGATGGGAAGCATCCTTTGAGGACAGAAACCACATCATAAGACCATGATGCTAAATAGTCCAGTCTCCCAAGAAAAAGTCCTGTTCATGTCATTTGCCTGCATATTGTCACATAAAGACTGACAATGGTGAGCCTCCTAGGCTTAAAATACTGGGATATCCTTCATCTTAGTAGTTCCATCCTTTTTAAGAGGGAAGGACAGGATGAAGACAGCAATACAAAAAGAGAGGATAGTGGGAATCTCTCTTGTGCTTAAAGAATTAAAAACCATGAGAACGTTAAAATAAGTCAGGATTTAGTCAGAATAAGTCAGGAAAACAAACAATCAAATCAGAAGTTTACTTGTCTCCTCTGAACATTTTTCTCATGCTTTGTTCACTAAGTCACCTGTATGAGAACCTTGACTTCCTGAACAGATTCTAGGGTGCCCGTGGCTTCTCCTTCCTTCACCTTCTTTAGTGCCTCCTAGCATAAATAGATTCAAGCTGGCAAAAGCTACAGCAAGGGGTGTTGGTGTGCATCTATAGTCCCAGTTATCTGGCAACATAGCAAAACATTGACTTAAAAAAAAAGAGAGAGAGACAGTTGGATATAATTGGTGCATGCCTGTAATACCTGTACTCAAGAAGCTGAGGCAGGAAGATCTGAAGTTGGAAACCAGCCTGGGCAAGTCAAGGACACCCTTTGTCCAAATAAAATTTTCAAAGGTGAGGTGGCTGAGGGTGTAGCTCTGTGGTAGGGCACTTGCCTAGCATATGTAAGGCCCAGGATCACAAACAAAATAAAACAAACAAAAATCTCACTACAAATAAAAAATGAGAGTGACAGGGACACTACTGAACTCTTTTTTTCAGGGTTTTACTGAACATTCTAGTAGACATCAATTGGCTAATACTCCAGAGCCAGGGAATGTGAACTAAGTCAGCTGTTCCCAAACCTGGATCATTCTGTCACTCAAACCATCTACTGGGTAAGCCCAGGAATCAGCAACGAGGAACTGAATTTATAGAGCAGCTGGATTATAGCCTCTTCAAACAAATGATAGTTTGAGATTACCCGCTCCAAACTTTTTATCATTAATGCTGTTTCATATATATTCCACCAATTCTGCGTATTCCCCTGACTTTGTAACAGATTTCGAAGAACCTGTGTTCACTTCTTACACTAGCTTGCCCCCCCAAAATGGACGCTCACCAATAAAAAAAAAAAGTATATATATTAAAAAAAAAAAAAAAAAGATTAGAGGCTCATCCAGGGCAAGAACTGGTTTAATCTGCTCTATTCTTTTAACTCTTGATTAAAGTAAGAAAATCAAGAAAAATTTGTTGGCAGATCAGGAGAAGGATTCTTTGAGGGCACCTAGAGGAATAGGTACTTGGGAGTGCAGGTTCTTAACTATAACCAATTAATTTTCCTGTTTCAATTCTTTTGTCAATACGTACTTCAAATGGTTGTGGAGAGCAGAATATATAGAAAGTACTCTGAACAGTACCTGGAATGGAGTAAGCAACCTGTAAATGTTAGTGGTTATTATGATTATTATCATTATTACTCCAGTATTTGCACTCTCTAGGCTAGAACTGCCCAACTTGGTATGTTGTCACTGTCCAACAGGAAGTAGCTACAAGATATGGAAGAGTTCCTACAGGGACAAAACTTCCTAGTTCCATTCTGAGGTAGGTGCAATACAAATTACTCCAGATTTTCCCACAAAGACCAGTTTCCTGGGAGAATAACCCTTTTGGTATTCTGCAAATAAAGAACATGCCAAGAGTTCTTGTCTGGGAGACAACAACCCTGTCATCCTTCTAACCCACTATAAGGAGGATGGATACAAGATTATCTACCTAGATTTTTAAAATTGCTTATATTCTGAAAGGAGAGCTTCTCTGACACAGTGGAAAGACCAAAGTCTTTGTAAAGCAGAACAACTTGAGCTCTAGTTCTAGAGCAAATCACTGTAAATCACTGTTTCCCTCTGGACCTCACCTTCTTCATTTATACAGAAATAGGAGAGGGGTGGATAGCAGAAGGGAGGGAGGATAATATCTCACTGGAATGCTGTAAAGTTTCAGTCAGGTCATGGGGGACAAAGCATTTAACACTGAGCTTAGCACACAGCAAGCACTCAATTGGTGCTGGTCCCTTCCCTTTGCCTAAAGCTAAAGTGTTAGCCTAAAGACAGGTGGGTGGTTGTCAGAATTGAGTCTCAGATACTGAAGTCTTGGGTATCTGGCTACCTCCCCATCCATCCCAGACCAGTTCCTGGATCCCCTCCTCACCTTCCCAGCCCACTAAATTGATGAAGCTAAAAGGGTTTGATCATGTTGGTATATTTATATGTAAATACAAAACTGTATCACTGAAGATATTGAATATGAACATTACAATTATTTTCTGAATCTGACTCAGTTCATTGATGTTAAATACAAAATGAAATGATTGTAAAAAATAAGAATATACACATTCAAAGAGCTTATTACAGTATAAAATTATTGAGGTTTGATCAGCTGCCAACCTCATCTTCTGTAATGGGGGACGAAGGTTTGGAGGTTCCAGGGTGTTCTTGGGAATGTAGAATGTTGGGGGCTCTTGATTCCATCCCTGGCACATCAGGTTGCGTAGGCTAGGAGCAGGCAGGAACAGGTTGGGTAGGAAGGATTTGACTGATTGCAAGGGACCATCTCACCCAGCCAGGGGCTAAGCTTTTTATTGGCACAGGACCCACACAGTTTGAGCTCTAGGGTCTGGCAAGCTAGCAGGCATGGAGAGATGAGCATCTCAGTAGATAGGGCCATGTTGTATAAGAAAAGGAACCTTCAAACAAAAGAAAAAGGGACCCAAACTTGTTTTCCCAAGAAGGGATTCTCATAGATTACTCTCTCACACATTGGGCTCCCTTTTTTTCCTCGTAGGCTTCGTACCGATTGCTTTTGGCTCTGAATGCTAAATGAATTCATTTCTACCTGCAGTCCTCCACTTGGGGGAGTGAAAGAAAAGACAGGGTCTGGAATCACAGTGGAGGTCTGTTCTCAAAGTCATCAAAGTAAACAGCAAAACTGTTAGATAAGGACAATTCATGCTGAATTAAATCAGTGTCACCATAAACCAGTATTCTTGGCTCCAACAGGCAGAACCCAAAAGGAAAGAAGTCATTATTTAAGGATTAGGGCCTATGGAAGGAGAAGGGAGGAGATGTGTGTGTGTCGTCTTCCATCACTCTGATGTCTGACAACAGGAGCCATGATCCCCAACCCTGATAGTCCAGGATAAACAGCAAGGTCTAAGAAGCAAGGAGTTCTGAACCATAACACAGAGCCCCAGAAATGTCTACAAAGAGTATCTGTGTATATATGTATTTATAGGATATGACCATATTATCACATACAATATATATTATATACACACATACATATGGACCCATACACATAAGTGCACATATGCACAGGTGCACACACACAGAATGACAAAAAGGACTGGAATATACGCCCTATGTATAAACGTGCTTGGCACTCGGGACAATCTCTAGATTATGTAACTTGGTCAAGCTCTCTGAGCACAAACCTCCCCATCAAATCCTAGCAAAGGGAAGGAGTGGAAGAGAGGAGACCTCCAGAAAAAGAATGGCATTGGGAAAGGGGGAGGGAGTTTCCTTCCCCACTTACCTCAGGGCCCCTGGCAAAAATCAATAGCCACAATTTGGTTTTAATAAGGCACAGTTCGATAGCAGGTGCTAGGAATTAAGAACACATTGTTGTTGGCCCTTTCTAGTGGCAATTTCACCACATCTATCTAGCCAAAAGGAAAGGCTGCCTTGCGTGCAACACGTGCGCCAGGAGACACGAGAAAGAGGTTGATCCATGGCTTCAGCAAAACTGATGGCAACCTATAGGCTCAGCGGTGTCCAGGGTAGTTGAAGGAAGGCTGGCCAGCAGGAAGAAGACTTGTAGGACAGTTACTGCCCCTCCATGGCCAGTAGACTGTGGCCAGAGGGCACCATTCCCTCCTTCTCTGCAAACTCCAGGATGGCTTTGTAGCAAAAATAGTACTGCTCAGGGGTCTGGATGCTGAAGGCCCTCTGGGTCCTCATGCGTGATACTGTCTGGAATACATTAAGGGTGCCAAGCTCCTCCAGCTGTGCCAGGCAGATGTCCAGCGAGCAGAAGGTACCTGAAGAAAGAAAGAAAAGGTCATGTCTGGCTTACCTCCCTTATCTCCCTCCCTTCACTAAATAACCCAGGCAGGATTGGATGAGTGAAATCAAAGGCAAGATGCCTCTTGGCAGGAGGCCAGATATCCTCAGGCTGGAGGACTCAGGAAGGAGGTCACAGAGTACTGAAGGCCAGAGAAAAGCAAAAGCCTCCTGTCTCTCAGGACACACATGGGGTCAACAGGATAACAAAGGTAGGTAACAAAGAGGAATGTATCTTCAATCTAGGACAAAGTGACAGTACTCCCACACCCAATTTCCAGACACTCTGTATCTTCTCCACAGAGGCCTAACACAAATCTATCCTTCATAACTTTCTCCCAAAGGGACCTGTGAACTAGAAAGTCCAGGAGTTCTTGCTGTGTACATTCCCTTAAGGCAAAAGCTACTACCTGACTTCCAGACAACAGAGTCCAACACAGGGTGGAAACCCAGCTGGAAAAAGGGAATGTGAAGGAAGCAGCAACTCAGCTAAGCTCTCTGGAACACCCAGAGTGATGAAGATAAAGCGTCAGGGTCAGAAGATAACCATGGCAATGGAAAGTATAAAACTTCAATCCCTAGTGGGCTTGGTTTATAAAGTAAACATTGTGGCCACCACCTAGCATTAGGGATAACCAAAAGGATATTAAAGAGCAATTTTCATAGCAATTTACCACCAAATGAGTTCTTTATTGCAATCACAAATGTGGTTGAACAGCTTTGTTCTTCCTTCCAACCCCTAACACCTCAGGATATACCAAGCGGTGCATTAAGTATATTACCTGTCCTGCCAATGCCTGCACTGCAATGTACCACAATGGGTGGCTCAGGACACTGTCCTTTGGAGCGTGCTCCCATACTGCTGACAGCAAGGCTCTGCTGGCTTCTGACCACTCTCAAGAAGTCAATGAGGGAAGCTGCTGAAGAAGGGACACCATAATCTGGCCAGCTCAGAAACTGGAAGTGGGTCACCTGGCGTTTCTGCCGCTCCTTAGATGAAAAAATGATGCAAAAGTTAAGGAGGTAATTTCTATCTGCCCCTGACTACCTTGGATTTTGTTAGATTCTCAACACTCTGCCAAGGGCTCCCTTCTACCACAATTGCTTCTCTACTGCAAATCTAAAGGAAGGATTAAATGTTTGGAAAGGGTAGAATTGCTGCATTGCAGGATCCACTTTTCTTATCCTGAAAGTTTTACTCTTTGTAACACCACTGTTATGTTGAAATAATATTACTATATTGGCTCTGAGTTGAATATTCTCATTTTGTACCCAGATAAACAGCAGCATATAACCTGCCTGGAACTTTATCTATTACCTCTAGAAATTTTCTTTACAGAAAGAGTTCTATCCCCAGCTTCAAAGGAATAAAGAGAAACCCGGATTTACCTCTGTGTTGTGAATTTCTAGTGTTGTTTTCTTATAATGGTTCATGTTCTCCACACCTAGATTGGTCACCGTGAGGAAGCCAAATCGAATCCGAGAGTCTTTTTCTAAAGGCCAGTACTGGCCACACTTTCTTCTGCCACCTTCCTCAAAGCTGAACACACACAGAGCAAGGTAAACCTCCATCCTTCCTCTTCAAAGCAACAAGCCCACTCCCCCAATGACCTATTGTACCTATAGACAGAAATGTCATGTCCTGCTTTGCCTCTAACTTACACATTGATTCTTAGCAGAAAATAAAAACCTCTTAATTTTAAGCAGATGTAAAAGCAGGTAAAGTTTCTACATGTGCTCATTTAGCAGACACTTTGTGCACTTAATGTTTCATTTGGTGTCTTTTCTAATACTTTTTGGTACATCTCACATATCTGGGATAAACTCTAGTACACAAAGAGACAGCAGAGAAATATGGTGGGTCAGACAGAACTCTCTGGCCTATTACCTTAGCCACTGTTTATTTATTCTTCTCCAATTAAGACCCCTGCCTAACAAAGGAGTGAGAAAGACATAGGTCTTGGATGCTAGAGGCAGGTTTATGAAAAGGCATTAAATCCACATTATCATTATTCAGTGGTCCTAAATTACTCCAAGGTGAGACTTCTCCCACTATTACCTCTCCAAACAGAAGCAGCTGTAACAGTGCCTTCAAGAAGGCAACTGAGCAAACATTTCCTTCCTCCTCATCTGAAATAGGTTATAATTATCATAATGGCAATGATAATATTAATTAAGTTAATTCTTTAAATTTGGCAGATTTGCACACAAAAATTTCAAAAACCTTCCTTTATTTCGAGCTTCCTGCTTGACCCACTGTTTTACCTCCTTTTTTTCTCTTCCCCCACAGGTGGAAATATGGATGAGCAAGAAAATGGTCAAAAGTAGCTGAAGTACACACACAAGTAATCCTGGTGATTCAAGAGGCTGAGAGGCAGGAGGATTGCAAATTTGAGACTAGCCTCAACAACTTAGCAACATTCTGTCAAAGAGCTGAGGCTGTAGCTCAGTGATAAAGCAATGCTGGGTTCAATCCCTTATAATATGTGCACACACACACACACACACACACACACACAGGAAATGGACAGCAAAAGGGAACCGATTTAGTACCCAGGAAGACAGAGCCTATCTGGAAACGGGTCAGATTCAAGATGAATTGTCCTTTAGTGGACAAGGCCAGGACCTCAGAGGCTATCACAGGCCCAGGGTCACAAGAGCTATGAATTATAAGCATTAAAAAGTAAGATCTCTGGGCTGGGGCTGTGCCTCAGAGGTAGCTCACCTAGCACATGTGAGACCCTGGGTTCAATCTTCAGCACCACATAAAAAATATCTATCTAACTCTACCATAACCTGAGTTGTTAACTCTACATCAGTTAAGAAAAAGCTAAGGTAACTAACTCTTATTTGGTATTTTGCTGTTTTGTTTTGAGTGTTTATGTGCATGCACATGTGTTGTGCTGGGAATCAAACCCAGGACCTTACATATGCTAGGCAAACACTCTACCACTGAGCTATATTCCCCAGCCCCAAGTATTGCTAACTCTTTGCCGTCACATTCCAACACTTCAGTTTCTAGGAGCTAAACTTCCTTTTCTTTTTAAATATTTTTTAAATTGTCAATGGACCTTTATTTTGTCAATTTATTTGTTATGGTGCTGAGAACCGAATCCAATACCTCACACATGCTAGACAAGTGCTGTACCACTGAGCCATAACCCCAGCCCCTAAACTTACTTCTTTTTTTTTTTGAGAGAGAGAGAGAGAGAGAGAGAAAGGGAGAATTTTAATATTTATTTTTTTAATTTTTGGCGGACACAACATCTTTTTTTTTTTTTTTTGTATGTGGTGCTAAGGATCAAACCCAGCGCCGCATGCATGCCAGGCGAGCACGCTACTGCTTGAGCCACATCCCCAGCCCCTAAACTTTCTTCTTAAATCACCCATGCTTGGAGTCTGGGTGAGGGTAGAGAGTTTTAGGAAAAAGATGAACTCACCGGGTGGTCATGACAATCACCAAGACTTTTTGCTCCCAAACCATGAGCCAGAAATCACGATAAGTATTCTCCAGAGGGCCTAGAATACAAGAAGATGAGGAACATGATCCTGGGAAGCACTATATTCCTTCACAGGCTCTTTTGCTTTTCTTCCAAATAGAACTCCAAAGCACATATGTTAGCTCCCTGCTCTTGCTCCATACTTGCTATTCAGTGTGGTCCTTCAAACCACACCAGCAGTGTGTGGGAAAATGTTACAAATGCAGAATATGCTGGGAACAGTGGTACCCACAGTGATCCCAGCAGCACTGGAAGCTGAGGCAGGAGGATCACAAGTTCAAAGCCAGCCTCAGCAACTTAGCGAGGCCCTAAGCAACTTACTGAGACCTTGCCTCAAAAAATAAAAAGGGCTGGTGATGCATCTCAGTGGTTAAGCACCCCTGGATTCAATCCCTGGTACAAAAAAAAAAAAAAGGAAGGAAGGAAGAAAATAAATGCAGAATGTGCACATTAGCAAAATGTTTGGATAAGATGTGCACAGGTACTGTGCGGAAGCAATGTTAGATACCTTCTCAGTGCCTTAGCCATCAGAGCTTCAGCCATCATCACTACCAGGATGACAGTCCCACCTGGGTATATGTCTCTGGCTCTTTCCATCTCACCTAAGCTTGGTGACTTTATAACTTAAGCTTTATAGCCTTATAATAACTGGCTGCTTAAGAAGCCATTCTCAGCGCTGGGGATATAGCTCAGCTGGTAGAGTGCTTGCCTTGCATGCACAAAGCCCTGGGTTCAATCTCCAGCACCACGACCAAAAAAAAAAAAAAAAAAGGCAAGCCATTCTCCTGTGCTCCCTGATCTCTCAGATTCCCTTATGTTTTCAACGGTCTCTTTCAAAATTAGTATTATCTTCCAACACTTTCATTTCTATTAACAATTCTATCATCCTTAAAGGATTCAGTCATAAAAAGCTGAAGTCAAATCTGACTTATCCATTGCCTTCATCTCGCAGAAGCAGTTATCAAATCCTAGATTTCTGCCTTTAAAGTATTTTGGCTTTTATAGTTTTGCCCTCACCTTCCTCCTACTCTTCCTGACCAATTTTATGGCAATAAGAACCACATCTTTTTTTGTTTGAGTTAATGAAAACCATAAATTTACTTTTCTAAATAGGTCTCTTTTCATTCCAGTCTGTTCTGAATACCAGCAACAGTTTAATATTTCATAAAAATTGCTCTATCACAATACAGACACACCATGGCACTTTTGCCTATATTCCTTTGCTCAAGCTGCCACCCTCATCTCCAATGCCATTCACTTACTATCCATTTTCAAGTATGGCTTCTAACTCAAAGCTTTCTCTGACTCCCACACTCCTTGAGGGCTTATTCTTCTCTGATCTATTTATTTACTTATTTTTAAATTGATTTAACCTAGAGCACTTTACAACTGAGCTATATTCCCAGCCCTCTACATTTTTTTTATTTTGAGAAAGGGTCTCACCTTAAACTTGTGATCCTCCTGCCTTTGCCTCCAGAGTTGCTGAGATTACAGGCCATGTGCCACTGTACCCAACTACTTTTTATTTATTTATTGTATATATGTATTCATTTTTTTATATTTATTTTTTAGTTATAAGTGGACACAATATCTTTATTTTTATGTGGTGTTGAGGATCGAACCCAGTCCCTCACATATGGTAGGCAAGCACTCTACCTCTGAGCCACAATCCCAGCCCATATGTACTCATTTTTATAAGATAGAGTTTCACTAAACTTCTGAGGCTGGCATTGAACTTGAAATCCTTCTGCCTCAGCCTCCCAATTGTTGGGATTATGGTTGTGTACCACTGTGTCTAGCTTCTAAATTCTTTTTTTTTTTTAAAGAGAGAGTGAGAGAGGAGAGAGAGAGAGAGAGAGAGAGAGAGAGAGAGAGAATTTTTAATATTTATTTTTTAGTTCTCGGCGGACACAACATCTTTGTTGGTATGTGGTGCTGAGAATCGAACCCGGGCCGCACGCATGCCAGGCGAGCCCGCTACCGCTTGAGCCACATCCCCAGCCCCCGCTTCTAAATTCTTGATGGCACATTTGGGTCTAAACAGCATAAGCATTCAATTTATATGATCATACATTAGACATTTTATTTTATGGTAATTTATGCCTCAGTAATCATGGTCTTTAGAGCAAGGGCCATATTGTCAAGTTCTCCTTTCATAGTTAGAACCTTCTAGGGATGAATGCTCAGCAACTATCAAAGACACATGTGGAATACCAACTCTCTTCCAATTAAGAAAGTAACAAATAAAAAACTAAATTTAAAAAAAAAGAAAGTAACAAACAGTTCAGAACGGTTCCTTTTATGTTTCCAGTGTTTTTCTCTCTCTCTACTTTCAATATCAAGGGTTGATTTGGGCCAGGCACAGTAGCACAAACCTATAATCCCAGTAACTCTGGAAGGCTGAGGCAAGAGGATTGCAAGTTTGAGACCAGCCTGGGCAACTTATCAAGACCCTATTTCTTTTTTTTTTTTTTTTTTTTTAATTTTTTAAATATTTATTTAGTTTTTTTTAGTTCTCGGCGGACACAACATCTTTGTTGGTATGTGGTGCTGAGGATCGAACCCGGGCCGCACGCATGCCAGGCGAGCGCGCTACCGCTTGAGCCACATCCCCAGCCCTCAAGACCCTATTTCAAAAGAAAAAATAAAAAGGGCTGGGGATGTGCTCAGTGGGGGTACACCCCTGAGTTCAATCCCCAGTACCTAAATAAAAAAAGTAGCGGGGGCGGGGGGGAAGGAGGAAAATAAAGAAAGGAAGGAGCGTTGATCAGCCTGAAAGTTCACTGGTTCCATTACAATTTGTGCTAAAGTCTTTTAGTAAGCACTAACTTCTTATGATATTAGAGTTCCATTACATCTTTGCAAAAGTAGACACTGCCAAAAGCATGTGAGTTATTGGACATAAGCTTTATGTCCATGAAGAGAGGATTTAATTATAGCACATCCCAAATTTATACAATTGATAATGATATCGTAAGGCTGGGTACAGTGGCAAAAACCTGTAATCCCAGCAAATCAGGAGCCTGAGGCAGGAAGATTGCGAGTTCAAGACCAGCCTCAGCAACTTGGTGAGGCTGTAAGCAATTTAGCATGACCCAGTCTCAAATTTAAAAATAAAAATAAAAAAAAAAAGAAAGAAAGGAAAAAAAGACATGGCTCAGTGGTTAAACACCCTGGGTTCAATCCCCAGTATCAAAAAAAAAAAAAAAAAAAGTGTATTTTTTTGCCACAAACAGGTGTTTATGATACCACTAGATTGGAAAAAAAATTACACGAAAAACTGAGCTGATGTGTAGAAAAAGCCAGTTCTATCAAATATTATCTATCTGTATGCATAGGAAAAGATATAGGAGGAGGTGTTGCAAGATGCTAACAGTATCTCTGAATCTTGGGGTTGTGATTTTTATTGTAGATTCCTAAGTGTTCTACAGTGGATATTCATTACCCTTGTATGCATATCAAGAAGATAATAAGAAACCAGATGCTTTAGCCATGCCTGTAACCCCAGCTACTCAGGAAACTGAGGCAGGAGGATCACAAGTTCAAAGCCAGCTGGGCAACTTAGTGAGACACTGTCTCAAAATAAAATAAAAAGTGTTGGGGGTTAGCTCATTGATAAAGCACTTGACTAGCAAGTGTAAGGCCCTGAATAAAAAGAAGAAAATGAGAGCACCTTTTTCACATTTCTGACTTCCAACCTCATCCACATCCCTTCCTATACCACATAGCTTTGCTGTTGTTGGTATAGCTGCAGTACTAGGGATGAAACCCAGGACCTCGCATATATTAGGCAAGTGCTCTATCACTAAGCTGCATCCCCCTCTCCTACACTTTATTTTCCAGTCAAATCATTGGCAGAACTGAGGTTAGAGCAGCCAGAGTACCTGGAAAACCAGACACCACACTCAGTGAGCATAAAGGGTCATAACTTCCTCGAAGGTATGAGAGAGATTTAAGAGGACAAAGTTATGCCAGGCATGGTAGCACAGACCTGTAATCCCAGCGGCTCAGGAGGCTGAGGCAGGAGGATTTCAAGTTCAAAGCTAGCCTCAGCAAAAGTGAGGTGCTAAGCAACTCAGGGAGACCCTATCTCTAAATAAAATACAAAATAGGGCTGGGGATGTGGCTCAGTAGTTAAGTTCCCCTGAGTTCAATTGCTGGTACCCCACCCCTACCAAAAAAAAAAAAAAGAGGACAAAGTTTTACTTCCCAGGTTAGACCCTCTTGCACTTTTTTTGGAGCTGGGGACTCAACTCAGGGCCTGTACATACTAAGCACATGCTCTACCTCTAGGGTATATCCCTCCCCTGGTCTTTAGGTTAGGCCCTTTAATAGTGGACTTCTCTGAATAAATAAAGTTAGTGGTTTATACCAACATAGGTGAAACAATTCATTGAGTTTGTTTGCAAGGAAGCCTGAACCAAACAGACAGGGATTCAAGTCCTGGTTCTGCCACTTACTAACTATATGATCCAAGGTCACCTAACTTTTTGGGCTTCAGTATGCTTGTGTATAAAATTTTAAAAAAATAAGTCTTCCTTGCAGAGTTTCTTTAATGATTAGATAGAGAGCATGAACATGATATAACAGGTGTTCTCAACAGATGTTATTATTAGTAGGAATATTATTATATTCTTTTTATATAATAATCACACTACTAAATATAATAGCCAAAAAGGTTAGCCACACAATCAAACTAACCCTCTCAATATTCCAGGACCCATCTTCTGTCCTCATAGAATGCTGAAGCCTTCTAAAAGTGATCATTGCTTGACTCAAAAATATCAACTCTTGGGGCTGGGGATGTGGCTCAGGTAGTAGCGCGCTCGCCTGGCATGCGTGAGGCCCGGGTTCGATCCTCAGCACCACATACCAACAAAGATGTTGTGTCCGCCGAGAACTAAGAAATAAATATTAAAAATTCTCTCTCTCTCTCTCTCTCTCTCTCTCTCTCTCTCTCTCTCTCTCTCTCCTCTCTCACTCTGTCTTAAAAAAAAAAAAAATATCAACTCTTTTTCTGTCCCCAAGTTATGCAGGGTAAGAGGCTCCAGTATATTCAAACGTGCGTTCACCTGTAACCTACTGGCATGGCCAAGAAAGGTACTGCTGCTGGAGGTGGAATGGGTGTTAATACTGCTTTATAAGAGGCACTGAAGACTGATCCTCATCCATGGTGGCCTTGTATGTGGAATTAGTAAGCCAAAAGCCTTGGACAAGAGCCAAGCCCATATTTATGTGCTTTCATCCAATTAGGACTGAAGTCTGGGTGCAGTGGTGCACGCCTATAATCCCAGTGGCTCAGGAGGATGAGGCAGGAAGTATCTTGAGTTCAAAGCCAGCCTCAGCAACTTAGCAAAGCCCTAAGCAACTCAATGAGATCCTATCTCTAAATAATTCAAAAAAGAGTTAAGGATGTAGCTCTGTGGTAGAACACCCCTGGGTCCAATCTCCAGTACTGGGGGGTGGGGAGGAATTCCCACACACCTAGAGGAGTATTTTCTCCTGCATAGGACCTTCTGAGTCAGTTTAAAGGATTCAACCCTTACGTAATTAACAAATTTAGGTACTCCCCTCCTTCTAAACTTAGAGAAAGGAACATTCTGAGGTCCCCAAAGCCAACCCTAAGGCTCAATATGCCCATCCACACCAAGGAAATCCTAAGTAAAGCCTCTATCTACTCTCAGGCAGACCACAGGTCTTTTCTGATAGTTCTCAATTTTTAAGGTTCCAAAAGAACTCCTTTTGGTAACAGTCATCCTTTAAAAAAAAAAAAATCTGAAATTGTGACCATCAGATCAATTAACAACATTCTAAGAATCCAAAGGCCTTTATCCCTTTTTTCCCCTTCAATTTGCATTTTGAAAAATTTCAAACCTACAGAAAATAGTACAATGCACCCATATATTCTTTAGCTAGAAAACTATCATTTTGCAAGACCTGCTTCTCTGTGCACACAGACACCCCTATTTTTCTTTTCTCTGAACTATTTACAAGTTGCAGACTAAGCTGGGGGTAGTGGTGCATGGCTATACTCTTGGGTACAAGAGGCTAAGGGGAGAGGAACACTTGAGCCCATGACTTGGAGGGCAACTTGGGCAACATAGCTAGATTCATTCTCAAAAAATTAAGTGGCTGACTATACTTTTTTTTTTCTTCAGGACTGAGGATTGAACCCAGGATCTCACACATCCTAGGCAAATGCTCTACCACTGAGCTACATCCCCAGCCCTTTTTATTTCTGATTTTGAGACCGAGTCTCACTAAGTTGCCCAGGGCTTCTCACTTGCAATCCTCCTGCCTTAGCCTCCCAAGTAACTGGGATTGTAAGTATATGCCACCATGCCTGGCTCAAGTTGCAGACTATACTTAATATTTCACTGTGCTTGTACAGTTTTAAAAGGTTAGAGTTCATCTTAAATGTTTTTTCTCATAATAAAAAAAAATAAATTTAAAACTTTCAGACATTAGACATTTCACTCCTAAATACTTGAGTACATATTAGGAGAACAAAGGCATCCCCCTTGTAGAAAAGTAGCACTATCACACTGACCCAATTAAATAAACACTGATACAATGTTAGCTGAAACAAAGACTGTCTTAGGAGTTTGTCCTTAATACTTTTTTCTCCCTTTTGAAGATCCAATACCAAATCATACATTGACTTTGATTACTTTATTAGTCTCCTTTAATCTAAAAGAGTTCTCTGTCCTTTTTTTTAAATGGTATTAACTTCAAAGGTCTGAGTCAGTTTTCATATATTATGTTCCATAATCTGGATCTGTCTGTTTTCTCATGATTAGATTCAGGTCCCCTAACTCCATCTCCCATGCTAAGAATGATGGAACCCAAAGCCTAATGCACGCTCTGCCACTGAGCCACACCTGTAATCCCAGACTGACAACATAGGTGATATGCATTTCTCATTGCATCACATCAGGAGGCATATACAATCCCTGTGTTAAATATTAACTTTATTGGAGATACTCGGTTTGATCACTTGGTTGAGGTATCCGCTAGATTTTCGTTTCTTTCTTTTCTTTTCTTTTTTTTTTTTTTAGTGCTAGGGATTGAACTCCATACCTCACACGCACATTCTACTATCACTAAATTACATCCCTAGACTCCTCCTGTCTTCTTTTTGCCTTTTTCTTTTGTGGTACTGGGGATTGAACTTTGGCACAAGCACTCTACCACTGAGCTACACCACCATTCCTTTTTATTTTGAGGCAAAGTCTTCCTAAGTTACCCAGGCTACTATTGAACTTTGATTTTCCTGCCTCAGCCTCCTTGAGAGGTTGGTATTATGGGTGTGCACCACTGCACCTGGCTTCCTCCAGCCTTCTTTGAATGTGATATGGTATTGTTAAGATAGGCAAAGGCCAAGACAGGAGTACCGGACCCGTAGAAGCATATATCAAAACTCCATCTGAAATCCTCTTAGCCTCCTGTTACTTGACTGTCAGACTTAACATAGACTATCCCATCAGAACATTTGCTTGAATGTTGTATGATGGTTCAGGGACCAACCAGCAAAGGTCTTGTAGGACACAAACACTCATTCCTAAATTGAACTCTGCAAGCACCACTGACTTTCCTGGGCTCTTTCTGAACATGAAGAACATGCCTTACTCCCTTGGATTGGCTGTTAAGGCACAATCTAAAAACTTGCAGGGGGGGAGTAGTATTGTGGGTTTAAATCTGTAGTTAACCTCTGTGCATTGAGTTTCCAGGCATACCTAGTGCAAACTTCCTATATCTCTCATCTGCCTTCCTCAACCACCACCAACCTTTATATCAACTTAAGTTATATTTAAAAATTATGGCATCATCTGGCACAAGGAATCACAGATAGATGGCACAAGCATGGGGCTGGACCAGCTTACCTTGTGTACCAATGTAAGCATTCTTCTGCTTGTAACCATCCATGAAACTGGCATTGATGTAATCTGTCTAATGATAAAAAAGGAGACATTACTGCAGGTACATGGAATATAGCATTTGAATTAGAAAATAATGTGCAGGGAAAGTATAATCCAAAGTTTTAGGCAAAAAATGAGGAATTAAAGAGTTGATTCATATTAAAAATGGTGCTAAGACAATTGGAGGATGTATACATGCAGAAAATGAAGATGACCCCTTCAAACCATACACAACAATTAACTCAGAATGGATCAAAGACCTAATCCAAGAGATTAAATCTATAAAACTTTTGGAAGGAAATATATGAGTAAGTCTTTGTGATCTTGGGCCAGACAAAGGCTTCTTAGATATGACACCAAAGTCACAAGCAAAAGGAAAGAGACAAACCTGAATATATTAAGAATCAAAAATTTTTAGCCAGGCACAGTGGCACATGCTTTAATCCCAGAAACTCAGGAGGCTGAGGCAGGAGGATCAAAAATTCAAGGTCAACTTCAGCAACTTAGCAAGACCCTGTCTCAGAGTAAAAAAAATAAAAAAAGCTGGGGATGTGGCTCAGTGGTAGAGTGGATTGGGTGCGACCCCCTGTACCACAGGGAGAAAAAAATTAAAAATGTTTGTGCTTCACTTTTTGGTCTCAGCAGCAGAAACAAAATAACAAAAAGGAACATCATCATCTGGAAAGCACTGTAATAAGATGTACACATTGTGCTGCCTCTATGGCTCTAAGACCTACCATCTTTAGAAGTCAACCTGTGGCAAATGTGGCTATCCTGACAAGCACTGGATAACTGGAGTGCCAAGGCCAAAAGACTGAATAACACTGGGTCTGGTCAAATGAGGCACCTGAAAGTTGTATACTGCAGATTTGGGCATGGATGCTGTGACAGAATGACTCCTAAACCAAAGATGCATCTGTTGCAGTATCCAGTTCATCTTGAGAGTTTCAATGATTAGCCCACCCAATAAATGTGTTGATTAAAAAAAACAAACAAACAAACAACTTTTGTGCTTCAAGGCAGGAAGATCCAAGCTCAAGGCCAGACTGATCAACTCAGTGAGACACCATCTCAAAAAAAAAATTTTTTTTTTTTTTAAAAAGCTAGGGATGTAGCTTCATGGTAGAGTGCTAACCTAGACAAGTGAGACCCTGGGTTAATCCTCAATGCTCCCCCTCCAAAAAAGTTAAAAAATCATCAATACATGGAATGCACATTTGACAAGAGAATTATATCCTGTATCTAGAATACATACAGAACCATACAATTCAAATAATAGAAAGACAACCTAATTTAAAGCTGAAGAAGAGATAGGCATTTTGCAAAGAAAATATACAGATAGCCAACAGCACATGAAAAGATGCTCAACGTTATTAGTCATCACGGAAATGGACAAAACTACCATAAGATACCACTTCACACCCAGTTAGATGGCTACAGATTAAAAAAGATAATGAGAAGTGTTGGTAAGGATTTAAAGAAAGTTGGGCATGGTGGCACACTCCATTAATACCAGAAACTCAGGAGGCCGAGGCAGAAGGATCAACAAATTCGAAGCCAGTTTAAGCAACTTAGCAAGACCCTCAGCAACTCAGTGAGACCCTGTCTCAAAAATAAAAAGGAATCCTCTGACCCAGGTTGGAGTTTTGTTGAACCCATAATATACTGAGTAGCTCACTAATTTTAACTACATTAGTTAAGTGGCCTCATTTTTTATAAAGAGCACATTATATTGTACCAAGCACTATCAAGACATGACATGCTAACATAGATGTAATTATCATGAAAGCGTAAGATGTGTGACATTTCTTTTAATGTTTATTTTGTTTCTGTCCGAAAAAATAAAGTAAAATAAAAATGACTGAGGATGTACTCCGCTACTCAGTGATAAAGCACACTTGACTGAATCCTCAGTACAAAAAGTAAAAGAAAAACAGAGGCTGGGGATATAACTCAGTTGGTAGAGTGCTTGCCTTGCATTCATAAGGCCCTGGGTTCAATCCCCAGAACCACAAAAAAAAAAAAAAAAAAGAAAGAAAGAAAGAAAGAAAAACAATGAAAAAAGAAAAAGGAGGTGGAGAAGTTGGAACCTCTATACACACTAGTGGTAACATAAAATAAAAATGGTCAGTTCCTCCAAAGATTAAACAGAATTGCCACATGACCCAAGCAATTTCACTTCTAAGGAAAATGACTACATCCACACAAAAATGTGTACATAAATATTCATGGTGGCATTATCTATAATAGCCAAATTACTTCTTTTAGGAAGTAACTTGGTTTTTCCCTATCTATCTATCTATCTATATATGATATATGAGGACAAAGTATAATATGTCCATACAATGGAATATTATTTGGCAATAACAAGGAGTAAAGTGCTGATATATGGGTATAACATGGATGAACTATGAAAATACTTCATGCAAAGTGAAAAAAGCCAGACACAAATGGTCACATACTATATGATTTTATTTATATGAAATACTTTGAATGAAAAAGATTACCTATCTCTGTAATTAAACAAAATTAGGGGCTGGTGGTAGAGTTCAGTGGTACAGTGCTTGCCTAGCATGCAATAAGGCCCTGGGTTCAATCCACAGCACTTCATAAAAGAAAAAGAGAGAGAAAAGAAGAAGCTGGGCACAGTGAGTCAGGCCTGTAACCATCTGTTTGGGAGGCTGCTTGCAGGAAGATCTCAAGTTCAAGGCCAGCCTAGGCAATTTAGCAAAACCATACCTCAAAATAAAAAGAAATTTAAAACTCTCTCTCTCTCTTTTTTTTTTTTTTTTTTTTTTTTTTTTTTTAGGTAGTAGGGCATAGAATCCAGGGGGCCTCTACAACTCAGCTATAGCCCCAGCCCATTTTTAAATTTTGAGAAAGGCCTTGCAAAGTTGCTTAGGGTCTCACTAAATTGCTGAGGCTGGCCTCAAACTTTCAATCCTCCTGTCTCACCCTCCCAAGTAGATGGGATTACAGGCATACATCAATGTCCCAGCTTATAGTTAAATTTTACAAAGGAAGAGAACTATATCTTTGTGATAGAGCACTTGCCTAGTATGCATAAAGCCTTGAGTTCAATGCCCAGAACCACATTAAAATTGTTTTGTTTTTAAATTTTTTTTAGTTAGTGGGAAAAGGGCAATGACTGCCAAGGGTATGGGGTTTCTTTTAGGAATGATAAAAAAGTTTCAGCTAGACATAGTGGCACAGGCCTGTAATCCTTGTTACTAGGGAGGCTGAGGCAGGAGGATCACAAGCCTGAGGTCAGTTTCAGCAACTGAGTGAGACCCTTTCTCACAAAATAAAAACTAAAAAAGGGCTGGAAGTGTAGCTCAGTGGTAAACTGGCTCTGGGTTAAATCCCTAGTACCTAACCCCTAAAAAAAAAAAAAAAAAGAAGAAGTAGGGAATGTAGTTCAGTGATACACCAGCCCTGGGGTCAATCCTCAGCAACACCAAAAAGAAAAAAGTTGCAATAGCAAACCAGGGAAAACCCATACATGCACTATTCCATTCTACAGAAGTCAGTGATTCCTCTTTTAACCTATTACCATTACTCTACTGAGTCCTATCACATGGAAAGGAATCTGAAGTGTCAGCACTCCATGGCTACGGACATCTCCACCTCATGTTCAAACTCATGAAACTTGGATATGTGTCCATTAGCCAAACAGTCTATCAACTTTTCACTCTCCTTTAGTTAGGGGTTTTCTGTTCTTTTCCCCTTCTAAGGAGTTAGCACCCACATTACTAGTATTCTAGCCTGACATAGACAACTCCACTGAGCTAACATACTACCTGCAGGAGATCAGTAAGCTAAAAGCCTTACCCACTCCCAACCAGGCTTCTCAGTTCAAGGTAGACCTACAGTTAGCAAAAACCTACTGGACCTCTTCTCAGCCCGGTACATTCAAGTGGCATACCTTTGAGGATCCAAGGAAAGAGACACAGAAAAGTACATAAGATTTTCCTGATATAGGAATCAACACTACTACATACCTAAGTAATAAATAAGCAGTTATGCCAGGATCTGTCTTGATATTTTGAAGAAATATATTACCTCTAAAGGAGACCTATTATTTCTTTATTTTTTATTTTTGGTACTAGAAATGAACCCAGGGAGCTTTACCACTGAGCTACATCCCCAGTGCTTTTTTTTTTTTTGAGACGGGGTCTCAATAAATTGCTGAGGGTGGACTTGAACTTGGAATCTCACTGTCTCAGCCTCCCAGGTCAATGGGATTACAGGTGTGTGCTAATGCATCCAACTCCTATTATTTCTTTATAACTAAGGATATTAGCTTTTAACATCTTTGTCTCTGAGATCACTTGTCTCCAGGAATATTGGCAAATTCAGAAGAAGCATCAGATGTTACAACTAAAAATGACGCCAGAGACAAAGCATAGAACTGGGAGCAAACTGAAATAGGAGGATGAGCCAAACCAAACACAACACATAGTTAAGTTTATATGGATTGAATGCTTGTGTCCACTTCCAAAATTCATGTTTTAATCCTAACAGCCAATGTAATGGCATTAGGGGTCAGAACCTTTATGAGTTTTGTGAGGTAATTATATCATGAGGACCACCAAAGTGGAACCCTCAGTACATTTTTTTTGGTACCAGGAATTGAACCCAGGGGTGCTCAACCACTGACCCACATCCCCAGACCTGTTTTATATTTTTATATTTAGAGACAGGGTCTCTCCAAGTTGCTTAGGGCCTAAATTGCTGAGGCTGGCTTTTAACTCGCAATTCTCCTGCCTTAGCATCCCAAACTGCTGGGATTATAGGGGTGTGCCACCCTGGCACTTAGTACTCTTATAAAAGAAAAGAGTTGTCCAGGGTGGTGGCACACACCTGCATTCCCAACAACTTGGGAAGTTCAGGCAAGAGGATAGCAAGTTCAAGATCAGTCTCAGCAACTTAGTGAGATCCTATCTTAAAACAAAAAGGGTTGTGGGAGGGGAGGGTATAGCTCAGTGGTAGAGGGCCTTTTGGTTCAATCCCCAGTCCCCAAAACAAATAGATAAATAAAATAAAAAAAAGAAAAGCTCCAGGGCAGGGATTGTGGCTCAGCGGTAGAGTGCTCGCCTAGCATGTGCAGGGCCCTGCATTCAATTCTCAGCACCACATAAAAATAAAAATGAGTGGAATAAAGGTATTGTGTCCAACTACAACTAAAAAACTAAATATTAAAAAAGAAAGAAAGAAAGAAAAGCTCCAAATAAGTATGCAAGGCAATGCATATATTAACTAGCTTGATTTAGCCATTTGACAATGTATACTAATTATTTTGTTTTTGTATACTTATTTCAAAATATTGTGTTGTACATTATAAATATACAGATTTTGTTATTGAAAATAAATGTCAAGAAACAAAATAAGAATAATCATGAAAGTAGAAAATCCATGAGTATACAATATCCCTGAAACTAAATAAAGAAATAATGTCCAAAAAGCTAAAGACAGACAACAAACCTGATGTCTCATTTACTGCACAAATAAAGCCACTGCCGATGTTTTCAGTAGTGAGACTAAAAGTCAGGCAATGATTTTCAGATTAACTATAGAATGGACTAGGATAGTTTCCAGGTTTTCACTTATTCACATACTTCCTGCCTAATAAGTGCAGTTAAGCACTGTTTTACAAGCACTGTTTTACAACAAAACAGATAGATACTGACTCCATAGCCCCAAGTTAACCATTCTACTTCATTCCTTCAGACCATGTACTATGACTATGAGGATCTCAGCAGTACTGATTAATTTACCCTCAGGTAGCCAGATACACTAAGCAATACTTCACAGGAGAAAATTGCAAGACTCCTGGGCAGGGCTGTAAGTTCAGTTCATGTGCCTGAAAGAGTAGGGTCAAGAGAGATTGCAACTATGACCCTAGGGTCCTGAATCACATATCAAACACAAAGCACTGATTTTTCCAATATTTAGCCCCCAGAGTTGGACATAGTGGCACAAACCCATAATCACAGAAACTCAAGAGATTAAGGCAGGAGAATTCCAAGTTTGAGACCAGCCTTGGCAATTTAGCAAAACAAAGCCGTGAACCTGTGATTCTCCTGCCTCAGCCTCTTATGTTGCTGAAATTACAAGTGCACACCATTGCCCTCGGTTATAAGAAGTCTTTAAATATATGTAATGCTGAAGAGATTCTATTTAAATAACTTTCTTTTGAAACAGCAATTGCAGTCAATTTTTTTTCTCCCCCACCAATACTGGAGATTGAATGGGGATGCGAGGTGGGTTCTCTACCACTGAGCTACATCCCCAGCCAATTTTAGTTTTATTTAGAAACAGGGTCTTGCTAAGTTGCCCAGGATGACCTTCAACTTGCAATTCTTTTACCTCAGCTTCCCGAGTCACTGGAATCACAAGTGTGCACCACTGCACCTAGCTCAATGCTATTTTTTGATAAGGGTCACCAGAAAAAACTTGGTATATCAGAAAGAAAAAATATATACATACATAATACCTAGTTAGTTGTTAACCTAAAATTCTAAGGTTAGATGTTACTTAAAAAAGGAATAAGTAGCTGGGTATGGTGACACACGCCTCTAATTCCAGCGACTCGGGAGACTGAGGCAGAAAGAGCTGGGGATGTGACTCGGTGTTTAAGCATTCCTGGGTTCAATCCTCATATCAACAACAACAACAACAAAAAAAGAATAAGAAGAACTGGAGTTGTTACTTGGGATAGTGCTTGCCTGGCATATGTGAGGCACTGGGTTCGATTCTCAGCACCACATATAAATAAATTAAATAAAGTTTCATCGGCAACTAAATATATATTATATAAAAAAAGAAATAAGTAAATGATTATAATATAGAGAATGTATGAGATGAATTAAAATTAAAAACTATCCTAATATTATCCTAATAGATTATTCTGGTTCAGAATAAACTTGCCAATGACAATATCATGCACTTAAAAGGAAATAAAGTTGATGTATTCTGCAAAACCATGTGAGACTAATTTAAAAAATGGCTCAAATACAAGTAAAGACAAAGGTGCATGTGGAGGCTGAGGCTGTAGCTCAGTGGCATAGCACTTTCCTAGCATGCGTGCAGCACTGGATTTTATCCTTAGCACCTCATAAAAATAAACAAATAAAATAAAGGCATATTGTCTATCTACAATTACAAAAAAAAATTTTTTTTTTAAAGGTGCATGTAAAAGGTGAGGGTGAGGGCTGGGGATGTGGCTCAAGCGGTGACGTGCTCGCCTGGCATGCGCGGGGCACTGGGTTAGACCCTAAGCACCACATAAAAATAAAATAAAGATGTTGTGTCCACCGAAAACTGAAAAATAAATATTAAAAACATTCTCTCTCTCTTCTCTCTATCTTTAAAAAAAAAAGGTGAGGGTGAGTAAAATGTTTACTATATATCTCAATATTTTACATATGAGGTTTTTATTAATATGTACAGATATGAACAAATTAATACATAAGTAATACAGTCATCTGGCCATTTCATCTCTATCTCTAGACATTTATGTATACAGTAGTTATCCACAACTTTTTTCAGATATAGATGGGAAAATTCATCACATATAATCAAAGTTGCCCTGTATTGCTACATATATATTCATCAAATTGGACTATATAGCCATGCCTTTACAACTAAGAAGTAAAAGGAGAAATAATTTAACAATAAAAGAAACTACAATAAACCAGATCTTGTACTATCATAACATTCACATAAACAATTTAATTTACTTCCCACTCAGTACTATGAAATGGGCATTTAGGCACTTGTCTATTGTAACAGATTACTATGTAGCAAAATCAGAACTTGAACCTTATCTACCTTCAGTATCCATTTTCATTCTACTAAAATATTAATGTTTCACTTTGGGTGAGGTTTAATTTCCCCCAGTTATCCAAAAGAGATGGCATTTATTTGCATACCTGAGTGTGGCCACTTCGTTTTGTTAGTTTCACTCTAGTTTGGTCGAGACAGGGTACATCTCCGTAGCGGTTCTTTTCTAAGTTTCCTGGAGACCTGAAGGAAATGAAATAGACAAGCTAGAATAAAGAAAAAATAGGGATAGTATGTAAATATATGTTTAAAGTCGGCAATGCAAAGCTGAGTGTCAATTACACTGGTGTTCAGCTTTCATTCTCGAGTCTATATAGTTCAATGTCATTTAATCGGGTTTTTGTTTATTTGGGGGAGACTTTGGGGTGTTGGCAATTAAACCCAGGGATGCATGCAGGCTGGGCATGTTATCTACCAATGACCTACACCCTCAAGTATTCATTTAGCATTTTAAAGTATATATATTACTTACAGAAATAAAGATCTTTCCTTTCAAAAGAAAAGGGGAGTCCCACATGGACTACAACAGAGAGTGGTACTGGTAAGTGGAATACTGCTATCACAAATACTTAAAAATGTGAAAGCAGCTTTAGAACTGAATAACAGACAAAGTTTGGAAGAATCTGGAAATCTGGAAGTATAAGCTAGAAAAAGCCTAAACTGCCAAATATGAAGTATGAAGGGTGATTCTAGTGAGGGTTCAGAAGAAGAGGCCTTGCAGAAAGCCTCAATCTTCTTGGAGATTACCTAAGAGATTGTGAGAAGAATCTTAGTAGAAATATGTACTGTAAAGGCAATTCTGATGATGTCTCAGACAGAAATGAGGAATATGTAATAAAGAGGAAGAAGGGGTAGAGAGAAAAAATAAGATACAGCACACATAAAAAAAAATCCAACTGCAGACAAAAATTTCTACTACTCATTTCTCAAAAGATGTTCAAAATTAATTTGCTGAATCCCAGTTTGCCCTGGTAGACTGATAACCCATATTGACTCTACTCTATCCAGCAGCTTTACTAGAATGAGATAAAGGAACTATTCAGTACAAAACCAACCAGCAGTGAAAACATCAAACAGATTTCAACCTGTTTTGGCAGAAAAAGCAGATGGGAAGATGTTAATTGGCTTGGCCAAATTCAGGAAGCTGAGATCTACACAGAGACAAAATGATACCTTCAAGTCTCTCACCCTGGAATTCAAAATCTAAAATCTAAAAACAGCAATAAATGAAAATCCAAATGACATACAATTAGAATCCCTGCCCAATTCTCCCTGTTGTATCCTACAGTAATATCCAAGCTTGGATCCCCACCAGGCAAGACACTGGAGACTGGAGAACTCTCCCCTGACCCTTTCAGTATTGGGGATTGAACCCAGGGGCACTCTATAACTGAACTACATTCCTAGCCTTTTTCCTTTTTATTTTATTTTATTTATTTATTTAGAGACATAGTCACTCTTATTTGCCCAGGCAGAAGAACTTTTTTTTTGTACCAGGGATTGAATCCAGGCAGGGATGCTTAAGCACTAAGCCACATCCCCAGCATATCATTAAGTTGCTTAGGGCCTCACTAAGTTGGTGAGGCTGGCTTCCAATTTGAGATTCTCCTGCCTCGGTTTCTGAAGTTGCTGGGATTAAGGCATGTAAAATTGGACCCAGCAGAACTCTGATTCAGATGAGTAAATAGCCACTAGCAAGAAAACTCAATTGGAGTACACTAAAAATAAACTGATCATTTTAATTTGAAGTTCACCCATACAAACAGAACTTCTAAGCAACTTAAGGATCCCAGTACTAAGTGTGAACTAACAGCCAAGGATCTCAAGATTATGAAGAAAGCCCCTAAACAAAGGGAACTAGTTTAAATATACATGGGAGAAAAAGGACAAAATAGTTTTTCAATAAGAGAAAAAAGACTGCTAAAAGGCTATAAATAATACCCTGCAAGAGAAAAGAGATAATATTATTGTATAGAAAACAAGTAGAGGATGCTTTGAAAAAGGAACAATCAGTGAAAAGCTCTTGCAAATTAAAAATTGTATGCAGGGTTGTGATGTTTAGTTCAGTAGTGGAGCACCTGCTTTGCATGTGAGGCATGTTTCCATCCCACCACAGCAAAATAAAAAAAAGGAAAAAAGATAGCCAAAATAGGAACTTCAATAGCTAAGAGTTTAGGAAATTACCAAGAACACAAAACAAACGAAAAAATATAAGAATTTTTAAGGGGCTGAGGTTATGGCTCAGTGGTAGAGTGCTTGCCTAGCATGTGTGAAGCACTGGGTTTGATTCTCAGCACCGCATAAAAATAAATAAAGGTCCATCAACAACTAATAAAATATTTTTTAAAAAAAGAAAAAAATTAAGAAAATAAAAAAATCATTCTAGGGCAGAAATCCACAAACTATGGTCAGGACAACTGCTTTTGTTAATAAAGTTTTTTTGAAAATGGCAAAGCCAACCTGTTTATATGTTAATACCAACAGTGATGAGTACTTGCAACAAAGATCCACAATGTAAAATAACTATCTTGCCCTTTACAAAAAGAAAAATATCAATTCTTACTTTTAGGAGTTCCAATCAGACTAATAGGAATATGAGATAAAGACAGGGAGAAAACAAACATGTCAGGAAGGAAGCATGAAAAAACAATTTTTTAAAAAGTCCTAAGGCTGCAGATGTAACACAGCCATAGTAGAGTGCTTGCCTACCATGCACCAGGACTTCAGTTCAATCCCTGGTACTAAAAAAGAAAAAATAAATAAATGTCTTATATGGGGCTGCAGCTTCAGTGGTACAGTTTCCCTAGAATGCACAAGGCCCTGGGTGAGATCCCTAGCACAAACAAAACAAAATATTCCAAGTTCAAAGGCTTTAAGATCAAAAGACCTATCAAGCACCCAGTATAATGAATGAAACAAAAGGATTAAACCAAGACATAGCATGATGAGATTTTTAAACATTAAAGGAGGTTAATTACAAATGAAAAGATTAAGAAGGAACAGAAACAACAGACTACTAGTACCATTGCCAGCAATTAGAAAGGTATTGCCAGCTGAGTGTGATGGTGCAGCTGTGTAATCCCAGCGGCTTGGGAGGCTGAGGCAGGAGAATTCCAAGTTCTAAGCCAACTTCAGCAACTCAGTGAGTCCCTGAGCAATTTATCGAGGCCCTAAGCAACTTAGTGAGACCCTGTCTCTAAAAACACAAAAAGGGCTGGGATGTGGGTCAGTGGTTAAGCTGAGTTTACTCCCTGGTAAATAAAAATAAAAAAGAAAGAAGACAGGATAGGAAAAATGGTGGAATGAGATGGACATCATTACCCTAGGTACATATGAGATTGCACGAATTGTGCAACTCTAAACCATGTAAAACCAGAGAATTAAAATGTTGGCTCCGTTTGTGAACGATGAATTGAAATGCATTCTACTGTCATGTACAACTAAGTAGAACAAATAAAAAAATTAACAAGAAAAAAAGAAAGAAAGAAAGAAGGAAGGAAGTTATTGCTACAAAAATTCTAAGGTAAAATTATTTCTAACCAAGAATTCTATACTTTGCCAAACACAATATAAGTGAGGAAATAGGATTAACAAAATAAAGAGCAAAAATTACAGGATGAAAAACAAAGACCAGGCCTAAAGTATAACCAACAACTAGTTTAGGTTGGAGCAAAAGAACAAAAAATTCTGAAAGTGAGGTCTCCAGGTATAAAAATGGAATCAGGGTTGTGGCTGTGCCACAACTACCACGTGTGAGGCACTGGATTCAATTTTCAGAACCGCATATAAGCAAATAAAAGTCCATCAACAACTTAAAAAAATATTTAAAAAAAAATAAAATCAAATGACTATTTGATTACTTGGGAAACAATAATGACAGGGTAAAATAAATCAGATTAAGCATACAGAAAAATAATCAGGATAGGTACAGAAAAAACTAAAAGACAGTTTAAAAATTAGATAACTCCAGAAGAAACAAAAAATGGATTTAGTTAATTATTTAATATGTTTATTCATTTTATAGTAGCACACTTACCTCTGCAGTTAAAAAAAAATCAGTCATAAAAATGTAAACAGTGACTACTGATTCAATTAAAATTTATGACATATATTGGAAAATAGCCAAGAAAGAAATGGTGACATGGTTTAAGAATCAAATGCTCACCTATAACAAATACCAATAAAGAGAATCATAATCATTTTAATTTAGAAACAATACCAGGAGAAACAGTTGTTAAAAACTGAAAATAAGCTGGGCATGATAGCACATGCCTGTACTCCTGGCTACTTGGGAGGCTGAGGCAGGACAATGGCTTGAAACTACAAGTTAGAAACCGGCCAGGCAGGTATAGTGAGATCCAGTCTTAAGAGGAAAAAAAAAAGCTGAAAATGGACGGTTATTGACAGTAGAATTGAGAGTAAAGCAAAAGATTGCTTATTTTGCTTCTGCTTTTTTTTCCCCTTGGCATTACTTGGTTTTTGAAAAAAAATACTGCTTATTGATTGAAATGAAAAATTTACAAAGGTCACCCACATAAAATAATATTCCATATTATTCTAAGGGTATGTGTACAAAATTAAATGGAAAGAAATATATTTGTACCAGTAGCTGCTTGTGGGAAGTGCAAAGAACTGAGGGTAATGATTGGAAGAGATTTCAGATTCATAATGAATTCTTCCTTTTATATAATTTTAAAAAAAGACGTGAAGTAGCCAGGTGTGGTGCACATGCCTGTAATTCCAGCAACTTGGGAGGCTGAGGCAGGAGGATTGCAAGTTGAAGGCCAGCCTCAGCAACTCAGTAAGGCCCTCAGCAATTTAGTGAGACTCTGTCTCAAAATAAAAAAGACTTACATAATCATGACAAAAAAGATTAATTATCCTGTTAATGTGTCGTCAGTTCAGGTGATATGCATGGAGTTTGTTAGGTCATTCTCTGTAGTTTTCTACATCTTAAAAATTTCCCCTTGTGCCTACCTGATTTTTTTCCTCTAGTACCAGAGATTAAATCTACGGACTTGCACATGTTAGGTAAGCACTCTACCACTGAACTACACCCCCAGATTTTTTTTTCTTAATTTTTATTTTGAGAGAAGTCTGGGCAACTGCTCAGTTGCCCAAACTAACCTCAAATTTGGGATCCTACTGCCTCAGCTGCCTAATTAGTTGGGATTACAGGTGTGGACCACCACATCTGGCCCTAGCCAATTTTTTAAAATAAAAAAGTTGCAAAGACAATTTAATGGGAAGGATTTCCTTGTCAACACAGGGACCTGCAACAAATTAGATGTCCAATAATAAATAAATGAATATCAAACTAAATCTTACAATTTATACAAAAATTCAACCTGGCTGAGTAATGTGTCACACGCTTATAATCCCAGCTCTCATGAAGCTGAGCCAAAAAGGATAGCATATTTGGGGTTAGCCTTGGCCACTTAGAAAGACCTTGTCTTAAATAAAAAATAAAAAGGGATGGATGTTTTTTTAAAAAAGATTCAACACCATTAGCTATTAGGGAAATTCAAATTAAATAATTCAGATAGATTACACATCTACCAAAATAGCTAAAATAAAAAATAGTGACACCACTAAATGCTGGTAAGGAAGTGAAGAAACTTGATTACTCATACATTGCTGGTGGGAATACAGTATAGACACTCTGGAAAACAGGCAGTTTCTCATAAAAGCTAAACACAGAATTACCATATGACCTAGCAATTGAATTCCTGGACACTTATGCCAGAAGTAGAAACATGTTCACACAAAATCTAGAAACAAATGTTTCTAACAGCTTTACTTGCAATAGCCAAAAACTAGAAATAATCCAGATGTCCTTCAACAGGTGAGGGTTAAACAAACTGGTATATCCACAGCACAGCATACTGCTTAGCAATAAAAAGAATGAACAATTCAGATGAATCTTCACAGAATTACACCTAGTAAAAAAGCCATCTCATCATCATATGGTATGATCCTGTTTATGCAACACTTGTGTTGAGGCTTCCTCACCTTGTTCCAGAGGTTTCTGCAATTTTTCACTGCTGATAGGTAATTGCATTAGAAGAGCAGGTTTGGGTGTCTGTTTGGCCATCTGCCAATCAGAGAATATGTCACAGTATGATGAGAACACTTTACAGTCTTGCCTCTTTATTGAAAGATGGAGCCCTATTTCAGTTCTAGAACTCAGAATCTTCAGCAACTCCAACTCTGTCTTATACCAAGTCCTTACAGAACTACTACCGAAAAAGACTATGTCTCCCTTGGAATTCTGGATTATGAAGTAAATATCAGAATATTCACTATTGCCAAGTACTCCTCCCTTCTGTAAGGTACTGCCTTCTTCAAGACTATGGGCGGGGGGAGTTGGTTGGGAAAGAAATTGAATGTAAACAGTGATTTGCACTGGTAGGGAGAAAACAAAAAGAATACTCTCCCCTTGTGATATATACTCTGCTTCCCTTTTTCTACATTTACTTTATTTACATTCTTTTTTCTTTCCTTTTCTTTTTGTTTTTTTTTTGCGGGGAGGGAGGTAGGGGAGTGATGGGGTTCGAACCCAGGGCCTTATGCTTACTAGGCAAGCACTTTACTACTGAGCTATACCCCCCCACACACCCCTTCTTTCATTCTTGTTCTGCTTATTGGCTTCTCAATTGCCAATTCTCTCTTATTGCCCTCATCACAGTTTCCTAATTATTTCCCCTTATTCCTTTACATTTTCTTCTTTACACCCTGACTAATCTGGGCAGAATTCTGAGGGAGTACAGGTACTCACAAAATCATGGATTCCGAAAGTTTTAAGGTAGGTGAAACATTAAAACTCATACAGTCACATATCACACACAGGAAAACTAAGGTATATAAATGGGAAATAAAAATCTTCAGAGAAGACTTTTAGTAAGTGGAACTTGAGCCTGAGACCACTGAAACAGATTCCTTAATTTTCTTTTTAATTATTATTAGAGCTTTATAGTTATACATATAGTGGTTGGGGTCATCGCCAAAACACATACATGCATGGAATTCGATTTCAGTTCATGATCTCCCTTTTCCCTCCCCCTGGATTCCTTAATTTTCAAAAGACAGTTCATTAGTAATAAAGAGGATTTCTTTTGTAGCCATTTAAAACATGTCAAGAATCTGGTGAGGTAGCACACATGGGTAATCCTAGTGACTCAGGAGGCTAAGAGAGAAGAATAACAAGTTCAAGGTCATCCTGGGCAATTTAATGAGACCTGCCCCCAAATAAAAAATAACTGGATATGGTGGTACATGCCTGTAATTCTAGCTACTTGGAAGGTGAGGTAGGATTGCAAATTTGAAGCTAGCATTAGCAACTTAGCAAGACCCTGTCTCAAAATTAAGAACGGCTGTGGGTGTAGCTCAGAGGTAGAGCATCCCTGGGTTCAACCACAGTACCACAAAATTAAATGAATAAATAAGCGTTGGAGAATGTATGTCTATGGTGGAGGGTTTGCATAGCATGCACAAGGTCCTGCCTGGGTTCAATCCCCAGTACGAAAAACAACAACAACAACAAAAACATGGCAAGAGAAATGAAAGCAATATGGTAATAGAGATGATTGATGTTCTATTGTCAACAACATTACCAAGTTATGAACTAGAGTTATAAACTAGCCAGTTGGTTTTGTGGTAGGATTTATGTAGAAGGAAAGTTTCAAGAAGTTAAATTCATATGAGGCAATTCTCTTTTTGACTATGGATTCTTTTAAATGCACCAGCATCCATTGTTTCAAGATGTAGAGATTCACAATAAATGCTCTAGGGAAAAACTGAACAGACCAGAGCTCATACTGAGGATGAGAATAGAAAACAGCACATTTGAGTTTAAAAAACAAACAAACAAACACACAAAAAAAACACTTGCATTTCAGGAAAATATCCAAAGTCATGTCCATTATTACAAGGATCCTCTATTGGTATCAAAGACCTTCTGAAATTTCAAAGCACAGGACATTGGCAGCAAGCACTAAAAAAGGAGATAACCTCTTTCTGAATGAGAGAAAACTATTATGTGAGAATGATGCTCCTTCACATAAGGAAGAGCTGCTGTCAGCACCACCAGAGGCATCTTGATAACCAATTGCTGTCCCAAAACTTTCCTACTTACATTGAACAGTGGAAAGTGCCAACAGGGTTCTCACGACGGATGTCTTCATACTCCTCATATATCCCCCGCTTTTGCCTGGTGTTAACATAGTCTACCAACTCTTGGATAGTCATGGCGTGGGGACCTGGAACATGTACTGAGTCCCAGTCTAAGGCAGGAGGGAGGGAGAACAGGATGATCTCATCGAAGGGATCTGGGTGGCCGTTCACCTGGGGTAGGAACTGGAAATTCCAAGTGGCGAGGTCAATTTTGACGTACCCACCCAGGTTTTCTGGAAGGCACTCCCTGGGCAGATGCTGGGTAACCTCAGAAGTCTTTAAAATCTGAATCTAGAAGGCCAGAAAGAACCATGTGAGTACTGGGGCAGGAAAGGGGCACAGATAATGAAGATAAAGAACAAATGTGCTTATTTGAATTTGGGAAATGGGTTGACATTTGCTTGAAAAACCAGGTATATTTATAAAAGAAGTACAATGCATTTCATCTGCCTGGGATTAAGTCCAATGAATTTCTCAGCTACAAGTTTGAATTTTGAGAATGTGTATCAAATTCACTTCTGGAATTAGAGGCTTTGCTATATACCTTCTGAAAGGAAGGTATAGAGAACAAAGGCTTTATATGTACTATTAACAATGCTTCTCTATACTATCTCATGCTGGTATTCTTTTTGACCACTAACAATGCATAGGTAGTGGTTATTTTTTTCAACCCTATACTGAGGCTACCAATTCTAAGCCTATTACTTTGTGTTTTACTCATAGCTTGGTATGGGTATTCTCAAAAACAGATTTCTATGAAATCAAGACAAAACCAACCACCCACAGACAGGGTAGACCAGGAAAAATATTAGATAAGTCATCATAATACTTAAATCTGCTCTCTGCTTGGCATGGCCTGCTGGACCAAGATAGCCTAGCTGGTTCTCCTTAGTCAACTTCTCTGGAGCAGGAATGCTGTTCTTCCTAAAAGCTTCTCTTTCTTGCTATTGCCTCTTCTTAGACCACCTTCTTTCCTCCTCTACCTCTTTGAGGACCTGCTCATTGTTCACCTCCTCTGTGAAGCCCTTCTTGACCTCCTGAGGCAATGTTTTCTTCTATGCTCCTTCAAAGTCCAAGTCTTCTCCAATGTATACCTCTATGGCCTCTATGATGACTGTGAGCTCCTTGAAGTAAGGAATATCTCACTTATTGTTTAATCCCCAGGGTCGAATGCCTGGACTACATAGGACACTCAATATATTTTGAGTTTATACATGCATATATAATTCATATACAAGAACATAACTAAGGAGTATTCTCACAGAGTTCTTTTAAGAAAGATCTCGGGCTGGGGCTGGGGCTCAGTGGTAGAGTGCTCACCTAGCATGCATGAGGCACTGGGTTCAATCCTCAGCACCACATAAACGTAAGATATAGTGTCCACCTAAAACTTAAGAATAAATATCTTAAAAAAAAAAAAAGAAAAAGAAAGAAAGATCTCTCTTGCTCTGACTCATTAGGTCTCTACGTAATTTCTGGAGTATGAAACACCACCACTTTCCCCTCTCTGACCCAAGTCACCTCAGCTATAAAGATCTGCATTATTCATTTAACTTAATAATTCCTTGCCGCAAAAATCTCTGATAATATTTCTAAAGAGAGAGCCAGGATTGGTAGTACATGCCTGAAATACCAGTGACTTGGGAGGCTAATGCAGGAAGACAGCAAAGATTGGAAGCCAATATGGCAACTTAGTGAGACCTTGTCTCAAAAAAACAAAAAAACAAACAAACAAAAAAAAAAAAAAACAAAAACAAAAACACCACAACGACAACAACAAAAAATCCTTAAAAAAAAAAAAAAGTTTATTATTTTTACCCAGTGTTTCATATGCCCTTTCTTTCAAGGTTACAATCACTGACTAAGACTATAATCTTTTAGTCCTGAAGCACTCCTGAAATTAAAATAGAATTAAAGTAATTTGCAACCATTCTTGTGAAACTGGAAGTAACAAGTTGTTTTAAGAGAAAGTACCAGGAATAAAAATAGGAAGAGATACAGTGAGGGACTCTCCCTTTCCATCCTGCCGAATGGTACATCCAGGTGAACAAAGTCTAACACCAGCTCAACTAATGTGATTAAATTATATGCTGATTTTCAATTCTTAGGTTTTTTTGTCTTTGTTTTCATTTGGATAGTAAGAATTGAACCCAGGGCCTCATGCATGCTAAGTACACACCCTGCCATTGAGCTACACCTCTGCCCTAAAATTTCGGAAATAGTAGCCATCTTTAAATTACCTCCAGGACACATTCCTTCAATACCATCTTTTTTTTTTCTTTTCTTTTTTTTTCTTTCAGTACTATCTTATGCAAGAGCCAGATAAACTATGGCCAGTTCCTAATACAAGGAGATTACAGAATAGTGAGGAAGGCAGTGTGTTTGTTCCAAACTGATGAATGAATGAAAGAGAGGATAGGAGAGAATACACTGACAGAAGTAGAGAAGAATTCAGGATACAAGCCAGGAGAATTTTTTGACAGTAGCAAATTAATTGACAGGATTCCAATAGTACAAATGGGAATTTATCCACCTCTAAATAAGAAAAAGCTAACTTGTCTTACCCTCTCCCTGACTTTGTCCTTCAGAAGGAGGCTGATGATGGAATAGGGCACTCGGAACCATATTGGTGCTCCCACAATAAGCACCTTCTTCAAACGAGCTGGAAATGCTCCCTGTAGAGAAAAACGTATGAGGATTTAAGCCTAATGGGACCCATAACTGTTCAAGCCCCAAGGTTAGATTTTCTATACTTCTCTCCATTCTTACCCAGCAGGGGGAGTGTACCGACTAATTCTAGTTTTTTCTCAATAGCTAGAGGAAAAGTAGTTAAAAGAAATCAATGAGGTGGCGATGCCTATGAGCCCAACAACTGTATAGGATGAGGCAGCAGGATCCTAAATTCAAGACCCTAAATTCAAGCAATTTAGCAGACCCTGTCTGAAAATAAAAACTAAACCAGACATGGTGGCCCATACCTGTAATCCCACCTACTCAGTAGCTCAAGACCAATAGCAATTTAGCAAGATCCTTTCTCAAAATGAAAAATAAAAAGGACTAGAGATATAGATCAGTGGTAAAGCACCCCTGGGTTCAATTCCTAGTAAGTAAGTAAATAAATACTTAAAAAATACAAACTAAAAAGGGCTGGTAATGTAGCTCAATACTAGACTAGCCCTGGTTCAATCCCCAGTTCAGCAAAAATACAAACAACAAAGAAATTAGAAGATGATTTACTATTTAAATTAATAATATTAACTTCATGTTTACCATAGCTTTATGGATGAAAGAGTATTCTGAGTTCTCTTATCAGGAGTTATCCTATGCATTTACATAGCACATCAACACACATATTGTATCCCCCCAAAATTCTATGTATTAAAATTATAAGAAAAGTTAGCCTGAGGAAAAACTGAATATAAAAGAAACATCTCTTTTCATAATTTGCATCTAATTTGGTATCTGTGTATGTATCATCATTTTTTAACTATTTTTTTTAGTTGTAGATGGACAAATACCTTTATTTTGTTTATTTATTTTTATGTGGTGCTGAGGATCAAACCCAGGGCCCTGCACGTGCTAGGCAAGTGCTCTACCTGAGCCACAACCTCAGCCCGCCCTGTATCATCTTTTTTTTTTTTTACCCATTTCTTCATCTGTAAATTTATTTATTCAATCTATAGATATAACCAAGGCTGGGGTAGCTCAGGGGTTCAGAATATCTTTAGCATACAGAACACTTTGGGTTTGACCCCCCAACACCAAAAAATAAATAAAATAAAACACAAATGACCTACTATGCACAAAGGCAAATGGTCTATACAAAGCTTAAGAATGACAAATAATTCACAATGCTTGGTTTAATTCAGTTTTTCAATATTCTGGCCCTTCTCGGATGCAGGATTGATGTAATATTAGCATTCTAACTGTGAAGAAATTATTTCCAAAACATCCTAAAAAGAGGAAGCTGTAACTACAAATCTTTTACCTTATTTTTTTTTCTGTCTGTATTCTAACACTTTCAAAAGATTAATTCTCAAGCTGGGGTTGTGGCTCAAAGGCAGAGTACATGCCTCGAACATGTGAGACACTGGGTTAGATCCTCAGCACCATATAAAAATAAACAAACAAAATAAAGATATTGTGTCCATGTATAACTAAAAAAAAAAAATTACAGAGAGAGAGAGAGACTAATTCTCAGCCAAACGCACTGGCACCACAGAAAATCTCTGCTACTTGGGAGACAGAGGCAGGAAGAGCAAAAGTTCTAGGCCAGCCTGGGAAACCTAACAAGCCCCTGTCTCAAAAATAAAAAAGACTGGGGAGACAGTTAAGAGGTAAAGTTCAATTCCCAGTACTATATACATGCACACACAGGACTAATTCTCAATCAGGTACAGTGGCACACACCTGTAATCCCAGCTACTAGAGAGGCTAAAACAAGAGGATCACAAGCTCCAGGCCAGCCTGTGCAACTTAGCAAGACCCTGTCACAAAATAAAAACAAAAAGGGCTTGAGATGTAACTCAATTTTAAAGTTCCCTGGATTCAACTGCCAGTAACAGGGGGGAAAAAAAGGCTAAAGCTCGATTTGATATGTTATTCTGTTCTTTTCAGTTACTGTTCAGTGAGCTAATTTAGAGAATCTAAATATTCCCTATGGAGAGTAGACAGCATCCACAACAAAATATTCCAAAGGCCACTAAATTCATATTTTTCTTCAACGATGCAATGATTCATACTAATAGGCCCTTAAACTGCCAAATTTAAAAAATAGTCTGGAAAAATACCTGTGCTTCCACAGAATGATTTATAGAAAATAGGAGCCATTGTCTTCTTCATCACAGCAAATTGCTACCTGTTCATTTAAATGACTTTATGGCACCCTCATATACTACTGGTAGAATTGTGAATGGATAACACCTTTAGAAAGGCATGTGGTGGGCTAAGGTTGTGGCTCAGTGGTAGAGTGCTCACCTATCACCCGTAAGGCACTGAGTTCAATCCTCAGCACTATGTTAAAAATAAATATATTGTGTGTCCTCCTACAACTAAAAAATATTTTTTAAAAAAAGAAAGAAAGCATCTGACATTATAAGTCCTTAAAATTGTGCATGCTCTTCGATCATCAATTTCTGACCCTCTATCCTAAGGAAATAACCAGAAACACAGATTTATTTTTAAAAATACATTTATTACCCTTTTTTTTTAAATGGTAAATGGGGATTGAACTCAGGGCTTCACACATGATAAGCATATGCTCTACCACTAAGCTATGTCCCCAACCCCTAAACATTTACTTTGATGGTTAAAAATAACACTTGAAGCTGGGCACAGTGGCGCATGCCTATAATCCCAGCAGCTCAGTGGGCTGAGGCAGGAAGATCCAGAGTTCAAAGCCAGCCTCAGCAAAAGTGAGGCACTAAGGAACTCAGTGAGACCCTGTCTCTCAATAAAATACAAAAGAAGGTGGGGGATGTGGCTCAGTGGTCAAGTGCCCCTGAGTTCAATCCCCAGTCCCTAAATAAATAAATAGAATACCATTTCAAAACTGAACAGAACATATATGTCCAAAATGAGTAGTGATTAACTAAATGGTGTATCTTACAATAGAATGTCATATAACTTTACAATGAAGATTTCAAAGAATTTCTCACAATAAATATTTTTAAAATTTAACCTTTAAATAATTAATTATTATGTGCTGTTGAGGATCGAACCCAGGACCTCACCTGTGTTAGGAAAGTACCCTACCACTGAGCCACAACCCAGCCCCTATCACAACATAATTTTAAACTAAAGAGGATCAAAACTATAATTTTATAGTCAGGCACAGTGACACATGCCTGTAATCTGAGCAACTCAAGAAGCTGAGGCAGGAGGACTACAACTTCAAGGCCAGTCTCAGCAACTTAGCAAGGCTCTAAATAACTCAGCAAGACCCTGTCTCAAAATAAAAAGTGTTGGTGACATGGTTCAGTGGTTTCAATCCCTGCTACCAAAAAACAAATAAACAAAAAAACAGAGGCAGGGGGTGGGAGGGGTGCTGTTGCTAGGAATGTGGCTCATTGGGAAAGCGCCCCTGGTTCAATCCCACTGCTAGCATACATACACACATGCACACATAAATAAGTAAAATTATAATTTTATTTTCAATTCCCATCAGGAAGTGGTGGCACATTCCTCTAGTCCCATATACTTGGGAGACTGAGGCAGGATCACAAGTTCAAGTTCTGGGCAATTTAAGGAGACCCTATCTCAAAAAATTAAAATAAAGGACTAGGGATATAGCTCTATGATAAAAGTGCTTATCTAGTACATTTTAAGGCCCCGAGTTCAATCCCCAGTGCTATAAAAATAAATAAATGTAAAAATTAAATAAAAGTTAAAAATAATTTAAAAGGAGAAACTAAACTGATCATAATGGTATTATTTAATCCTGAAGACAAGGTGAATAAAGGAGAAATATGGTTAGACAGTTAACTAAATTATCAAAGGTATATTAAATTACCAAGATATTATGATTTTGTTAAAATTTACAAAGAGAAAGTCTAAACTGGGGAAAAGGGCTGGGACATTTACTCAGTGGTAGAACACATGCTGAGCACAGGAGCTATGAGTTCAATTCCAAGCATCTTTAAAAAAGAAAAAAAAAAAACTGGCTGGGCACAGTGGCACACTCCTGCAATCCAATCAGTTCAAAGACTAAGGCAGGACGATCCTGAGTTCAAAGGCAGCCTCAGCAATTTAGCAACGCCCTAAGCAATTGAGCAAGACCCCTTATCTAAATAAAATACACATTGTGGATCAAAAAAAAAAAAAAATGAGGATGGGGACTATTTAAATATGTAAAACCAGGAGAAAAAGTGATTGATATAGGAAAAAAGATCCCTACAAATCATACTTAAAAATAAAGGTCTTAGCATTTTATTGTTATTGTTTTTTGTACTGGGGATTGAACCCAGGGGCACTTTAACACTAAGCCACATCCCCAACCCTTTTTTATTTTGAGACAGGGTTTCACTAAATTGCTTAGGGTCTTGCTAATTTGCTGAGATTAGCCTCTAACTTGCCATCCTCCTGCCTCAGCCTCCCAAGTCACTGAGATTATAGGCATGTACCACCTCCCAGGTTAAGATAAAATTCTTAAATTATAAAAGCAAAATCTCTCCAGGCTTGGTGATGCCACCCTGTAATCCCACCAATTCAGGAGGCTGAGGCAGGAGGATTGCAAATTCAACACCAGCCTGAGCAACTCAGAGAGAACCTGTCTCAAAATAAAAAATTTTTAAAAGGGCTGCGTATGTACCTCAGTGTTAGAATGCCTCTGAGTTCAATCCCAGTAACACACTTGTGCCTTAAAAAGTTAAAAATAGAATTACCATATAACCCAACAAATTTCACTTCCAGGTCTAAAAATGTAGTTCAATGTCAGAGCACGAGTCTTGTGTCTCTGTTTTATCCTCAGTATGGCAAAAATAAATAAATAAACTCATGCTTGAGATTTGGGTTCAATCTTTTTTTTTTTAAAGGATAGTTTCTAATTTTTTTTTTAAGAGAGAGTGAGAGAGTGAGAGAGGAGAGAGAGGAGAGAGAGGAGAGAGAGGAGAGAGAGAGAGAGAGAGAGAGAGAGAATTTTTTTAAATATTTATTTATTTTTTTTAGTTCTCGGCGGACACAACATCTTTGTTGGTATGTGGTGCTGAGGATCGAACCCGGGCCGCACGCATGCCAGGCGAGTGCGCTACCGCTTGAGCCACATCCCCAGCCCTGGGTTCAATCTATAGCACCATAAAATAGTAATTCCACTTCTCAAAACTAAGAAGGGACTCAACCAGATATTTATAGCTAATGTTCACAACAGCCAAATGGTGGGAATAACCAAGTATTCATTAACATGAATAGAGAAGTAAATTGTACATACACAAAATATTATTCGCCTTAGAAAGCAATGAAATTCTAATCATGCTATAGATCATTATGCTAAAATAAACCAGAGACAAAAGGAAAAGTATTCTAATAATTCCACTTATATAAGCACCTATACTTGGTGAATTCATAGAAAGCAGAATAGAGATTAATCAGGACCAGAAAAAAAAGAAAAGAAAAAGATATTATTTGGCTGGGTACAGTGGTGCACACTTGTAATCCCAGTGACTTGGGAGGCTGCAGTAGGAGGATCACAAGTTCAAAACCAGTCTTAGCAACTTAGGCCTTAAGCAAGTTAGCGAGATCCTCTCTCAAAAAATAAAAAGGTTCAGTACCCTTGAGTTCAATCCATGGTACCAACAAAAAGAAGAAAAAGTTATTATTTAATGGATACAGAGTTTCTGTTCATGATGATGAAAAGGTTCTGAAAATGGATAGTGGTTATGGTTGCAATATGAATGTATTTAAAGCCAATGATCTTAAAATGGTCTAAATGAGCCAGTCATGGTGACACATGCCTCTAATCCCAGCAACTGGGGAAGCTGAGGCAGGAGGATTGCCAGATTCAAGACCAGCCTGAACAAATATAGTCAGACCCTATTGCAAAATAAAATAAACACTGCTGAAGATTAAGCTCAGTAATAACAACCTGCCTAGCATTTTCAAGGGCCCCCAGATCAAATCCAAGCACCACAATTTAAAAAAATAAAAAAGAGAAGGAGGAAGAAGAGAAATGACTAGGGGGAAAAAAGGTCTAAAAAGACTCCTTAGCCCTGGTAATGTGGCACCTGTAATCCAAATGACTCAGAGTATGAGAATCCCAAATTTGGGGCCAGCCTCAACAGCTTAGTTGAGACTCTGTCTCAAAATTAAAAAAAGAAAGAAGGAAGCAGAGGAATGAAGGGAAGGAGGGGGTGGAGGGAAGGAGGAGAAGAGAAGCCTCTTTAGTGAGGCAATCATGAAAAAATGGAGGAAAAACAAAAGATTGAGAAATATTGCTCAAGATACTCTCTTGCAAACTTCACCAAAAAACATGTATAAAAATGTTCATTTCAAAAAGAAAGAGAGCTGGGTATGGTGGTACACGCCTTTAATCCCAGGGATTCAGGAGGCTAAGACAGGAAGATCACAAATTCAAAGCCAGCTTCATCAACTCAGTGAGGCTCTAACCAATTTAGTCAGACCCCATCTCTAAATAAAAAGTAAAAGAAAAGGTTAGGGATATGGGCCAGATTTGAAGCATCCCTGGTTCAATCTATGGTTCCATACACCCAAAAAAAAGGAGTGGAAGGGAGAGATAAAGAAAGTAAGTTTATAGCAGTACTGTCCACAAGAACAAAAAACAGGAAATAATCTGAGGAGCTATCAATAAGAGAATATATAAAACAGTGGTATATTCATCAACGAATGAAGAATGCAAAGAAATCAATCCTTTGATCAATGAAAAGGAATATATCATAGCTACTTACCAAAATAAGAATTTTAAAAACATAATGCTGAGTGAAAGAAACAAGTCCTTGAAAATAGCATACAGTATACATTCTCTTTCTATGATTTCTGTTATGAAGCTGTAATAGTAAATAAATACTTCTAAAAGTCTAGTTCAATAATACTTCTAAGTGAGGTCCTGGAACAGACTCCTACACCAATGCTTTTCCAACAGCAAGCTATGACTCAGTAAGTCCAGAAATCAATTTAGTTGGTCATGACTAACTATTTTAAAATGTGAAACAAAAAGCCGGGCATGGTGATGCATGCCTGTAATTCCAGAAATTTGGGAGGTTAAGGTAGGAGGATCACAAATTCAAGGCCAGCCTCAGTAACTTAGCCAGACCTTGTTTCAGAATAAAAATAAAGGGCTGGAGCCAGGTGCAGTGGAGCATGCCTATAATCCCAGTGGTTTAAGAGACTGAGGCAAGAAGATCCGACTTCAAGGCCAGCCTCAGCAAGAGCAAGGCACTAAGCAACTCAGTGAGACCCTGTTTCAATATAAAACACAAAATAAGTCTGGGGATGTGGACAGTGGCCAAGTGCCCCTGAGTTCAATCCTGGTAGCAAAAAAATAAAAAATAAAAATAAAGGGCTGGGGTGTAGCTCCGTGGTAGGATGTCCATAGGTCACATTCCCAACACCAGAGGAAAAAAAAGGAAAAAAGAAATAGAATAATCAAAGTCATTACACAAAGTAAGGGTGTAGTTTCTCTGGTGAAGCTTTGTGATTTTAGAGTGGTATATAAACCACATTACCTTTTTTTTTTTTTTAAGAGAGAGAGAGAGAGAGAGAGAATTTTTTTAATATTTATTTTTTAGTTTTCAGCGGACACAACCTCTTTGTTTGTATGTGGTGCTGAGGATCGAACCCCTGCCACACAATGCCAGGCAAGCTCGCTACCGCTTGAGCCACATCCCCAGCCCCCACATTACCTTTTAAAATTCAAAAAATAGGGCTGGGGCGACTGAGGATGTGGCTCAAGTGGTAGTGCACTCGCCTGGAATGCATGTGGCCTGGGTTCGATCCTCAGCACCGTAAACAAAGATGTTGTGTCCGCCGAGAACTAAAAAAAAAAAAAAAAAAATTAAAAAAAATTCTCTCTCTTAAAAAAAATAGGGCTGGGTTGTGGCTCAGCGGTAGAGCACTCACCTAGCACGTGCAAAGCCCTGGATTTAATTCTCAGCACCACATAAAAATATAATAAATACATAAAACAAAGGTATTGTGTCCATCTACAGCTAAAAAATGTTTTTAAAAAAAGGTGAAAAAAGGGCTGGGGATTTGGCTCAAGCGGTAGCGCACTCGCCTGGCATGCGTGCGGCCCGGGTTCGATCCTCAGCACCACATACCAACAAAGATGTTGTGTCCGTCAAGAACTAAAAAATAAATATTAAAAATTCTCTCTCTCTCTCTCTCTCTCTCTCCCCCCCCCCTCTCTCACTCTCTCTTTAAAAAAAAAAAAAAAGGTGAAAAAATTAAAAACAAGCTTCGCTTGATGGGGTTCATGTATAATTCCATCAAGTCAGGAGACTAAAGCAAGAGGATTACAAATTCAAATCCAGCCTGGGCAATTTAGCAAGGGCTGAGAGTGACATCCAGTGATGCATCACTTGCCTGCCATGTCTGAGGCCCTGGGGTCAATCACCAGTAACACCAAAAAAAAAAAAAAAAAAAAAAAAAAAAAGACCATTTCTTTTTCTGAGGAAGCAAATATTAGTCATCATTTACAGATGACCTTAAGTTTAAATTAAACTTAGTATCTAAAGTTTACATCATTACTAAATCTTTTCCCAAATAATAGGGAGAAAAAAATACTAAGCATTGAAGGGGAGTTGAGAGAATCCTCCCACAGCCTTACCTTCAACAGGTTTAGGACTTTCTTGCCAAGATCCAGCTCAAAGTTGGCATAATTAGAACCACACATATCATAGATAAACACCAGTCCATTCCTTTGAGTTTCAAAGCTGCAAACCAATCATTGAACAAAAATATGTATTTAATGAAAATATTTCATTCAAAGTAAGCCAGACCTTGTTTTTTTATTTGATTTATATTCCCAAAATATTATAGGGAATAAATTATTTAAACTATTAATAGCAAGTTTTTACATTTATTTAGAATTGAGAAAACACATTCCTCAAAAATCAGTATTCTCAATGTTAATCTGTATCCTGATTTTTTGTATTATCTTCTAGAACCCTCCAAACCTTCATTCTTTTAACAAAATCCAAGATGGAAGCATCCATCTAGTAGATGACATTTCAAAAACTCTCTAATTCTGAGGCATGTGCAAGTTTTTCCAGCAAACCTTGTTTTTACTGCTAAATCTTCACTACATTTCCATAAACCCTGAAAGGCAGCGGGGCATGGTGGCACATGCCTGTAATCCCAAGTGACTCAGGAGGCTGAGACAGGAAGATCCCAAGAATAGCCTCAGCAACTTATCAGGACCTTGTCTCAAAAAAGACTGGGGACTGGGCGGGGTTGTGGCTCAGCAGTAGAGCATCCGCCTAGCATGTGCGGGGTCCTGGGTTCAAATCTCAGCACCACATAAAAATAAATGAATGAGGGTATTGTTTCCAGCTACAAAAAAAAAAAAAAAGACTGGGGACTGGGCTGGGGTTGTGGTTCAGTGGTGGAGCCCTTGTCTAGTATGTGTGAGGCACTGGATTCAATTCTCAGCACCACATATAAATAAATGAGTAAAATAAAGGTCCATCAACTCTCATGTGCGAGACCCTGGATTCAATCCTCAGCACCACATAAAAATAAATAAATAAAATAAAGGTATTGTGTCCAACTAAAAAATAAAATATTAAAAAAAATCTGAGACACAATTATTGAGTAGACCTGAATACAAGCCTGAAGAATTTCCATTTCTCCATGAATTCATTTAGGGCCAACTAAAAGAATTATGGGATTTCCCCTCTAGGCTCCAGGGACTAAAACTTAAGTCAGAGACAAGAGAAAGAGAATTTAATAAAAAGAAGCTATGCTACAAAATAATATATTCCTAGATGAATATTCTATATTCTATATTCCTAGATGAAACTGATTATCCTATGAAGGCATATATGAAATAAGTACAAATGCAATAAGATTCTTGCTTTTCTGGGTACAAAATATGAGGTTTACAGTGATAGCTGACTGCTTCCCTACTGATTTTGATTCCTGAGCTACATGCCACAGGGAAAAACAAAAGTTGAAAACAGTCCCTGACATTTGTTTCAAAGAATTGAGGATATAGCATACATGAGAGGCAATCAATGAAACAATATTGATTATGAATTGCTTTGAAGAAGATGGATGATGGGTATGTGGATATTCATGATACCATTCCCTACAAGGATTTAGAAGTTTCCACTATGTAGTATTAAAAAGAAAAGTTCCCTACCTTCAAGGAGCTAACATTCTTGAAAAATAAGATAAATGACACACTGAGGCCATGTATAATTAAATACATAATGACAGGTATTGGTAATAACTGCTATTAAATTCAGAGTAAAAAAATTATTTCATTGTTATTACTATCATACATTATTGGTGGAACTGAAAAAAAATTAGTACAACTACTCTAGAAAGCAGTACGGAGACTCCTCAAAAAAACTAGGAATGGAATCACCACTTGAGCCAGCTATCCCATTCCTCAGTTATTTATCCAAAAGAACTAAAATCAGCAGACTTATAGTGATACAGCCACTTCAATATTTATAGCAGTATAATTCACAATAGCCCAGATACTAACAGATGATTAGGTAAAGAAAATGTGATATATACACACAGTGAAGCTTTACTCAGTCATAAAGAAGAGTGAAATTTTTGCATTTGCTGGTAAATGGATAGAACTGGAGAACACCATTTTAAGTGAAATAAGCCAGACTCAGAAATTTTCTATCAAAGGCTCAATATTTTCTTTCATGTGGAAGAGCAAAAAAAGAAAGGGGGAAAAAAAAGTGGTATTGGGGGAATCCCACAAAAACAGAAGAGAAATCAGTGGAGTAAAGGAAGGAAACTGAGGGGGAGGGAGGAGGGACAGGGATAAGGAGGAATGGTGAAATGAAACTGACCAAACTATACTGTGTGCATATATGAACATACCACAGTAATTTCACCGTGTGTGTGGGGGGGAGGGGGCACTAATTTTAAAAAATATAAAAGTAAATAGAAAGCAAACCAGTAGAGGAAAGGGAACAGAGGGAGGGAAAAGGGGAGAGAAAGGGGAAGTACTGAGGACTGAATTGGAACAAAATTATATTCTACACTTATATAATGACATCAAAATGAACCCCAATGTTATCCACAACTATAATGTACTAATAAAAAATTTTATTTCTAACAGGTTGGAATGGTGAAGAAGCCAGTGATGAAAGTTAGGCCTCAAAGTGAAGAGAAGGGGAGAGGGAAAACCATTCTGGCTCAAGGAAACAAAGGAAAACAGGATTTTCTACTCATTGGGGGGAATATTTTGCTTGGAAAGAGGGTTCACATTTATTTAGCTTACACTCAACTTCTGAATAATAAAAAGCCAATGAACTTTTTAATAGAAGGATAAACATGATGAATGCAAAGTTTAATTATGTTTATATTTGTGGTCCTCCTGTGGGATCCAATATTCACAGTAGAAAAATCAAGATCTAACCACTGCCAAACATCCTGCCATGCCTATGTGAGAGCTCCAACTCTCTAAGGCTCTCAGGGAGGAAGGCCGATAGTGGATTTTAGGAAGAGAGTCTTTTATACATTTCCTGAGCTAAAGAAACTCTTAAAAAGAATCACATCCTAGAAATTATGCCTAATGAACGGTCAAAAGGAAGAAGAGCTGAGAAATTCCACATTTCTGTTGGGGGCAGGGTATAGGGCCACTGAGACTACTGGTCCTTACTTGACAACTTCTCTAATTCAAGATAATGTTGTGTGTGGTGTTTGGATATATCTCCAGCTCAGCATCAACAGGATAAGCTAATAAATATGAAAGCAACATAAAAAGGCGGTAACAAGTGAAGTAGACAGACAACACCACCCATGGCTATTTCCAGCCTATAAGTTCACAGACTAACTAAAGTAGCTATCTCTATTCTGAGGTGTCAGTCCACAATACAGCACTTTTAAAAAGCAGTAATAAATTGTAAATGGCAAGCTCAAGGGAAAAAAGGAAGTAAGGCAGGAAAAACAGTACAGCACAGTAGAAACAGCTCTGGCCAAGGGCAAAGAAAACAAGATCTTGGACCTAGTTGAACCAACACATGTGACTTTTTTTTAATTGTCATCACAACAGTAGACAGCATACCTAGCATGCTCAAGGCCATGGGTTCACATTTGGAAAGAGGGTTCACATTTATTTAGCTTATACTCAACTTCTGAATAATAAAAAGCCAATGAACTTTTTAATAGAAGGATAAACATGATGAATGCAAAGTTTAATTATGTTTATATAATTAAACAAATAAAAGTCATATAATTTCTTTGTACTTCAGTTTCTCTGTCTATAGAACTTGAATCTCATTTATTTTAGAGAGGGAAGGAGAGATGGCCTGAGCTGGTTCATTTTGCCTATGTGTCTATTTTTATTACAACAATGATTCTGCTTAATCTTATACTTTTGGGTTCTTCTTCCTGAATGTTTATTCTCAAAATCCCCTGAACTAAATGGTATCATTCGTCTTTTACAGACAAAAAAACTGAGGCCCCAAAGGTTTTATTTCATTTATTATTTATTTTTTTAAAGAGAGAGAGAGAGAGAGAGAGAGAGAGAGAGAGAGAAAATTTTTTAATATTTTATTTTTTAATTTTCAGTGGACACAACATCTTTATTTTTATGTGGTGCTGAGGATCAAATGAACCCAGCACCCCGGGCATGCCAGGTGAGCGTGTTACCGCTTAAACCACATCCCCAGCCCCCCAAAGGGTTTTGCTACGAGCAAAAAAAAAAAAAAAAAAAAAAAAAAACCAACACAAGTCTCAATTACCTCCTCCCTCTCTCTTATAATAAGTAATTTCCAATATACTGGCAATTGCTAATAATTGGCTATCTCAGCTTCTGTTACCCTGAAATAGAGCTAAGGTGTAGAATTATATATTATAGAATTATAATACCTAAAATCCTGATACTACCTGAAAACATGCCATACCCTCAAAAACACAGGTTGTTTTATATTCATAGTACTGCCCTGAGTACATCCTAGGAACATGATGAAGGCACTGTGAATTTAATCAGGTCAATAACTGTCACTTTCCTTCTGGATGTAGACCACCTAAAAGAAAATTTCAATGCTTACCTATCCACAGCTCTGTCTAACAAATAAAACAGAGCCTGAAGTACCACATGCTGGACCGACTTGTGGGGGTGATGCAATCTGGCAGTAAAGAGGGCAATGGAAGCTCCTGTTGGGTCCCGAACATTCTAAAGCAAATAAAATAAGAAATACTTAAAACTCAAACAGAAAAATCACAATAATCACTAAGACTTATACAGATAAAAGATGTAATACATAAAAAAAAAGATGCTGGCAATACTTCCTTGACTTGCACCAATCACTCTGGAGAGGGAAGAATGTTAGTATCATTCCATGCCTGATTCTCTCAGCACTTGCTGAACCACATTCTTGTTGTAAGAAAATAAAATACATTTTCTTTGATCTTCAACTGTAGAGTGATCAAAGGATAATTCTGCATTACTTTGTAACTAATTTCCCAAGCAGGATAACAAAACAAACAATCAGAAGGAGAGAATCATAAAACAGAACCATGGTTTCCACACTTCCTCCAAAGTACCATCATATACTTATCCAAGAGGCCAAGAGGTCTCTTATAAGTAGGGAGCTTCCAATAAATAAGGGAGGATGTGTTCTGATATATTATATACCCATCTCAAGGCCTTGACTAACCTTAACATACCAATGAAAAAACTTTTGTAAGTCTTACTATACATCCAATTCTCCATAATTCAATGATTCAACTACTATAAGTAATTCTAGTAAATACTTATTAGTAATTCAATTACTATAATAATTTTGTGCCAAACAGCATGGCTACTCCACAATCTGCTCCTGACTGTGGATAAGCTTCTAGGAACAAAGTCCAAAATGGTCAACAGCTATAAAAGGGAGTCACAAGGCAATATAAGGTAGGTCCACAGACTCACTAAAATGGTGAATTTTCCACTGAGGATCTCAGAACGGAGAGGTTCCTCATGAGGTTTCAGCTTCACAATACCTTCCTTCCTTCGGGTTTCCTAAATAGGAAACACAACAAGATGAATATGAAAATATTTTACATACAGGACAGCTTCATGAAACCAACAAATTTTAGAGCTAAGGGAAGTCAGAAGTAAACTAAATTATGAACTCCTTTGTCACTTCTTCCAGGCCAGCTAGCATTATCAGAACTTCTGTCCAAATCTACCTTATTATTCCCTGAGATAGTATATTTTTCTCTCAATCAGTAAGAATCCTCTCCCTAAGCCCAAACAATCCATAATATTAGGATACAGGATCAAGTGCAGCAGCACTGACATTACACAAAGACATGGAAACATAGACCCAGAAATTGTCTGGATACATACATTCTCAAACATCTTCCAGGATTAGGCCTCTCCTATCTTAAATAGGAGCCTTCCCTCCACTTGAAAATCATTTTTCCCCCCAGTACTGGGGATTGAACCCAGAGCACGTTATCACTGAGTTACATCCCCAGCCCTTTTTCTTTTCTGTAAGTGGACACAGTACCTTTATTTTATTTTTATGTGACGCTGAGGATCAAACCCAGTGCTTCATGCATGCTAAGCAAGCACTCTACCTCTGAGCCACAACCCCAGCACCCCCAGCCCTTTTTCTACATTTTTTTAAATTTTAAAATGGTGTCTCACTAAGCTTGTCACACTATGATGACAAGTATTCAATTATCAGTTTCTTCTGTGGGCTTTTCTTTCTTTTGTACTGGGACTTGTACCTAGGGTCTGGCACATGTTGGACAAGTGCTCTACATCTGAGCTACACCCCAGCTCTTTTTATCTTGAGACAGGGTCTAAGTTGCTGAGGCTGGCATCAAATTTGCAATCCTCCTACCTCAGCCTTCCAAGTAGCCAGGATTATAGCTAGGATTCTGTGTGCCACCATACCCAGCTATATGAGCATTTGTTCATTAATTTAGTCATTCACTGGTTTATTCATTTTGCCAATTTTTATAAAGCAATTATTATGTGCTTTAATTTAGCTCAGTGCCTGGCAAATAAAAATAACTATGTTTTGTTTGTGTTCTTCTCCTCTCTCTCCCTAAAATCAAATTCAAGTACCTTTAGAGACAAAGCAGCAAGTAAAGACAATATTTGTGGTGACATCACAGGAGAGTGCATGACCTATAACCTACCCAAGGCATTCTCAATTTTCAAAATAATACTGTACCAAAGAAAGAAGAAAAAGTCTATGGTTAGATTCTAACCCTATAAATCTTCCCATTCCTCACACCTTCCCAATATGACCTCCATCCATTCCCAAGGCTCCAATATTCAGTTCTACTTTGGTCATACCGTGATCTCTATTTCTAGTATGGACTTCTTTTCTTAAGCCTAGATTCATATTCCAACCACTAAAAGATATGTCTATTTGGATACCTCAAAGGCACTTCAAACTTAACACAGAAAAACTAAACTCAAAATCTCCTTCTCTCCACACACCTATACCCACTTCAGTGTAAAATAAATACCTCCACCATTTACCCCAACATGCAAGTCAAAACTCTGAAATCCTTGATTCTTCTTTCCTCATACCAGTTTGAGTAACTTATAAGTCTTCCCACTTCTCTCCACCTCCTCTTACATTATCCTTATTAATACTGCAATCATCTGCCCTTGTAAGTACAATAGCCTTTCAATTGGTCTGTCTCTAATACAGTGCAGCCCTTTTATCCATTTTCCAAAGCACAGTGAGGAAAAAATCTTTCCAGAATACCAATATGACTAATTCATTTCACTGCTTATACCTTTAGTGAACTTCTCTGCCCTTCAGAAATCAGATACTCTCTAATCTGGCCCTAATTATCTCTGCTACTCAATCTCTTTCCTTGCCCCCCAACTTCTACTTAACATTCTGATTCAGCTGAATTTCTTTCTTTCCATTGAACATTTGAACTTGCTGTTCTCTGCCACACTCTTCAATCTGCTTGATTCTTATTCATCTTTCAGATCTTAGTTTACAAATCCTTTCAGTTAGGAAAGCTTTTCTGACTCGCCTAACTAAATGTGCTCCCAGGGAACCCAGTGCTGCTTTCTCATGACATTTCTATAATTGTTTACTCTCTCCTTCTAAATAGTAATCTTTGGGCTGAGGATGTAGCTCAGCAGTGGAGCACTTGAACAAGGCCCTGGGATGAATCAATCCCCAGCATTACAGTGGGGAAAAAAAAGGTCAACTTTGCAACTGGAACATAGTAGGTATACAATGAATAAGTTTATAAATATTGAATATACTGAATGACCCACAAGATAGGTATAAGTGAGCTTCAGTCCTAAGCTAATTCTAATATTGTTATCCCAAATATTTTAATTTATAGAGATTTTATATCTTTTCAGAACAATTTTCTGGCCCCTAAATATAGATTGCTTTAAAGGACACTGCTGAGGAAGCAAATTAAAACACAGAATTGGGAATCAGAAGTTATGTTCCATTTGTGTACAATGTGTAAAAATACATTCCATTGTCATGTATAACTAATTAGAATAAATTTTAAAAATGAAAAAATACAGAATCAAAGACTGAGCCCTTTTAAAAACAAAAAAATAGGAGCTGGGGCTGTAGCTCAGTGGCAGAGCATTTGCCTAGCTCATATGAGGCACTGGGTTTGATACTCAGCACCACATAAAAATAAATATAAAGGTATGCTGTCCTTCTACAACTACAAAAAAAATTAAAAAATATATAAAAATTTTAAAAAGTGAAAATGTTGGTTGATTTGTATAAAGGTACTGTTAAGATATAGACCTAGGTAATACAGTTACTCTTCTTTTCCAGGACTAGGGCTACCTTCCTAAATAAAGCTCAGCATTCATCTGAATGACAGGTTTTCAAACTCCCAGAGATCATGAAAACCAGTGGAATAAATGGGGCAGGTAGCCAAAGTGAAGAGCTATGACTCAAACTCCAACAAGTGTGAACAACTATCCCACCACCAGGATGATATCAGGTTACCTCCTTAGCTTCAGTCATTAAAAGCACCATCCGGTTCTATAACAAACTTTAGGCATATAAGCGTTATTTCCAGGAGCTGCTCTGCCCAGCGTCAGCTCTCACAGTATCACTCTTCTTGGATATTGATCGACTTTTCATGGCAGGAAAAGGGGGCAATTAAAGAAGCAATGTATGTGCAGTATATTAAAAGAAAACAACACTGAAAAAGCCCAAAGCCCAACCATAGAGGTGTCTACTCCAAGCCACATACTCTGTAGGAGTGGAACAACTCCACAGCGCGGAGCACGTCAAACTTCCTGGCCATGAGGAACTTGACAGCCACATTCCAAGAGAGTGGGGAAACGTTGTACTGAACTGTCCACTTGTTAATCTCTTCCAAAAACTGCTTGGTGGCCTGTTTGACAAAGAAAGTGATAACAATTAGTAAAAAGCATTTAAGGAACCAAAAAACAAACAAATAGGCAAAAGCTATCATTCTTTTCCCAAGTAAGACTATATCCAAAGTTTACTACAGAAAGCAGGAAAAGACACAAGATAGAATCAGGTCTGAAACCAAATAAAGTTAAAATTTATGCAACACAAAGAAGCTAGAATTAGGTTCAGAGAACAGGACTTCTTAGCATATGGAAAAGTCATGAGGGGAGATCAGAGCTCCCACATGAGATATAAATAATTGGTCTCAAAGGGTGGGGTAGAACGGAGAAGATATCACAATTTTTTTATTGTTGTTGCTTTTTAGTTTTGGTGGGGACTGAAAACAGGGGTGCTCTACCAGTGAGCAATATATGCCCAGTACTTTATATTCTAGATAGGGTCCTTCTAAGTTGCTGAGGGTCTCTCCAAATCGTTGAGACTGGCTTTGAACTTGCAATCCTCCTGCAACACCCTCCATAGTTTCTAGGATTACAGGTATGTGCCACCATGCCTGGCTGTGTTGTTTTTTAAGGGGGAAAAAAAGTATCTGGGTCCTCTGAGGGATTATATTATATAATGCAGTGTAGTATAGCAGTCTTAGAGGCTATTTTGGTCCCACAAGCCAACTGGACACAGCAAAACAATCAGAAAATGATTTGGGCTTTGGAATTAACAGAACTATTTGACAGCAGCAAAACTATTAAGAAGAATTTAAATTAAAAGGCCAAACTGGGCTGGGTTGTGGCTAAGTAGAAGAGTGCTTGCCTAGCACATATGAGGCACTGGGTTTGATCCCAAGCACCACATAAAAATAAATAAAATAAAGGCATCGTGTCCATCTACAACTAAAAATATTTGAGAAAAAAAAAGGCCAAACTATTCTTTGTGCTGACCCCATAAGACCTTCCAAGCTTTACACTGCAGCCTAAAGATTGGGCACTAGGATGCAAAGAATAATTAGTAGGCTCTAGCCTCTCTGGATAGTGATTTTGGGGAAAGCAACTAAAGGGGGGGGGGGTAGGGATTTTTCATTTTTGCTGTCTGACCTCAAGCAAGAAATGTTTGTCTCTAGAATTGATCTTAGTCCTATTTCTCCTTACATTATAACTGATTTTCATTCTAGCCAAACTACTCTTCTACTCCTTCATTTTAGAATGATTTGAATCAAGATTTTGAGCATGTATTCTCTGAATTGCTAAAGACTTTCTACATAGCTATTATGCCCCTTCACACTAGAAACTTTTCTCAGCTATTAATCCACAATGTGATCAACCTGATGAGAATTCTGAATTTTAACCATATTCCTATTATCAATCAGCTTTAAGTTAAGATGTTATTATTTAACATTCGTTATTAAGCATCTACTATTTGTTAAGCTATATCAATGCTCAGACGTATAAGTAATAGCTGGGTGCACTATTGCACACCTGTAATCCCAGCTTTTCAGGAGGATTAGGCAGGAGGATTCCGAGTTCAAGGCCAGCCTGGTAAACTTAACAAGACCCTGTCTCAAATAAAATTAAAAAGGGCTGGAGATGTAGCTCAGAGATAGAGTACACCTGGGTTTAATCCCAAGTTTTTTTTGGGGGGTGGGTAGTATAAGTAATACAAAAATGAGGTTTGCTTCAGAATTTCATTTTAAAACAGTCAGGTACAATGGCACATGTCTGCAATTCCAACTACTCCGGAGACTGAGGCAGGAAGATCTCAAGTTCAAGGCCACTCTGGACAACTTAGCAAGATCCTGTTCAAAATAAAAAATAAAGGGCTGGGGACATAGCTCAGTGGTCCAGCAGCCCTGGATTCAATTCCAGTACTTCCCCCAAAATAAATAAATCAAATAATTTAATTTAATTAACCTAAAGTAGCTGGGGATGTTACTCAGTGATTTGCAAGGCCCAAGGTTCAATCCCCAGGACCACCAAACAAAACAAAAAACTTAACTACATGATCATGGGCAAGGTCAATCTCTCTTCACAAAATTTTTGAGTTGAAAAATAAGGGGAGAAAGGGTAATGGCAATGACCTACTTCAGAGTCTTGGCAATAAGTTCTACCTTGCAAATACAATCCAAATTGCTACATATTATTTAAACAACTAACAAACCAAAATTCCAGGAGAGTCAGCAATACCTCTAACAGAGCACCTGACTCTTCCCTCAATTTCTAGGAAAGGACAAAGAAACTTTATAAACTAGGGAAAAGTCTAAGAGGCCTGAAGCTGCACCTAAGCTTTAAAGCCTTACAACTAAGGCAATATAATTTACATCACTGGAAATGGAAAGAACCAGCAAAGACAATCAGGCAAAGTACATGAAAATAGTCAAGAAATAAAGGTCATGAAGCAAAGCTTTCAGAAGATCATTTTGGCTCAGAGTCAGTTGAAGTCAGACGAAAGAAATGAGTCCCAGAGAAGACAACAGGGCAAACTTAGATCTTGTCCAAGAAAACATCTAAGATGTCTCCATGGATGAGTGCCCAGCATTAGAATGAGGAAAGACCAAAGGGAAAAGAAGTGGGCACAGAAAGATCCCAGTAACAAAACTCATCAGAGGATCAAAAGTTTAAGGCCAGCCTCAGCAATTTAGTGAAGCCCTAAGCAACTTAGTGAGACTTTGTCTAAAAATAAAAAATAAAAAGGGCTGGGGATGTGATTCAGTGGTTAAATACCCCTGGGTTCAATCCTTGGGTAACCCCCCCCCACGCCACCCCCACCCCAAAGGAAAAAAAGAAAAAAAAAAAAAAAACTCCTCAGAAAGCTTTCCAGAAGACTTTTATGTTTGGGGCTATAATAGGTCTGAACCCCAGAGTACTCTCCCACTGAGCTATAATCTGAGACAGGATCTCACTAAATTGCCAACACTGGCGTAAAAACTTCTGCCTCAGTCTCCCAAGGACCAGGGATTACAGTAACATACCACTGTGCATAGCAAATAAACATATTATCTTTTAAACCCAGTCCTCTACTGGGCTTATCTGATGTTGCTCGTAGAATAAAGTACCAGAATAATAAAACATACTTTCCCCACTGCTTAGCTAAGTATACAATATGTTTAATAAAAATAATTGACAAATTAGGTTGGGGTATGGCTCAATGGTAGAGTGCTTGCCTAGCATGTGCAAGACCTTAAATTCAATCCTTTTCACTGGAAGAAAGGAAGGGAGGGATAAATCAGTATACAGGTTGAAGCAGAACACCTAAATGACCAGGAGGTAAGATGAGCTCATCATATACCCAACTGTTAAGATAATTATTTGGGGGGTTTTGGTATTAGATTTTTTTTTGTTCTTTTTCTTGGGGGGAAGGGTACAAGGGATTGAATGAAGAGGGTTTTTTTTTTAACCACTGAGCTACATCTCCATCCCTTTTATATTTTCAGAAAAGACCTCCCTAAGCTGCTTAGGGCCTCACAAGTTGCTAGATTACAGGCATGCATTACTTTGCTTTTTTTTTTGGATACTGAAGATTGAACGCTGGGATAGATTACCACTGAACCACATCTCTAGCCCTTTTTATTTTTAGACAGGGTCTTGCTAAATTGCTTAGGGTATCACTAAATTGCTAAAGCCAGTCTCAAATTTGTAATCCTCCTTCCTCAGCCTCTTGATTCACTGGGATTACAGGTGTGCACTCCTACACACAGCTGGATTTCAAGTTTTAATATTTAACATTATTACTTTAGGAATTCATTTTCTCAAATCAACAACAGAGTACTAATTACATAAAAATACATAAATATAAAAGTAGTTCTCCATTTTCTGGTGGGGAGAGGAGGAAAACAATCCAAGTATAACTTCTAGAACAGTCAAGTTTTTTGTTTTAATTATATTAAACTGTGATCGTCCCATTTATTAGCTCTAATTTATATATTTAAAGAAACATTATTAGATAACTGCTACAATTTATGAATGTAAGGTGCCATTATTGAGTAAACAGATCCCTCCAAAAAGGATGGATGTGTCCCTTCTCTCACCAATTAATGAAGCAGTAATAAACATTTAGTCTGAGTTCATTATTAGATGACACACTGCTACAAACTCTTATCCACACTAATGTTTACTTTGTGACATGTGAGGTGGTTAGAACACACCAACAATCTAACAATCAACAACAAGCTTGGCTTGGTCTTCCGGTGAATACTGATCTTGTCTGTCTGAATCAGGTGATCTGACATTGTGGCATCTTCTGTACTTGTTACAAAGTAAACATGGTGGCCACTGTCCCTGCACCTGACTTGGGCTTCTTCTATAGATAACTGTCACTCACTTATGTTGATCCTGTTGCCCAAAATCACAAAAGGAAAGCTTTTCCCAGCTCTTTTACATCTGCAGAAAATATGAATTCTTTCTTCCAGTTATTTAAGTTCTGGAAGCTCGGTGAATCATCAACATTAAAAGTCAGCAGGCAACAGCTAGAACCTCTGTAAAATGGTGTTCTTGGGCTTCCAAATGGCTCTTGACCAGCTGTGTCTTAAATCTGCATGGTAACAAAATGTCCACCCACCTCAAAATCTTGGTTTAAAAATTCCACACCTATTGTATGGAAGAGCTGGGCATTAAGCTTATTAGTTTTATATCTGTTCATGGGGAACTCTTCCCACCTCCACATCTCACAGTAGAATTACTTTAAAAAGCAATGATTTTCCTGCCAGTTAATCTTACAAGTTTTTTTTAATCTTTATTTTTTAGTTTTAGTGGACACAATATCTTTATTTTATTTTTATATGGTGCTGAGAATTGAACCCAGTGCCTCACACATGCTAGGCAAGCATGCTACCATTTGAGCCACATCCCCAGCCCCAATCTTACAAGTTTTGACTTCAGAACCCTTAATAGTTCAGTTCAAGCATCACTACCTCGTAGGATTGTTGGGAAGATTCACTCAGGTTATGGGACAAAAATGTTCTGTCACAGTGCCAAGCTCATTAGAGCAGTGCAAGAACAGAAAGAGGGCCGGGGTCTGGGTAAGCAAGAGGGGACAGCAATGGCAATACCCGACTCCAGTTCTGGCTACTCCAGCCTGGATGAAGGGAACAACATGGCCACCAGCCTAGGTAGGATAGGGGTGGTAGAGAACTTTTCATTTTTCATAAATAAACTATGCCCTAAGAAAAAGGTACACAGGTTTCACATACTTCCTTCAAAGTACATCTTGCCTTCCTCTTTTAATAAACTCAGTTGTTCAAAAGTTCTAAATGTCCTGTAGCTTACAAGAGCTGTTGCCTTGAACTGACCTCTGTCCCCCTGCTGGTCAGGATGTTATTCTTGGCCTTAAGCAGGGGAACAATTCCTCCTGGTTTGGCCTGACCAGGCCTTGCATGAAGAGAGTCCAGTGTACTGTAAACACTGATGTGATATTTACAGATACAAAACATACACACACCACCTGCTCTCTTCAGCCTTTAAGTTACTCTCCTGCATCCCTATCCCTCTGAAAAAGATGGACCTTTGAAAGGAGTCATTAACAACCTTTTTCTAGAAAACTAATCAGATTTCCATCACTGTTTGCACATGGATTCAACATCATAACCACTGAATACAGACGGATTTGTAATCCAGCTGGTTACTAGAAAAAGAGTCCTAGCAACTTTAATGAACAGCATACTCTTTGGGAGGGATAAGTAAAATTCTTCAAATTAATATTCTGTGATTTTCCTGGTGAAATAATGGGCCAAAAGATAAGTTGCAACTTAGAAAATATTTCAACTCAAGGTCAGTGGTTTCAGTGTATCTAGGCTTATGATAAGCATGAGTTGCTGACACCTGGCAATTAAGGCGTGGTCACAGTTTTAAACAGTTTTGGTCTTTAAGAAAAGGTCTGGGGCTGGGGCTGTGTAGCTCAGTGGTAGAGTGCCTGCCTCACATATGCGAGGCACTGGGTTTGATCTTCAGCACCACATAAAAATAAATAAATAAAGATACTGTGTCCATCTACAACTTAAAAAAAAAAAAAGCAAATTAAAAAAAAAAAAAAAGAAAAGGTCTCAATTCATATATAGAAAAAATTAATATTACCACAACCTGCTCCAACCAACTTTTCCAACAAAGGTAAGATTTGTCCCAGCATAGACAAAAGGCTCTCTATAATTACATACTTCTCCTATAATCGTATTAAAAAAAAACAAAACAAAAAAAAACAGCCAGACACAGTGGCACACTCAGGAAGTAATCCTAGCCACTCACAGAAGCGAGGCAGGAAGACCACAAGTTCAAGGCCAGCCATAGCAACTTAGTGAGACCCCACCTCAAAATAAAAAGGGCTGGGGTGGGGCTGGGGATGTGGCTCAAGCGGTAGCGCGCTCGCCTGGCATGCGTGCGGCCCGGGTTCGATTCTCAGCACCACATACCAACAAAGATGTTGTGTCCACCGAGAACTAAAAAATAAATATTAAAAAATTCTCTCTCTCTCTCTCTCTCTCTCTCCCTTTCTCCTCTCTCACTAAAAAAAAAAAAAAAAAAAAAAAAAAAGGGCTGGGGTGTAGCTCAGTGGTAGAACACCCCTGGGTTCAATCCCCAGTACTGTAAATAAGTAAAAACAAGTTTTCTGACTAAGATCATGGAGCTAAAAATACTAGAGAACCTGCTATAAAACAGATGAGCGTTTCAAAGAGAATAAAACCAACAACATGGTCTCTGTGTTACATCAAACTCCCAAAAATAGCTACAATTTGGAGATGAGTTTTAGGCAAAGGGTTAACTATCCAAAAGATCAAGGAATGTGTTGGTACTCTCACTTTCACAGGTTGTACCTAAATCCTATGTTCCAAGACAACCTTGAGAGAAAGTGAAAAGCCAGAACTAAGAAAACTGCTCCTGAAATAAATGAAAAACTTTCTCCTGAGTTTTTAGCCACTTAATGAACCATCAAAAAATTAATCTAGGGGCTGGGGATGTGGCTCAAGCGGTAGCGCGCTCGCCTGGCATGCGTGCGGCCCGGGTTCGATCCTCAGCACCACATACCAACAAAGATGTTGTGTCCGCCGAGAATTAAAAAATAAATATTAAAAATTCTCTCTCTCTCTCTCTCGCTCTCTCTCCTCTCTCACTCTCTCTCACTCTCTCTTTAAAAAAAAAAAAATTAATCTAGTGTGGGTTTGTGAATCAGAAAGAACCCATCCTTCCCATTTTTGTGTGCTATTTGGACAAGTCATTTAACCAGTCTGGGGATCAATTTCCTCATCTGGAAAGATAAGGCTGAATGAGACAATAAACAAGAAAGCATTTACTGTATCTGGCACAAGGTAGTCTCTAAATGGAAGACTATTTATTCCCTTTCTTCTTTACTCCAGTCACTAACAGTCACACTAAAATTTCTTTCAATAGAGTTCCTTAGAATCACATGCCCTCTCTTTCTTTAGCCTATATAATTCAATCTCTCTAACAAAAGTGTGTACTTAAATGTTAGAAAACTCCAATATGTATTCAACTCCAAAAAAGTTTCTAAAGGTGCCAGATATGGTGGCACACACCTGTATTCCCCCAGAGATTCAAGAGAATGAAGCAGGATTCCAAATCCCAGCCTGGACAACTCAGTGAGACTCTGTCACAAAATAAAAAATAAAAAACAAAAGCTGGGGGCTTCAATTGTGGCTCAGCGGTAGAATGCTTGCCTAGCATATGTGAGACCATGGGTTCAATTCTCAACACCACATATAAATAAACAAAATAAATGTCTATTGACAACTTAAAAAACAACAAAAAAACACAGCTGGGCTGCAACTCAGTGGTACAATGCCCCTAGGTTTACACACTTATACACACACACACACACACACACACACACACACACACACACAGTCTCTAAAGAACCAATTCCTCCTCATTCATGCTCTGTGGCCATACAGAAACAACTGCAGCCAGGAATCCTTTTCTCCCTACTATCCCACTACAGTGGCAGCTCCAGGGATTAACATGACCATCCTGAACACAATTCTTTCTAACATCATCAAACTAATGATTACCTGCCATTATAATAAAGGAAGTACTTAATATATACATTATAATAAAGGAAAAATACAATGCAAAAAATACAGTTAGGCTGGGCTTGGTGGAGCACACCTATAAACCCACCAGCTTATGAAGTTGAGGCAGGAGGTCACAAATTTGAGGCCAGCCTTAGCAATTATAGTGAGGCCTAAGCAACTCAGTGAGACCCTGTCTCAAAATAAAAATAAAATTTGGAGATGTGGCCCAGTGGTTAAGACCCTTGGGTTCAACCCCTCGTACCCACCCCAAAACAAAAAGGCCAGGCACAATGGCAAACTCAGCTTGGAGGCGAAGGCAAGAGAATCACAAGTTAAAAGCCAGTCTCAGCAATTCAGCAAGGCCCTAAGCAACTCATCAAGACCCTATCTCTAAATAAAATATTAAAAAGAGCTGGGAATGTGGCTCAGTAGATAATCGCCCCTGGGTTCCAATCCCTGGTACCAAAAAAGAAAGAGAGAGAAAAAAAAGAAAAAAAGGAAAAAAGCAGTTACGCATCTTGCACTGAATACTTAAATAAAGAAAATGAGGGGCTGGGGTTGTGGCTCAGCAGTAGAGCGTTTGCCTAGCACGTGCAAGGCACTGGGTTCGATACTCAGCACCACATAAAAATAAATAAATAAATAAATAAATAAAATGTATTGTGTCCAACTACAACTAAAAAAAGAATGAAAATGATTGAATATAATACACCATGTCTTTTTTTTTTTTTAGCAAATTTGAGGCTACCTCCGTTATTTCAAGACATATGCTATTTCCCCATTATTCTCTGACAAATGCATTAGTAAAACTACTTTCCCCTCTTGCCTGTTTTCCCATCTTTACTTCATTGTGAATTACTGCCTTTTTGTGTCTATTAATCCCTCAGTCCACATCAATCTGCTAGGAAGCAGAATCTAAGCAAACACATACTAGTTTGTGTTAAGGCAGCAAGGAGAGGTTTACTGAATTTCTAAATTAAAAATACAATTTTCCATTAGCACTGTTACTGCACCAAACATGGAAATAAACCTAGTCTCTTTAAATTAATATTTACTGGTTTATCCCGAATATTTTCTTTTTATCAGGAAAATACTGCCTTATCTTAAAATGTGATTTTTAAACTGGGCAATGGTGTCTGGTGTTTTTTGTTTTTCCCACTGTTAAGAATTAAACCCAGGGTCGTTTTGCCATCGAGCTTCATCTCCAGTCCTTATATTATATGAGACAGCGTCTCACTAAATTGCCCAGGCTGGCCTCAAACTTGCTATATCCTCTTGTCTCCAGCTTCCTGAGTTGCTGGGATTATAGGCACCTGTCTGAAGCAATGCTGTTTTATAGTGCCTTACTTTATTAGGGATTGAAGAGGGTTTAAAAAACTTTTCTGATTTTATGATGCTATGAAACAATGATAATGGAAACTTTGAGGGGGAATAATCCCATCCATATAGCTGCTTGCTTGCTGCTGTTTTGTTTTGTTTTGTTTTGACATATTGGGATTGGATCCAATGACCTCACATGCTAGGTAACTGCTCTACCCTACATTACACCACTAGTCCCTCATCTCTTAATGATTTAAAAACTAAAATCAACAGAAAATGCTAATAAATACATAACTTTATAATTATGTCCCTACAATCACCAAAAGAAGTGAGGGGGAAGGGAGAAAATTAAAAGGGAAAAAAAAAGCCAGATACAATAAAGCATACCTCTAATGGAGGCAGGAAAAATCAAAAGTTTAAGTCCAGCCTGAAAATTTGGCAAGACTCTATCCCAAAACTTTAAAAAGGACTGAAGATTCAGCTCTAAGGAGCACCACTGGATTCAATCCCCAGTGGGGTGGGGCCTTGAAGGAAGGGAAGAGCTTCAGGGAAGGCTAGAAGAAAGGATTCTACTGGTATCTACTGTTTTAGTTGAGAAAATAATTTCCTCTCTGACAACCCTCTAGGATTAGCAGCAGTAATATTTCTCTTCAAAGCAACAGTACAGTAGAGCTCTTTCAGGGATGCAGTCATAGTCAAGAATTTACAAGTATTGCCAAGGGCCTATTCTATGCTAAGATTATAGAAGCTGTGGAGAAGATACAATATAAAAACTCCATTCTGGGGCTGGGGTTGTGGCTGGCGGTAGAGTGCACACCTAGCACGTGGGAGGCCCTGGGTTCGATCTTCAGCACCACATAAAAACAAATAAATAAAATAAAGGTATTGTGTCCAACTACAACTAAAAAAATAAATAAACATAAAAAAAAAACTCCATTCTGACAAGTCGAAGCTTCCTACACCTGTAATTCCAGCTACTAGGGAAACTAAGGCAGAAAGATCACAAGTTCCAGGCTAGCTGGTGGAACTTAGCAATAAAATAAAAAAGGCTACAATTAATAAATGGGCAAATAAACAGACACTTATCAAAACAAGATATACAAATGGCCAATAAGTATATTAAAAACTGTTCAACATCTATAGCAATTAACGAAATGCAAATCAAAATTACACTGGGATTTCATCTCACTCCAGGTAGAATGGCACCCATCAAGAATACAAACAATAAGCCAGATGCATTGATGCATTCCTGTAATCCCATCAATTTGGGAGGTAGAGGTAGGAGAATTGCAAGTTCAATGCTGGCCTCAGCAACTCAGGGAGATCCTCTGCAACTTAGCTGTCCCAAATAAAAAGGACTGGGGATGTAGCTCAATGGTAAAGTACCCCTGGGTTTAAACCCAGTAGAAAGGAAGGAAGGAAGAAAGGAACGAACGAACGAAGGAAGGAAATAAATTTTTAAATGGTGGAGAAGATATAAAGAAAAAGGTACACTTTTACACTGTTGGAAAGATTGTAAAATAGCACAGCCTCCATTAGAATCAGTTTGGAGTTTCCTCAAAAGAATAGGAATGGAACAAAAATAAATGCTAGGGCCAAATACCCATGAAGAAAGACCTAATATCCACCTCCTGAGAAACCAAATGAGGATGGTTCCAAAACTGGAAACTGTTCTATGTATTACAGCAATCACTATGTAAGAATCAAAGAAGAAAAAACTGCTATTAAAGGATTAACATCACACTAGAAAGGAACAATAGGAAACCAGCTCTCCAAAAGTCCAATGCTTCAGGCAACACCAAAGGACCAGAATTAATAGATTTATTAATCATTAAAAGTCCCTCAGTGCTAATGACTTCCTACCATCAAGAAATGCAGAGTAGGGGCTGAGGTTGTAGCTCAGTGGTAGAGTGTTTGCCTCCCACCGGTAAGGCACTGGTTTTGATCCTCAGCACTACATAAAAAATAAATTAATTAAGATATTGTGTCCCTCAAAAAAAAAAAGAGTTAAAAAAAATAAATAAAAGTATAGGGGTAGGGTTTTCAGCATTCCATCAACCAAGTATGAAGGTCCCAGACCAGGAACAGCCTACCTCAAATATCTGACGTGCAGAAAATGTTCTGTTCTTTTCAAAATGTTATTTCTGTTTCCCTTGGCCCATGGGTCTCTTCCATACATAAGAAAGCATCAGGAAGGAAAGCAATTTAATCCATAATTGATAGAGGATTCCCCTAACATACTCCAAAAAGTATGGCCCAGTGAGAAACAACTACAGTAGCAACCATTTGTGAAGCATTTAAGACTCACCAAAGTGGGAACATATATTATATTCAACAGCCCTGGCAAGCTAAGTATTGTTAACCATATAAAGAAATCAGCAGGGCACAGTGACTGAGGTTCATCCCAGTGACTCTGGAGGCGAAAGCAGGGGAATCATAAGTTTGAGGCCAGCCCGGGCAACTGAACAAGACCATGTCTCAAAACAAAAAATTAAAAGGGATGGCAATGTAGCTCTGTGGTAAAGTACCTCTAAGTTCAATGCCCAGTATCTCTCTCTCTCTCTCTCTCTCACACACACACACACACACACACACTCAGTCTCTCTCTCTCTCCCTCCTGCCCTCCCTCTCTTTATCTCAAAGATTCACACAACATAGGCAAGCTGTCCAAGGGTGGTTTAATAAAGGGCACAACTGGTGTTCTGAGGTTTAAATCCAAGTGTTTTCAAATTGTGGAATAGAAAGATTGTAAGACACTTATCATTCATCTCATCAAGTAATACATGTTTGTTTATCTAGGCACAATATTACTCAGAAAGTATTCACAAGAAACTGGAAACATCTCTGAGGAGAACTGGGTGACTAGAGACACTGAAAGAAAGAGTATTTTCCCTCCTGTTTTGTTTGTTTTTTGAGGTAGAGTTCTTCCCCAGACTGGCCTTGAACTCCCTGAGTTCAAAGAATCTTCTTCCTTCAGTGTTCCCCATAGCTGGGATTACAGGCTCTTGCTCCTATATCTCATTTTTGTGTGTTGCTGGGGCTAGGACCCAAGGCTTTGGACCCTGTACATTCTAAAGTTTGATATCTATGACATTATCTACTCAAGATGCAGAAATAAACATACAATGTTTTGTTTGTTTACTGTACTGGAGATTGAACCCAGGGGCACTTTACCACTGAGTTACATCCCCAGCTATTTTTATTTTGAGACAGTCTCCCTAAACTGCTGAGGCTGGCCTCCAACTTGTGATCTTCCTGCCTTAGCATTCCAAGTTACTGGGATCACAGTGTGTGTGCACCACTACAGTGGCACAATATATTCATTTTATAAGCCTTTAACTAAAATATATATACTAGGAATTTCTGAACATAACATTTTTAAAAGAATTTTAAATTATACCATTAAATAATGTTTGTCGATGATCTTAATTTAAGATCAAAGGAAATGAGTCAGGGGTAAAGAATTATACATGCATCCCCCACCAATACTGGGGATTGAATCCAGGAGTGTTTTACCACTGACCACCACTACCCCAGCCCCTCACAGGGTCTTACTCAATTGCCCAGGCTGGCCTCAAACTTGCAATCTTCCTGCCTCAGCCTCCTGAGTTGCTAGGATTACAAGTGTATGCCACCATGTCCAGCTTTTAGCTTCTTTTATGAACCTCTAGAGCTAGTCAGGGATTCTCCAAGGCACTACAGAAGTGTGCCATTCTTACTTCCTGTTGGAGGCATTTGCCAATAACAAGCTGGCATCTCTAGTCTCAGGCTTAAAAGCCACTCTCCAGCAAAGGTTATCAAAAAGAATGAAGAACTGGGGCTGGGGATGTGGCTCAAGCGGTAGCGCGCTCGCCTGGCATGCGTGCGGCCCGGGTTCGATCCTCAGCACCACATACCAACAAAGATGTTGTGTCCGCCAAGAACTAAAAAATAAATATTAAAAATTCTCTCTCTCTCCTCTCTCACTCTCTCTTTAAAAAAAAAAAAAAAAAAAAAAAAAGAATGAAGAACTCCCAGAAACAACAGAGAAAAAACATCAACAAGAAAACAAGGAAGTCAACAATTCAAATTCATGCCAAAAGTTTGAGGGGCAGAATATTACATAGAGGTAGAACATTTAAAAAAAAAAAAAAAAATCTGGAGAATAAACAGGAAGCCCCTCACTCATCAACAAGAGCAAAATCATCTAGGTTCCCAGGAGAAAACAAGAGTAGTTGGTCATTCTCCATGAAGAACTTGAGGACAGATTGCCAACTGCTATCCACTCTAGCTAGTTACTAAGAGGTGAACCACACAACCAGAAGAAACCTAGAAAGTCTTTCTGGGGGAAAAATAATCCAAACAACTTGGTAGGCCTTTAATAACATTTTTTTTTTTTTAAGCGGGAGTGGTGCTCTGGTAACCAGGGATTGAACCCAGGGACACTCAACAACTGAGCCACATCCCAGCCCTTTTTATTTTTGAGACAGGGTTTCACTAAATTGCTGAGGACGGCTTTGAATTTGCAATCCTCCTGCTTCAACCTCCCAAGCCATTGAGGTTACAGGTATGCACCACCACACCCACTTTAAAAATTTTTATCTCTTCTTGCAATTGATGGCTGAGACTTTAGGAAAGAAAGGAGGAATGTGAGTGGCTGTCAATAAACTGGGAGTTGGTTTTCCAAATCATGCTGAAACATTCCTCCTTTTCCCCTACAGCCAAACTTGGATTACTCTTATTCACCCCTCAGGTCAGCCTAAATTCTACTTCTACCTACTACTTTTTACTATTTTCCAGTCAGATGGTGTCCACACAGAACCTGCTTCCAATGGATTGTAAGCTTGGGGAGGGAAAAGGAGAAAAGACTCCCATGATCACAATTATAAACTCAACACTAGGCATAGTGTCTGACACTATTCTGACAAGTAAATGGGTGAATAATGATGGGCTCTTGGCCTGCTGAAAGAGTGCTCTTCACAGAGAGTAGGAAGAACATGCCTGAACACTTGCCAATCTGTTTATGAGAACTTAAAATTGAAAATGAGACAGCAAAAAAATCCCTGTATAAAACTGAACAAGAGGGGCTGGGGATGTGGCTCAAGTGGTAGCGCGCTCGCCTGGCATGCGTGCGGCCCGGGTTCGATCCTCAGCACCACATACCAACAAAGATGTTGTGTCTGCCGAGAACTAAGAAATAAATATTAAAAAAAAAAAGATTAAAAAAAAAAACTGAACAAGAGAATACAAGAAATTACATTAGAAGAAAAGCAATGGAAAAGGTGAACATTAAGTCACAGAAAAAAATATCTGGGAATTAAATTGCCGATATCTTGATTTCAGAAATCTATGAGACATGCAAATTAAAATAATTTAAAGTAAATTTATGAATTCTATAAAATAAAAGATATGATCTTTACCCATGAAAATCTCAGTTTAGTGAATTATGGCTGGGGATATAGCTCAGTTGGTAGAGCGCTTAGTTCGCATGCACAAGGCCCTGGGTTCAATCCCCAGCACCACAAACAAAACAAAAAACAATATGCCAATGTGGAGACAAATCTCATTCAAATCTGAAGAGGGTAAACAAAAGGGGGAAGAAAGGGGAAGAAGGGACACACAACCTAAAATGTATTTCCCAGAAGAAATCCACAGACTACACAAGAGTATTTCTGGAAAAGTATAAAAGAGAGTAACAGACATGATATAGCTATTGGGAATGCCCTCAACCTCTTTAATAATGAAAAATATGGACTATTTTCTTGACTCAGATCCTCAAATTGGCGGTAATATACAGTTTGGGAACATCAAGCACCTTCACATTTGCTATATATCACATTTCCTTTAAAATGGGTTGGGGAGGTCTGGCACAGTATACATGCCTCTAATCCTAGCTACTCAGCTACTCAGGAGGCTGAAGCAATAGACGAGCAGGCTCAAGGCCAGCCTCAGCAACTTATAGAGACCCACAGCAATTCAGTGAAACTCTGTCTCAAAAAATAAAAAGGGCTAGGGATGTAGCTCAGTGGTAGAGAGCCCTTGTGTTCAACATCTAGTACCACCCCCTCCCCCCAAAAAAGGAGGAGGTGGTAGTCAGCACCACTGATCCTGGATTAAAGGTCCAGTTCTGCCCATGTCCATTTACCCTATGGTAAGTCAAAACCCTCTCTACCACAAATTTCCTCATACAAAAAAGAGTAAGTCATGCAATGCCTATAATCCTGTGGGCTTTGGAGGATGAGACAGGAGGATTGCAAGTTCAAGACCAGACTCGGCAATTTAAAAGACTTTCAGCAACTTAGTGAGATCCTGTCTCAAAATTTAATAAAAAGGGCTGGGAATGTAGCTCAGTGGTGTAGCGTCCCTGGATCAAATCCCCAGTACCAGAAAGGAAAAAAAAAAAAAAAAAAAAAGGAAAGAAAAGTGATGGAGCCTGAATCAAAATCCAGGTTCTGAGGCTAGGGCTATACAGCTCAGTGGTAGAGCGATTTGCCTAGCATGTATGAGGAAAAAAACAAACACCCAGGTTCTTTAACTCTAGAAAGCCTACATTTTTATCCATTGTATTATAATGCTTTTAAAATGCATAAACAGAATTAAAATCTCATAATCTAAGATAGATACTGGTGTTTTTAAAAGAAATCCTCAAAAGTGAGATTGTGACAATTATGCAATTAGTTATAAGTTATTCCAATTTCAAATTTAAAGGCAGACAATCTGGGGGCTGGGGATGTGGCTCAAGCGGTAGCGCGCTCGCCTAGAATGTGTGCGGCCCGGGTTCGATCCTCAGCACCACATACAAACAAAGGTGTTGTGTCTGCCGAAAACTAAAAAAATAAATATTAAAAAAAATAAAATAAAAAAAAAATAAAGGCAGACAATCTGAAAAAAACTAATATGGCTGCACACCATTCTCCAAAAATGAGTACAGGTGTTAAAAGGGCACTCAAAGGTTAGGAGTATAGCCCAAACAGCAGGAGACGCTGGGCTTCATCTCCCACATGGCTAGGGGTAGGAGGCACACTCACAAACATACACAAAGAACAGTAAAAAAAAAAAAAGTGGTGAAAGAAAAGTCATAGCCCAGAATAAGCCAACTATTAACAAAGCAAATGATAACAGAGTTTTGTAAGAACTATCTAGGTCAATTTGTATTTCTTCCATTTCGTTATCAATAAGCATGAACTTCAAGAGGGGGGAAAGCATGCCTTGTGGAAAGAGAACTGAAGCTCAAAACAGTGTAGTCCCCTAACTATTCCAAATCAGTTCAAGCTCCAGATTTCTAGAACCTGATAATCCTGAGAATTCTAGGGGAACCTCTGCTGTAAATCTTGCCCCCTTCCCTTTTTGGTACTGGGGTTTGAATCCAGGGGCACTTTACCACTGAGTCATACCCCCATCCCTTTTATTTATTTATTTTAAAAAATTTTTTGGAGACAAAGTCTCGCTTAAATTTCTGAGGCTGGCCTCAAATTTGCAATACTCCTGCCTCAGCCTCATAAGTAGCTGCAATACCACGCTGGCTGTAGTGTAGATCTTGCTGATAACCAAGGTGTCAAAGTCTGGGGCTGACCAAATGTGATCCTAATTTGAGAAAGAGGGCATCTACTGAGTGTTAAAAAAGTTCCCAAGTCCCTAGCAACTTTCACATTAATTCTTGGCAAACACACCAATTTCTTTTTCACATATATACACACAATGAGCCCTAAAATGGATTATACTTTATTTTTTTATTTTTATTTACTTTCTTTTTTGATTTTTGAAGTGGTGGTCTTACTGTTGCTCAGGCTCACCTAGAACTTCTAGATTCAAGCAATCCACCTGCCTCAATCTCCCAAGTAGCTAATACTTATTTAATTCTAATAATAATCCTTCAGGCATTAAACTTTGGATTCTTATTTATTTATTCATCTATGAAGTACTGGGGATTGAACCCAGGGATGCTCTACCTCAGAGATACACCCCTAGTCCTTTTTTTTTTTTTTTGACACAGTGATTCCCTAAATTGCCAAGGCTAATCTCAAACTCTGATTCTTCTTCTGCCTCAGTGTCCTCAATCCTTAGAATTGCAAGTATTCACCATCACACAGGGCCTAGATTCTTTATTAAAAGGTGAATTTTAAACTTTTAGAAAAGGAGTAGTAATAATCAGAAACGATTCACTGAAAACAAGGGTTTTAACAACACACACGACTACACTGAAAAATAAGATGGGCATGTGTGACTGGCACACTCTTTAACTCCAGTAACTCAGGAGGCTGAGGCAGGAGATTCAAAAGTTAGAGGCCAACCTAAGCAACTTAATGAGACCCTGTCTCAAAATAAAAAAGGGCTAGGGATATAGTTGACTGGTATAGCACCCCTGTGTTCAATCTCCAGCACCAAACAAAGGAAAGAAAAAGAAAACTATACTGAGAAATAAAGAGCTATAATACGCAGCAGTAATACTCAAAGTCTTCAGTCTAGCAACACTGACACCACCCAGGAGTTGATGAGAAACACACAGAATCTCAGACTTCACTATGCAAACCTGCCGAGATAGAATCTGTGTTTTAACAAGATTCACAGTTGATAAATACTGGGGACTGACCCTGGGAATGTCCTACCACAGAACTACATACCCAGGACTTTTGCAGTTTCACTAAATTTCTCAGGCTGACTTTGAATTTGCATCATCCTGCCTATAATCCCAAATAGCTAGGATTATAGGTATGCACTACTACTTTGAGGGCCACATGTAATTCTTATAGATGATAAAGTTTGAATAGCATTGATATATAAAACAGATTTATTTCAGTAAATCAGTTTTTAAAAAAGTGCTCCCTATCTTTGTAGGCAGTAAAATTTCTGTTAATCTAAAAGTTTTATATAAAAATTTTCTAGGTAAACTGTGAAGCAGTTGACATATTTATCTCATTTAATTCACATAATAACCCTATAAACTAGTATCGTATTTTATAGATATTAACACAGGTTGAATAAACCTTACCTGAAACAAGAATGGTTTCAGATTTCAGAGTTTTTTTAGATTTTTTGGAATACCTGTATAGATTATACCAACTGAACATCCCTTCAACCTGTAGTACCAAGGATTAAAATAGCATTATCTGCCAGGCACTATTCTAAGGACTTTACTTAGAGTAACATTTAACTCATATGACAACCCTTCATGGTAGGTACTGTTTTATCCAGATTTTACTGAAGATGAAACTGAAGCAGAAAGAGGTTAAGCAATTTGCCCATAATCAGAGAATTCTGTAGTATCGCTTTTTTTTTTCTTTTCTTTCTTTCTTTTTTGCAGTACTGGGGATTGAACCCTGGCACACAGCTGAGGTACAGTTCTTAACCACTACTTTCTATGGGCAAGTGTGCTGCCACAGTGGGACATAAAATGGCCCTGCTGGAAACAATAAATAATCACAAACCTAACCACCCAAACACAACCTTAAAAAAAAAAAAATCAATAGGTGGGGAAAGGAGTGTTAAAGGAATACCCTGAAAGGAGAGAAAATTTATTGAGTGCCTGGCATACAGAGTGCTGAGCTATGAGTCAAGTACTTTATATCCATATTTTATTCAACCCTTCCAACAGACATATTTAGAGATAACTAAGACGTTTTAAGTATGAGAAAATGGAAGCCCAGAGAAGCTAAAGACCTCGCAGAGGGCTGAGGCTGTAGCTCAATGGTAGAGTACCTGCCTTGCATGTGTGAGATACTGGGTTCAATCCTCAGTGCCACATAAAAATAAATAAAGATATTGTGTCCATCTACAACTAAAAAAGGCCTTGCATAGTCTCACTGTTTATGATCATACAACCAGAGTTCAAAACCAGTTCTGACTGTAAACCCCATGCTCTCTCCATTGATTGCATCCATCTGTGTCGCAGTCCCATTGCCAGGGATGGCAACAGGCATATTACAGAAGTCTGGTGTTCAAAACAAGGAGATCTATCAGAGTTGCAATACCTTCTTCAGTTATAAGGGTTGAATTTTGAGATTAGAATTAGAATCAGTTCCATAAACTCGGGGTGCTGTGGCATGCCTATAATCCTAGCAACTTGGGATGCTAAGGCAGGAGGATCACAAGCTCAAAGTCAGCCTCCGCAACTTAGCAAGTTCCAAAAGATCCAAACTAGATGGAGCAATGGGACAATGAGTAATAGAATGATATACAAAAGCAACATGGTGTTTTATTGTGTTTTGGTGGTGCTAGGGACTGACCCCAGGGCCTCTCAGATAAGAGGCAAGTGCTACACTCCCAATCTTCAAAACAAGTTTGGAGTCAGACAGACAAAGGTTTGAATATTAGGTTCTATTACTTACTGTTTAGAAGCTAAGCAAATTAACTTGAGTCTTAACATCCACATCTACAAAATGAGAGGAACACCCCACAATGTGGCAGGGAAGAAAACATACTATTTGTAAAGGTCTTGGAACATAAGGCTCAATAATTTTGGTGAACATTACATCTAATAAAATGAAATTTAAGAAGGATAAGTTCAAAAAATATCAATTGTTATTTATTTGATTTTTGATGCTGCAGATCAAATAAAGGGCCTTACCCATGTTATGCAAATGCTTTACCACTGAGATACATCCCCAGTTCTGAGTGCTAAACTTCTAAGAAAGTCACTGGCAAATTACAATCAGCCCAGTATAAAACCAGAATGGTAAGAATTCTGAAAAGAGTAATTAGCCCCTTCTTCCTGGTTCTACAATCCCTCTACTCCACACAACTGAAGCTACTTGATGATTGCTTCCATCTTGATTCTCCAGTAAGACATTCACTCTCATATATCCTCTCTAACATGATATTCTCTCTCTCTCTCTCTCTCTCTCTCTCTCTCTCTCTCTCTCTCTCTTTCTCCCTCTCTCTCTCTCTGATTCAATTTGCAAACCCTAAGTCTCAAATGGCTCTGAAAGAAGTGACTTGATGACATTCAGTTCAACATTCTAGGAGGTAGTACATCAAACTTGCTGCTAATCTATTTGTGGCCTGCAAATAAGACTTGTTGTTAATCTACATTAAATCTAATTGGCCCCATGATTTCTTCCTGAGATTAAGCCCCAACCCTCTGTTCTAGGTAACTGACGCCTGCCTACTCTGAGTCTCCTACTCAAGAAAGTAGAACTATTCCTGAACATCTCCTTGCACCACAGCTCTATTATGCCCTCAAAGGGACACAGCTGGCCAGAAGATTGCAATTAGGCAAAGCAAGTCATCTCAGAAGCTAATCTTAGATCTCAGCCATTTTAAAATCAATCAATACTTCCAAATCCAAGGAAGCTTACAGATAGACTCAGGAACAAACCTACAATGCTCATGCTGTTATACCAAGTGATCACCTAAAAGGCCGTTTTCAAACCTACATAGAATAAAGCTTGAAAAAGCTGCCAACAATCTGAATGTTCTCACTGCAGTCCTCCATTTTCAATTCCAATTAGAACTGGGCTCAGTTCCTTAGCAGGACTCAGTAGTAAAATCCCATAACTCCTAGGACCAGATTCTCAAGACAACTGACACTAGAGTAACATGAGCTTTCCTATGGAAAGCCATGTCCAAGTTGGCAGGTCTTCCTGCCTGAATATAACAGCTGGTGTCTAATTCTATACCCTTGGAAGCAAAGCACATCTCCAGAGAACACCATCTGCAGTGAAAATCAGGTGTCTCAATGTCTTCTTTTCAACCATGTAGACATCCTGGTTCCATTTCTATTTCTCAAGTGGACAAAGACTCTACTCTTTCTCTGGATAGATGAGAGAAATGACAAATGATAGTCTTTGAAAACTTTACCTTACTGTTTACTGTTTCTTTCCCAGGGACTGAACACTCCTAGTCTAGAACAAAATGTTTCCTGGAGCTTTTTATCCAGATCAGACTAGCTTTATACCAAGTTCCAGAACCAATTTGTAAATACAGAACTTCCTTGGCTAAAGTGGTTCTAAATGTCTAAACTTACTTCTGGATGATTCTTTGGCCAACAATAGCACCCTAGGTATTTTCTTAATCACTAGTTTTCAAACTTTTTTTTTTTAAGTACTAGAGATTTAAGGGGTGGGGGGTGGGGGCTTTACCATAGAGCTACATATACCCAGCCCTTTTTGTTTTTTATTTTGAGACAGGGTCTCACTAAGTTGCTTTAGGACCTTGCTAAATTGCTGAGGCTGGCCTTGAACTTGCAATTCTGTTTCAGTCTCCCAAGTCACTGGGATTACAGGCATGCACCACCACATCTAGCTAGAAAGTTTTAATTTTTGAAAACAAAAGTACACTGGAAAATCCTGTGATTTTTTTTTCTTTTAATGGCAGTACTAGGAAATCTATGGGAGCTCAGTCACTGAGCCCACATCTCCCCACAACACTTTTTATTTTGAGACATGGGGTTGGTAAATTGCCCAGGCTAGCCTTGAACTTAAAATCCACCTGACTCAGCCTCCTCAGCCACTGGAATTACAGGCATGTACCACATTGCTCAGCTAATCCTATACATTTTAATTTTGCCAACTATATCACTTTTAAGTCTCCAACCTAGCCAGTAATACCATTTTCTCTTCATTTTAGGGACTTTCAAGACATAGAAGAGCTAGTCTTAGTGAGGCAATGGACATTTCCAAATAAAACTTTTATTAGATTCAAGGTTTTAGGTCTCTCAGGATCCCTTTTTTTGGTACCAGGAATTGAACTCAGGAGCACTCAACCACTGAGTCACATCCCCAGCCCTATTTTGTATTTTATTTAGAGAGAGAGTCTCACTGAGTTCCTTAGGGCCTTGCTTTTGCTGAGACTGTCTTTGAACTCACAATCCTTCTGCCTCAGCCTCCTATCTCAGACTCCTGATCTGCTGGGATTACAGGAATGTGCCACTGCATCCAGCTAGGATCCTCTTTCTTTATGATTATAAGAAAATATTTTGGAAATTAAAGAAAGTAAAAACAAGCAGAAAAAAAAATTGGGGGGAAAATTTGCTTACTCAACTCCTTAGACTTGACAAGAATTGAAAATCTTCTAGATTAAATAAAATCAAAAGCATAAGTAAAATGAAGAAGCAGTAAAAACAATTTAAGAAGCAGAAATCTCATACCAGATACTAATAGATAAGTATACCATATACATTTTCTATTATGCTAAACCATAATATTTGAAAGAGTCTACATATAGAAATATAGAATACTAAAGACTGGTAGGTTTTTTTATTTTTTTTGGTAGTAGTTGAACACAATATCTTTATTTTATTTATTTATTTTTATGCAGTGCTGAGAATCAAACCCAGGGCGTCACACATGCCATGCAAGAGCTCTACCACTGAGCCACAACCCCAGCCCTAAAGACTGGTAGTTTTTAGAGTGGTTATTTTTTGTTTCTATGGTACTGGGGATCAAATCCACCCACCTCAAGAATGCTAAAAACATACTCTTTGCTCTAGCACTGAATTACCCCACCAGTCCAACCAGTTTAGGTTTTTTGTTTTGTTTTTGTACCAGGGGATTGGAGGCCACATTCCTAGCCCTTTTTATTTTTTTTATTTTGAGACAGGGTCTTGCTAAGTTGCTTACAGCCTCACTAAACTGTTGAGGCTAGCTTTGAACTTGTGATCCTCCTGCCTCACCCTCACAAACCACTGGGCTTACAAGCATGAGCCACCGCCCACAACTGTTTTTTATAAAGGCAAAAAAAGGTAGGCCTTGCTCATTGTGACGTGATCACAACGACTCAGGAGGCTGTGGCAGAAGAATCATAAGTTCAAGGCAGCCTGGGTAAATAAACTTAGTGAGATAGTTCAGTGGTAAATCGCCCCTGGGTTCAATCCCTGGTACCAAAAAAAAAACAAACAAACAAACAAACAACAACAACAAAAAAAAAAGAGCAAGTCTTATATCCTACAAGGCACAGTCAAATATCAATGTGAAACGTAATGTCAGGCTTCATGGCACACGCCTGTAATTCTAGCAACTCAGGAGGCTGAGTCAGGAGGATTCCAAGTTTGAGACCAAACTGGTCAACACAGCAAGGACCTGTCTCAATATAAAAATTAAAAAGTAATAAATAAAAAAGACTTGGGATGTGGTTAAGTGGTACAGCATAGGTTCAATCCCCAGTACCACAAAAAGGAACAGTCAGTCACCACAGCACACACCTATAATCTCAGCAACTCAGAAGGTTGAGGCAAGAGGATTGCAAGTTCAAAGCCAGCCTCAGCAATTTAGCAAGGCCCTAGACAACTTAGCAAGACCCTGTTTTAAAATTTAAAAAAAGAAGAGCTGGGGATGTTGCTTAGGGGTTAAGCACTCTTTTCAGTATGTGATGTGAATACCTGAAACCAGTTATTTGGGGACATTTTATTTATTTATTTTTTTTCAAGTACTAGGTACAAAACACCAAGGCCTCACACATGCTAGGCAAGTGTTCTACCACTGAGCTATGTTCCCAGCCCTTTTCTTTTTTTTTTTATTTTAAGACAGGGTTTCATGCTGTGTGGTATATATGTAACTGCATGACCAATGTGATTCTGCAACCTGTACACTCAGAAAAATGATTCAAATGTATGTATGTCAAGATCGTTGTAACTAATTAAAACAAATAAAAAATAATAATAATAATGAAAAGCATAGAAAAAAAAAAGAAGTAAAAAATAAGACAGGGTTTCACTAATTTGCCCCAGTTGGATGTGAACTTAGATCCTCCTGCCTCAGCTCCCCGCGTAGCTGGGATGACAGGCCTTTACCATTGCACCCAGCTGTTTTTATTTTGTTTTGTTTTGTGGTTCTGGTGCTCCAGAGTTTAGCAAGCATTCTACCACTAAGCTTCACCCCCAGCCCTGGGGATAAATATTTGAATATACAAATATGTTAAGCAAAGAACCATCTTTAACTTAAAAGTAGGAACTTTACTACTGAGCTACATCCCCAGTGTTTTTTTCCTTTTTTGAGACAGGATCTCACTAAAGTGCTGAGGCTGGCCTTGAACTTGCAATCCTCCCGTTTCAGCCTCCTGAATCACTGGGATTACAGGCATGTGCCACCATACCCAGCTAAAAGTAGGAATTTTTAAAACTGTTCCTAACTACAGAATTCTTCAGAGATAAACCATGGTTTCTCAACCTTGATACTACTGATATTTTAAGCCAGAATTCTTTGTTGTCAGGTACTATCATGTACCTTAGAGGAAATTTAACAGCATTCCTTACTTCTACCAGCAAGATACAAGTATCGTCTCACCTCTACCAACCCTTCCCCATTGAGATAAATAATAGGATAAGAATTTTTCCCCCCAACAAAGGCTGTTTTAATAAGATATAGAAGGTGATACAAACTACCATTTTTTGTACCCTGGGACATATTTAGATCATCAGATGACCTTTTCAAGTTTCATCTGGGTCTGGGAGTCTTGGTTCAGTGCAGAACACTTCTTTAGCATACACAAGGCCCTGGGTTTAATCCCCAAAATGACATAAATAAATAAGTGAACGAATAAATAAATGTTTTCTCTGAGCAGCAGTAGTAGCAAAAGAAACTGAAGTGGACCACCACCAACACCAATGTGCTTTAATCTGTACCCTAACCTATCTCTAAAAATAAAGAAATTAATGAATCATTGGATGATGCAAAAAGTATTAGCAGCTTAAAATGAGCTACAGACAAGTCTCATTATTATTTTCTATGAATATTATTCATACATGGTAACTGTTTGAATTCCCACAGCCTTCCACGTGCTAGGCAAGGACTATACCAATGAGCCCAGTGACTGTTAGAATTCCCAGGCTATCTTGAAATCTTTCATTTCAATGCTACAAAGTCTAGATTATTTTTCTTCCTTATTTGAAAAAAAAAAAAAGAAGTTTCTTGTAGAATAAAGAGCAAGAATACTATTTTCACTATTTTTTACTGAAAATTTTGTAACTATGAGTATTTTATTTTAAGCAGGCCTAACAACAAAAGTTCCTTAAGAAGAAAAAAACAGACTCAAACATTAAATGCCTAGAGCTATAGAGGTAGCTGGAGATTCCTGACATCTCTTCAAGACTCATCACCATCACACACCAAAAGGCCTAGGTTTCACTTGTAAATTGTTGTTTAAAAAAAAAGAGTGCCAGGTTTGCAGGACCAAGTGGTGTACACCTACAATCCCAAGCAATTCAGGAGACTGAGGCAGGAGGTTCACAAGTTCGAGGTCAAAACTGGGAATGGAACCACCATTTGACCCAGCTATCCCTCTCCTTGGTTTATACCCCAAAGACTTAAAAACAGATACTACAGGGATACAGCCACATCAATGTTTATAGCAGCACAATTCACAATAGCTAAACTGTGGAGCCAACCTAGATGCCCTTCAGTGGGAGGATGAATGGATAAAAAAAAAAAAAGTGGCACATATACACAATGGAATTTTACTCAGCAATAAAAGAGAATAAAACCATGGCATTTGCAGGTAAATGGATGGTGTTGGAGAAGATAATGCTAAGTTAGCCAATCCAAAACAAAAAACAAAAAAAAACTGCTGAATGTTTTCTCTGATATAAAGAGGCTGACTCATCGTGGGGTAGGGATGGGGAGCATGGGAGGAATAGATGAATTCTAGATAGGACGGAGGTGTGAGAGGGCAAGGGATTAACAAAGATGGTGGAATGTGATGGACATCATCATCCAAAGTACATGTGTGAAGACATGAACTGGTGTCAACATACTTTATATACAACCAGAGATATGAAAAATTGTGCTGTATACATGTAATAAGAATTATGATGCGGGGCTGGCGATGTGGCTCAAGCGGTAGCGCGCTTGCCTGTGCGGCCCGGGTTGGATCCTCAGCACCACATACAAATGAAGATGTTGTGTCCGCCGAGAACTAAGAATAAATAAATGTTAAAATTCTCTCTCTCTCTGTCCCCCTCTCTCTCACTCTCTCTCTCTAAAAAAAAAAAAAAAAAAAAAAAAAAAAAAAAAAGAATTATGATGCATTCTGCTGTCATTTTTTTTTAATCAATAAAAAAATATTACAAAGGAAAAAAAAAGTTTGAGGTCAGTCTCAGTAACTTATCAAGACCTTTGACAACTTAGTGAGACACTGTCTCCAAATAAATAATTTTTTTTTAAAGGCTGGGGATGGGGGTGGGGCTGGAGCTCAATGGTAGAGCGCCACATAAAAATAAATAAATAAATAAAGATATTGTGTCCATCTACAGCTAAAAAAATATTTAAAAAAAAAAAAGAAAGGCTGAGGGTGTTGGGGTTGTGGCTCAGTGGTAGAGCACTTGCCAGGCACTGGGTTCAATCCTTAGCACCACATAAAAATAAATAAAGATACTGTTTAATCTACAAGTAAAATATATTTTAAACAGGGAGGCGGGGAGGGGGGAGCCTACAGATGTAGCTCAGTGGCACAGCACCCCTGGGTTCAATCTCCAGTACAAAAAAAAAGCCAGGTTTTCACTGACCTTAAATACAAGGATCCCGGCACTTAATACTATAATCCTAAATGTGTATTAGAGCATACAGCACTTTTTACAAAATGCAGGGGTTTCGGTTTTTTGTTTGTCTAATTTTCTTTAGTTGTTGATGGGCCTTTATCTTATTCATTTATATGAGATGCTCAGAATCGAACCCAGTGCCTCACACATGCTAGGCAAGTGCTCTACCACTGAGCTACAACTTCAGCTCCACAAAATGCAGTTTTTAATCAATTCTGAAAGAAACATGATCATTGTAGAGAATCTTGATCCTTTTTTAAAAGATTTTAATAATGATGTTTACTATTAATTCATATCATATCGTGAATAATTATATATTTTTTAAATATTTTTTTCAGTTGTAGATAGGCACAATATATTTATTTTGTTTATTTTTATGTGGTGCCAAGGATTGAATCTAGTGCCTCAAGCATGCTAGGCAAGCACTCTACCTCTAAGCCACAACCCTGGCTCTCTCTATATATTTTTTATAATAATGATGTGTATCAAAACAAATGCAGGCCCAGGTGCCATGACACACAGACACCTGTAATCCCAGCTACTGAAAAGGCTGAGGCAGGAAGATATCAAGTTTGAGGCCAGCCTGGACAATTCAGCAAGACCCTATCTCAAAAAACAAAGAGATCAGTGGTAGAGCACCACTGGGTTCAATCCCCAAATACAGGAAGGAGGAGGGAAAAAAATAGATTAGCTAGGTGTTTAAGCAAGGAACCAGTAATTAACAGACACATCAGTCCTAAAGTCATAGAGGAATCTCTTTAGAACCTGCCCATCAAGTTAGAAATGTAGCTCAGCCAGACCCAGTGGCACACACCTGTAATCTCAGCTGCTCAGAAGGCTGAGACAGGAGGATCGAAAGTTCAAAGCCAGGGCTGGGGTTGTGGCTCACGCTCGCCTCGCACGTGCAAGACCCTGGGTTCGATCCTCAGCACCACATTAAAAATAAATAAGTGAGGGCTGGGGATGTGGCTCAAGCGGTAGCGCGCTCGCCTGGCATGCGTGCGGCCCGGGTTCGATCCTCAGCACCACATACCAACAAAGATGTTGTGTCCGCGGAGAACTAAAAATAAATAAATAAATAAATAAATAAATATTTAAAAAAAAAGAAAAGAATCTTTAAAAATAAATAAATAAATGAAATAAAAGTATTGTGTCCAACTACAACTTAAAAATAAATATTAAAAAAAAAAGAAAGTTCAAAGCCAAAAAAGCAAGGCACTAAGCAACGCAGTGAGACCCTGTCTCTAAATATAATACAAAACAGGGCTGAGGGTGTGGTTCAGTGGTCACTTCTCTGAGTTCAATCCCCAGTACCCTAAAAAAAAAAAAAAAAAAAGGAAATGTAGCCCAGTGGTAGAACACTTTGCCTAGAACATACCCATCAATTCTGGGGATAAATTCTTGTTTCAGAGTAATTCCATAATCTTATACCTTTTTTTTTGTTGTTGTTTTACAGATCAAATTTAAGAATTCATGCTAATTGGGGCTGGGGTGGTGGCTCAGTGGTAGAGTGCTTGCCTACCATGTGTGAGGCACTAGGTTCGATTCTCAGCACCACATATAAATAAATAAAATAAAGGTCCATTGACAAATAAAAAATATTAAAAAAAAAGAATTCATGCTAACTAAGCACACAAAAGATTGTAATAATGAGATACACATCCAGCCCCTATAATCCTAATTTCATATGTACTACCTAACCCTGAAAAAAAAACTGTAATGTCTAGCTGGGCGTGGTGATGCATGACTGTAACCCCAGAGGCTCTGGAGGTGGAGGCAGGAAAATTGGGAGTTCAAAGCCAGCCTCAGAAAAAGCAAGGCTCTCAGCAACTCAGTGAGACCCTATCTCTAAATAAAATACAAAAATAGCGCTGGAGATGTGGTTCAGTGGTCCAGTGCCCCTGAATTCAATCCCAGGTACACCGCCCCCGTTAAAAAAAAAAAAAAAAAAAAAAAAAAACTGTTATGTTTATGTTTTGAATGGGCTTGATATTTCAAAGAAAACTGGTATACATTACAGAAACTACCTTTCCCCCTATCTGAGACAGAAACTAAAGAAAGTCACCTCTATTGTTTTGGTCTCATCATTTTATAATCTGGTCCTAGGAAATAACAATTCATACCAAACAAATAATGTTTTTCATGGGTTACAGAACTTCTCAGCCTGGCCCCATCACCACATAAGACTCTAATGTTCATGTGGAAGATAAAGAAAAAAGGGAGAGTGATCTCATTAAATTAGTGATCTCATTAAATCTCAGTAAAGACCAAGGGAAGAGGCCTAGGGTACAAAAATGACCAAAATATGTTATGTGCATATACAACTATGTCACAAAGAATCCTATTATAACAAATAATCATAATGCAACAATAAAAACTTTTAATTAAAAAAAAATCTAGACAGAAGCTGGGCACAGGCCTGTAAATGGCACAGGCCTGTAATCCCAGCGGCTGGGGAGGCTGAGACAGGAGGATTTCGAGTTCAAAACCAGCCTCAGCAAAAGCAAGGCGCTAAGCAATTTAGTGAGACCCTGTCTCTAAAAAAAATACAACATAGGGCTAGGATTTTGTTCAGTGGCCAAGTGCCCCTGAATTCAATCCCTGGTACCCGCCCCACCAAAAAAAAAAAAAAAATCTAGTCAGGTGCCTTGGTGCATGCCTGTAATCCCAGAGGCTCAGAAGGCTGATGGGCAGGAGGATTATGAGTTCAAAGCCAGCCTCAGTAATGGTGAGGCGCTAAGCAACTTAGGGAAACCCTGTCTCTAAATAAAATTCAAAACAGGAAATAGGGCTGGGGCTATGATTCAGTGGTTGAGTGCCTCTGAGTTCAATCACTAGTACCAAAAAAAAAAAAAAAAAAATCTAGTGGCTGGGTTCAATCCCAATACTCACTCCCCCCGCCAATATTATGCTTTTTTTTTTTTTCCTTTTTACAGTGCTAGGAATAGAAGAGCTTTATTTATGCTAGGCAAGAGCTATGCCACTGAGCTATGCCCTTAGCCCACCAATTAGGTTAGGAGGTTTCTTCAAAATCAAATCTGAAAGTGCTTGCCAGGTGTGGTGGCACATGCCCGTAATCCCAGACCCTGTGAAGCTGACTCAGGAGGATTCTAAACTCAAGGATAGCCTTGGCAACTTAGGAAGACCCCGTCTCAAAACAAAAAAATTTTAAAAAGAACTGGGGTGATAATATACTCCTAGGTTCAAATCCCAGTACCACCAAAAAAAAAAAAAAAAAAAAAAAATAGCTTATTCTAGATTCTCTAGCACTGAGAAGTACAGCCTAAACTACTTGCTATAGAAATACCTTCCCCTATTCCAGAGAAACAGAAATAAAAAATGATGATTATTCTAGTGGCCAGGGAAGGCAACTAAGAAGTTCTTCTGTGGTGTACACAGGAGAAAAATCTTATAGTAATTGATTTGGAGAAAGGAAGTACTCCCAACCATCTGAGATAGCAAAGCAAGATGGAAAGAACAAAAGGGGCTGAAGGTAAAATGGCTGGAATTGCACTGGAGGTGCACCTGATTTAAGCCCCATTTTAGAGTAGAGTGACTGGTCTGTTGCAGTGCCAACATTAGAAATATTAGCTCCTATCTTTGATTCACATACCTCCAGAAATGAAAAATGATGATTATCCTAGTGGCCAGGGAAGGCAACCAAGAAGTTCTTCTGGAGACAACATTCAGGAGGGAACTGTTCCAGAAACAACTGTAGGCAGTTCACACACCCTAAAAGGGGCACTTTTCCTTTTGCCTGAAAATGTGTTAATCCAGTGCAATTCCCTATTTGCTTATGAAATAGGATTCCAAAAGATCTTTTACAGCCCTCACACATGCCTATAATCTCAGCATCTTGGGAGGCTGAGACAGGAGGATCCGAGTTCCAAGCCAGCCTCGGGAACAGTGAGGTGCTAAGCAATTCAGTGTGACCCTCTCTAAATAAAATACAAAATAGGGTTGGGGATGTGGTTCAGTGGCCAACTAACCCCCACTCCCCCAAAAAAGAATTTTTTACTATTTTAAAATGGACTCTCAAAAGTACAAAACTTTTTCAACACCAAAATATTGCAAAGATTCTGCCACAAGCTTTGAAATCAACCCCAAATGAGTTCTACAATTGGTTTGAGCAATAGGGCAGCATTATGGAATGAAATGTGTGATTTCTGATGACAAACCTTTTGATAAGGCTGACATGCACTTACTACTGTTTAAATATTTTTTTAATAAAACTTTAATACTGAAGAGTATTCTTTCCAGGCACAGTGGCACATGCCTGTAATCTAGTGACTTGGAGGCTGAGGCAGGAAGAGCAGAAGTTCTCAGCAACTTAGCAAGGCCCTGAACAATTTAGTGAGACCCTGCCTCAAAGGGAAAAATTAAAGAGGGTTGGGGATACAGCTCGGTGGTGAAGCATCCATGGATTCAATTCACAGTACGAAATTTTAAAAAAGAGTACTCTTATGCAATATTAAACTAAAATATGTGAATTTCAGGTATTATCATAATTAGAAAATGCCTTTATGTCTGTTTCAATAATTTGAAATACCTGTAGAAAATGTGGCATTTTGAAAAAAAAAGAAAAATCGCTGTAAATAATAAAAAGCAATAATTTAATATTTATTTATATTTGATAATTTAATATTTATTTTCCTCAGATTTAATTTTTTAATTTGCCATCTAATACCACTTTCATAAAATACTGACATCGTTCCTTTCTTTTTTTTCTTTTTTTATGGTGCTGGTGATCTCGAACCCAGGGCCTTGTGCATGGGAGGCAAGCACTCTACTAACCAAGCTATATCCCCAGTCTTTCTTTTTTTAATAGTACTGGGGATTGAACCTTGGGCTGCTCTCCCACTGAGCTACATCTCTGTTTCTTTTTATTTTGAGACAGTCTCCTAAATTGCCCAGGCTGGCCTAGAACTTGTGATCTTCCTGCCTCAGCCTCCCAAGTAGCTGCGATTATAGGTGTGGGCCACCATACTAGGCCTGATATCTTTAGTCTTTGGAAATTTCAAATCTGACTGAAAATAGAGATGAAAAGAGATTTGCTCATTTAAAATCAACCTAACATATTACATATTAGTACTTCCCCAGTTCTTAATATTTCCCCAATTCTCGAAGGATAGGCTACTTGGTCTCCTGCTTGCACTAGGGTCATACTAGCATTTTAGTAACACCCAATTGCAGTTACCAGAAGGTTACCACTGCTTGTAGAAAACAAAATTTATTTTCTTCCAATACTTATATTATCTTAAGACATCAAAAGGCAAAACCTTAGTCTGAGGCCAAATATGAAAAACGTCATCTCCATGAAGGAGGAGAAACATCAAGGAGTTTTTTTGTTTTGTTTTGTTTTAAATTAGGCGTTGAATAAGCCTATTAACCAATATTAGTTTGTAAAACCAAATTGTCTTCACAGTATAGACTGTGCTAGCAAATGTGATCCTTGGGAACAAAGGCTGGAGAGCATGAAATGGGTTACCAACAAGGCTCACCTTTTTCTTTTTTCACTTTTTTTTTTAATATAGAACCAGACTATGGTTATGTATGAGCACAGTTAAGACTGGGCATGGGCAACGCCAAGAGATGGTGAAACCTTTTGGGGTTCCCCCAATCTCAGCTAGCTGATTTTCCATTTTCCTCAGGAGTGGTCCAAGTCTCCAAAGATGGAAGGGCGGGGGAGGGGGGAAGGCCCAATGGGCTCTTCCTATACCCAAGCCCCCCAAATGACACCGCAAACCACTTCCTTCTGGGAAGTGAAGGTCATAAGGTTTAAGGGACAATGGAGCTCAATGTAAGCTTTGGAAAGATGGAGATAGTCAGCTGAGTTGGGGGTAGGGAAGAGAGGGTAAGAGGATGCGCCCAGGCTGGGAGAGCAGAATAGGGAGGTCAAGTCCAGGGACTATGGGAGCGAAGAGGGCTGGGTCTTTCAGAATCTGTCCAAATAGGCATACCAAGGCCGTCGGAGTCTCCTGAGGGGCTCACCTGAAAATCTGGGGCATCTGTGTACCCAGTGTGAACACTCCTCTTGTGGAGAAGGGAGTCAAGCCCGTAGAAACCCTACCCCGCAAAATGGACTTTTCCTGCCCTTGAAAAACCAAACCCTCACGGAAAAGAAGCAAAACATTTAAAGAGGGTAGAAGGCCGGGGGCAGATAGGTGTTCTGCAAACACAGGGATGGAGGGGCCTCCCAGTTTGGGGAACTTCAATTACCATCGGAATGGGGTGGGGGCTATATAAGGCCAAGAAACCTCAAAGACATAAGAGGCCAGGAGCAGGCGCAGGGAGTCCAATGCGCCCTGGATTTGGGAATGACCGCCCCGGGCGCGGTCGTCTGTAGGCGAGGCAGCTCGCAGGCCCCGCGCGGGAGCATGGCGCAGCGGGCCCTGGGAGGCGGAGAGCCCGGCCACGGAAAGCCACCGCCGGACTAGGCCTAGGGGGCTCGGACACACCCACCGCCGCAGCCGCGGACCGGCTTACCTGCTCCTCCTCCGGGGTCAGCTCCGGCGCCATGTCGGGCCGGGGCGCGGTCGCGGGCTCCATTCCGCCGCAGCCGCCGCCGCCGCCCCACGGACAGGAGCCGTCCGGGAGCAGGAGAGCCCCGCACGCTCGACCTCCGCTTCCGTGTCCCGGAGACTCAGCAGCTCGAAGCCGGCTCACGCATGGTGGGGCCGGTGGGGCCCGGCGCCCGCGGCGGCTGCAAGCGCCGCCTCTGCTCCCTTCAGAAAAATCTCTCCGACTGTCGCTCTCTTCTGGGAGGAAATCCTCTTTTATTTTCTTCGCTCTTTCCTCACCCTACCCCTCCTCTCTGGGCGGGGGAAGGGGAGTGCAGGCGAGGAGCTAACAGCCGCTCGGGATTAAAAACTGAAATATGCAATCGACAACTTTCAAAGCTGAGCGCGAAGGGTCTCGACGGAAATTTCCCGAAGGCCGCTGGCCTGCTCGGCGTTCCGCTACTCCGTGACGCTCCAGCTCCTCCAGAACGTGCCGGCGCCTCGAGGCCGCCCAGTCGGGGCGTCCTCCGGGATGCGGGCCCCGCGACCTGCGCAGCGGCCTCTCAGCCCGGTTCCTCAAAAGCCGCGGCGGCGAGAGGGAGGGGAAGAAGGAGGGAGCGAGGGAAACGCGCCCCCCTCGCGGCTCATGGCCAGCGCTGCGGCCGCGCCGCGTCCGCCCGAGCCCCCCGCGGCTCCATTGAGAAACTGAGCGTCTCATTCACAAACTAGCGGCGAGGAGGGCCCGGCCGAGCCAGGAAGCCGTCCGGGAGGGGGAGACAGAGAGGAGCCCCGGGGAGGAGGGGAGGCCGCGGGGAGGGGCTGCGGGGGGCGGAAGGCGACTCCACCGCGGGAGGAGAGGGAAGAAAGGGTGAGTTTACGAGGCTAAGCTCTGTGGAAAAGGAAGAGAATACGTTCGTTGGAAAATTATCTGCTAGCGGGCACCTCCCCTGGGGCTGACTTGCCGCTGCCATCTCATTTCTTTCCTTGTCATTTGGAGACGGAAAGGCCCGGGGAAAGATGCTGCGAGGTGCAGGATGCCCAGGTGCAAGGAATAGACGCAGTTCATTGCGGCCCCATCTAGCACGTACGCACTTTCCTTGTTGCTTATATCCTGTAAATCGTCATCAGTGTAGCTAATTTTAATCCTTCACCAAAAAAGAAAGAGAAAAAACGACATCCGGTTTCGAACCTCATTCAGGAATCACTCAGTCTTTGCAAACCTTTGATTTTTCACTCGGGCAAGTGCAGCAAAGAGCTTAGGGGTTTCACAGGATTCGGATTACAGGGTACAGTGTTAGTTTGGTGGAGTAGGGGACACAGGAAGGCAAGGCTGGGTCTGTTGTTTTTGTATCATTCGAAACCAAAGGGACCCAATGAACCAGAGTGCCACAGCTAGTCCCAAAGAACTAGTCTCTGGGGCCCTCCCAGAGAGACCCAAAGGAGGGGGTCTTCAGACAACTGAAGAAGGTGCTAAGTTCTAATGCTCTCCTAATACTTTGTCCAGACAGGGACTTGGCTCAGTTGACTAGGCTGGGCTGCTAGACTCACGTGACCCTCATAAGCAGCTGGGACTGCAGCACCACTACCCCTAGCCTCACCTTATTTCTGCCACAGTGTAGTAGCAATTTCTGCTGCTCTTAGTGAATATCAGAAAGAAAGAAAAAAAAAAAAAAAAACCCTGGTGTTTGAATCTCTTTCTACCCCAGCTAAATTTTCTTCTTTACCCCAATAAGGCTGACTAGGTTGAGCTCATCAACACATATAGAAAGTAGTTTGGGTATTGAAACCAAACCCTCCTCCAAAAACAGTCTGTTAACAGGTATATTTATATGCCAGGTACTGGGCTATGCACTGCAGTGGTCTATTCCATGTGGAAGGACATGGGAAAAATGAATCATGACATAAAAAAGGCAAACTCAAAACGTGCTTATTATGCTGTCACTTGTAGGGCTGGGGTTGTGGTTCAGTGGTAGAGTGCTTGCCTAGCATGTGTGAGGCTCTGGGTTCTCAGCACCACATATAAGTAAATAAATAAAGGTCGATCGACAACTAAAAAAAAATTTAAAATATGCTGTCACTTGTAAAAAGAACAGCATATTCATTTGTAAGTTCATTTATACATAGAAAAATTTTGGAAGAATACATAAGAAAGGTAATAGAGGTTTTCTCTTAAGAGGGGAACTGGGAGATGGAAACAAATGAGAGACTTTTTTTTCCCCTATATGGTCTTTTGTATATTTTGTTTGATTTACTTTTTATTAAAATATATATTCAGGAAAAGTGCAAATGTAAGTGTAAAGCTTGATGAATTTTCATAACTGAACACACTCATGTAACTAACACACACATCAAGAAATAGTACATTCATTGTCAAGCATGGTGGCACACACCTATAATCCCAATGACTAGGGAGGCTGAGGCTGGAAGATCTAACGTTCAAGGCCAACTTCAGCAACTTAGTGAGGCCATAAGCAATATAGTGAGACCCTGTCTTTTAAAATCTTGGAGACTAGAGGGGCTGGGGATGTGGCTCAAGCGGTAGCGCGCTCGCCTGGGATGCGTGCGGCCCGGGTTCGATCCTCAGCACCACATACCAACAAAGATGTTGTGTCCGCCGAGAACTAAAAAATATATATATATATATATATTAAAAAATAAATAAATAAATAAATAAAATCTTGGAGACTAGAAATGAAACTCAGTAAAAAATGATAGCATACACATACACTAGAATAAATTGACATTTATTGTGTCCCTACTACACTTCCCCCAGATACTGTTCTAAATGACATTCGTTATATATAATCTTACCATAGAAGTATAAGATAAGTGAAACTCTGATCTTTATTTTACAAGAAATATAGAAAGTAGATCCATATGTTCTGATATAGCCTCCTTGAGATTTTGGGTATTTGGCTGTATGGCCTGGAAGGGAAGACTGTGGTAAGGTTGAGGACTGTATGTGACAGACAAAATCACATTTATATTAAATTAACATAAATCAGGTATGGAGGAGCTTCCCTGTAATCTCAGCAATTAGGATAGCTGAGGCAGGAAGATCCAAATTCAAGGCCAGCATGGGCAATTTAGTAAGACCCTGCCTCAAAAAGAAGGGCTGGGGATGAAGCTCAGTGGGATCCTTGGAGTCCAATCCCCAGTTTAAAAAAAAATTAACATGAACTGAAATACGACAATAGAAAATAAAAGAGGGAAACCTGGGGTGGAGTGTGAAGGTTTATACTTTTGTGGGGTTTGCTGTTTTTTTTTTTAAAGAAACATTTTTAAAATATCTTTTTAGTTGTAGATGGACATAATACCTTTATTTTATTTGTTTTCATTTTTATATGTGTGGGGGATCAAACCCAGTGCCTCATGCATGCTAGGCAAGTGCTCTACCACTGGGCCACAACCCTGACCCCTAGTTTTTGCTTTTAAAACATAAATTTCGGGTCTGGGATTGTGAGGCATTGGGTTTAATTCTTAGCACCACATAAAAATAAAGCTATGAGGGGGGCTGGGGATGTGGCTCAAGCGGTAGTGCGCTTGCCTGGCATGCGTGCGGCCCGGGTTCGATCCTTGCACCACATACCAACAAAGATGTTGTGTCCGCCGAAAATTAAAAAATAAATATTAAAATTCTCTTTCTCTCTCTCAAAAAAAAAATAAGTAAAAACTAAAGCTATGGTGTCCATCTACAACTAAAAATACTTGGAAAAATTTTTTCAGGTCTCTATCTAGAAATCTTTTTTGTGTGTGTGCGCGTGTGCATGTGGTGCTGGTGTGCAAATGGTGCTGGTGTCATATGGTGCTGAGATTAAACCCATGGCCTTGTGCATACAAGGCAAGCACTCTACCAACTGAGCTTATATCCCCAGCCCTCTATCTACAAATCTTATTCTCTCCACTCCCACTTTCACCAAATTTAACTCATTCTTAAGACCTCAACTCCAGACCCGGCATGGTGGCGCACACCTGTAATCCTAGCAGCTCAGGAGGCAGAGGCAGGAGGATTACGAGTTCAAAACAAAATAGGGCTGGAGTTACCCCCGCCAAAAAAAAAAGAAACATCTCAACTCCAAATTCACTTCCCCGGTAAAATGTTCCTTGATTACTCCCTAAACTGAATTACTCTCATTTCACCCTCTCATTTATCAGAGTTGTTTACAATTTGTAATTATATACTTGTTTCCATGTTTATTGGCCTAATGTCCCCGTAGCCCCCTGCGGTACTGGGGATTGAACCCAAGGGTGCTACACCACTGAGCTACATCCCACACTGGTTTTTTTGTTTGTTTGTTTGTTTGTTTGTTTGTTTGTTTTGTTATGTGGTGCTGAGGATAGAACCCAATGTCCCACATGTGCTAGGCAAAAAGCTCTACCACTGAAACACAACCCCAGCCCCCTGTTTTATTTATTTATTTTTTTATTCTGAGATAGGTTCTCACTAAATTGCTGAGGCTGGCCTCTTTCTTTCTTTTTTTTTTTTTTTTTAAGAGAGAGTGAGAGAGGAGAGAGAGTGAGAGAGAGAGAGAGAATTTTTAATATTTATTTATTTTTTAGTTCTCGGCGGACACAACATCTTTGTTGGTATGTGGTGCTGATGATCGAACCCGGGCCGCACTCATGCTAGGCGAGCGCGCTACCGCTTGAGCCACATCCCCAGCCCTGGCCTCTAACTTTCAATCCTCCTGTCTCAGCCTCCCAAATCACTGGGATTATAGGCATGCAGCACTGTATTAGGCTCACTGGCCTGGTGCTTGCCTGCTGTATGCTCTACTAACCTTAAGCTTAATAGAGGCACTAAACTCCCAATGCCTGGAGCCTAGTATAGAATACACAAGCTCTTCATAACTGTGTGTTAATGACTAAGTCAAGGAAGAGAATCACCTCAACTGAGACCTCTATTATATTTGTTCAGATCTAAAAATAGACATATCCAAAGTTGTGAATAAAATTTTATAATATTTTCTCAAAAACACTTATAAAATCCGGGCTGGGGATGTGGCTCAAGCGGTAGCGCACTCGCCTGGCATGCGTGTGGCCCGGGTTCGATCCTCAGCACCACATACAAAGATGTTGTGTCCGCAGAGAACTAAAAAATAAATATTAAAAAATTCTCTCTCTCTCTCTCTAAAAAAAAAAAAAAAAAAAAAAAACAACAACAACAAAAAAAAAACACTTATAAAATCCAAAGTTCCTCTCCAGCATTGCTCTAAAATATCTATTGACTATGAAAAAGATATGTATTTGTATCACAAAGATGCTTTGGCTATGCTGGGGATTAAACTGAGTCCTCATGCCTTCTAGGCAAGTGCTCTATTGTTGAGTTCTACTCGAAGTCCACCAAAAAATTCTTATTGCCATTTTTCTAAAACACAAAAAGATATAAATAAATAAGATCATAATGCTAATAACTATCTAAGGTGAAACATGTTTTCCTTTTTTCCCTTGATTACAAGCCAAATCTATAATTACTAAGATGACTATAAGGAAGGTAAAAAATTTTATCCCAAGTAGATTACATTTCCTCCATTACCCAACACTCTAAGGGACCATTCGTCATATTTTTTTTTAAGTAAAATATGAGCTAGCTCTTTCTTAGACCATAGGAAAACTATTTTCTCATCTGACACTTCTACCTACTACTTAATTATCATAAATTATTATAGGCTAACCCATCATTCCTGATTCTATGTTACTTTTTCTATACTTGTTCCCTGGGTCTGGAGTTTTTCCAATACACTAAATTATAAATATTTACTTTCTTGTCCATCTCTCCCACTAGACTATGGGTTCCTTGAAGGCAAGGGCCTGTCTCATTCATTTCTCTCTCTTCAGAAGAGACCACAACCTATAGTACATAGCAGGTGCATGCAATGTTTGCTGAATTGAGGAGCCCATCCTTTTCTATCAGACAAGGTCCAATTCTTATCAAAGAAAACCTGGTTTGGTTACCTCAGAAAATTAGTTGCTTGTGACAATTTTTTGGGGGGGAGGGGGTGGTTCCTGAGGATTGAGCCCAGGATGCTTTGCCACTGAGATACATCCCCAGCCCTTTTAATTTTTTTGAGACAGGGTCTCCTTAAGATGCTGAGGCTGACCTCAAAACTTTTGCTCCTCCTGCCTCAGCCTCAGATTATAGGTGTGTACTACAGTGCCCAGCAAGAAAACATTTAGTATAAGAGACAGATAGTATCTGACTTTCATTGCTTTCACTCACCTTATCTGGGTTAATAGGAGACTGAGGCAGAAAGGATAAGTCCACAGATAGACCTTATTTAAGCTTGTTTCAACTTCCTTCTTTGTAAAAGCTTTTGTTAACGATACCAGTGAAAAGCAGAACTGATAGACTTGAGGTTCATCTTTTATTTCCCCATTTCCCAAGTCTGACTATAGAGCAGACCAGAAGGGCAAAAGAAGGTGTAGGAGACTGCTACAAATAAGTAGATTTACTACAAATGCTATCAGTCTGTGTGAGGGCTTTGCCAGAAGAGCCCTCCAAAACCCTTCAAATTCCACTTATCCCTCAAAGTGCAAAGAATGCCTCAAGGCTGGGCCGGATAGTAAGGCCCACTCTGAAGTTTCCCAGGCTGCCTCTGGTCACTTTTCTGATCCGTCAAAACACATAAAAATCAACCTTTCAAAAAAATAAAGGTCATTTGAAATGGATATGAGAACAAATGCCTGCACACTGTATTAGTGGACTCTATCCTTTCCCTCATACATTTGCCACCTGAAGTCATTCTTAATTCACCTTTGCTCCTGCCAGCCTCCTAAGACTCCCAGGCCCTCTCTGTCTCTGTGCTGTCATTGGATGGTAGATGTTCTTGGGTGGGGAGAGAGGATAAATCACCCCAAATGAAGACCCAAGACCAAATCTTTCAGCACCTGACAGGGAAACAAAATAATTCAATTAGTCTGGCTCTCTTTTTTTTTTTTTTTTTTTGGTGCTGGGAATTGAACCCAGGGCCTTGTGCATGTAAGGCAAGTACTCTACCAACTGAGCTATATCCCCAGCCTCTGGCTCTCCTTTGAAGTAAAGATGGGGTATACACACAAAATACCACACAGGGTAGGTCTCAGAAATCAGTTCATTTTACCAAAGCAAGAAGCTATACTCAAGCTAAAATGTTAAGGATTTCATCTACTTCTCCTGCCCTACATATTAGAAAGCATCAAAAAACATTTGTTTAAAAAATATTATGGAGTTTTGACTCCTTTCTTCTATTAGAAAGGAAGTCTGTAGCTAGGAGGATCATTTCTTTCCCTCCTCCAATGTAAGTAGTGGGGGGTTCTGTTTGTTTGCTTGCTTGCTTGTTGAAACTGAGCCCAGGAATTTGCACATGCTCGAAAAATGTTCTATCACTGAGCTACATCCCCAGTCCTTTTTATTTTTTGAGACTGGGTCTGGCTAAGTTGCCCAGGCTGGCCTTGCCCTTGTGAGCCTTCTGCCTTAGTGTCCTGAGTTGCTGGGATTCTGTATGTGTGCAGCCATCTCAGCTAGGCTATCTTTTTAATCACACTCACAGAACTAGATATAATTCTTGTTTTTAGAAGTACGCAGCATTAAACAGCATAGTAGCACACACCTATAATCCAATCTAGTCCAAGGAATGAGGCAGGAGGATTCCAAGTTAGGCCAGCCTGGGCAATTTAGTGAGACATAAGCAAGGCCCTAGGTTCACTCCCCAGCTCTACAGAAAGAAGAAATCTGCAGCGTCCAACCACATATTAGCACCTGGCACATACCTCCATTCAGCTGTCTGTCTAGGGTCACTCTCCTTTGTAGCAGCGGGTGGGGAGAGGCTCTCCTCCAGAGAACATAATGGCAGGCATTGGGAATCATTAAATATGAGTAAGTGCAGGTCCTTGACCTCATGGAACTTAGAATCTAATAACTTAATCTTGCCCAAAGAGAGGTCTGGCCTTTGTCTTTGGCTCCTGGGAAATAACCTCTAAATCCTTGGAATGACATGCCCAATAACAGAATCTTTGTTTACCCAGAAGCCTTAGGCCACAATGGATAGTCTAACAATGTGACTGAAGAGGAGGGCAACTTTGGATCACACATTATCAGCTAGACTCTAGAGGGGCTGGAGACAGAGGTCAGCCCTGTGGGGGACAACCTACATTGTTCTACATGACTGAGCGCTAATAAAAACTTTGGACACCAAAGCTTGAGTGAGATTCCCTGGTTGGTAATACTATGCAAGTATTATACATAGTTACTGGGAAAATTAGCCGTCTATAATTCCACCAGAGGGAACAAATGACAACTGGAAGCTCTGAGTTTGGAACTTTCCTGGATACTGCCCTGTGCTTCTCTTCCCTTAACTGACTTGACTGTTTCCTTTCACTGTAATGAACTGGAACCATGATTATAACGACTTTCAATGAGGTCTGTAAGCCCTTCCGGTGAATTATCAAATCTAAGGGTGGGTCTCAGGGGACCCCCAAACTTAAAACTGGTGTCAGAAGATTAGACGACCTTTAGGACTATTCCCTAAATTTGGGAAATACATAGGTGAATAAGTTAGTGTGATCAAATAATATAATCACCATGTAAGTTGGCTATGTGGATTGAGACAGCACAAAGATGAGAATGGTTATTCTGCCTATAAAGGAAAAACATTTAAAGAGTAAAATGAGTTTAAATGAGTTTTAAAAACATTTAAAGAGTTAAACTTTTTTTTTTTTTTTGGTACCAGGGATTGAACCCAGAGATGCTTACCCACTGAGCCACATCCCCAGCCCTATTTTTATTTATTTATTTATTTATTTTTATTTTGAGACAGGGTCTCATTAAGTTCCATAGGGACTCATTAAGTTGCTGAGGCTAGCTTTGAACTTGTGATCCTTCTGCCTCAGCCTCCCAAGGAGCTGGGATTTTGGCCATGCACCATTGTGCCTGGCAAAAGTTAACTCTTGAGTGGAGTTTTTCAAAGGTAAGTAGGTATATTCACTAAGAGAGTGAAGTCAGAGTGAGAAGTGATAGTGTTGGGGAAGTTATGAAACACATAAAACAGGCTGGGCTCAGTGACACACACCTGGAATCCCAGCAACTTGGGAGGCTGAGGCAGGAAGACAAGTCCAAGGCCAGCTTGAGAAATTTAGGGAGACCCTTCCTGACTCAAAATTTAAAAAAAAAGGGGGGTTGGGGATGTGGCTCAAGTGGTAGCGCGCTCACCTGGCATGCGTGCGGCCCGGGTTCGATCCTCAGCACCACATACAAACAAAGATGCTGTGTCCGCCGAAAACTAAAAAATAAATATTAAAGTTCTTTCTCTCTCTCTCTCTCTAAAAAAAAATTAAAAAAAAATATAAAGGGCTAGGGATGTAGCTCAATGGTAGATTTTCCTTAGGTTCAATCCCAGTACTGTAAATTTAAAAAAAAATAAAAAGAAAAGGTATAAAGCAGGTAGGTATCTGTACAGGGAACTGTAAAGCAGCATCACTTAAAAGCAGGCAGCAAAGGAGGCAAGGGAGCTTATAAGGCTGGAGAGAGATGCTAAGACCAGGTCATGAAGAAACTTGCATGGCAGGCTGAGAAGTTTCACATGTGCCTTATAGGCAATGGGATGTCCTTCGAATAACATGATCAGATTTGCATTCTTACAAAAGACTACTGTATCATGGCAGGGACAGATTAGAGCAAGAAAGACTAGTGAAGAAGATTCTAGGGGAGATGATGAAGGTCTAGATGAAGGCCTTAAATCATAAAGGAATTGAAGAGGAAAGAGGTGGGAATTATAGGATGTGGTGACTCACTAGGTATGAAAAGAAATGAACAGGAATCATCAGAATGATTCCCAGGTTCCTAGGGTAAGTGCCATGAACGAGGACAAGGATCCCAGGTAGAGCATGACTGAGGAGGATGGAAAGAAAACTATATGAGTTCAATTTGAGACATGCTGAGTTTGAAGTAACTGAAAGATGACTGACTGGCAGATGGATAACAGATTCCAATCTGAATAGTAAATTCCTATTATCTGGAATAATAGATTCAGAGATGGAACTAAGATGGGGAAGGCATCAGCAAATAGCAGCTGAATTTAAATAAGAGAAAACCTGGGCAATGTCCCTTGGATTTAGAAAATAGAAGGCCACTGTCACTTGAGAGCATCCGCAATAGTGGGAACAAGATCACATTTCAATGGCTTGAGACAAGAGTAAGAAGGGAGCAAGTGGAGCAACAGCAGATATGGATAAATCACTGCCAAATACAAGCAGAGCAGGATGACAAACTTCCATGCTACCTCTGGAACCTAACAGAGATTTTCTGAGCTAACAATAAAACAATCACCATCATTGCTTTGTAGCTACTGGTTGCAAAGCCTGATTTTTTCAAGGTGCATGGGTTCAAGTGACACTTGAAACAAAGTAGGAAATCTCAACTAGTAATACCTTGCTAACTAAATTAGGGGTCTCCAGAAAAACAGAACCAATAGAAGAGAGGGGGGGGGAGGGAGGGAGAGAGGGGGGAGAGGAAGGAAGGAGAGGGGATTTATTAGAGGAATTGGTTCATGTAATTATGGACGCTGACAGATCCCATGTCAGGACATCTACAAACTGGAGAATCAGGTATCCAAGCAATGTGGCTCAGTCCAAGTCCAAAGTCTGGAAACCTAGAGAGCCACTGGTGTTAAGTCCTAGAGTCCACAAATCCAAGTGCCTAAAGTTCAGATGTCCCAATAGCAGGAGAATAAAAGTGTATCCCAGCTTCAGAAGAGAGAAAATTGCCTTTCTGTCCTATCTGGGTCCCCAGCTGATTGTACATTGCCCACCCCCACACATATCTGAGCATCCTCCCCTGTCAACTAACTCCTCTAGATGCACAGAAATAATGCTTTACCAGTTCTCTCAGTATTCCTTAACCTAATGAAGTTTACAAACCTAAAATTAATGTTATCTCATGCCAAGCTGGCCTTCCAACCAAGGCAAGTAAGGTAGGCCACACTTGTAAATGGTATCACTTAGGATTCTTAAAAACCCAGATAATAGCTCTGGCTAATTTGAGTAAGATAGGATTTACTGGATACTCAATTTTCATAGCAAGAACAAGAAATGTACACCCTAGCAAAATCAGTGAATTCCAACTGATTTATACTCCTTGGTCCTCTGCGAAGACACAAATCCTTGTAACATGTGATTAGACCATCTTGAATCATGAATCTTATACTTGGCTATGGGAAATCAGTTATTCCAGATTACATAATGGATGGGGAAGAGATGATTCCACAAAAAAAGATGGTGAGAGCTGCTCAGAAAGGTGGCCAAAAAACTGATACTATCATTGCAACCCATATAACACAACCATCTTTAGAATAAGTGGCAAATGTGATTTTATAATCCCTAAAAAATTATGACCAATTATCACTATCTAGTCGCCAATAAAACTGGATCCTCAGTTAAAAATATAAGGGGTACTCCTCTGAGACAAGTCCTTTAAGCTACCATTCAACAATATCAAGTTGTATTTGATAAGTTGGGCTGATGTGTTCAACTCATGCATGTATTTCTAGAGAGAATCCTTTGGGAAAGCAGGCCTTTCAGGCTTCATTATTTCTGAGCAGAGTCTGACCAAGCTGCTACTAACACTAGCATGTACAGCCCCTGAACTAATAAAGTTGACTGCTAAGAACCCAGGTTAGAACACTCAGAAAATCATCAAATAGAGACTAAACATCTAGGAAGTCTACAACATGCTCCTTGGCAAAAGGAACTGTATCCCAATTTTAAAATTGACCTAAATTCAGTAAAGAGCTTATTGATGTAGGCAAATGCTTGAATCTATAGCCAGCAGGATCATCATTGGGTGAGGGCGAAATGAGAGCTTCTTCCTTCTCGAATTTTGCAGAGTCACCTTCAGAAGATGTCTAAAAGCCAGTACTGGGTCTAGTTCCACTGGATGTGCAGAACTGGTTTAATCAGGCTCTGCTTAACCACTGCTGCTGACCAAATCTGTTTTCAGAACTAATAGACTCAACGGGAACTCTGATGTCAGACAAGATCTGAACTGGATCCTTCTGAAATTTTGACACTATTATTGCTGAAAGGAATGGTGAACTTCTTTTGCTCAAGAAGAGAAGTCTTAGAAAATTGGACTGGGTGGGGAGCAGAAAGAGACCCATGGGAACGGGGACACACTTCCTAAAAACAGAGCACAAACTAGCTAGTGGTTTTGGGGTTTTGTTTGTTTGTTTTTTTTTATTTGTTTGTTTTTGGTACCAGGGATTGAACCCAGGGGCACTTATCCACTGAGCCACATCCCCAGCTCTATTTTTGTTTTATTTTGAGACAGGGTCTCACTAAATTGCTAAAGATGGCCTTGAATTTGCAATCCTCCTGCCTCAGCCTCCCAAGCTACAGGTCTGTACCACCACACCCAGCAATGGTTAGTATTAGACACAATCTTCCACTTACAAACTAGAGCTCTAGTTCGCAGATCTGAAGGAATCTGGCCTCACAACTCTTCCTTTGCTCCCTCTCACCCATGACATAAAACCTAAAGCCTCCCATCTCTCTCCAGCCTCCTCTCCCAAACTCACCAATCCTACTTTACACTTAAGCCATGCTAAACCAGTTTCCAGAGCAAGTTCTGCCCTGCTCCAGAGGAGTATAGTTGCACAGTGCCAATATCTGAAGAACTCCTCTCCTCCTGGTCTGCAGAACACACTGTGCCCTTTTGCAGAGCCAGCTCTAACCTCCTGATTTACCTGCTCTGTTCTTTCCTGCAACCTCTGTGTGCCTTTTTGTGCTGAAGTAATCATGTCACCATCTCAACGCACTCGACACACTGATAGGTATATTTTCCGGCTGGACTAGGCACTCCTCAAAGTCAGGAACCAAGTTTTTCCACCTCAAAAACCTACTTGACATCTCAGGTTCATCTCCTGGTAGGAGCTCAAACATCTGTGGCAGGAATGAACCCCATTAGCGTTTTATCTTTGGCAATGTCTAAACCAAAGAAAATCACACTTGTCTTCTCAGAAGAGGGAACATATTCAAATACCAAGAATTGCAGTTCCTGGTAAGACCTTTCAGAAAATGCCGTTACCAACAGCAGCAACTGAAACTCAGCAGAATGTTGGAGTGCTAAAAAGGGTGAAATAGGGAGACCTGAATAGTCATGGTTAGTAGTCCGGGGTGGGGGAAGTGATGGAGATTCAAGGCTGTCTAAAATTTAAGAATCACAAACAAGTTCTTTCTTAAGAATTATATATATTTACACTGTGGATGTGAGATATGTTTAATCACAGTAGAAGCTGTTAAAACCAATGTAAATCCACCCAACCTGGGCCCTCCTCTGCTGTTTGAGCCTGTATTTCAGGTAGGAGATAAGCTACTTCCAGATGGACTGACCTTTGGAAATTCCATTCTAAAAAGAAATCACCAGTTATTGTCACTGTCTTCTTCTCCAGTCTTCCTTCTGGGGCTAAGACCCATCTTGTGACCTAAAGGAAGCTGCCCTCTTTAGTTTTCCATGAGACTTCCAAGGTGGTCTGGGCTATGGGAAGGACCCTTCAGCTTGGGGGTGGACAGGTGTTCAAGCTCATAGTGCCCATTCTCGGAGGTCTTGTGTGGAAGTTCCTTCATGCCCTCCTTCTGGCTCCTCTTGTGCTCAATAATTTGCTGGAGCTGGTGCCCAGCATATTCTGGCTTGGTGGTTAGTGGTCCAGCAGGCACAGCCACACCAAGAACATCTGACACCATGTATGGGCGCAGCCAGCCCACCAAGGGAGTGCTTCCAGGGCTATAGTGGGTCTGCTTGTGGTAGAAGAGAAGTCCATCTACCTAAAAGAGGGGAAATTGGGGATCACAATGACATCTGGGGCCACATCTCTCTTCCAAGAGAGCCTAGACACACAGAGGCAGCTCTTGTGTACATTTACTGCATTCAGAGGAAAAGAGTCCTTGCTTCTAACATGTGCAGTTTCTCTGAATAAAGAAATGGTCTAAAAGCTAAAATTTAGAAAAGAAAAACATAAAACAGCATTTTCCTATTTACATAATGATTTCCTATCCACTATTTCATCCTCTTACCCACCAAAAGAGTATTTGAGAGAAAGATACTAGGGCTTAGGGAGTTCTGAGGGTCTCCCTGAAACACACGGTGAGTATAAAGCAGAAATTCAACTTGAGCCCAGGTCCTCTGTATCCAAATTCCAGATACTTTGCACTACTCCACAGTCTCTGTGTTCAGGCTGAGGCCCCCATGAACAAAGTCAGGGAAACTAGATATGTCCTCTGAAGTGCAGAACTGCTGAGCACAGGGACCAGGCTATGTAGAAGCCCTGCTTCCCCAGATACTGTCAGCTGCCTAAACCTTCCCCTAAAATGTTTACAAGCCATATTCTGGGAAACTCAGTTTTCTCAACGGGAAGACCTCCTACAGTCCCATATTTTCTTTTCCATGATTCAATGACTCATCTCTAAAAAGCATTTATTGCCACTAGGGTATAAGGGATATAAATAAAGATAGTGTTCCTATCACCTTCTTAATTGACTTCCAGAAATGAAGGCAACTCAGCCTGTGCCATTTCCTCATTCAGGAAGCTGTGATCCTTTTGTAAAATTATAGACAGTTCAAGCAGATACTTGGGGTGAGTAGGCAGAATTTTAAATGGTGTGATGGGAAAAGGAAATTTTGCTTGAGCCTGGAGTGGGTAACTATAGTTTCTAAAGATGAAAAAAGAGTGCCCAGGACTAAGGAGCTTCTGGGGTCAGGAAATATTCAGAGATGTAACAGGGTGAGTGCTGTTAAAATTGGATGATTTGGTCACCCTGCTCTCACACCACTGCTCAGCAAGTAGTGCCATTTATACTTTGGCCAAAAGAGGATTAGAGATTCAAACATTTGTTTGGGTCAGTCACAGATGACCTTTTACTTTATGACCACTATGGCAGTCAAACAAGAGGCCTATTTCTTATGCTTGTAGCAGGAAGAGGCACACAGAAGGACCTAGGAATGGAAAACCTTGCTACTCCACGGACCTCAGTTTCTCAGAGGGAGTTGGATGATCTGTCCTTTAATGCAGCTCTGGCTCTGGCATTCAGATTATCTAGCAGGGGTGGAACTCAAGCTCTAAAGGGCAGCAAGAACATCCTTTCCCAGGAATCCATTTTCAGCACTGTTCTAATGCTCTGATACAGCAAAAGATATCTTAAGATCTCATGTAACTAAGTCTCTCTGTACCCTACAATCATGAAAGCAATAATGACAATGGTCTCATTACCTCAAAAGGGAAATCCATAGATAGCACCTTACACAGACTCTCAGGGGTACAAGGAAAATTCTTTAGTCCCACAAATTTAAACTGAAATATAAATTAAAACAAATAGTTAGTATAAGTTACAAATGCGATTGGTTATAGTAATAGAAAAACTCTATCAAAAAAGTTTTCAGGGGCTGGGGACGTATCTCAGTTGGTAGAGTGCTTGCCTCACATGCACATGGCCTTGAGTTCAATCCCCAGCAATACACAAAAAAAGAAGTTTCAGTCTCATCTTTCCCTATCTGCTCCCAACCACCTTCCCTCAAAGATTCCCAACCTTCCATTACACACAACAATCATCTGGGAGGGAGGAAGGAGGTGGAGAATCAAGGGAGCTTTTAAAAATTATTAATGCAAGCCAGGCAATGGTGGTACATACCTGTAATCTCAGCAACTCCAGAGGCTGACTAGGAGGATCGCCTATTTGAAAACAGTCTGAGCAACTTAGAGAGACCATTTCAAAATAAAAAAGTCTAGGAGAGCTCCCCTGGATTCAATGCCCATTACTGGCAAAAAAAAAAAAAAAAAAAAAAAAAAATATATATATATATATATATATATATATATATATATATATATATATATATATATTTTCATCTCAGGTAAGTCATACCCTGAAATTCTTACTGAACTGCTCTATGATAAGGTCTGGGTTGATTTGTTTTGTTTTTGTAGTGCTGGGGATCCAACCCAGGGACATGTGCATGCTAGGTAAATGCTCTACAACTAAGCTACACCTCAGCTCTTACCCTAGTAATTATTAAAACACAAATGGAATTCAAATCTGGATGACTGTTAAGTCCATACTCTTCTCATTGTACCATACTGACTCAAAAAAGATCATTTCAATGTGGAGAGAGAATTAGGAATGTGAAGAGAAATCTTTGCTCCCTACACTTTTTTAAAAAAATACTTTTTAGTTGTAGATGGACACAATGCCTTTATTTTTTTATTTTTATTTTTTATGTGGTGCTGAGGATTAAACCCAGGGCCTTCCACATTCAAGGCAAGCACTCTACTCTGAGCTACAACCCAGCTTATGCTCCCTAGACTTCTAACAGAGAATTAATATCTAGAATATATGAAGAACTCAAAACATTTTACACCAAAAAATAACCCAATTAATAAATGGCTAAATGAATTAAACAAACACTTCTCAGAAGAAGAAATACAAATGGCAAACAAATATATGATATTCAACATCAATAGCAATTAGGGAAATGCAAATCAAAACTACACAGACTGGAGCGGGGGAGGCTGGGGTTGTGGCTCGGTGGTTGAGCGCTTGCCTCACATATGTGAGGCAATGGGTTCGATCCTCAGCACCACATAATAATAAATAAATAAAATAAAGATATTTTTAAAAAAGAGTTCAGAGCCTCTTATTAAAAAAAAAAAAAATGTGAAAAGATGGGCATGGTAGCACATGCTTGTAATCCCAGTGGCTTGGGAGATTGAGGCCGGAGGATCCCAAGTTCAAAGCCAGTCTCAGCAACTTAATGAGAACCTATCTCAAAAAAAAAAAGTAAAAAAGATTTGGAGATATGGCTCAGTGATTAAGCACCCTGGGTTCAATCCCTGGAATCAAAAGGAAAAAAAAAAGTAGGAAAAAAGATCATTTCATTTAGAATGATTATATTTAGATAACAGAGCAATCCTTATCCCTATAAAGAACTCTCTGATCCTAACACTAAGTCTTACAGGATTGAGCGTGGTTTTCTCGCCCAGTCCTTCTTCTTCCGGCAATTTTGAATGCATCCAGTAGAATCGGAAATCAGTCTGCACAGAAAAGGGACATAGGAAGACGAAATACTGGTCATCTCAAACTCTTTTTTTTTAAATACTTATTTTTTAGTTTTTAAGTGGACACAATATCTTTATTTTATTTTAATGTGGTGCTGAGGATTGAACCCAGTGCCTCACACATGCCAGGCAAGCATTCTACCACTGAGCCACAACCCCAGCCCATCATTTCAAACTCTTTCAAACTCTTTAGGGGGGGGGGGGGGCACGCACCTAATTCTAAATAGCCACTTGACTTACAAAGACCTATTCCCTTCTGTCATTATCCCCCTTTCATTTAAAACCATAAGGTCAGCAAGAAGATTATCAAATCTTTCAAGATTTTCTTCCTTAAAACTCAACAGGACTATTAATAGCAACAAAGCCAACATTATCACTGAAGGCCTACTTTCTATCAGGCTTCATGAAAAGGGCTCTACACACATAATATAATTAATCTTCAATCACGATCTGGGAGTTGTATCACATTATCTCCATTTTATAGGTGAGGACTCTTGAGGATAAGAGAAGTTAAGTCACTTGCCCAGGTACACAAGAGAAAATAATGTGTGACCTAGGACTCTTCAACTCCAAAGAACATTATGTAACCCCTCTTCTTTATATTAGGCCTGATTATTAGAAACTATGATACAGTTGAAACTTTTCAGAAACTATTTTATTCTCTGAATCAGTGACATGTATCCTTCTATACTTATGTTGAACTTTATCATTCTTTCAAATTGTGTTCTTTTTGGAAATTAAAAATAAAAAGCACACATACAGCCTTTTTTTTTCCCTGGTGGAACTGGGGACTGAAACCAGAGGCACTCCACAACTGAACTACACTAGGCATCTTTTCTTTCTTTCTTTCTTTCTTTCTTTTTAAAGAGCCTTACTAATAACTTTATTTTTTTTATTTTTATTTTTTTAAAGAGAGAGAGAGAGAGAGAGAGAGAGAGAGAGAATTTTAATATTTATTTTTTAGTCTTTGGCGGACACAACATCTTTGTTTGTATGTGGTGCTGAGGATCGAACCTGGGCCGCACGCATGCCAGGCGAGCGCGCTACCGCTTGAGCCACATCCCCTGCCCAATCTTTTCTTTATATTATAAAAATATAGGTGGTTTTAGTTACCAAATTTGTAGGCTGTGATGAAACATCCTCCAACAGAATTAAAGGAAGACATGTGCTGGACCAAATTTACATTCATAGGTGTAATCTTGCCTCTGTATTTGGGCAAGGTACTTAACATCTGAGGATCTCAGTTTTTCATATCTACACAAGGATAATAGTAGTACTTGCCTTACAGATTACTGCAAGGGATTTAATGCATTAATGCCACAAAGTGTTTAGCAATATATATCCTAATTGCTAGGGGCTGGGATATAGCTCAGTTGGTAGAGTGCTTGCCTTGCATGCACAAGGACCTGGGTTGTAATCCCCAACACCACAAAAACAAAACAAAACAACAAATCCTAACTGATTCTCAAGGATCACTTGAGAATTGTGGCACCACCTGGCAAGATTTGGAAACCTACTTTGAGGTAATGCCTATGGAAAGAAACAGCCTATGGTAACAATGTGATTCTCACACTTGAGCCTTCATGAAGATCACCTGGAGGCTGGTTAAAACTTACAGGCCCACTCCCACCTGATGGTTCTGTAGGTTTGAGAATGTGCATTTCTAACAACTTTCTGATATGCCTGGTCTAAAGTCCACATATTGAATACTAATATGAAAAACTAATTAACAAGGAGCAAAAGAGTACTACTATACAACAGAGACAACACAGGGCGTGATGTTAACAGCCATGAGGCTTAGTGCACATCCAGCCTCACTCTGATCACTGCAGCAGTCATCACAAGAAGCACCAAAGTGAGAAAATGTTGGGGAAGGTGAGACTAGAGGGGGAGTAGTGGGCCTCTTCTCACTTGGAAAGCTGTCCTTGTAGAGCTAGAGCCTTTGAGATTTGAGGCTTTCTATGATATTACGGAGGCCCTGGCATCTTCAGGGTCAGGATGTGGTTGGTGAAGGAGTGGAGGTTGCAGGGGTCTATTTGACGGTGACTTGCATTCCACCCTCTCTTCCTGGTCCCATCTCCACAAGGTGGCATCTTCCTTGCTTCACAGTCTTCCCTACAGTCACCCTCCTATTCTCTGGAGAGAGGTGAGGGGGTGGCTACAGCAGCTACAGGCCTGGCCTACACTTCTGCTGTTTTTCCTTCTTGCAAGAACTGCTATCCTTCCCTTAGTTCCTCCTATTTCTTTTTCAAAACTAAGCTAATTTAAACACTAAGAGATGCAGGGAGCATTAGATAATGTTCTTGATATACCACATCCTGTACACACCAAGAAGTTGGTCACGTATCAAAGCCACACGCTGAGCCACTTTCCTGGAGAGGAAAAGACAGAAAAAAACATGAGGGGAGTATCAATCCTTACCTGGCAGTCATAAAAAGGGTGTCCTCGCCAGCACATCACATCTAGAACATAGTAGGTCTGATTCACCTCACTGTAAATGCAATCCAGAATGGTGTACTCTGGAGACAAAAGGCAGAAAGTCAGGGTTCCACTTCCAACCAGGGTTCCCTCCACCACAATCTAGGGAACCCCATTCTAGATAAATACTCAGTGCTTGCAACAAGTCAGCACTAGAACTAACAATTCATTAGGGAAAGCATTCTCCACGGTCCCTTCTGGCTACCTGGTACACCTTAACCCATTATGTTCATCATCCTATATGGAATTGAAAACTTAGGATCTTAATGGGTTAAGGGTGACATGGATACACAGGTCAAAAGGAATCAAGACAATGCTTCACTCAAGTGGGAATTCTCAACTTTTAATTATTTGGTACTAGAGACTGAACCCAGGGAAAATTTACCACTGAGCTACATTCCTAACCCTTTTTATTTTTATTTTGAAACTGGGTATTGCTGAATCTCTGAGGCTGGCCTCAAATTTGTGATTCTCCTGCCTTAGCCTCCTGAGTTGCTAAGATACAAACATGTACCACTATGCCCAGCAGGAATTCTGAACATTTAGACAAATTGGAACATTACAGAAACAAACTCAAATTTTAAAGCAAGTTATCTTCCATTTTAGTTTAATTTATACTTTTTTTTTTTTTTTTTTTTTTTTTGAGATGGGTCTCACTATGTTGTCAGGTTGGTCTCAAACTCCTGAGCTCAAGTTATCTTCCTGCCTCAGACTCCCAAGTAGATATATTAGTAAATGATAATACATACCTGGTTTACAACTACTTGTTTGTTTTGTTTGTTTGTTTGTTTGTTTTCCATTACTGGGGACTGAGCCCAAGGCCTTGCAGTATTAGTTTCCTATGTCTCTAACTCTTTTATTTTTTATTTTTTCATTTAATTTTGAGACAGGGTCTCACTAAGTTGCCCAAATTGGCCTCAGACCTGCCTCAGAAAGAAGATGGGATTACAGGTATGTGCCACTGAGCCAGCTTACAATAACTTTTTAAGTTTCTAGATGCTTTGTTATAATTTAACTACAAATAGTCTCCTCTTTAGGGAATTTATAATCCAATTAAGTAGATAAGATGGTCACAGAGGGAAGTCAAGGGCTAAACTATAGCCATGGACAAGTTATTTACCTTTATTTTAGCCTGGTCAGCTAGGCCAGGCAGGAGAAGATAAGTTTGGGTCAATGATAAAGGAGAAAGGGAATTCAGAAGAGAAGCCCAGCAGTGGATTGTACCATGATAAGTGACATTCTCTCAGGATCTTTACCCCAAAATCTGCATCTGTCATCTTATAATGGAAATCCAAAGGCATGCTGACCTTAACTCAGAGATTTACTGCCCAATAGGACTCAGGGCTGTATCTCTTCTACAACTGAGGAGGAATGACTTTGAATGGGAGAGCCTGAGTTCAGGGATCAGTACAGTGTCTATGTGCAGTTTTAAGTATGCTTTCAAAGTGAGTCCTTAACAACCAGCCAAGCAACAGACACTGTCTTGAACTGAATATAAAACTTAGTAAACAAGCAGAGCAAAATGGCACATGCCTGTAATCCTGGTGGCTTAGGAGGCTGAGGCAAGAGAATCACAAGTCAAAGCCAGCCTCTGCAAAAGTGAGGCACTAAGCAACTCAGTGAGACCCTGTCTCTAAATAAAATACAAAATAGGACTGGGATGTGGCTCTATGTTTAAGTGCCCCTGAGTTCAATCCTGGGTTCAAAAAACATTACTTAGTAAGCAGGCATCTTATGTAGGTACCTTTTGCATTTGTTGAGTTTCTCCTGTTGCCTCCTGGCAGAAGGGAAGAAAACCTGTTGACACAGTAGCCACTCTTGGTATAGGCACTGGTAGAACCCTGTGGGGAGAAAGCAACCATTCTTGTCAGGCATCCAGGTCTCCTCACCCTCTTGCTTCCTCATTGTGCAGGGTGTAATTGGCCCAAGATGGCTCTCAACATATCCTTCCTGCAGGAAAGCATTTCAAGCCCCATTCCAGGCGCAACTGCCAGAGCAGATAAGAAAAATGAAGCACAAAAAATCCCTCCCACCATACACCAGGCCGGCTAACAGAGAGTAGGAGGCAGCTACTCACCCTGGAGGCCACAATAAGAGCTCTTTTTCCAACAGGGCACACCACCACAATCCATTCTTGTCCCAAATCTGAAGGGACATCAATTAACCACTCAGAGAGCATCAACTGGGAACACAAAAAATGCCATTATAAGCAGGGGTTGCTGCTCAAATGTTACAAGGACAAAGCGTTCATGTCCTACATGCACAATACATATACAAGTAAAAGAACAGAAAAGCCAGCAGAGGGGACTTCTACCCGGGTGCTCACAGTAGTTGAGCCAGTCTCCTGCACAACTGACTGGATGGAAGCCACTTACTTGGGACTCAGCTTCTCTCCTCAGTGCTATCACCTACATCAGTGCAGGGCTTACTATCTCATTTCCTGGACCAAGGTGGTAGGACCCTCTTCCTTTCCTTACTTTACCCATCTCCTTCCAGTTTCATAACTATTATGATCCAGAGGCTACACCTCAGGGATGAATAAGGTACTTGATTTTATTTTATTTATTTATTTGTGTATTACTATTATGTTTTGGTCCTGGGAACTCAAGCCAGGGGCACTATACCACTGAGTTATATTCCTACCTCTTTTTATTTTTTGAGACAGGGTCTTTTAAGTTGCCAGGCTGGCCTCAAAACTTGTAATCCTCCTGCCTCAGCCTCCCAAGTTGCTGGGATCACAGGCATGCACTACCAAGCTGGGCTCACCCCCTCTCTTTATGGTAGCATTTATTTCAGTGGGCTTTGACTGCATTGTACAGGAAGTGGGACAAGGTGGGTCTAATCATCTCTGGACCACGCACTTGATTCGCATAACGTTTTGGTAACTTCTTGCCAGTGTCAATGTCCATTTCTTCATCATCTTTCTTGTCTTCTTCCTCACTCTCCACCCCTGTCCAATCATCTTCAGCCAGTCTCCTGGCATGGTTCACATAATCCAGCCGCTTCCTGGAATGAAAAAAAAGGCATAGGCTCAAAGGATTTAAAATCAGCATACTGTAATGACACAGCCACATCAATGTTCACAGCAGCTCAATTCACAATAGCTATGGAACCACCCTAGGTGCCCTTCAATAGATGAATGGAAAAAGAAAATGTGGGGGGCTGGAATTGTGATAAGTGCGTGGTAGAGTGTTCCCCTAGCACGTGTGAGACTCTGGGTTTGATCCTCAGCACCACATAAAAAAAAAAATAAATAAGGATATTGTGTCCAAATACAACTAAAAAAAATAATTATTAACGAAAAAAAGAAAATGTGGTATATTTACACAACGGAATATTACTCAGCCATAAAGAAGAATGAAATCATAGCATTTGCTGATAAATGGATGGAATTAGAGAATATCATGCTAAGTGAAATAAACCAATCCATGTTATGTGGATGCTGACTCACAATGGAGGAGGAGGAGTGGAGGTTCACGGGATTGGACAGGAGACTGGGGGAAAAGGAGGGGGGATAGAAATGGGAAAGACAGTAGAATAAATCGGACATAACTTTCCTATGTTCATATATGAATACATGACCATTGTAACTATGTACAACCACAAAAATGGGAAGTTATACTCCACATATGTATGATACATCAAAATACATTCTACTGTCGTATATAACTAAAATGAACAAATTTAAAAAAAGAGGTTGGGCGTGATCAATGCATGCTACACACGTGTGAAAATATCACACTGAATGCCAGTAGAATGTACAATTAATCTGTGTAAATCAAAAATAAAAAGGAGGAGCTGGGGATGTGGCTCAAGTGGTAGTGTGCTCGCCTAGCATGCGTGAGGTACTGGCTTCAATTCTCAGCACCACATAAAAATAAAATAAAGATATTGTGTCCACCACCCCCCCCAAAAAAATAAATAAATAAATAAGCTGTTACATTTTAGACAGAAACATCCTATAATGAAAAAGATTTCATTTAATTCAAAGGCTCCAGATTTGGGAGCAACTTGGGGATTTTGGTGGGAGTAAGAAATATGGAATTTCCTTTGCAAAGCCAAACTAATGGCTGCCTCCTCATAGATCCTAAATAGGGAACCCCCCTGAACAGCCTTCCTCTGAGTTTCCTAAGAATGGAAAAAGTAAGATATTTAAAGGAATTTGCAACGTTCACTAACTGTATAGGCTGAGCCCACCCTCACACCACCAACCCCAGGTGAGAACTGACATTTCCTGCCTGGCAGACACTGTTTCCAAAGGCCCTAGGATGAGAGAGAGGAAACAATGCGATGCAGTGAGAAATCTAAAACAGGACAGCTTCTGGGGATTTTCACTTTACACAGCTTTCAGAGGAGAAGCCAGGCATCTCTTCAGTTTCCAACTTTCAAAAAGAGCTGCTTGAGTGCTGGGGTTGTGGCTCAGCAATAAAGCGCTCACCTAGTACATGTGAGGCCCTGGGTTCAATCATCAGCATCACATGTAAATAAATAAAGTAAAGGTATTGTGTCCAACTACAACTAAAAAATAAATATTTGGGGGAAAAAAAAGAAGAGCCACTTAGTTTACAATTTTATCTTTTACTTTATTATTATTATTATTTTAACTACATGTTCTAGAAAGGTTGGGAAATTATGAGGCTAGAAAAAGCAATTTCTGGAACCTAAGTTTTTTAAATTGATTTGGAAATGTACCTCCTAAACTTGATTTCCTCATAGCAATGTAAGAATTAAACCACTGAGGCAGTAAACCAGCATAACTGTTTTCTTCTTTTCCTATTTTTCTTTTTTTAAACAGTACTGGGAATTCAACCCAGCCCCACACAAGCACTTTACCATTGTGCCTTAAGCCTCATTTCTAGTATTTATTTATTATTTTGATACTGGGAATTAAACTCAGAGGTACTCGACCACTAAGCCACACCCCCAGCCCTATTTTGTATTTTATTTAGGAACAGGGTCTCACTGAGTTGCTTAGAGCCTTGTTTTTGCTGAGGGTGGATTTGAACTCACAATTCTCCTGCCTCAGCCTACTGAGCCACTGGGATTACAGGTGTAAGCCACTGCAGCCAACCTATTTTTTATTTTTGAGACAGGGTCTCATTAAGTTGCTGAGGCTGGCTTTGAACTTCCAATGTGCAACCACAATAGCACCCAACTGATTACCTGGTTTCTTCTTAATCCTCTCTCTCTCTCTCTCTTTTTTTTTTTCCCCCCGGTTTTTTAAAATTTTGAGATAGGGTCTCACTAAGCTGCCCAGGCTGGCCTTGCAATCCTCCTGCCTCAGCCTGCTGAGTCCCTGGAATTACATGCGCGATAGCACCCAGATGATTTCTTCTTAAACAATCTCCACATGTTCATTCCCATTCATTCGAATTTGCATACCTGAGAGAACATATGAAAGCACTATGGTCTTTTATTTCAAGAACAAAAGTCAGCAGATATATTCCTACACGTGTGAAAGGATGTATATCTGTGGTTATTTCCTAGGCATTGTTTATAATCACAAAAGAAGGAAACTACCAAGATGCCCATCAGTAGGGGAGTGATTAGGTTACATGTAAACCAACAACCAATGGAATACCTGGTAGCATAAAAGGGGATGATATGGCATTTTATGAACTGATATAGAAGCTCTCAAAAAAATTATTAAATAAATATACAATAGTGTAGAGTACACTACTACTTGTATTTTAAAAATAATAGGGGTGGGGCTGGGGATGTAGCTAAGTGGTGGAGCGTCTGCCTTGTATGTGTGAGGCACTGGGTTCAATCCTCAGCACCACATAAAAATAAAAATAAATAAAATAAAGGTATTGTGTCCCTCTACAACACCCACCTACACAAACACACACACACACACACACACACATATAATATAAAATAATAATAAGCCAGGCACAGTGCTACCTGCCTGTAATCCCAGCGACTCGGGAGTCTAAGGCAGGAGGACCTCTAGCTCAAAGACAGTCCACCAACTCAGCGAGGCCCTAAGCAACTCAGCAAGACTCGGTCTCTAATAAAATATGAAAAAGAGCTGGGGATGTGGCTCGGTGATTAAGTGTCCCTGAGTTCAATCCCTGGTACCAAAAATAATAATAAGTAATATTGATAATAATAATGGGTATAGCTCAGTGGTAGAGTACCTGCCTAGCATGCATGAAGTTCAATCTCCAGCATTGTAAAAAATTAAAATTAAAAAAAAAATTATACATACAATCAAACACACTTGCTCATATCTACACAGAATATCTTTGGAAAGAAAACTAATAGTTCAGGAAAGAAACTGAGCAACTAGGGGACAAAATAGGGAGGGAGGTTTTTCAACATGTATTCTTCTACAAACTTTGAACTACATGAATGAATATATTTCCTACTCTAAAATAATAAAGTAAAATTGAAAAAGAGGAGGATTATTTGTTCCTGTTGTGCTAGAGTGGGCCACAAAGAGGGACATGAAACTAGTTCTGGGCTCCAGGCCTGCCATGTTAGTCCCCATACTTCTGCGCCTTGTTCTCTGGATGTTCCTTCAAATCTTCAGCTGTCTTCTCTGATCTTTGACTCTGTTCTTCAGTCAGGGGCTTCCTTCTGTGCTGCCCACCAAAAGGGAAACTCAGACCCAGGCTGACATCGGTGCTAGGTGGACCCACAGAGGAAGAAAGCAAATGGTCTAGAGTGAAGCAAGGCTGGGCTTCCCCACCCAGTTCTCACAGCCAGCCAGTTGCTGGTTCTTACCTCTCACATTCTAGCCCCACTCTCCTCCCCCTCTACCTGGACTTCATCAGCTGGGAGGGTACATTTCCACTTCTTGCATTTCCAGGAACAGATGAGGACAGAGCCCTGCCTATACTTCCATGCCTGTATTTTAATTGAGGAGAAACAATAAACACATACAGGTGAGTATCCCTTACTGAAATGCTTGGGACCAGAAATGTTTCGGATTTTGGAATATTTATACATAGATAATGAGATATGGGATGGGACCCAAGAAAGAGAGAAACAGAGACAGACAGGAAGGAAGAAAAGAGGAGAGGAAAATAAGAGTGATCTCGGAATGTAATCTGCAAGCAACTGAGGAGACATAGGGAACCATCTCTGTCAAACACATCCAGGGATGCAGCACTGGACAAAATACAGACTCTATGGAAACTGCAGTAGTAAATAGTTTCTCCCAGTCCCTAATTGCTTAATTTATGATCCACAAGAGGCACACACCACACTGAGAATAAAATACAGGTCCTGTCTTCAGAACAGCCCAACCTCAAACACTTCTATTCTGCTCTCTTCCCCTTTTGTTCATTTTGGCACTTACACTTAAGAGTATGGAAGACATTTCCTCAGATTCCCTAAGGAATTGTTTGTCTTGAACTCCCAAGGGCTCCACAGAACATTTGGGGTAAATGCAGACGGGAAGACCACACCAATACCAGAATTCAGAGCGTGGGAGAAGCCACACATAAGCAGCCCCGAGAATGTGGGGAGTGGAAGTCTAGGTGTGGCTTTCATAAGTTCCTAAATTGCAAAGCTCCATACTGTTGCCAGGAAAAACAGCAAAATTTAACCAAATAATCGAGCTTTTCTTTCAAGTTTTAGTCTCTTCCTACTTCCTCTTTTTTTCCTAAAATCTGAACATTAAGGATACCTAACTCTGCCAGATTTACCCTCCCAAAACTGTTGGCAGAAAGATCAATCTACAAATAGTCTATTTTTGAAAGGGTTCTGTAGAGACAAGCCTAGACACCCCTGAATCATTCTCAGCTCCCAGAATGAAGAAAGAAGCCAAGGAGTTAAAGCATCCTTACAATTTCTGCAGTTCCAGTAACTGGCGGCGCCGCTCACTCTGCTCCAAGGAACTGTATTTGGACTTGTATTGGGATAGGCGGGGGTGTGGGGCAGCTGTGCTGTTCAGATCTTGAGACACAGAAAAGCTACTAGCCAGGGCTTGACTCAGCTCTTCCATCTTCTCTATAAAAAAAAAAAAAAAAAAAAAGAAAGAAAATGGTTCATTCATTCATATCATCCTGGGTATACAGGCAGTTGTGATGTATGTAATATGATGGCTACCTTCCCAAAATACACCACTTCATCTAAAATCACAATTTTTTCCATAGTGAAAAAAAGGAAGTTAAAAAGTAAATGAGTTACATATCAGCATTAACAATGTTATTTTCTGGGGCTGGGGATGTGGCTCAAGCGGTAGCGCGCTCGCCTGGCATGCGTGCGGCCCGGGTTCGATCCTCAGTACCACATACCAACAAAGATGTTGTGTCCGCCAAGAACTAAAAAATAAATATTAAAAATTCTCTAAAAAAAAAATGTTATTTTCTAATGATATTTTGATAATGATCATGATAGCTCTGAATGCATAAACCTAATATAAATCACTAAGCAAATTTATTCCATCATGGGGCTGGGATTGTGGCTCAGTGGTAGAGCGCTTGCCTAGTGTGTGTGAGGCACCACAAAAAATGAATAAATAAAGGTATTGTGTCCAACTACAACTAAAAATTAAATTTAAAAAAATTTATTCCATCATCAAATCATCCCTTTGTTTCCCATAACCATGAACTGTCATTCTTTTTTTTTTTTTAATTGAGAACCAAACTCAAGGGCACTCTACAACTGAGTTACATCCCCAGTTGTATTTTGAGATAGGATCTCACTAAACTGCCTAGGGCGTAAATTGCTGAGGATGGCCTCAAATTTGCAATTCTTCTGCCTCAGCTTCCCAAGTCTCTGGGATTATAGTTGTGCACCACCGCACTCAACTTGTTGTTCATTCTTTACCACTGGACATCTAGTTATGTGACCAAGCTTCTAATTTTTTCCTGAGTAATTCTAAATGGCCATCATTCAATAACATTGTCAATAAAAAATTTTATGCAACTGGCTAATTATGTAATAAATGTCTTTTTGTTTTGCTTTTTTTTTTTTCCCAGTTCTGGGGATCAAATCCAGGGCCTCAGCTGGGCCAGGCAAATGCTCTACCACTGAATATTTCCAACCCAAATAAATGCCAACTCATTTTCAGGAAATTTAGCTCCAGAAGAAACATGTTCTGGTGCCCCTAGAGGAAGACAGGAGAAGCCAAAAAAAAAAAAAAAAAAAAAACCCAAACTTAACAGTTACTTTCTCATTTTATAGTTTTGTTTTTGAGGGGCTGAGTGGTTTCAGGTTTCAGGGTTACCTATGTGAGACTCACTTGAAAAAGGGTTAGGGTGTGGAAGGTTGCCTAAAAGAGAATGCCATCTACTCTAGTACAAAGAATTTACACATAGTACAATAGGGAAACAGGGAGTGTACGTCACATGGGAGACAAGACTCCCCACATGGGTCCTAAAGGATGGAAGTGGAGAAGAAGAGGTAAAATGCTGGGCATGCTGGCATAGGCCAGTAATCCCAGCTACTCAGAAGGCTAAAACAGGTGAATTGCAGGTTCGAGGCCAGCCTAGCAATTTGGTGAGGTACTAAGCAACTGAGCGAGATGCTGTCTCAAAATAAGTAAAAAGGGATGGGGATGTGGCTCAATGATAAAGCGCCCCTGGGATTATAGTTGTACCTATACCTAGTATGAAAAAATTTTTAAAATGTTTTTAAAAGAAAAGGAAAAGAAGTAAATTCACTTTTTATTCAAATTCCTATGAATGAAGTGCTTACTGGGTAGACTAGGAGCTCACCAAAGGTTAAAGGTGTGCCTCAGACTATAAGAAAACAGGAACATTTGTGAGAAACCTGATTCACACAGCTGAACTGGTCCCACCCTTCAGTTCTGGTGCAAATCAGAGAGTACCACCAATACTAAATGCTAGGAGCCACAAGCAAATATAGGATGTATGGCACCTTTGGTTGTAAAGTGACGCCAGCTAGCCACTGAGATGATTATGTTAAGATTTACATTCATATGGAAATTGGACTCCCGCTGTTCACCTTGGCCTGCTACCGGACTCATGTTACGGGACTCATGGAGAGTTCCCATTGGTTGGGGAAGGATAGTAGGAGGGAATTCCGGGGGAGGTCCGGGGGACCCCCGGTTCGGGGAACGCGCGGTTCCGGTGGAGGCCCGCGTGGGAGGACCGGGTTTGGCTTGCCAGCGCCTACAGAGTATTGGCGGCTTTTTCAAAATAAAGTTTTGTTCCTGCTTGAGTGGCTCGTGATTCTGTGCCCAGCCAAGACTGCGGCAACTAAACACCAGGTCCCACTGCTCTCAGCACCAAAATGAACAAGCTCATTCCAGAAGTTCCATAGTAAAAAATAAAACTCCAGGGGCTGGGGATACAGCTCAGCTAGTAGAGTACTTGCCTAGCATGCACAAGGCCCTGAGTTCAATCCCCAGTACCACAAAAAATAAATATAAATAAATAAATAAGACTCCATACACTTCCACTTGGCCATTGAATTGTTTTTGTTTTCTTTTTCCTCTGTCCTGGGGATTGAACCCAGTGGAGCACTACCACTGAACTGCATCCCAAGCTCTTCATTTTTTGAGATAGTGCCTTGCTAAACTGCCCAACCTAGCCTCAAACTTGAGATACTCCTGCCTTCGACTCTCTAGTGTCTGGGATTAGTGTGTCATCCCATCAGATTCCAATGAGATACTTTCTACTGCACACTTGATATCAGATTTTATCTTTCTTAATTTGAAGCATTTGACTGGGGTGGGGTGGTACTGGGGATTGAACCCAGGGGCTCTTTACTACTAAGCTCCATCCCCAGTCCTTTTCATATTTGAGACAGTGTCTCACTAAGCTGCTTTGGGCCTCACTAAATTGCTGAGGCTGGCCTCGAATTTGCAATCTTCCTTCTTTAACTTCCAGAGTCACTAGGACTCACAGGCATGTACCACTGTGCCTGGTTGATTTTTTTTAAAGGAAATTTTCAAAAATTGTGGTTGAGAATGACAGGCACAATGGCATGCGCCTGTAATCCCATCAGCTCAGCAGGCTGCAGCAGGAGGATCATGAGTTAAAAGCCAGCTTCAGCAACTTAGTGAAATCCTATCTTAAAATAAAAATATAAAAAAAAAGGCTGGGGATGTGGTTCAGTGGCTAAAGTGCTCCACAATTCAATTCCCAGTACCTCCCCCGCCCCTCCCCCCCCAAAAAAAAAACCAGTGTGCTTACGGGACTATGGGAATAAGCAGAGATTCCTCGTAGGACTAGAAATGGAATCACCATATGACCCAGTGGTACCACTCCTCAGTATTTTTCCTAAAGAATAAAAGTCAACATACTATAGCAATGCATGCATATTCATGGGTTTTGTTGTTGTTTGGGTTTTTTCTTTTGTGTGTGTGTGTGGTGCTAGGGATTAAGTCCAGAGCCTTATGCATGTGAGGCAAGCACTCTACCAATTAAATTATACCCCCAGCCCACATATCCATGTTTAAGCAGCACAATCCACAACACCAAATTATATAACTAGTCTAGGTGTCCATCAACAGATGAATGGATAAAGAAAATGTGGTAGATATACACAGTAGATTTTTTTTTGGGGGGGGGGGGTACTGGGGATCAAACTTAGAGGCATTCAACCACTGAGCCACATCCCCAGCCCTATTTCTTGTATTTTATTTAGAGACAGGATCTATACTGAGTTGCTTAGTACCTCACAGTTGGTGAGGCTGGCTTTGAACTCACAATTCTCCTGTTTCAGCATCCCAAGCAGCTGTGATTACAGAGATTACAGGTGTGGGCCACAGCACCCAGCTACACAGTGGATTCTTATTCAGCCATAAATAAGAATGAAATGGGAGCCAGGCATGGTGGCACATCTGTAATCCCAGCAGCTGGGGAGCCTGAAACAGGAAGTTTGCTTGAGTTCAAAGTCAGCCTCAGCAATTTAGTGAGGCCCTAAGCAACTCAGTGACCCCTGTCTCTAAATAAAATTTTTAAAAAGGGCTGGGGAAGTGGCTCAGTGGTTAAGTGCTGCTGGGTTCAATCCCAGGTACAAAAAAAAAAAAAAAAAAAAGAATGAAATATGTCATTTGCAGGAAAATGGATAGAATTTAAGAATTTAAGTAAGCCAAACTCAGAAAGTCGATGGTTATGTTTTTTAAAAATGTTTATTTTTTTTAGTTGTAGTTGAATACAATATCTTTAACCTATTTATTTATTTTTATGTGGTGCTGAGGATTGAACCCAGGACCTCACCCATGCTAGTCAAGCGCTCTACCGCTGAGCCACAACCCCAGCCCGGATGGTTATGTTTTATCTCATGTGTGGAAGCTAGAACTTAAAAATAAGGGGGAAAGGTAGGGAGAAGCTCTTGTAAATCAAAGGGCTACCTGGTTGCTACATTAACCCCTGAATTGGCAACCTGCTATCAGGTTCCCTAATGACTGGGGAGAGCTGTTTTCTTCTTCTTACTTGAAAAAAGCCTACTTTTTCACTTTGAAAAAAAAAAAATAATCAAAGGAAGATCAATAGAATAAAAGGGGACCAGGAGGAAAAGGGTAGGTAATGGGGGATGAATCTACCAAATTATAGAGTTCAATATCCAATACTGAAAAAAAATTAATTCTTTAAAAATTATCTTTGGGTCTTAAAGTAATGACCAAATTCAGCTGGAAGCAGTGGCACAGTCCTGTAATCTCAGCAACTGAGGGAGCTGAGGCAGAAGGATGCAAGTTTGAGGTCAGCCTATCAAGACATTATCTCAAAATGGGGGGTGTAGCTAAGTAGTAGTGCTTGCTGAGGATGAATCAGGCCCCGGATTTACTGAGGAGTAGCACGCAAAAAAATTAATAAAAGACCAAATCCAAAGCATCTTTTTTTTTTTTTTTAGTTGTTGATGGACCTTTATTTTAATTATTTGTATGTGGTGTTGAAAATCGAACCCAGTGCCTCACCCACATGCTAGGCAAGCACTCCACCACTGAGCCACAGCTCCCCAAAGCATCTTCAATAGGCCTTTTCATTCTTTACTTTTGTTGTGGTGGTAATGGGAATTGAACTCAGGGGCACTTGACCACTGCCCACACCTCCAGCCCAATTTTGTTTTTTTGCGGGGGCGGGACAGGGTCTCACTGAGTTGCTTAGTGCCTTGCTGTTGCTGAGGCTGACTATGAATTCAAGATCTTCCTGCCTCAACTTCCCGAGCCGCTGAATTAGAGGCGTGTACCACCGCGCCTGGCTTCATGCTTGATGTTAGCTCCCGCTTTGCCAAGAACCACAAAATCGTTAAAATTGATGCCTCGGATACTAGGGCGGGTCCCTGCACCTTCCTGTTAAGGGCATCCTTGCTGCCTCTTATTCTTTCAGCCCATTCCACGGAAGGTTCCGTCCACAAATATTCAGACTGCGTCCCACGTGGACTCGTCCTCCACTAGTTTCCACTAACTCCCCAAGATCTGACCTGCCCAGGCCCACTTCCGGTCCCCCTCCTCATCCCTGATGCCTCCACATGTCCTCCGTCTCTCCCTACTCCCACGTGCCGGGCTCCTGCCCAGTGATTTTACCTGCTCCACTCGGCCGTACTCCCCACCACCGCCCCGCAATGCCCTTCTCTAGCAATGGGGTCATCTAGGCCTTGCATGGTTCGCTCCTCCCCTACAAAAATGTCCCTCAGGGGTTCTGGCCGGACAGCCTGTACATAATTGCGGAAACACGCCAAAGGGGAGGCCCCGGCCTGGCTCTGCCTCTCCAAGAGCCGTCACGGGAGCCGGAGAGCGGGACAGGCCAGAGGAGCCTTAGACGGATGATAAGGGGCAACTCGAGAACCGGCTAGACCCGAACTCGAACTCAGCACTCACCGGACTGAGGCGACAGTTGCACGCGCCGCCGCTGCCACCACCCTCTCCGGGGATCGGCCAATCAGCTGCCCTGAAAGGGTCGGACCCGCCCCCTCGGCTGCGGTCGCGCAGCTAGGCCCACAGTCTTTGCGCCCGGAATTTCCGGCTCCTCCCACCGTGGCGCACGCCGGGAGTTGGTTCGCTGTGGGCCGTTACTTCCGCCTGAAGGTCTCGGGCTCTTCCGGTCACTCAGAGCTGGGTCCTGTTTTTGCGTTGCGCGTCCCGGCCCTCTCCAGCAAGATGGCTTGACAAAGGCAAGACCCCACTCCTGGGCACAAGCTCCTCCCAGCCCCTTTCGCCAATAGGAGGAGCGGTGACCTCGTGGCCGGGCATTCAACGCCCTCCACTCCCTGGGTCCTCCCGCCTTCCCGGATCTGCTCAGTCTGCGCAGCCTGCTGCCTCTTCTCTGCATTGCTCTCACTCGGGCAGTGCTTGTTGTCTGGATGGCCCCGTCTGACATCCCAGGTCTTGGACTATTAAACGTCCCCTCCCCGTTCGCCCTCCCAACACCAGCAACTGCCTGGACTACTCCCTGTTTGCTAGGTTTGGGAATTTCTCCTCCGTACTCGGCTGTGGGCTTGGAAACGTGGCTTGATTCCTGTTTAAGGAGTCAGCATCCAGCACAAGGCATGGAGTCAATAGACCCTCGATGAAAGAATGATTGAATTGGTGCAAGGTGTGGGGCCAAGCAGCCGAGATTTAGGAGACCCCCTTATCTTGGATGCAGTTTCTGCAGGGTAGCACTAACTTAATGAGATGTAAAATTAAAAAAAAAAAAAAACGAATAGCTATTTATTGAATGCTGACATTGAGCCAGATACCGTGTTTTATAGGCATTAGTTCATTTAATCATCAAAACAGAGAGGTTAAGTACCTTAGCCAAAGCCACACAGCTCTTGAACCAAATATTTGAATTTGCTGGATGTTTTAATATAGAGAATAGAGTGCCTATTATATACAATATTAACATTCCTTCTACCCAGGAGGCTGAGGCCAGTCAATCCTATCCTGCAAATTCAGGGCCATTCTGGGCAACGTAGTCACCTTGTCTCCAAATCAAAAGGGCTAGGGAGTGTAGTTCAGTGGTAGAGTGTTTACCTAGGATGTTTGGAGCCTTGGGTTCAGTCTCCAAGTTCCATTCTCAGTACCTCAAAGAGGGTGGGGGAAGCTGGCATATTTTGAATCTAAGGAATACCAAGATACGACTTATAAGGAATATCAAGATGTGGACCTGTTGGGCATATATTTTATGTACATAACACAATTTTGGTGCTAAAGGAAATTGGGGACCCTGGAAGACTAATCTTTGGGACCTCAGATTATATGTAGGTGAACACTTGACTTTCACTATCTAGGCTTAACAAAGATTATTTATTTTATATAGCAAAACAAAAACTGATAATTGCTTAATTTGTGGGACTGACATAAAAGAAAAGCCCAGGGCCTGCCTGCATTAAGGAAATTTGATATTGCAGTGTCTGTTTGTCCCAGAACCACCATTTCCTACTTATAACCATAGAGGTCACAACTAGTGGTCAGAACTGCACAGAAAAGAAAAAAGACCCCTAACATTGAAGCAAAGTAGACTGAAGTTGAAAGAAGTTCCTGAATGCACGGCTAAGGTCTAGAAAGGCTCTGATCCTTCACTGGTACCCAGCTGAATCACTGCCCATATACCTGAAAATAAAGAAACAGCAGCTGGCCCAAGGGCTCATTTGGAGTTGGTGGGTGTTCCAAAAAGGGCTGTTTTGCCTGAAACTATGGCTCCCCAACTCTAGCCATTAGCATCTCACCTTCACAAGGTTGTCCACATAATGCATACACCTGTGTGGTTTTGTTTTCTGGTACTGGGGATTAAAGCAAAGGCAGCTCTACTAGCTACGTCCCCAGCCCTTTTTATTTTTCATTTTGAGACAGAATCTCACTAAGTTGCGGAGGCTGGCCTGGAACTTGGGATCCTCCTGCCTTGCCCTCCTGAGTAGCTGAGATTATGGTATATATTCCATCACACACAGCTAAGTGCTGTCTCTTATCCTCTCTAAAGAAACTTTCAGAGCAGAAACTAGGGACATCTGACCCAGCCTCTTCCTATGGGGCAGAGGAGACAGAAGAGGTATATATCCCAAGTGCCAAAGCAAGAAGGCAGTATGGCCTTCCCTCCAGCCTCTGTCCCTCAGCTGTTGGAAGATAATTGAGCATTTTGGGTTGTGTTGTTTTGTTTTTTCTTTTTGATCCAGCACTTAGGTGATTGGTTCTCCATGTCTCCATGCCAAGCTCTGGACTAGGTACAAGGTCCATGCTTCTCTTTCTCTCTCTTTCTTTCTGTTGAACCTGAGGGAGCTTTTTACCACTGAGCCACATCCCCAGTTCTTTTTATTTTTCATTCCCAGACAAGGTCTGAGTTGCTGAGGGTGTTACTAAATTGCCCAGGCTTATGGTGGTGCATGCCTGTAATTCCAGCGACCAGGGAGGCTATGACAGGAGAATCACAAGCTCAAGAACAGCCTCAGAAACTTGGTGAGACCCTAAGCAATTCAGTGAGACCCTGAGGAAGGTGCTGCTCAAAAAGTAAAAAGGGCTAGGGTTGTAGATCAATGGTAGAGTACTTGCCTAGCACATGTGAAGCACTGGGTTCAATTCTCAGCACCATGTATAAATGAACAGATAAAGGTCCATTGACAAGTAAAAAAATATTTAAAAAATAAAACTTAAAAAAAGGGCTGGGGATGTAACTCAGTGGTAAAGTAGCCTTGGGTTCAGTCCCCAGTACCAATAAATAATAAACAGCCAAGGCTGGCCTGGAACTTGAGATCCTCCTGCCTTAGCGTGCTGAGTGGCTGGAATAACAGGCATGCATCACTATAACCAGCTAGGCTTGTGCTTTTCTTTTCTTTTGGTATCAGAGATTGAACCCAGGGGCGCTTAACCACTGAGCCACATCCCCAGCCCTTTATATATTTTATTCTGAGACAAGAGTCACACTAAGTTGCTTAGGGCCTGCCTAAATTGCTTAGACTGGCTTTGAACTTGCAATCCTCCTACCTTGTCCTCCCAAATCACTGGGATTACAGGGGTGCACCACTGAGCCCAGGTGGGCCTGTGCTTTTTAAGTGTTGTTTCCTTCCAGAGGTGCTAAAAATCACAAGGAAACTTGTTAGAATTGAAAATTCTCAGTTTCTCTACTGTAACCGAAAGCTCTGTCCTCATCCTTGAGGCCAATCTAATAATGAAAACAAGCCTTGGGGTTGGGGCTGTGGCTCAGAGGTAGAGTGCTCGCCTACTATGCGTAAGGCACTGGGTTTGATCCCCAGCACCATATAAATATGTGTCCACCTATAACTAAAAAATAAATTAAAAAAACAAGGTCTCAAGGGGCTGGGGATGTAGCTCAAGCGGTAGCGCTCTCACCTGGCATGTGCGGGGCACTGGGTTCAATCCTCAGCACCACATAAAAGTAAAATAAAAAGATCTTGTGTCCACTGAAAAACTAAAAAATAAATATTAAAAAATTCTCTCTCTCTCAAAAAAAAAAAAAAAAAAAAAAAACAAGGTCTTGAGAAAAAAGAAGATTGCTTTGCTAGCAAAGGAAAACACAGGGGACTCCTGTCCCAAAGGCTGTGATTCTGCCCATCCCTACTAACGGGGCTTTAATAGAGGTGATTCAAAGAAAACGAAATTAGGGAGGTGAGATCAAGAAGGAGAAGATCAGGGAAGAGAAGTTTAGGGAAAAGAAGATCAGGGAGGTTTAGGCAAAAGAAGACTAGGAAAAAGAAAAACATACAGCATCAAGTGAACCCCGTTACACTACCACCTCTCCCTCCTAAATCACAAATTCAGTGGTGGAAGAGATAGCATCTGATTTCACAGTGGCACATACCTGTGATCCCAGCAACTTGAGAGGCTGAAGCAGGAGGATTTTGAGTTCTAGGATAAGCCTTGGCAATTTAGCCATAACCTGTCTCAAAAAGACATTTAATTTTTTTTAAATTTTTCAAAAAGGGTAAGGGATATAGTTCGTGCTATAATAATTCTGGATTCAAACCCCAATACTAAACATAAATAAGTCATAAGAACAACAGTATTGGGTTGTTGTGAAGAATACCTGAGGCAGCACAAACCTGGCACAGTCAAGTGTAGTCATTATCAGCTAGCAGAGGATCATGTTTCCTTTTAAAATTTGCCATTCTCAGGCAAAGAAAATGTGGTATATAGGGGCTGGGGCTACAGCTCAGTGGCAGAGCGCTTGCCTAACCTGTGTGAGGCACTGAATTCAATCCTTAGCACCAAATAAAAAAATAAATAAAGGCATGATGCCTATCTACAACTACAAAAAAAATTTTTTAAAGAAAATGTGGCATATATACACAATGAAATATTACTCAGCCATAAAGAAAAATGAAATGATGATATTTTCCAGTAAATGGATGGAATCAGAGACTATCATGCTAAATGAAATAAACCAATCACCCTCCCCCTTCCCCCCCCCCCCGCAAAAATTGAAGGCCAAATGTTCTCTCTGATATGCAGGTGCTAACTCACAATAAAGGAAGGGGAAGGGAAGAATCGAAGTTCATTGGATTTCACTAAGGGGAATGAAGAAATGACAGTAGAAATGAGAATGGGAAAGATAGTAGAATGAATTGGGCATAACTTTCCTATGTTCATATATGAATATATGGCCAGTGAAACTCCGTATCATAAAAAAAAACTCCATATCATGTACAACCACAAGAATGGGAACTTATACTCCATATATGTGTCACATGTCAAAATGCATTCTGTCATGTGTAACTAAAAAGAACAAATAAAAAATTTTGCCATTCTTGTGTGTCCATTCTTAAAGATGCAGAATATTTATGTTCAGAAATAAATGAACTGTACAGCCAAACTGTGCATTTCTTCCCTCCCTCAGTTTCCACCTCCCTTTCTTCTTTCATTATACATATTTATCATGTATCTTGAGTACCAGGCCCTCTGCTGGACAGTGAGGACAAAGAGATGACTTGGCTCTTTCCTGCTTCAAAAAAGCCTACATTCTAGAGAGTCCACCAATAGTCAAAGTTTTATTAGGCCAAACTGGGCACAGTGGCTCATGCCTATAATTCCAGCTATTCTGGAGGCTGAGGCAGGAAAATCACAAGTTCAAGGCCAGATTTAGTGAGATCCTATCTCAAAATTTAAAAATTAAAATGTAGCTCAATGGGAAAGCAGCCCTGGGCTGGGTACAGTGGTGCATGTCTATAATTCAGCAAATGGGGAGGCTGAGGCAGGAGGATTGCAATTTCAAGGCCAGCCTCAACAATTTAGTGAAGCCCTAAGCAATTTAGTGAGACCTTGTCCCAGAATATAAAATAAAAGGGATGTGAATGTAGCTCAGTGGTAAAATGCTAACTGGGTTCAATCCCCAGTACCAGGGGAAAAAAATGTAATATTAGGGCCAGCACAGAAATCTCTCTAGTAGGGACAAGGATGTTTTCTCATTTGATGAATAAGTATTAAATTTATATTTGATTACTATTTGATTAAATATTATACTTAATTTGATTAATACTAAATAATTAGTATTTCTAAACTATGGAGTCTAGGCATGGCCCCTGACCTCAATGAAAGGGGAAAGACACAGATAATACATCAATCAACTGTGAGTGCTTGAGCAGGGAACTTCACTTCCCTTAGTTTCAATCTTTAAATGTATAAAACGGGATGATGATCTTTTCCTTGTTCTAAGAACTAGATGAGATCATAAATGTAAAATATATAGTCCAGAATCTGGCAAAATAACTGTCAGATCCCTTCCCCTTTTTCCAACCTTGGCATATTTAAGTGAGTCCTACCTACATCAAGACTTTTTCTTTGATACTAGGGATTGAACCTAGAGCCTCATGTATGCTAGGCAAGTGCTCTACCACTGAGCTATACCTCCAGCCCTTTTACTTTGAGACAGGGTCTCACTATATTGCCCAAGCTGAACTTCCTGCCTCAACCTCCTAAGTAGCTGGGATTTTAGGCATGCCACACTGCGCCCAGCTAACATGTTCTGTTTAAATGGTATTTATTTATACTTGTTTGTTTCAACTTTAATTGCTTTTCCATTTAGAGTAGTGATGGAGAAAGTTTGTGGAAAGAGAAAACAATAAACTTCATATTCCTTAATTTAGCCTGACTAGAGATCAAAGCAGGGGCAGAGATGAAGAACTTTAGATAACAGCTCCAGTGAACAATGCTGGGAGCCCAGGACAGTGTGGACCTAGTCACACCCAGGTGACCAGGGCCTGACCTGATTAGCAACAACAGGTTAGATAAGAATGAAGATCACAGTGGCTCAGGAGGCTAAGGCAGGAGGATGGCAAAGCCAGCCTTAGCAAAAGTGAGGCGCAAACAACTCAGTGAGACCCTGTTGTTAAACCACCACACAAAGAAAAGACCTCCAACTCCAATTTAAATCAAATTAAAGCAAGCTTGTTATTCCGACTGGCCAGGACCGTCCCTCTCCCAAAATCCGTGGGAATAGAAGACAGTCCTCTGGCTCTAGAAGCTCAGTTTTATGGCACAAAAAGTTGCAAAACAGGGGTGTCTTGAGAACGGGGTGTTTTGACAAGTATAATACAAAGGCAGGTAGTAAGTTAATGGACTAAATGGTTCAGCACTTAGGGAGTAAATTTAGATCCCAACATCAGAATTTATGAGGAGCCACTAAGGTTTCAGAGAGGGTTGTTATCTGGTCAGGGAAAACCAGGCCTGGGTGAGTTCAAGGCACGGGCAGGCATTCCAAGCAAGTTTAGAAATCTCAGTAATTTATAGTAAAGCCGAAATTAATTTTTCATGTCTTTGTGATGAGCTGGATCCCAATCTTAAGAGGGAATTAAGTTGAGTTTATCACCTATCTCTAAATAAAATACAAAAATAGGGCTGGGGATGTGGCTCTGTGGCTGAGTGCCCCTAAATTCAATCCCTAGTACCAAAAAAAAAAAAAAAAAAAAAGGAATAAGAATGAAAATCACAGCCAGGTGCAATGGCACAGGCCTGTAATCCCAGTGGCTCAGAGGCTGAGTGCCCCTGAGTTCAGTCCCCAATACCCAACAACAAAAAAACAGAATGAAAATCACAAAATACCCAATCCCGGTGAGAGGCAGTTTACAAACTACCTGAAGAAGCTGGGTGTGGTGGTGCATTCCCAGGTGCATTCCCTGTATTCCCAGCCACTTGGAGGCTGAGGTAGGAGGATCACAAGTTCAGGATCAGCCTCAGCAATTTAGCAAAATCCTAAGCAATTTAGGAAAATCCTGTCTCAAAAAGTGAAGGGGGGGGGGGCTGGGATGTAGCTCAAATTTAAAGTTCCCTCGGGTTTAAACCCCAGTAATATTTTTTGATGTTGTTGTTTTTAGTTGTCAGTGGATCTTTTGCTTATTTATATGCAGTGCTGAAGATTGAATTCAGGGCTTCACACATCGCAGGCAAGTGCTCTCCTGCTAAGCTACAACTCCAGCCCAGTACTAAAAAAAAAAAATTAAATATAAAATGAATAAATAAGTAAAGAGGGCTGCAGATTGGCTCAGCGATAGAGCAGCACTGGACTCAGTCCCCAGTCTTGTAAAAATGAAACAAACTCTCCAGGTCATCAAAAACAAGAAAAGTTTCAGAAACTCAGAGCTAAGAGAGCCTAAAGAAACAGGACAACTAAATCTAAAGTAGCATTTGTCCTGGGAGGAATCCTGGAACAGGAAAAAAAAATTAGATAAAAACAAAAGGAAATTTGAATGAAGCTTGGACTTCTTTTTTTTGGGGGGGGGCAGTACCGAGGATTGAATTCTGGGGCACTAGACCACTGAGCCACATCCCCAACCCTTGAAGTTTGGACTTTAGTTAACATTATATCACCAGTAGCTGGTCTATTGTGATAAATGTACCATAATGAGCTAGATGTTAGTAAAAGGGTAAATTGGTTTTATGTTTTATTTTTGTGGTGCGAGGAATCAAACCCAATGCCTTGTGTATTCGAGGCAAATACTGTACAAACTGAGCCATATCCCCAGCCCTATAACAGTAAAAATGAAATTGGGTGTGGGGTTTATGGAAACATTGTACTGTACTCTTTCATTAATTTTTCTGTAAATCTAAAACTATTCTAAAATGAGTTTTATGAAAAAACAACCAGAACTTAAATGTAAACACTTAAACCATGAAATATTTAGAAGAAAATCCTTATGACACTGGTTTAGCAAAGATATTTTGTGTCTAATACTATGAACACAGGTAACAAAAGAAAAATAGATAAGTTGGGCTTTATCAAAATTTAGAACTTTTGGGGCCAGGGATGTATCTTAGTGGGATAATGCTTGCCTAACCCATGTGGTCCTGGGTTCAAACTCTAGTACCACAAAAAAATTTCAAATTGGGGCTGGGGTTGTGGCTCAAGCGGTAGCGCGCTCGCCTGGCATGCGTGCGGCCCAGGTTCGATCCTCAGCACCACATTACAAACAAAGAGGTTGTGTCCACCGAAAACTAAGAAATAAATATTAAAAAAAAAAAAAATTCAAATTAAAAAAAATTTTGGATGGGCTGGGGTTGTGGCTCAGTGGCAGAGTGCTTGCCTAGCATGTGTGAGGAACTGGGTTCGATTCTCAGCACCACATAAAAATAAAATGAATAAAATAAAGGTTTATCAATATCTAAAAAAATATTTTAAAAAAATTTTTTGGGGGGAGAAACAGGGATTAAACCCAGGGGTGCTTAACCACTGAGCCTCATCCCCAGTCCTTTTAATTTTTTATTTTGAGGCACAGTCTCACTAAATTGTTAGAGTCTCACTAAATTGCTGAAGCTGGCTTTGAACTTGTGATTCTCCTGCCTCAGCTTCCCAGAGTTGCTAGGATTACAGGCATGCACCACCACACCCAGCATCAAAATAAAATTTTAAAAAAGGGCTGGGCATGTACCTAAGTGGTAGAGCCCTTGCCTAGCATGTGTGAGCCCCAGTCTTCAATCCTCAGTTCTGAAGCAGATGCCCTTCAAAATTAAAAGCAACTTCCTGGTAACTGTTTTTACCTCCTCATTCTGAGGGTAAATGCCGAGGAAATTAAGGTTGACGAATTTCTAACAAAGCACAGCCTAACTAAATCTCTATGTTTCTTGGTTGGTTGTTTTGGTACGGGGATTAAGCCTTGGGGTGCTTTGTTACTATGCTACATCCCCTGACCTTTTTAAAAATTTTTCATCAAATTGTGGAGGCTGGCATGGTGATCACCTGTGGCTCCAGAGGCTGAGGCAGGAAGATCACGAGTTCAAAACCAGCCTCAGCAATTTAGTGAGGCCCTAAGCAACTTAGCAAGACCCTGTCTCAAAAAATAAAAAGGGCTGGGAATGTCGCTCAGTGATAAAGCATCCCTGGGTTCAATCCCCAGTACAAAAAAAATGTTAATACTGGCCTTGAATTTGGAGTCCTCCTCCCTCAGCCTCTCTAGAAGCTGGGATTACAAACCTGAACCACCACGCCTGGCTCAGATGTTATTTTCTGGCATTCTTAGCTTTAGGGTTGGTGGAAGCTAGTGGTCCTTCCTCTCCAGTGACTATGGAGACTGAGGCAGGAGGATCACAAATTCCAGGGCATCCTCAACAATTTCATGAGACCCCATCCCAAAATAAAAAAGGGCTGGGGATGTACCTCAATATTAAAGCACCGTGGATTATATTTCCAGTACCAAACAGATGGACCAACAAACACAGATTATGAAAGGTTTACCTAATAGTTGAGAGAATGTTAAGTCAGATACAAAGGTTAAAAGTAAAACAGCGGGCTGGGGTTGTAGCTCTGTGGCAGAGCATTTGCCTAGCATGTGTGAGGCACTGGGTTTGATCCTCAGTACCATATAAAAATAAATAAACAAAATAAAGGCATGGTGTCCATCTGCAACTAAAAAAAAAAAAAGTTTAAAAAATAAGGGTTGGGGTTGTGGCTCAGTGGTAGAGCACTTGACTCTCATTCGTGGGGCACTGGGTTTGATCCTCAGCACCACATAAATAAATAAAGTAAAGATATTGTGTCCATCTACAACTAAAAATAATAATAATAAAAAAGTAAAATGGCTATTTTTCTAAAGGGCCTGAGATAGTACAAGATAATTTTGACATACAATATGTTCTCTCTCCGTAATCGCTATGTTCTAGGCAGCCAAAGCCAAACAGTCCACAGGATTTGTGACATAGATACATGATGGAAAGTTCCAGTCCAGAGACCCAGTTACAAAGTAAAAAAAGAAAAGTGTAAACCAGGCATGGTAGCACATGCCTATAATTCCAACAGCTCGGGAGGCAGAGGCAGGAAGATCATGAGTTCAAAGCCAGACTTGGCAACTTAGTGAGGCCCTGAACAACTTAATGAGATCCTGTTTCAAAATAAAATATAGGGCTGGGGCTGTAGCTCAATGGCAGAGTGCTTGCCTAGCATGCGTGGGGCACTGGGTTTGATCCTCAGCACCACATAAAAATAAACAAATAAAATAAAGGCATTATGTCTATCTACAACTAAAAAAAAAAAAAAGCTCCCAGTTTAAGATTAAACTTTAAAAATATATATAATATATATATATATAAAAAGGCTGGGAATCGGGCACAGTGGTTAAAACCTTTGGATTCAATCCCCAGTACCAGAAAAAAAAATGTGTAAACAGAATGGAAATGTCTGTAAGTCATGAGTCTAGTAACTCCCCGCTGCCCCCAGTACTGGAATTGAACCCAGGGGCACTCTCCCACTGACCTACATCCCCAGCCCTTAGTTACCCATGCATGACCTCAAACTTGCAATCCTCTTGTCTTAGCTTCAAGAGTAGCTGAGATCACAGGCATGTGCAATAATGCCTGGTTGGTAACACTCTTGTGATTTTTTTGTGGGGGTGCAGAGGCAGAATTTAATCCAGGTCCTCACACACTCTAGGCAGGTGCCCTACCACTGAGCTACATCCCCAGCCCTTTGTTTGTTTTTGGTACTGGGGATTGAACTCAGGGGTACTAGACCACTGAGCCACATCTCCAGCCCTACTGAGTTGCTTAGTGCCTTCCAGTTGCTGAGGATGGCTTTGAACTCGTGATTCTCTTATCTCAGCCTCCCAAACCCCTGGGATTACAGGCATGTGCCACCATGCCCGGCCCTTTTTATGTTCTTTTTTTTTTTTTTTAATTGTCAATGGACCATTATTTTATTTATTAACTTATTTATACGTGGTATTTAGAATCGAACCTAGTGCTTCATACATGCTAGGCAAGCGCTCTACCACTGAGCCACAATCCCAGTCCTCTTTTTATGTTTTAAAACAGCATCTCACTAAATTGGTGAGGTTGGCCTCAAACTTGTGATCCTCCTGCCTACCCAGTCACTGGGATTACACCGTGTGCCATGGTGCACCACTCTAGCTGATAATCTCTTAATTTGCGTTTTGAGCTCTGGGTACTATATAGCTGTATAGCCACCTCATTTTGGTTGTTCCAGATGCTTACAAAGGGTAGAAGTGATCGAAGATCATGTTCCAGGCAGCGGTTGGAATTGTCCAGTAACCTAATGGTCTCCAGACTCCATTACCAAAGCTCTTTCAATGTTTTCATTGTAATTTTCCCAATGGTAAATTATATGATATGTCTGCTTAACCATAATACAAAAACAACTAGAAAATTCACAAAGTACATTATCACTTGATTATAATAAAAAATAATATTACTTTGAATTTTCTAGTTTCCAGCTGCTCAGGAGATCTGATCCATGACACAAAGCACTCACCCTTCAGTAATTACTCACTGGTCCAACCAAGGTTCCTAGGCAAACAAAGACACTCCCATTAAACATGGCATGCAAAGGGACTAGAAATGACCTCCTAGAAGCAAAGGGCAGGCCTCTGTTTTGGCAGGGTAACATTCTTTTGATACACAACAGAGTGAGTGGTCAGTGGCTATGGAAAATATTATGATCATGCTTCATAATGGTAGGACCTTGGGATATAGCACAAGGCCTGGTTTCACTGGCTGTGTTGAACCTTCTGGAAGTTCTGAGTATGAGAATAATGAGGAACCCAGAGATGACCCATGTATAGGCAGCCAGCCATTATATTTCCTATCATCTCAATCCCTGGACCCAGTTTACTTCAAGAGAATTTAGATGTTTTATCTGCTTGGGTCATGGTGCAGGCTCCAACTACTCCCAAGGCGTGGTCACTGGAGGGCCTACCTTCTAAGAGCCACCTTTCTCTGCCTCTGTAAGATCCATAAGCCTGGAAGTTCTAAGAATGCTCCTTCAAATGGGCAGAGACTGTATTCAGCTACTAGAGCTGAGGAGTCAGATTTTCTTACAATAAAGGGACAGCACTGAAAAAAATATGGCCTTGGGGCTGGGGATGTGGCTCAAGCGGTAGTGCACTCACCTGGCATACGTGCAGCCAGGGTTCGATCCTCAGCACCACATACAAAGAAAGATGTTGTGTCCGCCGAAAACTAAAAAATAAATATTAAAATTCTCTCTCTTGGGCTGGGGATGTGGCTCAAGCAGTAGCGCACTCGCCTGGCATGTGTGCGGCCCGGGGTTCGATCCTCAGCACCACATACAAAATAAAAATGTCGTGTCTGCCAAGAACTAAAAAATAAATATTAAAAAAATTCTCTTTAAAAAAAAATTATGGCCTTTGGAGTCACATGAGCCTGGACATGACCTCCAGCCGGGACAAATTCTTGTCCGTTTTTTCACAAATTGAGAATATGGATAATATATAGCTTGCAGAGTTCTGGGGAAGAGTAACTTGAACACCACCTTTTCCCTGAAGCCTTCCCAGTTTAATGCTTACATCTGCCTCAGCCCTTTAAAACAGCAATTTGGTGAGATCAATCACTTGCCTAATGCTGCTAGTTTTCTGTGCTGACTTGGAAACTCAAGTTTAGAGACTCTTTAAACCGACTCACTCCTAAGGACCAGTTGTTCTGACACTGATAGTCTCTTTTTCTGTTTGTTTGCAGTGCAGCCCAGGGCCTCTTACATACTCAGCAAGCATTCTGCCACTGAACTACATCCCCAATCTCATTGATAGTCTCTTATAAAAGATTATGATTCCAGTCTGACACTTATGGCCATACAATCTTAATATTTTGACCAATCTCTGCTGCAATTCCCTTCATCTGAAAAGTGGAGAATAATTGAATCTCCCCAGATCATAGGATTGTTGGGAGAAGTAAATGGGTTAATATAATACACTTACAACTATGTATCATATAGAAGCATTTGTGATTATCATCTCATGTCACCACCTTGTTTCTTCACTAAATGCTGCCTCACACCTGGAGAACTGAAGGCACATGTAAAAGCCCACCTACTAGCCTCAGCATTCTATTTATTTTCCTTTTTGAAGTCCAGGGTAAAATTTGGTATGCTCTCTACTCTCCTTTTTAATTTTCTACCACTCCATTTTTTTTGAGGGGAGGGGACTGAGCACATGGGATGGCTAAGCACAGCTCTATCCCTCCTAAGAACATGTTTCCAGGAACCTATTGGGCCACTTCTAACCGCTAGATGGCCACGTTACAGGGTGATTATTTCCTTAGGCAAGCAAACGCTTCAGCCCTCTAATACAAGATTTCTTGGGGCTGGGATATCAACAGGAAGTCCTGCAGAGAAGAGTTCTGCCAAAACATTCATTCAAGAAACTGACTGGTAAAGCAGCAAATTTGTTCAGTCCTGTACAACATCCTGCAGCTCCACATGTGGCCCATTGCAGACCTCACCCACAGATGGACCACTGGTGATCCTACCCCTCTGGATTCTTGGGACAGGAAGATCTATAGATAAGGTCATCCCAATGTAAGAAAACCATAAGAAAAGTTGCATTTACAAAGTGGTTGGGCCATTTATTGGTACTAGGGAAAGTGTTTCTTTACAGGAGGAAAGGAACTCTTAACACTAAAGTCTTTTCTTTTTTTCTTTTGCCTGACTGAGGATTGAACCCAGGGTTTAGCAAATTCTAAGCAAGCATTTTTTTTTTAATTTGTCCTAGCCCCCAGGCTGACCTCCAACTTATGATCCTCCTGCCTCAACCTCCAGAGTAGCTGGGATTACAAGTGAGAAGTCTCAACCCATTTTATGAGAACTTGAGCCCAAACTCTCCATATGTTAATGACGATCAGGAACAAATACTTGAGTTAAATAAATTGAACCAAATATTCCTAGTACAAAATGATAAAGGAAAGGGAGGAGAAGGCAACGTTACAGCTTTTAAAACAATGCTTCAGGCAAAAACAGCTAACAATCCCCACTGTCTCCCAAGGTAGTCATTTAATAGTCAGTGATCCAAGTTCTAAGAAAATGTCCTGGAAAACAGGAACAAACCTCCCCACTCCCGCTACTGTGACCTGCAATTAAGAAGCCAAGTTTTTAAGAACCCAAGACCGGCGCTCTTGGCAAAGGCATTCAGAATCTCCAGTATGAGGCCTCAACTTTTCTCATCTGTAAAAGGCAGACGCGGCGAGATCTGCTAGGCATCCAAATCAAAGTCATCGCGCTCCTCATTGTATTCCAGCACGTGCCTCTTGATCTTGGAGGAGTCGACCCAGGTGACAAAATCCTCCATGCTGCGAGTGACAAGGAAGGCGGGATCGGTAACCACGTCCGGGCCGACACGCACGTGGCCCTGCTCCACGAAAGTTACGGCAGCCTGGAGATGCTGTGCCATGCGCAGTTTGAGGAGCACTGTGGGAAGGCGGCGGCGACAGAAGGACGAGGCTGTGACGAAATCGCAGAGCTCGAGCGATCCGCGCGTCGGCACCAGACCGAGAGCATACAGCTTGTCCAGAAGCGCGGCAGAGGCGCGCACGCGAAAAGGGTCACGCTCGGGGAGGTCGCGCAGTCGCCGCGCCAGCTCGCGCACCGCGCGGCTCAGCTGGTTGTACCGGGTGTAGTCTTCGCGCCGCTGCAGACGGTAACGCCGCAGCACGCGCAACTCATGCAGGTTGTGGTCAGTGACTTCCCAGTTCAGGAAGTCCACCTGCTTCAGTAGCTTCTGCTCGTGGAACTTAAGCTTCCGCACCATGGTGGCGGCAGCCGAAAGAGCGACAAGCTAAATTGAAAGCGCGTTCAGACGCCCGAGCGACTACTGCAGCGACGCCTGAATACCGAGTTCCTTGAAGGCCCTGGGCCAATGAAAGAAAGGCTAGAAGCCACGCCCTCCAACCCCGTTGGTCAGAGTTGGGCCACACCTTTGCATCGGTATCTCGCGTTTCTTGTGTCGTTCTCGTGGGCGGGCGGGCGAGGTGGGGGGAGGCATGAGAAGTGCCCCTGGTGGGTAGTGAAGGAGAATCCAGAGGCGACTTTGGGGATCATAGTAACCGAGAATGCATCCTCTAGTGCAGTAACAATTTCCTCTCAGATTTCTACCCTTTGGGGACTCTCAGCAGAGGCTTTCCCCGAAAACCTGGGGAGGCCAATTCCGCGGGAGGGGAGTGATGACCGCCTCTTTAAGTTGGGTTCACTGCGCTCGCGACTACCCTGCGGCGGAGGCTGACCGCGCAGTCAGCCTTCCGCCTGCGACTGCTAGGTCTTTCACCAGGCGAGCAGAGCGGTTTCTCCTTGCCAAATAGGGCTGGACTGCACTAAACCTATGGCATGCGGATTCCCTGGCCACTACCTACACTCATAAGATCGGAATCTATTGCGGAACTGCCTGCAAATCCTGTATTTTTAATTTTTTCTCCTCCCTCCCCAGCCCCGTGGTATTGGGTATTGAACCTGGGGTGCTCTGCCACGGAGATATATCCTCAACCCTTATTTTATTTTGAGATAGGGTCTCACTAAATTGCCCGGGACTCGAACTCGCCATCATCACTCAACCTAGCTAGTCGCCGGGATTACAGGCGTGTGCCGCTGCGCCTGACTGGAAATCTGTATTTTTAAAAAGTGCCAGGTGGTTTCACGAAATACAGCGAATTTGAGAAACTTGGACTGTTAGTACAAGTCCTAACCCTTTAGTCTAGCCTCAAACGAATTAGCTTGGGTGGATTTCTGGCCACCGAGTATTGAACGCTGTTTGAGCTAGTTAGATATGTAAATTACATTTGAGCGCAGCGGGACTAACTCCCTTTTAACCTAGGCCTCTGACGCCATCTAGCTTCTACTCTGATCACTTTGTTTTTTATTGTCTATTTTTTTTTTTTTAATGCAGTATTTGCTAGCTGGAAAATACATATGTAACATGTAAGTTATCGTGTATAATGCATACTCGTGTACTCAACAGCATATTTAAGTAAACATCACCAGAACAATTGAACCATTTCATTTACCTAATCCAGCCTCTTTCTCCTTCCAAAGGTAACGGGATCTCCTGTCCTGATTTTTTTTTTTTTTTTTTTTGGCGGTATTTTTTAGGGGCGCTCTACCACTGAGCTACATTCCCCAGCCCATATAATTTTTTTTTAAATTTTGAAACAGTTTCTTACTCAATTGACCAGGCCGTTCTCGAGTTTGTGATTCTTCTGCCTCAGCCTCCGGAGTTGCTGGGGTTACAGATGTGCACCACTCTGCCCAGCTCTTCTCCTGAATTTTGTGTTTATTATTTTGTTTAAATTTTTTTTCATCATTATACATACAAATATATGTATACACACACACACACACACACATACACACACATATGTATTTAATATTAGGTGCTGGGGATGGAACCCAGAACCTTACCCATGCTAGGCAAGCACTCTACCTCTAAGCCGCACACCTGAAGACCGAGTTTAGTCAAAGTGTAACCTGTGGATCAACAAAGAGCTTGTTGGAAATGCAGACTCTCAGGCCCTATTCCTGAGACTCAATCTCATTTTAACAAGATCTTAATTTGTGTGCACCCTGATAATCAGAAGTGTCTCATAGAAGACAAGACATTGATTGGAGTTTGTTATGTGTAGCTGTAATTGCTTTTCTCCCTATCGTGTAATAGTCTTTGTTTGACTCATTTATTAATCCATTTTCCTGTTGGCTTTGTTATTGTTGGATTTCTTTGGAGGGACTGTTTTCAGCAAAATTGCCATTAACATTTTTATACATGTCATATGTTGCACATATGCAGTAGTTTCCAGTATACATTGTAGGAGAGTTTCTAGTCAACCTTAGTAGATATTGCCAAATTGTTTCCAAAAAGATTGTATGAATTTATATTCCTTTGGGAATATATAAGAATTGCCTGGGGCTGGGGTGATAGCTCAGCAGTAGAGCGCTTGCCTAGCACATGTGAGGCCCTGAGTTCGGTCCTCAGCACCACATACAAATGAATAAATAGAATAAAGGTATTTAAAAAAAAAGAGGGCTGGGGATGTGGCTCAAGCGGTATTGCGCTCGCCTGGCATGCCTGCGGCCCGGGTTCGATCCTCAGCACCACATACAAAGATGTTGTGTCCGCCGAAAACTAAAAAATAAATATGAAAATTCTCTCTCTGACTCTCTCTCTCTCTTTGTTTCTCTCTTTAAAAAAAAAATCCCCTTTTCTTTGTATTCTCATAAATGCTTGGTTATTTTTGTTGTTGTTGTTAGGTTGTTTGTTGTTTTTCAGTACAGGAGTTTAAACCCAAGGGTCCTCTTTTTTTTTTTTTTTTTTTTTTTGGTACCAAGGATTTAACCCAGAAGCACCAGCCACATCCCCAGCCAGTTTTTGTTTGTTTGTTTGTTTTGTTTTGAGGCAGGCCTAACTCCTGCTATTCTCCTTCCCCAGCCTCCTGAGCTGCTTTGCCACCACACTCAGCTAAACCCAGGATGCTGTACCACTGAGCCACATCCATAGCCCTTTTTAATTTATTATTTTGAGACAGGGCTTTACTAGTTGCCAAGACTGGCCTCAAACTTCAATTCTCCTGCCTCAGTCTCCTGAATCGCTTCGATTACAGGCATGTACCACTGTGCCAGGCTTGGTTATTAGTTTTTAAAAAGTTTGCCAATGTGGTGTGTAGATGTGTATCTGTTTTCTTCCTTCTTTTTTTTTTTTTTTTTTTTTTTTGGCACTTTACCTCTGAGCGACACTCCCAGCTATTTTGTTTGTTTGTTTGTTTTAAATATTTTATTTTTTAGTGTAGTTGGATATAATACCTTTACTTCACTTATTTATTTTTATGTGGTGCTGAAGTGGGTTATAGGCATGTACCACCATGGGCCCAATGTGTAATAGTATTTCATTGTGACTTTAATTTGCATTGTCTCAATGAATAAAAGCTTTATGTGTTTCTTACTCTGGGAAATGCCTCTTTGTGTCCTTTGTTTATTGAGATTGATGAGATTGTATGGTAAGTAGAATAATGACCTCCTAAAGATGTCCACCAGGAACCTGTGAATGTGTTACCTTACACTACCTAAAAGACTTTGCAGGTATGTTTAAGACTCTTTATTGAGATAATGGATTATCTTGACTTAATTCCACATTGTATTTATAAATCATAACATCACTCTGTATGTCATAAATATATACAATAATTTAGCAATTTGAAATTGAAAAAAAATTTAAAATATATTTTTTAGTTGTTGATGGACCTTGATTTTATTTATTTATATATGGTGCTGAGAATCGAACCCAGTGCCTCACACATGCTAGGCAAGCGCTCTACCACTGAGCCATAACCCCGGCCCTGCAGCTGAAAATTTTAAATGCAAAAAAAAGTGGGGGGCAATATTGGCATGGGGAGATTATCCTGGTGGGTCCCATGTAATTACAAGAGCCACAGAAGTTCTTATGAGTGAAGGAGGGAGTCAGAAGAGTTAGAGGAGATGATGGAAGCAGAAGCCTGATGAGATTGCTGACTATGATAATGAAAGTGTTCCAAGAGCCAAGAGATATAGACAACCTCTAGGAAACTGGAAAAGGCAAGGAAAGAGATTATTCCCCAGAGAAGGAACATAGCTCTGCCAATATCTTGATTTTTTTAGCCCAGTGAGATCCACTTTGGATTACTAGTTTCCAGTACTGTAAGATGATAAATTTGTATTATTTTAAGGCATTACATTTGTGATTATTCATTATAGCTGCAATAAGAAATGACTATAGATTTTTTTATTTCTTTATTTTTTATTTGGTAGTACTGGTGATTGATCCTAGGGCCTGTAACAAGGGAGGCCACTGTTCTGTTCTACCATGGAGCTTCATCCCCAACCATTTATTTATTTATTTAGGTACTGAGGATTGAACCTAGGAGTGCCTAACCACTGACCTATACCCCCAGTTCTTTTTTATTTTTTGAGACAGGGTCTTGCTAAGTTGCTTAGGGCCTTGCTAAGTTGCTGAAGCTAGGGTTGAATTAGAATCCACCTGCTTCAGCCTCCCAAGTCACCGGGATTCCAGGCAGGCAGTACTCTGCTCTGCAGGTTTTAATTTTAAATAGGGTATGCCAGGGTAGGTCTTGTTGAGAAAGTTCTATTTTATAGTTAATCCTTGTGCATATTCAGGGGAAGGAAGAGCATTTCAGGAAGAGGAAATAGTGCAAATATATTAGGATAAGAATGTACCTGACATGCCAGAAGAGGAATTACGAAGCTGTCTTGGCTGGAACAGAGTGGGAAAGGAGGATATTAAAGGGTATCAGATAACATAGAGGCTTCCAAGCCCTTGTAAGGACTTTGTAGGGTTTTGAGCAGAGAATTGACACCTAACTTATATTTAAAAAGAATCACTCTGAAAGCTGTAGTGAGAATAGATTCTAGGAAAGCAGAAATGGAAATGTAGAGTCCATCAGGTGGCTACTACAGTGATCCAGTGGGAAAAAAGGCAGCTGAGACCAAGAGAGCAGTAGAAAGATGCTGATAAAAGAGGAATCCTAGAAGGCAGGTGCAGTGGTGTTTGCCTGTAATCCCAGCAACTAAGGAGGCTGAGGAAGGAGGATTGCAAGTCCGAGGCCAGCCTATGTAACTTTGTAGATCTGTCTCCAAATTAAAAAATAAAATAAAATAAAAGGGGCTAGGGCTTTAGTTTAGTGGTAGAAAGCACCTGAGTTCAGTATTCAGTACCACCACCAAAAAAAAAAAAAAAAAGGACTGGATTGGGGGGGGGAGAGGGGGACATCATTAGCAAATATGTTAAATATATGGTGTTCCATGCTATGGGCCTAAATAAGATAATCAAAGGAATGAATATGAATATGTGCATGGACAGAGACAAGCCTGGGCGTTCAGGGTGGTATGGTCACAGACTGAATAGAAAATACAAGAGGATCACTCTATTGTGGTCACTCTAGTGTTAATAATTATTAGAGAACCCAACGTGGTGGCGCATGCAGCCTGTGATCACAGTGGCTGGGGAGGCTGAGGCAGGAGGGTTTCGAGTTCAAGGCCAGCCTCAGCAACTTATTGAGGCCCTAAGCAACTCAGCAAGACCCTGTCTCAAAACACAAAAAAGGGCTGGGGATTTAGTTCAGTGGCAGAGTGTTTGCCTAACAAGTGAAAGGCTCCAAGTTAAAAAAAAAAAAAAGAGAGATAATTGGAGAGAAGAGGATGAACCAATGACATAGAAGGGAAACCAATTACAGTATGGTCTCTCTGGTACAAATGAAGAAAGTATATCCAAAAGGGAGGGGGGGTTAAAATGCTAGTCAGAATAAGAGAGTAACTGAGAATCATTGGGATTCAGCAAGGTTACTTGATAAAAATATTTCACTATAAGGTTAAGGGTGTATGTGAGAGGTGGAAAGACCCTGGGTTAAATCCCTGGTGTTCAGAGAATAGTTCAGCACTTTCACTGTGTGTGTGTGTGTGTGTGTGTGTGTGTGTGTGAGTGAGAGAGAGACAGGGTTTGAACCCAGGGCCTCACACATACCAGGCAAGCACTTTACCACTGAGCTACATTCCCCAGCACTCTATTTATTTATTTTTGGTTTTTGAGACAGGGTATTGCTAATTTTCCCAGACTAGCCCCAAACTGAATCCTCTAGTCTCAGCCTCCTATGTAGCCGGGCCAGAAAGGCTTTCTTCCTTCTTTCTTTCTTTCTTTCTTTCTTTCTTTCTTTCTTTCTTTCTTTCTTTCTTTCTTTTTCTTTTCTTTTCTTTTCTTTTCTTTCTTTCTTTTTTTCTTTTTCTTTTTTTTTTTTTTTTTTTGGTACATAGGATTGAATCCAAGGGCTTAATCACTAAGCCACATCACCAGCCCTTTTGTAATATTTTATTTAAAGACAGTGTCTCACTAAATTGCTTAGGGTCTTGCTGAATTACTGAAGCTGGCTTTGAACTTGTGATCCTCCTGCCTCGGCCTCCCAAACTGATGGGATTACAGGCCTACACCGCTGCACCTGCACTGAAGCTTTCTTGATTCTTGCTCCACCCAGCTAGTGTAGGTGCCCTCCCATGCACCTTGTGTGTGTGTGTGTGTGTGTGTGTGTGTGTGTGTGTATGTGGTGGAGGGAGCTGTTGAGGATTAAACCCAGGACCTTGTGCATGCTAGGCAAGTGCTTTACCATGGAGCACTGCCTCCATTCCCCAATGGGCCTCCATTCCCCAATGCACCTTTTGTTGCAATGGTCACACTGTGCAAGGAGCATCTCTCTACTTGTCAGGACACAACTGAGTTTCTGGCAGGTAAGGACAATATTTTACTTGTCTGTGTACCCCAAGGTCCTGGTACATAGTAGGTACTCAGTTAATTGTTGTTGTTGTTGTTGTTATTATTATTATTATTTTGGCAGTACTGGGAATTGAACCCAGAGATGCTTTACAACTAAATTACATCCCAGTTCTTTTTTTTTTTTTTTTTTTTTTTTTTGAGACACGGCCTCACTAAATCGCCGAGGATGGCTTTGAGCTTGTAATCCTCCTGTCTCAGCCTCCAGAGTAACTGAGTCACTTCAATTTCTTGAATCCATAACTGAATGAATGAGACAGAATGGATGAATTAAAGACAAGTGGAACTAGACTCTAAGTGCCTAGCAGGAACCTGGACTGCTAGTGCTGCTGGTGCTCCCCAGTGTCCAGCAGAATCAGTGTCCAAAACGCTTGCCTCTTCTGAAGTCTCTACAAGACCATTTCTCTTTGCTGCTGCGATAAAGCACAAAACATCTGGTCCCAGCCGGCCGCAGCACAAAGCAACAGGGAACTTGGCTGCGTCCTAGGCTTGTTCCCGGTCTCTATAGATGTAGGGTTTTGCCGTCCCCTCCCCTCCAACCAGCCCCCAAGAAGTTGCCCAGAGCAGAGGTGTTCTAAGAAACTGGAGCACGCAGCGGACGGTATCCCAGGTCAGACGCCTGGGTCGCGCTGGCTGCTGCCGCGCAGGCGGTAGCCAGTCCAGAGAACAATCCCGGAGTCGCGCCACGGCCCGGTGCGGACGCAGCCCTAGTGAGGGGTAGGAAGGAAAGGAGGCCCCTTCGGCGGGCGCGGCTCTCCAGGCACCCCACCCCGTCCCGGCTGGTTGCCACCCGGCGCTTTGCAAACTTTCGGAGTTTTCCTGCACTTGCGTCACGGAAAAGGCAGGAGGGTGACGGAGTCCGGGAGGCGAGGCGGCCGCGGCTGGCGAGCTCCCCCGCGCGGCGCTCAAGGCCCTGGGGCGAGAGGTCCTTCACCGCGCGGGCGGCTTGGCTGGGTGGCGGCTCGAAACCCACTAAGTCCGGGATCGTCCCCGCTGTCTCGCCTCCTGGACAGAGCGCGAGGGCCACAAGGAAAGAGGTGCGGAAGATTCGGCGGGGCCGGGTTCCAGCGCCCCTGGCCCACGGGAGGGCGGAGCCGGGCTGTCCCTGCCCAGGCGGGACGCGCGGAAGTGCGGTGGAGTTTGCCCAATTCCCCAGCCTGCTTTTCCTCTCTCCCTCCCTCCCTCACCCCACCCCTCACCTCCCCTTCGGCTATTCCCTCCTTCCTTGGGACGCAACCTCCCGGAATCGCCTTTTTGTTTTGTTTTGTTTTGGAGCTGGCTTCTCGCCGGCGCCTTGGAGGGGCTGCGAGTGCGGGAGAAGTGCAAGCGGGGGCCCCGCAGGGCAGAGCAGAGGACGGACGGACGGACAAATCACCAGCCTGGCCATCTACTCACCGGAGCTCCCTCTGCAAACCACTGTTGAGTGTTTGGGGGCACGCGAGGAGTGGGGGACGGGGGTCTTGAATCCCGGGCTCCCGGACGGATTTCCGCTAGGCTACCTCGGGACTGGGGTCCTTGGACTCAGATCGGGGTCAGCTTCAGGCGCAGAAACAGCTGAGGAATTAGGCAAACAAAAGAGGACACTGAGCGACCGGCCAGAAGTCGCCTGAGCGACCCGTCGCGCCCCCTCCTTCCCCAGGGTGGGGGCTGGCCACTTGAGGGGCGACAAGTGGGGACCGGAGCCGGCGGGGTTCGGCCAAGCCGCCAGGGTCGTGGAGTTGGAGGCCTGTTGTGCAAGCCTCGGCCCTTGTTTTCCCGGCCTGGCTCGTTGTGAGGCCGGACACATCCACCCTTGGACTCGATTCAGGAGGCTGCTGCTTTTCTCCTTGCCCCTCTTGGATTTTCTGGATTTTTGAAAACCCAGTGGCCTAGGAGGAGGAGGAGGAGGAAGGAGGAAGGGGCAGATCTGCAGAGGAATGTGAGAGCCTCCCAAAGCCGGAGCAGCCAGAAGCAGCCCAGAGCCAGAGGGATTGCAGAGCCCTGCCCCCCGGTTCTGGGACTGTTGTTTCTGAGTGATTCTTGTCTATTTTAGAACATTGTTCCAGTGGAAAGTGTCGAATTCCTGCCCTCATAGAGCTGGTTTCTCCAGGTCATTTGACTTTTCTGCTTGTGGTGGAAAGCAGAGCCCCCCTCCAGGGGCTGCCAAGGGAGGGGAGGAAGACTAGGGACATGAGCCCTCCCTGTTCACAGGCATATGCCCAGAGACTTAATAGAGTAGTTTCTGGGCCATGGACATTATTCTGAAGAGAGGGAGGCTGGACAGAGTCTGTGGGTGCTGAGACCCCATTTTAGGGGCTGAGAGATTGAGCTCTGAGTGCATTCTTGTGCTCGGACTTGTGAGCATCCCTGTCTGGGCAGGACCATCTCCTTCTTTATCCAGCATGGCACTGAAAGGCAGAGCCCTGTATGACTTTCGCAGTGAGAACAAGGAGGAAATCAGCATCCAGCAGGATGAAGACCTGGTTATCTTTAGTGAGACCTCACTGGATGGCTGGCTACAGGGGCAGAATAGTCGTGGTGAGACAGGACTTTTCCCTGCCTCTTATGTGGAGATCATCCCTGCTGGCATCAGCCCCAACCATGCTGACAACTCTAGCAGCCCTGCAGATTTTTCAAGCACCCAGGTGAGCTTGTACAGCCCCAGTGTGGCCAGCCCAGCCAGAAGTGGTGTGGGCAGTGGCTTCCTCTTAAACCAGGGCAGCTTTGAGGATGATGATGATGATGATTGGGATGACTGGGATGATGGATGCACAGTGGTGGAGGAGCCTCGGGCTGGTGGGCTGGGTACCAACGGGCACCCCCCACTTAACCTCTCCTACCCGGGTGCCTACCCCAGCCAACACATGGCCTTCCGGCCCAAACCACCCCTGGAGCGGCAGGACAGCCTGGCATCTGCCAAGAGAGGCAGTGTGGTGGGACGCAACCTCAACCGTTTCTCCTGCTTTGTGCGCTCTGGAGTGGAGGCCTTCATCCTGGGGGATGTGCCCATGATGGCCAAGATCGCTGAGACATACTCTATTGAAATGGGCCCTCGTGGCCCCCAGTGGAAGGCCAACCCCCACCCATTTGCCTGCTCTGTGGAGGACCCCACGAAACAGACCAAGTTCAAAGGCATCAAAAGCTACATCTCCTACAAGCTCACACCCACCCATGCTGGCTCGCCAGTCTACCGGCGCTACAAACACTTTGATTGGCTCTATAACCGTCTACTTCACAAGTTCACTGTCATCTCGGTTCCCCACCTGCCTGAGAAGCAGGCTACAGGCCGCTTTGAGGAGGACTTCATTGAGAAGCGGAAACGGCGTCTTATCCTCTGGATGGACCACATGACCAGCCACCCGGTGCTCTCCCAGTACGAGGGCTTCCAGCATTTCCTCAGCTGCCTGGATGCCAAGCAGTGGAAGATGGGCAAACGCAGGGCAGAAAGGGACGAGATGGTGGGCGCCAGCTTCCTGCTTACCTTCCAGATCCCCACGGAGCACCAGGACCTGCAGGATGTGGAGGACCGTGTAGACACATTCAAGGCTTTCAGCAAGAAGATGGATGACAGTGTCCTGCAGCTCAGCACTGTGGCGTCAGAGCTGGTGCGGAAGCATGTGGGGGGCTTCCGCAAGGAATTCCAGAAGCTGGGCAGTGCCTTCCAGGCCATCAGCCATGCCTTCCAGATGGACCCCCCCTTTAGCTCTGAAGCCCTCAACAGTGCCATTTCTCACACTGGTCGGACCTACGAAGCCGTGGGTGAGATGTTCGCTGAGCAGCCCAAGAATGACCTCTTCCAGATGCTCGACACACTCTCTCTCTACCAGGGCCTGCTCTCCAACTTCCCAGACATTATCCACCTGCAGAAAGGTAAGACCCAATGCAGACAGGTGACTCTCCCTGAGTCTGGTGCTTTGCTGGAGCCTGGGGATGTAGGGATGGACTGGAGCAGCTCACCAAGTCTTTCTGTCTCGATCTCAATCATTCACTCAAAAAATGAGTTGAGTATGTACTATATGGCAGGTGCCCTCTACGTACAGGGATATTGTGGACAGGCCTGGTTCCTGTCCTCTCAGAGTTCTATGTTTAACTTCTTGTCAGTTCATTCATTTTCTCTTTGTCTCATTTATCTCATTATGCATGAAGCCTCAAGGTATCAGGCTGGGTTCTGGAAACACAGAGATGATCAGGCCCCAGGCCTTGCCCTTGAGGAGTCCAGGGGCTCAGGGGGACTCAGAACCAAACCTCATAACAAGAGCACAGTGTGCAGCTCTCTCCTTATCTCCTGTCTTCTCATAAGCTCAGAACCCACCTTTGCAGTTTTAGAGCCTTCTCATGTCTCCCCTCCACCCTATCTGAGAGCTCCCTATCTGTGCAGGAGGATCTCTGTCCTTATTTTGCAAATGAAAGAGCCTGTGTCCACAGCAGAGTGGTTGCACAGAGTCCATGGACCAGCTGGGACTGTCCTTTTTTCCTGCCACCTCCCCAAGGACACATTCATGTTGGCTGCCTCCCAGGTGCCCATGTTTTCAGTTCTCATGGCCCCCTCTCTGGGGGAGGGACAGGATGGGCCCCTGCCTGTTACTGCTGGGGATGTCAAGGAACTGCCAGGGAAATGACTCATCCTGGGTCACACAAGGGCTCTGGGCTGGGCTGGGGAGCAGAAACAGGGCCTGTGGTCCCCTCCTGAGAGCCAGCAAGGGTCAGGGCACTGCCCACATAGCCAGTCTAATCTAATCCCCCTTCCCAAGCCTGGCTTCTCTTCTAAGGAGTGAGTCAGGGGCTGACCCAGCAGGGGGAGGCTGGTGTTGGAGTCTTGGGATGATTGGGAGGGCACATGTCAGAAGAGAGGCGTGGTTCTCCCTGGGGCTGCTTGGTAACTCAGGAAGAACTTGTGCAGGGCGTGGGACTGGCCCCTGGACCCTAGGCCCTGAGATCAGGCCTGGCTTGGTGGGGAGTTTTACTCTGGGTGGGGCCCAGAGGCAGATGAGCCTGGGGGACCGCAAACCCCCCTTCGTCTTCAGTATCCAACAGAGTCTGGGGAAAGCCAGCAGCTCTCCTTATCAGCAGGACATTGACTGTCAGAACTTTAGTTCCCAGTATGCTTTGTCCCCTAACTTTCTCCTCCTCCTCCTCCTCCTCTCCCCACAACTCCACCTTCCTTCCTCCTTTCAGCTCCAGGAGATCCAAGGCCTGATTCTAGTCTGGCTTTTCCTAGTTTGCCTTGTGTCCCTGGGAAGTGTCTTTGCCTCTCTGGGCCTTAGTTTCCTATCCCTGAGAAAAGATGGGGTGGGGACAGTGAGATCTTAAGCCTTCAAGGGAGAGAACAGGAAGGGGTTCTGGGGAGGGTCTGGCCCAGAAGCAAAATGATGCCTTAGATCTGGCTGTATGCTCTGGGTCAGGGAAGGCCAAGGGAGGTAGCTGTGGCTGGGGGCCCAGTAGGGCAGGCGCCTTCCTGTGCAGAAGTGGAGCTGCACTCTGCACCAGGGCCTGGGAAAGCTGGTTCAACCAGCTCCTTGGCTCCTGTGTGGGCAGCAGGAGGCTGGGCACAATGATTAAACAGCTGCTCCCACGCAGTAAGTGACAGGGGACACTTGCCTAGGGCAGAACTAGAACAGGAGGGCAACCCCATGTCCAGGGCACCCATGGCTCCCAGGCTTGGATCAAAGCAGGTGGGGAGTGAAGCCAGATCAGACTTTTTGACTCCAGGAAGGGAGACAGAGCTGAGGGAAGCCATGTCTGATGTATGGCTGGAGGTATTTCTAAGAGTCAGGGGTCATCATCCTTTGGAGCAATTAGGCAACCTGAAGCAGAGACAGCCCACCTTCCCTCACCCAGACCCCCACCACACACACCCCGCCTCCCAGGGTAAGCTCTCCTGGACTTACTCTGAGTTTGGGGCTCTGGCCTGGGCTCTAGGGAGAGTCAAAGATTAGGGCTTGGAATTGGTTTAAGAGAAACCTGGGGGGCTGGGGCTTGGGCTCAGTGGTAGAGCACTTGCCTTCCAAGTGTGAGGCCCTGGGTTCCATCCTCAGCATCACATAAAAATAAACAAATAAAGATATTATGTCCAACTACAACTAAAAGAAAAGAGAGAGAGAGAGAGAGAGAGAGAGAGAGAGAGAGAGAGAGAGAAACCTGGGCAGGCTTTGGGGACAGCCTGAGGGGGTCCTATACTGGCCCTGTGGGTGGAGCTCTCCCTCAGGCAGAGCAGGACAATTGGGTCCTGGGTCCCTAGGATTCTATCTGTCCTGTTGGACATCTGAATGAATGATGAGTGTGTAGAAGAGACACACTGGAGGAGGCCCAGGTGAGGCGTCAGTCCAGGATTGGGGCAAACTTTGACTCTGAGGTGACCTTGGAAAGTTTCTTCCCTCAGTCTCCACATTAATAAAATGGGAGCTGAGCTGAGGTCCATTTACCGGGTCTGCCCATTGGGCCAGACTCTGGAGCCCAGTCCAGGGGTCTCCCATGGGAACAACCACCATATAATTAACATCAGAACTGGGGCAGTTTGGGGATGAAAGGGGGCCCTAGTTAGTAAAGGTTATCTTGGGACACAAGAAGAAATTGGCTGCCTGGGGCAAGCCAGGGCCTGTGGTCCCCTCCTGAGAGCCAGCAAGGGCAGGCTAAGTCCTGAGGCTCATCACAAGGCAGCAGTCTGGTGTGATCCCCCCATTTTCCAGATGAGGTACACTGAGGTGATTTGATAAGCAGAGCAGGCATTGGAGCCCAGGTGTCCAACTACAACTAACAGCCCAGGCTGTTTCCACTGCCAGACAGATGGAGGAAGCAGTTCTTAAGGGATGGACAGCTGAGAGAGATCAGCCAGAAGCGGAGAGGAAGGAAAGAGGTTTGGGTGGACTGGGCACTCCAGCATTAACTCAGTTGGCATCCTAAGTGCAGGACCACAGTGGAGGAGCTCATAGCATGGTCAGGACCATGTGACCTTTGCTCTTGCCTGGGAGATAGACAAGTAGGTGGGTTCTGCCTTTGTAGATTCTGAGCTATCATTTAATCCCTCTCTACCTCTCTTTCTTTTTTTTTTCTTTTTCTTTTTTTTTTTTTTTTTTTGGTGGTGCTGGGGATTGAACCCAGGGCCTTGTGCATGCAAGGCAAGCACTCTACCAACTGAGCCATATCCCCAGCCCCTTTCTTTTTTTTTTTTCCTTCTTGGTAATGGGGATTGAACCCAGGAGCATTTTATCAGCTACATCCCCAGCCCTTTTTATTTTTATTTTGAGACAGGTTCTAGCTAAGTTGTCAAGGCTTGCCTCAAACTTGTGATCCTCCTGCCTCAATCTCCAGAGTTGCTGGGATTATAGGTATGCACCAGTGCATCCAGCTTCTCCTAGGTTTTATAAACAGGATAGTGCTGCCATGAGCCACCAGTGGCTGCAGCTTTCTGTGAGTTCATGGATATGAAGGCAATTTTGCACACCACAGTGCACAGTATCCTGGGCTCTCGGTCATATCAGGCACTGTCCTCAGCACTTCACACATATGAGTTCAGTTAAACCTCAACTGAACTGTGTAGGGTGCATATAATCAGCGTCCCGTTTCACAGACGCGGAATCTGTAAAGTACTATACTGTTGTGAGCAGTTGTCAGCAGCATCACATCTAATATGACTTGTCCCATTTGACAGCAGGGAGACCAGCAGCCCAGGTGAGAGCAGTGGTTTGCTAAGGGGACACAGCTGGGACTAGGACTCAGAGACCTCTTTCCCCCAACTTGGGCAGGTGGAAACTACCTTCATGAGATTGAAGCAAGATGGTTTGAGGCTGGAGCTTAGGAAATAATTTTGGGGCCCTGGGACTGTGCAGCTGGTGGGCTTCAGCTCTCCCTTCCCATTCCTGGGTCCCAACATGCCAAGGCAGGAGACAACCCTAGAGGACTCCCAGGTCAAGTCCCAAATAGAATGTCGAGGGGATGCTGGACAGGCCTGGGTCCTGACTCCCAGCTTGTTGGGTGGAACCCCTTAGCCTTAGCTGATCCTGGCCCTAAAACTGAGTCAACAGGGTGAGAAAGTGACAGAGCAGGGTGGGGCCTCTGCCTGTCCCCACCCCTGCAGCCTTTGCCCCCGCCCCCTGACCCTAGCCTGCCTATGGATATCTAGCAATTGCAATAGGTTCATTCTTGCTCTTTGGGTCACAGTCTTCTCATCCACAAAAGGAACTTTTCCTTCCTCCAAGGTCATGGGCAAGAAAGCCCATGCATCTCCATTGCCCCTAAATTCTTGCAGGCAGGTGGAATCCAGGCGCCCAAGTCTCCCCTTCAGGTAAGTCCCTTTGGCTGAAGCTCACCTCCATTTTTTTTTGTCCTTCTATTTGTTTTCATCCTTCCTCCTTTCTCCATCCCTCCTTCCTTCTCTCCCCAACTCCTCTCTTCTTTTTCTCTTTCTTTCCTAGGGATTGAACTCAGGGGTACTTTGTTACTGAGCCACATCGTCAGCCCCTTCTTATTTTATTTTATTTTGAGATAGGGTCTCACTAAATTGCTGAGGCAGTCCTTGATTTTGCAGTCCTCCTCTCTCAACTCCCAAGTCACTGGGATTACAGGCATGAGCCACCACACTCAGCCCTATTTTCTGTCTTTCTTCTTATGGCTCTTCATACCCCCTGGGACCTTCTCAGATCCCTATGTCCATTGTCTGGGTCCAGCATAGGCTCCCTGCAGCAAAGATGGTGTCCACTTTCCAGCTGTGTAGGGCCAAGCACACCCCACTTATGGGGCAGAAAGGAGTCTGGGAACCCCTAGGTAAGTCCCTGTCCCTCAGGACCTTAGTTTCCTCTTATAGCAGTAGAGGGGTGAGGACTGGGCCTCAGGATGATCCCTATTCTGCTGCCCAGGGCTGGGCTGTTGGGATGAAACAGGGGGCAGGAAGTGGTTGAGGGAGAGTGACAGAAGGTGGAGTGGCCTGGGAAGTTAGGAGATAGGGACTACAGATTTCTTTTCAATGCTGTGTGAGTGGCTCTGGTGACTCTCAAGAGATATTTTCAGCATCTAGAGCCCTGGGCTTGGATGTAGTAAGTGCTCAGCAAATGCACTTTGAATGCATCTGACACCTTGAGTGAGAATAAAAATAATACCATCTAGAAGGTCCTCAAGAGTCCTCCTTAAAGGAGAAGCAGCAAAGCGTAGATAACGATCGTGCTATGTGTGTGCAGTGGCTGCCCTTGAGGACCCGGAGGGAGGGTGCTGTGTTCCCACCTCTGTTATCCTCTTTGCACAGTGGATTCTGTCTCAGTCCTGGAGGAGTGGGTGCTAGGCAAGGCAAACCACCTCCTCTTCCCAGTAACTGTCCCCACTGGCTTAAAGGCAGAATTAGTCAAGGACCTTATAATTCAGAACTGAAATTCATTAACCAGCACTTGTTGATTCATTCAGATTCTCCCATATTGGGTCTCCTGCTCAGGTTTATCCCCTATCCTCCATCTGCCACCTGATTATTACAATAGTCTCCTCTGTTTCCCAAGGGCTGGGGAGAGGAGTGGGCAAAGCCTCTTTGGAGGGGAGACATATCAGGTGTCTTTGAAGTACTGTTTTAGAATCAGCAGAATGATGGGCAGGATGGGGAGACAGGACAGATAAGATAGGGGAGGCATTCTGCTTGGAGGTACTGGAGAAGGCTCTGGTGTAGAAGTGGCATCTGATCTGGGCCTTGAATTATGGATAGGGATCCAGCAGGCAGAGGTATGAAGGAGCTGGGAGGGTTTAATGAACATGGGGTCAGTTTGGAATGAACACAGAGACTGACTCCCAGAAGCCTCCTGGGCCAGGGGAACAGATGTGGACCTTGATCTGTAGGCAGTGGGAGGAGCCAAGGAAGGTACCCAGCTTGGGGGGTATTTTGGGGTACTACAGGACAGACAAGCTGGATCAAGGGTGGGTCTGCTGTAGCAGCCCAGGGACAGGATCAGTCTGTTCAGCAGACCTGTATCAGAATCTGCTGTGGGCCAGGCCTGGTTCTGGGAATTAGGGAACAGAAGCTAAGACAGGTCCTGAACTGATCTAGCCACCTCTGCCCAGGGTAGGTGGGCAGAGAAGTTACAGGGTGTAATAACTGGGGTAGGGAAAAGCCAGGGAGCTTGGTGTCACCAGGAGGGCCTGTGGAGGCCAAAGGGCACAGAGAAGGTTTGCTGGTGGAGCTGGGACCTGGGCTGAATTAGGAGTCAGTGTGAGATGGTCAGGCCTGTGATCGGGAGGGTCAGGGATTTCCCAGTCCTGGAAATTGATCCATTAGCGGGGCTGTGACTGATTGGGACCAGCTGCTGTTGGTGCTGTAGGTTTGGAGAGAAGATGGTATGTCCCGGTTAGGAGGTGCTGAGGGAATTCCCTGATGGAAACAGCCAGGTGGCTGGGCTGTGGGTCTGGAGTCCAGGGGTAAGGACTGAATCAAGCTGATGAGGATGTTGTCTGCCTTTGATGGCGCTCAGGGAGCACACAGGGAGCAGAGAGAGGAGGCCCAAGCCCTAATGTGCTGGTCCTCTCTGCCCTGCCAGGTGCCTTTGCCAAGGTGAAAGAGAGCCAGCGCATGAGCGACGAGGGCCGCATGGCCCAAGATGAGGCAGATGGCATTCGAAGGCGCTGCCGTGTGGTGGGCTTTGCCCTGCAGGCCGAGATGAACCACTTCCACCAGCGCCGGGAGCTCGACTTCAAGCACATGATGCAGAACTACCTGCGCCAGCAGATCCTGTTCTACCAGCGGGTGGGCCAGCAGCTGGAGAAGACCCTGCGCATGTACGACCACCTCTGACCACATGCCCTGGGTCCCTCCCCACCCTAAGGCCTGGTCACTACCGTTTACCTCACTTCAGACCTCCCTGCACCAGCAATGGCTGTGGGGTCTTGGGGTGGGTGAGGTAAGCAGCCTCTTCATCCTCCCCAGAGAAGGGGTCTTGGAGAAGTCGCAGGTGCCCCTGGAATGTTTCCCCCCCTTTAAAGATGGGACTTGACAGGGGAAAGAATGGAGCTGGGTACCCTCCAGGCCAAAGCCTGGGCTGCTGGTCAGTCACTAAAGGCTAAGCCAGGATCCACTTCCTCTGGAGCCTGTAGCACACATTCATCTGGCCACCACCCCCGTTCATTCAGCAAATTACCAAGAGGCCCATGATGGCCCAGTGATGGCCCTGGATCAGACCTGGGCACACAAACTAGGACGAGTGTTCCCTGGAGGAGTCTCCATCCAAGGTGGGGATCAGACACAGAAATAGGCAAAGTCAATGTAATGTGACAGGTAGAAGCACACAGGAGAGACCACAGCATTTTGCTGGTCAGAGGAGACTCCATTGGTAGGTGACATTCCAGCAATGTCTTGAAGAATGACGAGGACCTACCAGACTGTAAACGGGGAGAAGGACATTTGTGGGAGAGGCCCAACATGGGCTTTTATTTCCCTTACTTTTCCTAAGCAAGTTTGATGCCCTCTTCATGGGGACCCTGGCCTATGGCAGAGGGAAGGCCTATGCTCATATGCCCCTGGATTTTCCTGCCCCATCCCATTGCCTGCAGGAGGGGCTGCAGGCCAACTCCCTCCTGCAGGCCTCTGACTCCCCACTCTGCTGAGCCCCAACTTTCTCTTGGCTAGAGGACCATGTAGCATCCTTTCCTGTCTGGACTACAGGTGCTGAGACAAGCCATGGACTCCCAGGCCCTGGTGGCACTTTCCCAAAGGAGAGTCTCAAAGTTCCTAGATATTTGATTTCACCAGCAGTAACTCTCTGTACCCCAAACAGGCTCAGATCTGAGGCTCCCAGGGTCTCTGTCCCCCGCCCCCAGCACTTTCTTCCTGAGTCCTTCACGTTGCACAGTAGGAAACCTAAGGGGAGAAAAGAAGAGGTTCCAGGCCCCTCTGCCCTTGGCCAGCCTCACTGTGAGGGAGTTCTTGCTCCTGGTCAGGTTGGGCTGTCTCCCACCTGTTTACATCCTGCAGGGGTGACTGCCCCCCACCAAGGCCAGGCTGGGGCCAGCAGCTGTCGGGTTAGCTGACCTTACCACTTCTGCCCACCCGGGAGCTCATGGTCTATAATGGTCTGCTATAGCTGCTGCTGCTTAAAATTTTTTTTTCTGTCTTTTTTCTCTTGATAAACTGTTACAATTAAGTTGAGAGAAGCATGACTTTTTCTGTTTGGATCCTAGAAGGAGGTGAGGGTTGGGGAAGGATAGAACCTGAATTGTCCCTGGGAACCACAGGACCAGATTTGGCACAGAATTTACTATAGAGTGTTGAAAGGGAGAGGGAGGACTTGGCTGGTGGGAGGAGCAAGAGATGGCCCTTACCCCCAGTTGGCCTCACTACCTTCTGGGACCTCACCCACCATCTAAGATAGCTGGGGTCCTGTGCAGGGGTTTGACTGTGCTATAAGCTCTGTGCTGAGGGTTGTAGGAGGAAGGCAGAGGAGGCCTTGCCCAGGATAGTCCCAGGTTGTTTCTGTCCCAAGGGAGCCATGTCCTGACCTTGCCTCTGGAAAGCCCCAGTCCAGGGGAAGGGAGGGAGACACTCAGAAACTGCGTCCCCCTCCAATCAGTCCTGGGTGCTCAACCTTGCAGTGGCTTCCATGTTGGAAACTGAATAGTGCCCACAGCTATGCCCTGGGGGCTCCCTGGTCAAGGTGGATTGGAATTATTCCTCCAGAGAGGAGAGAAACATGGCTCTTCTCCAGAGGCGTTGGGGACTTAGGTGGGGTAAGGTGGAGGACACACTTCCAGGGTTAGGGCCACCAGTAAGGCTTTGGCCAGGCCAGGGACTAGAGAGCTCATGGCAGGGAAATGGGGGAAGTGGCTCCACTCAGGGCAGGGCTCCCCATTCAGGGCAAAGTGTCCTTAGAGGAACTTCTGGAATGGGTCCCCCTGGCCTTGTATCAAAATTAGGTCAGATCTGGGACTTTCTGAGGAATTTTCCCCTCCCTGCCCTTCTTCCTTCATTTTCCATCCCATCTGAGGAACTTCCCACCCTTGACCTCTTCTCAGAAGCTTTGACCTCCATGTAGCCTTCTGCAGAGCAGGCTCTGAGCATTGGGAAGGGTCCCCTTCCTAAGCAGTGTGGAATGCTCCTCATCTTCCACAGTGCCTGGAAAGTCCCATTAATGCTTCCTGCCCTGGGAGAATAGTTGCCCTCTGTGTCTCTTGGTCGAGAGGGGACCACCTCCCACACCTACCATCCTCAGAGCAACTTCTCAAGAGGGGCTTGGACCTAGGAGAAGAACCAGAAGTGAAGACTTGGGGTGGGCCAGGCCTGCTCCAGGCGTCCTGAGGCCTCTGGGGGTGCAGGTGTGTGTGGGTGAGGCAGGGGATGTCACAGCCCTGCTCTGGTTTCTGTCAGTATGGGTCAGGGTGTTGGGGGGATTTGGGATTGTTCTGCACTAGCTGGAGCCCCTGACACCAGGGGGACTAGTTGGGGGGGCATGCTGGTGGTGGCAGGGCTTGCTGGCCTTAGTCACATGCCAGGCAGATGTTCCAGACTAAGCTGGGCCCAGCTGCCTTTAGTTTCCTCCCTCACTTTGAGGGGGGTGGAAAACAAGGCCTCTTTTTCTGTCTTGGGCAGCTACCAGGACCTGGAATGGGGGTGGGGGACCCCTGATCCCCAATCTTGGCCCAACCCAGGAGGAGTCTGCTTTGTGCCTTCATGTGGGGGATGGGGATGGAGGCAGACCTCAGATCCCATATCCTGTCACCTCCTGAAGACAGGAGGGCTGTGAGCCCCTGTGTCATGACCATGCCACTGACTGGAGCAGAGCCAGGCCTGGGAGAGCCAAGTGGCTCTGGCAGCCCCATGGCAGAGCCACATGGTCATCCACACATCCATGCAGTCACAGAGCCACTCAGTGGCAGACACACAGCCCAAAGCAGACACAGCTGCATGTGGTCACACCACCTGCCCACCATACCACACCTGGCCACAGACACGTGTGCCCGTTTGCTCCCGGAGTTGCCTCCCAGCCACACGTCCACACCTGCCACATGCTCATAGCCATGGCCTCACATGCAATTAACAGCATCTGTCTCCACCACTTTGTCACATGTAGCCACACCACAGTCCTGTGTGCATAGTCCTGTCCTTACACCGTGATACACATAAGTCACACGTGGACATAACAAAGGCGTAAAGGTGTCACACAAGCGTAGCTGTACTGGATGCATCTGTGCCACTTCTCATAACACCTAACCCAGCTCATCAGAGTTTCAAGAGAACTTTGAGGGACAAGCAGCCTTGAAGGGGGGTTGTCTCTGAGGAAGAATTAGAGGAAGTTACAAGTACCACGTTCTGCGCACACCCTGAGAGCTCTGGGTGTGTAGTTGGGATGAACAGGTGGCATCAAGTTCAACTCATTGCAGAGACAGTGACCCTGAGGCCTAATGAACTCTGGTAGCTGTCTACCTCATCCACCAGGGTGGGGGATGCTCCAGGCTCTGTGGCCTGGCCCTAACCACCCTGGGCCAACCTCACAGCCAGGCTGATCAGCAGGCTCCTGGCTGAACCCTCCTAACAAAATTCCAGCCATCTTCCATCTTTCCAACTCGAGCTGAGCTTAGTGTCCACGAGAGCAGGGGCCAGGATGCCGTGGGCAGGGCCTGTGCCTGGGCGGGAGGAACATTCCTGCGTCAAGTCCTCCCGAGCATGTGAGGACTGGGCCACCCCACCCTGCCCGCCTGCCTGCTGACTCAGGCCTCCAGGAGCCAAGCCCTCGAAGCTCCCCACCCACGCCAACCTGCTTCCCCACCAGTGGGGGCTGAGGCCAGAGGAGACGGTGAGTCCTGGCAAGAAGAGGGGGGGGGATCAAAATTCACCTCCCCCAGGCGTACCCCAGAGGGGCTGATTCTGACACCCAGCCGCGAGGTTCAGACCTTTCTCTTTTGGTTTGCTTTTATTAATCAAACCCCAAGCCCAAAGCGGTCCAGTTTGTATAAAAAGCAGCGTCTCATGTGGCGGTAGCATCCTGCATCCACACACCAGCCCAAGTCAGCACCTCCATTCCGTCTTACAGAGACAGACTTGGCAGAGGGGGGACGGGACCCTCCTAGGATCACACAGCAAGGCTCTGGAGGGCTGGTCTCAAACCCAGCTCTCTGGCTCTATTCCTTAAAGCTGCATTGACGAATTAATTGGCAGGTCCTCTGCTCTGGAGGTCGGAAAGATTGGGAGGCTGGAAAGATTGGGAGGCCAGTGAACCAACTGTTAAAGTGTGAAGGGGGGTTGGAGGGTAGGGCGAGTCTCAGCAGTCCCCAGGGAGAAAAGACTGAGGACAGCACTGCATGGTGACATCCACAGTGACTCAAAAGCTCCGTTTACAAAGAAACACGTGTGAGGAGCAGAACTTCATTTTTCTAGTCTGCCCTAAATTTCTCTTTTGCTCCCCACCCCACCTACACATGGTAGAAAAGTAATCTCAAATAATTTGGGGGAGTTTTGAAAGTGCAGAGCGAAATGGTAATAGGCTTTTCACATAATAATAATGATAATAATAATAATAATAATTATTATTATTATTATTTGGGGAGGCCTCCTTCCCTCCAGGTTACATGTAAGTTTCAGGGATGGCACGTGTGGAGACCTTAGGAAGGCCCCCTGATTTTGATTTTCAGAGGCTGAATCCTGCATATTCAAATCTGCCTTCACTCCACATGAAGGGGTTCAGTTTACCCCTCGACAATGTATTTTCTTGTAGATATTTAATTAAAATTTATTGATTTTGATTTTGACTTTTTTTTTCCTTTTTTCTTTTCTTTTCCACCCTACCCTCCACCCGCAGCTGCAAACGTTATAGGCTGATTCTTGCAGAGCTAGACCTTGGCACTGGCCCTGTGATGTGTCCTGGGCTCTCTGATCATCTTCCCTCTTGGCAAAGGTCCCTTCTGTGGCCTGTGGTCCCCTCTGTGGCTTGTGGTCATGATTCCACAGCTGCCACCTCACAAGTGCAGGGAGCTCTGGGCTGCTTAGACACCCTGGGCATCCTCTTGCCATCTGGCATCTGGCTGCATCTTAGGGGTTCTACCTGGGGAAGGGGTATAAGTCCTGGACCTCCCGACCTCTCTGGGGTTCCTCTGCTCCCCCATTGCAGCCCCTGGTGGACACTGGTTAGGCCTGGGCCACCTGTGCTGAGAGGCAAATGGCCAATGTCTGGGGCAGGAGTTGGAAGATGGCTGGAGTGTGGAGGCCCCTGGAGCCTCTTTTGGGCTGACCCAAACCCCCTTGCTGTCTTTTGGCAGGAGAGCCCTGGGTAGGGGTGGTATGAGGTTCCATCCATAGCCCTGCTCTCCCCCACTCCTTTGCCTCCACCATAGAGGCAGGACCACAGAGTGGCTGAGCCAAGTGCAAATCCTCCCATGCGCACTTGCTGCAGGGGTGTTCTTAACCGCTAATGCTTCCTTTTGCCCATTTGTATCATGGAGGTCCACGTGGTTGTTGGGAGGGTTCCATGAATGAAAAGCAACAGCTGGGTAGTGCCCACATAGTAAGTGCTCAGCGAGGAGTGGCTGGGATTATCAGCCTCGCCCAGAGCTAGAGCAAGTTCAACTCATTGCAGAGGCAAGAATCTGGCACCCCTGGAAAGCCACAGATGGTGGATGGGGGGCTGGGCTGGGGCCAAGTCCTCATCCGCCCCCAGACCTTGAGCTCTGCCCCATGTTGTCACAGTCTCCATGGGAAACAATCTCCTGGCTGTCATGGGATTCATTGGTCTGGGCGGAAGGGCCCATAGGGCTGCTGACTGTTACATATCACTACCGCATGCCCAGGAATTAAGAGATCCAGGCTCACAACCCAGGCCTTCCATTAAAGGAGTCACCAGGTAATCTAAGGCAAGGTCACACCGCTCAGCCTCAGTTCCCCCAACACCACTCCAGTGATGGTGCTCATTTGTGACTAGGTTCATGAGTGTGAGCCCTTTCTTTGCCCCAGATGTTCAGCATTCTCAAAGCCAGAGAGGTGTGCTGGGCCTTGGGCAAAGGGCCTACCATGAGTTATCTCATCGCCCACGACGTCTGGAAAGTAAGAATGCCTCTGGCTAACATTCTCCAGCAGACAGTGGCTCAGAGGCCCTGAGTCAGGCGAGCGTGTTAGATTGAGCAGCTGCCCTGGGCAGGCCCAAGCTGAGATCTGCCTGCACCAGAGCCATGCCCTTTCCAAGGCTGGTGGAACCAGGCAAGAGTAGGGCCACTGTCCTGTCTCAGAGTGAAAGCAGGGGTGCTGGGAATAGAGAAGAATGGGGAAGGAGAGGGGCAGGTGGCCACAGGACAGGTGGGGGTGGGTGGCAGGTATTGGGTGGAGATGGCTATGCCCTCCTGTCAATAGGTGGAAGGGAGAGCTTGGCCTGCAGAGAATGCTGAGCAAATATTTGTTGAATAATCATTTTCTTTCTTTCTTTTTTATTTTTGGTACTGGGGATGGAACCCAGGAGGATTTTACCACTGAGCTACCTCCCCAGTCTTTTAAAATCTTTTAAAAATTTAAGATAAGTTCACAGTAAATTGCTGAGGGTCTTGCTGTGTTGCCAAAGCTGACCTTGAACTTGCAATCCCCCTGCTTCAGCCTCTGGAGCTGCTGGGATTACAGGTATGTACCACCATGTCAGGCTGAGTGATAATTTTCTGTAGGGTCTCAGACAGAGGTGTGGGAGCAAACTCTAGGGGGGACTGGACAGAGGAGGACAGGAACAGTGAACGGGGGCAGGAATAGGACTCTAGTCTCTATGAAGAATTGTTAGGAGCATCTTTTCTCCAAGGGCCAAGACAGGGGGGCAATGAGAACCCTTAGGAAATGCTGATGGGAGTCTAGTGGGTGCTGGGGCTGAGCCAGGGAGGGGGGAAGGCCTCTGCCTCTGGGACTTCCATGGAGTAAGGGGCAGGCAGAGGTGCGGTGATGGGGTCTGTGTTTGTGCCTCATACCTGGAGTATGTGTATCCTGTGTGGTTGCTGTCCATGTGTCCACCTGTGTGTATTTCCCTGCAGTGACACTTGGTGCCTGTTGTCATTTGACAGCACGAGATATCCTTGTGTTTTCCAGCTTGGAAAAGCAACACCTCTCAGCCTGGCCCAGCGTTGGAATCATGCTTAGTTTTTTTTCTTTTTCTCCTACTCCTCACCACATTCATAAGCAAAGCTTGTTAGCATCTCAAAAGAGATCCCAAGCCAGGTGCACACCTGTGATCTCAGTAACTCGGGTGGCTGAGGCAGGAGGATCACAAGTTCGAGGCCAGCCTCAGCAACTTACTGAGGTCCTAAGCAACTAAGCAAAACCCTGTCTCAAAATAAAAAATAAAAAGGGGCTGGGGGTGTAGCTCAGTGGTGGAGTGTCCCTGGGTTCAATCCCTGGCTAGAGAGAGAAGCTGGGGGAGAGAGAGAGAGATCCCAAATCTGACCCTTTCACCACTGGTGCACAAGCTGTCACTGTGCTTGCCTGGTCTAGTGCAGAAGCCCCTAAACTGCTCTCTGCTCTTTCCCATCCCCTGGTGGTCCAGTAGGACCTTTTGTTTGGGTATTCGGGATTGAACTCAGGGGACTACACCATTGAGCTACATCCTCAGTCCTTTTTTTTTTTTTTAATGTTTTGAGACATGGTCTCACTAAATTGATGGCCTCAAATTTGCCATCCTCCTGTCTCCGTCTTCTGATTAGCTGGAATCATGGGTGTGTGCCACTGTGTCTGGTCAGTGTGGTCTTTTAAAATCATATTCTATGGGGCTGGGGTTGTGGCTCAGTGGTTAAGCACTTGCCTTGCATGCATGAGGCACTGGGTTCTATCCTCAGCACCACATAACCAACCAACCAAACAAGCAAACAAATAAAATAAAGATATTGTGTCCATCTACAACTAAAAAATATTTTTAAAAAATCGTATTCTAAATCAGACTGTGTTTCTCCATACTTAGGATGGGGTCTTTCAAACTCCAGACTCCTCCCTCAGCCCACAAGGCCCTGATCTGATCTCACCTTGGACCCCTCTCCTCTTTGGTTTTGGAACTCCAGACAGGCTTGTCTGCTTGCCGTTTCCTCTGCCATGTTTGCTGACATCTGAAGACCTTAGCATTTGCTGTTCCCTCTGTCTGGAATGTCCTTCCTCTCAGGGAGCATGTAATTTGCAACTCAGTTAATTCAGGTCTCTGCTTAAATGTCACTTGGAGAAGTCTCCCTTGACCATGCTATCTAAGGAGCCTTCCCAGTCCCTCTGTCCCTTTTTTTTTTTTTAAGAGAGAGTGTGTGTGTGAGAGAGAGAGAGAGAGAGAGAGAGAGAGAGAATTTTTAATATTTATTTTTTAGTTCTCGGCGGACACAACATCTTTGTTTGTATGTGGTGCTGAGGATCGAACCCGGGCCGCACGCATGCCAGGCGAGCGCGCTACCGCTTGAGCCACATCCCCAGCCCCTATCCCTCTGTCCCTTTACCTTGCTTTATTTTTATTCATTTCACTTATTACCAACTGCCAATTATAAACATGTGTGTATTTTAATTTTTTTTTTAGTTGTAGATGGACACAGTACCTTCATTTTATTTATTTATTTTTATGTGGTGCTGAGGATCAAACCCAGTTCCTCACACTTGCTAGGCAAGCACTTGACCAACTGAGCTACAACCCCAGCCCCACATGTTTGTATTTTAAACATCTTACTATGGAAAGTTTCAAACAGACATAAAGATAGAGAAACATATACAGGTCTTTGTGTGCCCATTCCTCAGTTCCAATGATAATCAATACTGAGCTGATATTTTATTCCCCCATATCCCTTGTTTTCCAGAAAACTGCAGACATCACCTAATGTCATCTGCATATACTTCAGTACAAAGATTATTATTATTATTTTTCTTTTTTGGTACTAGGTGTTGAACCCAGGGGCACTTAACCATTGAGCTACATCCCCAGCCCTTTTTATTTTTTATTATGAGACAGGATCTTACTAATTTGCTTGGGGCCTTGCTAAGTTCCTGAGGCTGGCCTCAAACTTGCATTCCTCCTGCCCCAGCCTCCCAAGCATACAAAGGTGATTGTTTTAGATGTGTTTCTGGAGAGCAGCCATCAGGGAAGCTGGCGTTTGTGTCTTGCTCACTGCTGTGTCCCCCGGGCCTGGATCATAGCAGGTGACTCCAGGAGTGTGTGGCTCTATCTGCAGTCTCCAGGGAGGGTGTGTGTGCAGGTCTGGTTTGCATGCTTGCTGCGGGGTCCGTGAGTCTGCACATACTGTGTGCTCAGCTGCGCGTGGCAGTGCTGTGCAAACGTGTGCCTGTGCACGTGGGGCGCCACAGCAGCTGGTGGCTGAATGGATGCCTCCTCCCTGACGTCATCTCCCACCTCCCACCCAACCCGTGACTCACTCTAGGGAGTCATTGGCTCTTTCTCTGCCAGGCCTGGGGAGGGAGGGAGGTGTGCATTGGCTATTCTCAGCCCTCTGGAGGCCCAGAGATCTCTTCTCTCTGTCCCTCCTTGGCTACCCTGAGGCCATGCTGTTCCCATCAGCAGAGTGGCAGCCTCCCCTCTCACTGAGACAGCTAGGCAGCATCAGCTGGGTACAGTTTGGTTGTTTTTGTGTGAGGGGTGATCATGTCCCATCCTGCTGGCTTCTAAGCCTCCTAGGGTGACTTCTGAGCCACAGGGAACACTCAAGCGGGGGGGGGGGGGCAGCTGAGTGCAGGGTCTGCCCCAGGGCCTCACCAGAGCCCCACTCCTCACACGGGGCATGCATCTTAAAGGTGGTCTGGGAAAGTGGGCATGCATCTTAAAGGTGGTCTGGGAAATGGAGGACGCCCAGGAGGTCCAGCACCAGGTGTCTTCCTGGGGCTACTCCCCATCAGCCCAGGGCTCCATGCAGCTTCTCAGTCTGACCTGCAGAGCTCCTCAGAGTCCCAAACTTAGGTCCAGAGAGAGGAGTGATTGTCACAGCAATTCACTGGCAGGGCTGAGTCGCCCCCCCGGGGGGGGGGGCGGGCTTGAAACCTTCCTAGTGGCCGAGGAGGTGCCTCTCAGCACTGGGATCTCAAACCTGGAGTTCTGGGGAGCAGCTGTGGTGGGGGGCAGGGGGGAAGGGAAGGGGGGGAGAGAGTTCTGGGTTGTCTCCTTTTCTGCTGCACTTCATGAACTTTGCTTCTATGCAGTGAGCTACATTTGTGACCATGTTCTGCCTGTAGGGTTAGGAGCAGATGGAGCCAGTGGGAGGGGGCAGTAAGAGGAGGAGGGAGGGAGCCCCGTCTGTGGGAGGGATAGAGAGTAAACCTGCCCTCTAGAATCCAGAGCTTGGGGCTGGGTCTGTCTTGGCTCTGGCAGAGTTCTGGTACCAGAGTAGCAGCCGGGGCCCAGACAGCACCCCTGGGGGTGGTGAGAGACCAGTGCACGCAGAATGAGAACTTGGGAGAGAAAGTCTGGGGGGTCAGAAGCCTCTTGGCTGGAGGGCACCTCTGTGAGAAGGGAAGCATCATATTCTGGCAATAGGTGTTGACTGAAACTGCTGTGGACCTAGCACAGGGCGCAGCAGTGGCGGGGTCAGGCTGGATGTCTTGATGAAGTGGACAATGTTTTCTCTAAGGGGAGGGGGGCTGGGCCTCTAGGAGCTCAGCCCCTGGGAGCAGAGGGGTGTTGGCTCCAGGCTCTCCCAGCACCAGGGCAGCACACAGGGGTCACAGCCTGGCTTTCCTTCCTGGGGCAGAAAGGTCAATATGGCAGCCTGGGTTCCCACTCTCTGTAGGTGAAAACTCTGGGTGGCCCACTCCCTCCTTCCTAACCAGGCCTGGGCAGTAGCCCACAAGAGCTTCTTTCTCCCCGCTGGACCGGACTTGGCTGCCAGCCTGCCCTCCTGTGCTTCTCCTGTCCTCATGGAGGTCCTGGAACAGGGACCCATATCAGAACCCTATCCCCCAAGTCTGCCTGGCACATGGAGACTTCACAGTGTGTGAGGAAGGACAGATGGTAGCATGAAGTGGAGGACAAAACCCTGGGACAGCTCTGCCACTAAATGGCTGTGTGATCTCGGTCCTGTCTTTGCCTCTCCCATCTCAGTTTCCCCAACTAGAGGTTGAGGAGAGGGCTTCAGTCGATGGATCTCAGACTCTCCTGTGCAGTGTGTATTCCAGTCACCTGGGGACCTTGCTAAAGCAGTCTGACTCAGCCATCTGGGTTAGGGCCTGAGATTCTTATTTGTTTTTCTTTTCTTTTTGTAGTGCTAGGGATTAAACCTAAGGCCTTGCACACGTTAGGCAATAGGCAAACACTCTACCACCAAGCTACAGCCCCAGCCCAATATTTCCTTCCTTCCTCCCTTTCTTTCCTTTTTTGGATTGAAACCAGGAACACTCTTTTACTGTGCTACATCCCCATCTCTTTTAATTTTCTCTTTTGTGACAGGGTTTCATTAAATTGCTGAGGCTGGCCTTAAACTTGTGATCCTCCTGCCTCAGCCTCCCAAGTCACTGGGATTCAGGTGTATACCACCATGCCCAGCCCAATTCTTCATTTCTAACAGGCTCCCAAGTAATGCTAGTGCTGTCAGTGTAGGGACCCCACTTTGGGCAGCAAAAACTCAGACAATCCATCGCATTTGAGCCTTTAGGACCTGGGAACTAGGTTACTTGAGCCCTTTGTGACCACACAAGGCATCAGAAGGGTGCTTTGGGATTAACTTCAGGCTTTGAGGTGGCAGTTCTTCGGATGAGCATCAGGAGCTCCTCCAGCTCTTAGGTGAGGCTGGGTTTGGGTACAAAAGTCCTTTGGTCACTGGATAATCTAGCCAAGGTTGCTTCTGTTAGTAGAGCTACTTCAGACATCTGAAATATGAAGGATATAACCCACTACTATCCTGGTGGCCACAGGGGGCCCTCTGAGGAGGTGGTGCCCTTTATGAGGGCAGCAGCCGTCAGTTTAAATACTGTGATTTTGTACACTGAGGATGGAAACGAAGCATGCTCAGCTGTCTCTTCTATGGAAGGCCGTTGCTGTCTAAGGATAGGCAGGAGTGGACAGTTAGCTAGCTTCCCCCTCACTGTCCAGCTCACACCCCTGGGTTAACGCACACGTCATAGTTTGGTAGTTGTCCGTTGGAATGTCTGGGGCTCTCGAGAAGGGCTGGGTCTGTTCCTTTTTGAATCTCCCACAATATTTTTGGCACGAGACGCCTTTCCAATGTCTGACTGCTCCTAGCAGTCACTACGCAGGGACAGCAAGAAGTAGGAGAGGGCCTAGTGTGGGGTGGGGGCGGAAGTCCAGCGGGTTTGGTTGCCCATGTCATTTCCACCCACTTGCCAGGCCTCCTTCTTATGTTGTGGCCAGGAATGGGAGGACCCACCCAGAGAACTCTGGAGCTCTGCTTGGGTACCTCCATCTCTTTAAGATCCGGAATCTTCTGGGACCAGAGGAAGATGCCAGCAGCCCTGGCAGTTCCCGTTGGTCAGGGGAAGCTGGGGTGGAGAGGTAAGGGAAGCACTTCTCTGGCTCCCTATTGGAGGATGAGTGTTCCAGCTCAGTGCATTCCACAGCTGCCATGGCAACCCCACTTAAAGGGACAGCTTCTAGAAGGCTTCAAAGGGAGCCCCTTCTTTAGCACCTTAGAGGTGCTAATTATCGAGAGTGGTAGGCAGCATCTCCAAGCTAGGGACTCAGGGATTTGTGCTCCTCTGGAAACCCCTCCCCACACCCATGGGTTCACTTTCCAACTCTGATGTCAGCTTTGGTCTCTTAATGGGAAAGGGTACCCTGGTCCCCTTAGCTCCAGGGCCTGTGGGAGGGCCTCCTGCACACACAGGTGGGGGCAAGAGATCTGGAAGGCACCAGGGGGTGGACACTCAGGCAAGGAGCACATGCTTTTGAAGTTTGTGTGTGCACCTGCATGTGTGTGTTCAGGATTGATCTGTGTTGTGGGTTTGAAAGTCATGAGCAAACCTGTGTTCACATACCCAAGCATGCACAAGTGCACATGTGTTTGTATGTGTGTATATGAAGTCGAGGGCCAGAGGCTTCCAAACATACCTAACACTTGGACAATGGTTGGCTCCTGTCTCCGATGCCATGGGGGAGCAGCTTCTTAGAGGAAGGGGATCATGTGGTATTTTATACAGTGAGTGGCGCCTGCTCTAAGCTTTGGGTGCACATCTGAACATCAACAAAGGCCCCCCGTGCAAACTGAGTTCCCAGAATTGGTGTGCCGGTGAAAGACCCCCTCTCAGGTCCTGGCAGGGCTGCTGGCCAGCCCACTGTCCAGTCCAGGCTGAGAGGAATGGAGGGTGTCAGCCAGCACCAGCTCCCTGGGGGTGGGGCAGGCCAGGCTGTGTGAATAGTGTGTGGTCAGTTCTCTGGAGGAAACTGGAGATGAGGCTAGATCCTGCCTGACAGGTCTGTCACCCCATCTCGGCTTACACTTCCAGGGAAACTGGTTACCCTGGGTGGAGGCTGGTCCCAGATATCAAGGCCCTGAGGATCTAGCCCTGAGCTTCAGAGAGGGGCAGGAGAGCATGGGGTGTGGTGTGGAGACACCCTTGCCTGGAGGTGCCGGAAAGACCAGGCTTGTAAATCAAGGTAGGGCTGCAAGCTCAGGGTGTGGAGACACTCTGGGGCCACCTCATCTCCAAGCCTACAGGCCTTGGTCACTCTTCTTGGGGCACAGTGCTTTTCAGTGTAGCAAGAAGAGCCTCACTGGGCCGAGGGGGTCTTGCGTACTTTCCTTCTACTTTATTGTGTAGCTCTAGTTAACCCTCTTTCCCTCTCTGAACCTCAGTCACCTCTCAGTCCTTTGGAAAGAGGAAGCCTGAGAGTGGAGAACCAGGAAACCAGGTGCTGAGATGAAGGGCATCAGGGGAGGGTGGTCCAGGGACAGGATGGTGGGGAGGAGGGAGTCTCATCCCTTGCCTTGGTTCCTGGACCAAATGTTATCGATTCTGGGGTACAGGAGGATGTCACTTTGGTTCTCAGATGCATCAGTTTCCAAAGGCTGGCTGGGGCTTTCTACCCCCAACCTAGCTGTACTCAGGCCCCAAGACTTCCGTATTTCTCCCCAGAACTCAGACACCTCTCACGTTTCCCTTCTGATGACTTCAACCTACTCTCAGGGCCAGACATGTCCCCTGGGATCCAGAATCCATCTCTATTGTCCCCAACCCTGTGACACCCTCTAAAGGGCAAGGACCTGAGGGTGGCGCCTCCTTGGTAACTCACAGAATGGCTCAGAGGTCTCAGGACCCATTTCTAACCAAATGACAGGCCACGTACAGGGACATCTAGCTCCTTTGGGTCTTTGCTGCTTCTTGTACCTTCAAGAAGAAGCGCCCTTGGTCCTTCTATTGGAGGATGGAGGCAGCAGAAGTCTTCCTTTTCAAGTCCACAGGGAGTTGAGAGGAAGCACCTGGGGCAGCCCCCCGCATCCTCCCTCTGTGTGCCATGTTCCCGCCTCAGGGTCCCCAAGGTCACCCCACCTTCTCCTTTGCCACTCCAAACACAAGTGAATGGGGAGCGACAGGGCTGTGGAGGCCCAAACTCAGGCAAAAAAAAAAAAAAAAAAAAAAAAAAATCTAGGGCTGGGAGCATTTATTTTGATGTTTTCCTTGAAGCTCCCGGTAAAGGACTTGGCCTATCTCTACCTAATTGAAGGGCTTTGGTCCCATCCAAAGACTGGGCCACCTGCCCACACAGGTGGGGACAAGAGATATGGAAGGCACCAGCGAGTGGACACTCAGGAGCTTGCCTGGCTCTGTTCATCCACTGGCTGGGCAGGGCCAGATGCCCTGCCCCAGTAGACTGAAGCCCATGTGGACAAAGGCCCAGTGCACGGTCAGACACAAACAACACACAGCTGTCCAGAGCCTCGGAAGCACCATTTATCCAGGCTCCATGGAGCCAACTGTCCCCTGGTGTTCAGGGGAACATAGGCACCGCAGTGGCCCTCAGCCTGAGACCCTCCATGCTTCCCAACACATCTGCTCCAGGACTGCTCACCACAGTGGGGCCCTGGGAATGAACTGGCTTCAGATCCTCCATCCCACACCCCTAGGGACTCCATGAGGCCCAGCCAGCCCAGCACCTGTTAAATAACTCCCTGCAATCCCCTGAAAACAGCCATCCCCAGAGCAACCCACCCACCCTGCACCGGGAATATATTATTCTATCAGTTTCTGTCTCCTATTGTGGAGGGGCTCTCAGCTCCAGGGAAAACCATCTCCTTAAAACACCAGAGGGGAAGAATTTTCCCATAACCCTGGAGCAGAGACAAGGGGGGCCTGGGTTGGGGTGGAAAAGCCAGGAATCACCCCCATGTCCTCTCTCTCCCTGGGGCACTTCCTTCTCCTTGCTCTCTCAGCAGCTGGGGCAGGTGTGACTTACCCAATGTCACAGACCCAGGACCCAGAGTCCTGACCCACCCAGGAGGTCACCCTGGTTTTGACAGCCCCAAGCAGCTCCAGGGCAGGGGGCTGACTCCCTGCCTGCTCCTGCTGGGCCCCTGCAGTTCTCTAGCTTCTGAGTAGCTGAGGAAGGTTCCAGCTCTTGACTGCACTCTGTCCAGGACCCATGGGGCTGTCCACTAGCACCATCCACCCCTGGCGCCTCCAGGTCTCTCTTGCTCTGGGAATTCTCAGACAGCACCAGGGCATGGAAGCCTGGCCCTGGCCCGGTCAGCATCTGGGCCCAGGCCAGGCCTCATACCCAGTATTGGCCATTTCTGAGGGCAGGGTTGGGTGTCCGGCAGAACTGCAGCAGCTCCGGGTCAGGCTGGCCTCCTGGCGGGGACCCCTGTCCAGGCACAGCTGTGAGGGGTATGGCCTGGCCTGGCTCTACCTTGCGAAAAGTCTCTGTGTCCCCGGCCAGGCCGTTGCGGGGTTTGGCGGTCAGGATCTGGACGTCATGCTTGCCCGTCTTGTTGCGTTTACGGAGGTAGAAGAGCAGGGGCAAGATGAGCGCCAGGAGCAGGAGGACCAGGCACACAGGAATGATGATGCTGAACATGTTGGCCTCCAGGAAGCCCAGGAAGCCACCCCTGGCCACAGTGGGCACAGGGCTGGATGCTGCCGGGCCTGGCTCACCCGTGGGAGGGATGCTCTCTGGCTCCCCTGAGTCAGTCTGAGCAGCCTCAGGGACACTGAGCAGGGCCACGCTGTAGGGCCGGGCTGCATTATAAGGCTCGGTAGTAAAGTCCAGGGAGGCCACAGCAGGTGGGACACCCCGTGCCCATAGTTCCAGAGTGAGACTGTCCCCTGCTGGGCCAGGCACCCTACCCTCTGGCCTGCCCACCTCGAGCCCCAGCCTGCCATCCTCCAGGTCCTGCTGAGTGAAGTGCTCCACAAGTGGCCGGCTCCTGGGCTCCGTCCTGGCCCGCGGCACACGGACCACGCGGCCATGCTGGGGTCCCGCCAGAAGCCTGAAGCGGGGCACGCTGCCCGTGCGATTGGCCAGCTCACCGGCATCCAGCACAGTGGAGTCCAGGCGTAGGGTGGCACCCTGGGGCCACGGCCCACCTGCCCACACGTGTAGCAGAGCCCGCACGGTGACATTCACTGTGGCTGATGCATTGACACCCCTGGCCAGCGCCAGGACCTTGAAGTGGTCGTGAGAGGAGGAGAAGTTGGTGAAGGCAAAGACCACCTCGCCCTGGTCCACCTGGAGCTGGCTGAAGGCTGAGGCAGGCTGCCCGCCCACCAGGAGGTGCCCGTACTGCGGCCCCTGGGTGAGGCGGTAGGCCACGTCGGGCTCCTCCCGATCCGAAACCACCTGGAGCTGCTGCCGGCTCAGGGGGGAGCGCCCCAGGGCTTGGGGCACCTCCAGGGGGGCTCGCGGCTGCACCTGGATGGCAGAAGGCAAGACGTCCACAGCCAGGGTCATGGGCAGAGGCGGGCTGGCCCCATCAGACATGCTCAGCTGGAAGACTCCCGCCACGCTGCTCCCATTGGCCACAAAGGCCAGTCGCCCCGCATCCACGTCGGCCTGTGTGAAGCGGGTCGTGGGCCCCGGGCTGCCCCCCAGCAGACTCAGGAAGCCATTGTGGGGTGCCCTCTGCACCTCATACTCGATCTCCCCAGGAGCTGAGTCTGGGTCTACCACACTCAGTTGGGCTCGGGAGACCAGGGCGCGAGAGCCCCGCGTGAGCCGCAGCGGCATGGAGGCCTGCGGCTGCGGAGGCCTCTCGTTCACATCCCGCACGGTGATGCTGAAGGCCTCTGAGGTTTGGGGTCCCACTACGGAGGCCCCAGCTGGCCCCTGGAGATGAGCTCGGAAGCGGAAGCCATCCTGCTGGGTGCCCCCACCACCGTGGGCATACACCAGCTGTCCCGCGGCCACCTCGGACTGCAGGAAGTGGGGCCTCCCGGCGTGGAGGGGCTCCTCAGACACCAACAGCTGGCCCCGGGTAGGAAACTGGGTGACTTGGAACAGCACGTCATGCTCGGGGCGCTGGGATGCTGGGACGCTGGCCAGGAGGTTGGAGGCATCAAGGGCAGAGACGGTGATCTTGGCCCGCTGGCCCTCAGAGACCCAGAGACCTGGGGGTGGGACACAGGCTGTGAAGGTCCAGTCCACTGAGGGAAGAGCCCAGATGGCTAGAAGGGGGACTCCAGGGCAAGGTTGTGCCTTCCTTCAGGCCAGGTACCCCAGAATTGGGCTAGGGGCCCTGGGGGGACAAGGATTCTATCCCCCCATCACAAAGCCCCCAACCCACCCTTCCTATAACTTCCCAGATCTCGGGGAGCTGTAATAGGAGCTGCTGACCAGTCCTGTTGCCCTCCTCGTGGGGCCTCTCCCTTCACCCCCAACCTTGCCAGGGCATCAGCTTCTCACCTTTGTTTCTCCAGAGGCGGGTGAGACGCTGGGGACAGGTGGCCTCAAAAGAGATAGTCACAGCGAGGGTGGCAGCCATGTCAGGAGCAGGGGGCGAGGACAGCAGGAGCTCTATGGCATCATGGGCTTCCCAGAAGGGCTCAGGGGACATCTCATGCTCATATAGGACATTCCCAGCATATACCTGAAGGAGACACCGTTGTTGAGGGTGACAGGCTGGCACCGGCACTGGGCACTCCTGTTTCCCCAATACTCCAGTGCCCAGCCTCACTCTGTGCTCTCCCAGCTGTGCCCAGGCCTGTGTGAGTGTGTACTCTGCTCTCTGCCTCACCAGCTCAGGGGTCTCCATTAGGCAGTTGAGTGGCAGCAAAGGGCTGGGCTCTGGAGTCAGCTGCCTGGGTTCCTATCCCAGTTCCGCCAGCTGGGCCAATCCCCAGCTCTCAGTCCCTGGGGAATGCCATCATCTAACTGTGCTCCCATCGACTGCAAGTCCTTGTGATCCACCAGGTCCCTTCCTCTCTGACTTACTAAACACACCACTTCTATAATCTCCTTTCTTTCTCCATTTGGATCAGTGACCCCCCACAATCATTCTCTGCATTATTTAACCATAATATTCTTCCTTCTATCTTAAAAACACTCCTATCCACTTCACTTTTTCCACCAGTGCTCGCAACCTCCTGCCTTACTGCTTTTCTTTGTAGCAAAACTCCCCCAGAAAAAAAGTCCACGTCCTCCTCCACACATCGTCAGTCGCTCCACTCAGGCTTGTGATCCAAAACCTGTTCTTGCCAAGGGCACAGGGGTCTCAGGGGTGTCAGACCCCGGGGCAGGGTCTCGGGCCTCACGGACCTGCTCGGCATCATTGACCAATGGAGCAGTCCTTCTCCAAGATAGCTGTTGACTTCTGGGCCAATCTACTCTCTGGGTTCTCCTCCTAGCTCACAGACTCTTGATGGTTTCTTTACTTCTCTCCAGCGTCTTATGGAGAGGCCTCTGACTCTGTCCTGCTAGACTCCCTGGTGCTTTCAAGCAGAATGCTCTTGCCTGAACCTGAGACCCAGATTTCTTTCTTTTTTTTTTTTTTTTTTTTGGTCGTGGGGAATGAACTCAGGGGTGCTTTAACCACTAAGCCACATCCCCAGCCCTTTTTGTTTTTTGAGACCAGGTCTCACTGAGTTGCTTAGGGCCTTGCTAAGTTGCTGAGGCTGGCTTTGAACTTGCGATCCTCCTGTTTCAGCCTCCCAAACTGCTGGGATTACAGGCGTGACCCACTGCACCTGGCTCCAGACTTAGATTTCTACCCAAGTCCTCAGCAGTACCATGTGGATGTCCAATGGACATCTCAAGCTTCACAGCTCATTTGGACTCCTGCTCTGCCCTGCCTCCCAGTCTCCCACCACAGATGACGGCAGCTCAACTCATCAGTGTCTCAGTAAGAACCACAGAAGTCCTCTGTGGCTGTTCTTCACCACCACATCTCCTGCCTGGATTGTAGCAATAACTTCCAGGCTTGGTTGCTGGCCCGCGACCTCTACAGTTTGTTCTTTATATGGAAACAAAGTGAGACTAAAAGTCAAGGTTAAGATTTTTTTTTTCTCTTCTGAGTCAAGTTCTTGCTATGTTGCCCAGGCTGGTCTCCAACTCTTGGGCTCAAGTGATTCTCCTGCCTCAGCCTCCTGAGCAGCTGAGACTACAGCATATACCATTGTCCCCAGCTTATTAGGTCACTCTTTTGCTCAAATTCTATAATGGCTCACCATTTGAACACAAAGGCCCCATAATAACCCTGTTGCTTCTGTGACTTCAACTCCCTCCAACAATCGCTGCGATTACAGGCATGTGCCATGGCACCAGCTCTGAATAGAAACTTAGTGTGCAGAGACTCCAGGCACAGCAGGGACTGGGATGGGCTGGGAACAAACTGGTCTAAATGGGGAGGAGATCTTGTGCTAAGGGAGGCGCTGATCCTCAGGAGTTTGCTACAAGAGAGAACACAGGCCTTTTAAGAAATGGATAATCAGGGTTTTGGGAACACCATGATTTATATGCTGATGATTAACTTAAAAATATAAATTCAAAGTGTGCCCAAATAAAACACATCTGTGGCTCAGATGTAGATTGCAAAGAATGAAAGACTCCTAGGCTGATGAACAGGCTGCCAGGGAATGGAGACCCCCAAGCAGTGGGTGTAGGAGGCTGGATGTCTGTGTTCCAGAACTCCTGTGAGTAGGCGGTGTCTGGAGGGGAGTCAGGTAAATCCAGGGCAGGGAGGAGGGATCCCTGGGCTGCGGGAAACAAGCACTGTCCTCTGGTGAAAGGAAGATCAGCAGTCAGAAGGCAGTGCTGGTTTTGTCTCTTACTAGCCACGTGCTCTCACCTGACCTCCATGAGCCTTAGTTTCCTTATCTGCAAAGTGGGGACACCTGATCCCTGCCCTGCCTAGCTCAGAGGATTGTAGGACAGCGATGCTATTAAAACACTGCCAGTCTGGTCTTGCCCTGCCCCCTACCCCTAGTGGAGGAAGGTGTCTCTGCCACGTAGCCTCTTCCCAGCCTCCCTGGGTGACACTGCCAGCCTGGGCCCCTGGTGGCCATTCAGTCTAGCTCTTCACTTTGCTGGGGTATGAGGAAAGTTAATGTGGGGACTGTGGAGCTGGGGAGGGGCACATACAGCCTCCTCCTGTGCCTTCTCCCTGAATTTCAATGTTACGGCTCCTAGAGACTTGGGGTACTCAGCTGCTGTAGCCTGATGGGTATTTTGCTGTGGGAGAGGGCAGGCAAGGGGCCCTCGTAGGAGCTGGGGTTCCAGGAGAACAGGAAACCCAGCTTTACAGCATTGATACGATAGGCCTAAGAGCTCTCCCTCCACCTTGGTCAAAGCCATCCCCTTCCCTGTCTGTGCTACTTGCTGGGGCAGGGACTGGCTTGTCACGTGCTGAGTTCCACTTAACGTGGTGCTTCTCAGAAGAGACTGGGCACCCTGGTGGGGTGGGAAGCAATGATTAGGGCTTAGGAGGTCTCTGGGAGGAGAGGAAGGGGAGTTGGAGAGGGACCTGGAGGTGGGGTCTACTGTTTTAGAGGGAAGGCAGGTCCCTCGGGAGGTCCTTGAAGCAGTACCAGTCCTGAGCACCCCGAGACTGCCCCTGCTTAGGACTAACTGGGATCCTGTGCTGGGCCTGGACACCAACACAGCCTCTGGGAAGGAGCATCAGGGGCACCGGCATCTCAGCAGAGGCCGTGTTCTTCTCCGCCTTTGGGGAAAGACAAGGCTGTCAGGAAACTCACAGCACCTCTATTTATAGAGGCATCTACATGACGGCGGCTGGCCCCATGGGTGCAGTTAGCAGAGAGCCCTGCAATCCCAGCAGCTTAGCAGCCTGCCTCTACCTGGGACTGAGAGTTCTAATTCTGACTGGTGGCCCTGGTATGCCCAGGGACAGCTATACTCTGAAGCTGCTCTGATGGGTGGCAGTGACTTCACTCCCAGCCTGGCCTACTCAGCTGCCTGTCTACCGAGCTGTTCCCACGGCCTGCTCTGCTCCTTGGGGGCACCTGACTTGAGCCCCAGGCTCACTCCTCTGCCCTCAGCCTAACTTCATCTCAAGCTCTATCCCCTGAACCAAGCACCGCCCCTCACCAGCTACTGGGCTGCCTCTGCTGCCTTCTCCCCTGCACCTTTCCAAGCCTCTAGGATCTAGTTGCAGCTTTGGGACCCTGTAGCCCTGACCTTCTGTATCCTTGTCCTGCTCCCTTGGACCACTAAGCCCCACCTGCCTGGCAGTACCTGGAGTGCATGCCCCGGGGAACTTTGCTGCTAATGATGCTGGAGCTGGTACCCGTGTTCACGTGGAAGTCTTTAGGCCCTGCAGGTCACCTGAGTTTGGATGGAGACCTGCGGTGGCTGCAGAGTTGCGCCCTTACCTCAGCCTGAGTGAAGTTCACCAGGGCCTCCCCAGCACTGCCCTGCTGGACGTGGAATAGCCGGCCAAGCTGGGGTCCCCGCAGCACCCTGTAGAACAGGTGGTGGGGGTCCGTGCCTGCGCTGGAGCTGGCTCTCAGGCTCTGGCTGCTGAGAGGCTGGACAGACTCTGTGAGAGGCAAAAAGGGCTGGTCAGCCTTTTCCCAGGAGCCAAGGCAAACCCTGCAGCCACCAGAGGCCACATGGTCCTGGTGGCTGCCCTCAGCTCTGCTCCAGCTACTCAGCAGACCCACCTGGGCAGACGGTCAGTGTCCGGCTGCCCTCCAGCGACAGCAGCACTTGCTTCTGGGCTGCCACGCGGAAGAAGTGTCCGGAGGAAGTGTGCTCCCCATCAGAGAGGTCAAAGCGGAAGCCTCCATCCAGGGCTCCTGAGGACAGGGGTGGAGCTGAATCCCATAGGCCCAAGACGGGTCCCTACCCTCAGGACATCCCCACCAGCTGCAGAAACCCGAGCACTCACCTCTGTGCGAGAACAGTACAAGCCCACTGTCCAGCTGGGCCTGTGTGAAGTGGTGGACCTCGGTGCCTGGCGCCATGCGCAGCACTACACGCCCGTTGCTGGGCTGCTCAATGGTGTAGACCAGGTCCTCGGGTCCCGAGTCGCCGTCTGTGCTCCGAAGGGCCTCAGTAGGTATGGGCACAGTGGCCCCCTCCCACATCTGGGGACATAGGCCTGTGAAGGTTCCATCCTGCCATGCTTACCCACCCCCGTCCTCCTGGCCTGGGGCCACCATCTGAGGGGTGGGGTCTTGCCCCTAGGTCCGGTTACATGTCCTTCTGGGTCAATCACTCATGGGCAGTGTTGAGAGGGACCCCCATTCCCAGAAACGATGGGCTTTTGGCATTCCTGGGCTCCTCCCTCTTACAGCCCTAGGAAGAAGAGGCTCCAGCCCAGGGCTGGGGACACAAACATGGGTGGATGGCACCACCTGGTGGCCAAACTGCCACACAGCATTCCTGGCCGGTGGTTGCCCAGGCAGCCGTTAGTCTTGAGTCATACTGGTTTCCCTGCCCCACAGCTGCCCCCCCAAGGTATATCCTAAACCACAAAGGACTCTGTGCCCTATGTCAGAGACAGCCAAGCTTAGCCCTCTTCTGGAAATTATTTAGTACTTGGAGTTGAACCGAGGGCCTTGCACATGTGAGGCAAGTGCGCTACCACTGAGCTACCTCCATAACCCTTTTTTATTTTGAGCCAGGCATGGTGGCACATGCCAGTGATCCCAATGACTGGGGAGGCTGAGGCAGCAGGAGGATTGCAAGCTGGAGGCTAACCTCAACAACTTATCAAGACTCTCAAAGAATAAAAAGGGCTGGAGATGTGGCTCAGTGGTAAAGCACCCCTGGATTCAATCCCTTGTACAAAGAAAAAAAAAATGGTGGGGACATGGTTTAAAATTTATTTTGAGATATGGCCTTGCTAAGGTGCCTTGAACTTTCTATCTTTGCACCTCAGTCCCCTGAGTCAACAGAATTACAGGCATGAGCCACTGCCCCTGCTTGGAACCTTATAGAGCTCCTACTGACGGGGGTGTCTTCACCCCGGAAGCTGGCAATCAAAGCCCTGACTATCCCGTGTTGTGCCATGTGGGCTGGGCCAAGCTGCAGCCTTTCTGTTCCACAAGTAACTTCTATCCTGTCCGGGCCTCAGTCTTCACCTCTGCAGAGTGGGGGTGCCACTGCTCTGTGGTGACATAAGGGTCTGGAGAGCCCAGCTACGGCCTCTGCTTGTGGAGGATGGAGGTGGAGGCTTAACTTCTCCCCACCTCAGGACCACCCTTAAGGACTTGTAAGAAATTCTGTCAGGTGTTTTGCTTTAGGAAAAGCCTTCTGCTACAAGTGAGTCCAGGAGCTAGCAGGGCCAGTATAGCCATCCATGAGGCTACTGGCTGCACTTGAAAGCATCCAACAACGAAAGCTCACCCCTGTGTTCTATCCTTGGCATGGTATCCCATCTCGTCTTCCAACAACCTACTAAGGCATGTGCCACTTTGCAGAGGAGGAAACTGAGACTTGGAGGGGGTGTACTATATGCAGGGAAGTAGGGGACCCTGGCCCCTTCATAGGAGCAGAGGTGGGGGTGGTCCCAGGGATGCTCCCACCTGCAGGCCTGTGTTTGTGATGAGGACAGGGGGCTGGTCATTAACTGGCAGGATGGTGATGGCGAAGGTCACGGGATGACTCTGGCGGTCCACCTCGGAAGCATTTGCCACCAGGACAAAGCTGTCTGTCAGTGTCTCGCTCCCATCGTGCACATAGCGGATCAGCTGCTCCTCCACCTACAGGCAGGCGTAGGGCTGGTGGTCAGGCCCCAGCAGGACTGGGACTTACCGGGGGTCTCAGGCCCAGCACCCTCATGCCCTGCTTTTGGGTGTAGGAGGAGACCGCCTCTTCAGAGCTTTAGTTTCCATAGCGGGAAGGCGGGAAGAATAATTTCTACATCCCAAGGGATCCAGGGGAAAGTGAGATGGGTGGTCCCTAAATTCTGTGGCTCCCCTTCTCTTCTTGGTACCTACCCCTAGACTGGGAATTTCTGGGGCTCCTCACTCTGTGCCCAGGGGTGGGCAACCACACAGCCCCTGGGTCTCCCAGACAGCTGTACCTCTTTCCAGGAGAAGGTGCTGAGGGTCCCATCTTGAGCTTGCTCCTCCCTCTGCAGGGCCCCGTGCCGGGGCGGCTCCAGCACCTGCAGGTTGAGGCCTGGCAGCGTGGGGAAGTAAGGCCCCGTGACACGGAGCAGCGGAGGGGCCAAGGTGCGGGTACCACCCTCAGGGACACTGAAGTTCTGCGCCTCCAGGGGGATGGCAGTGGGCAGCACCTCCAACTCCATAAGGATGCCCTCGAGGGGAGCACCCAGGCCAGAGGTCACGTCCAGGGAGAAGGTATCACGCCAGGCCTCAGGACGGGAGTGTAGGTACAGGACACGGCCTGCATCCACGGCCTCCTGAGGGAAGCTGTGCACGGGGTCCAGCCTGGGTGGCTCATCCGCTGAGGCACCCTGCGACACCATCACCAGGTAGCCGGCACTTGGGGGGCTCTTCACTGAGAACATGATGTCTGCTGGTGGTACTGCCTCCTGGGCTGCCTGGTCAACAGAAGGCAGTGGGGACTCACAGCAGGCCACAGAGGGGCCGTCTCTCTCTCTCTCTCTCTCTCTCTCTCTCTCTCTCTCTCTCTCTCACACACACACACACACACACACACACACACACATGGTTGTACTCAGACTTTGCTAAGGTGATGCCTGGTTTGCCTGGAGCCTTCTGTCCCCCACCCTGCTGTTACAATCTCTGGCCACCAGAGGGCGCCCAGTCCTTCCTAGAGGCACAGGCTCCCACACTCCAGATCCCAGAGAGTATGGAGGGGGACCTGCCCAAAAGCTGTGGGGTGCTCCCTCATCTGAAGAAATGGAGCCACAAAAAACAAGGCTAAACACTACCACCAAATGCACATTTCTGATCCTGTGCCTCTGCTTGGAATATCATCCCTTTACCCTGCTATTGACACCCTATATTCTTCAAAGCCTGGCTCAAACACAGCCTTCTCTAGTGGGGGGACATCCTGACGCCAGATGTGTTTAGTCAGTCTCTCCAAAACTCCAGACACTCAGAACCAGAAGGGCTTCAGAAACTGGCAGTGTAGGAGAATACAGCCAAGAGAGGGCAAGGGCCTGGCCCGAGGTCACACAGCAAGTCAGTGAGCCTGCCAGAACCGCTGCGAGGTTCCTGGGTGGTGAGAAGCCCTTCACAGATTGTCACAGTCCTCATATGGGGGTCTGGAGAAGGAACTGAGAGTGCAGGAACTTGAGGGACACTGAAGCCTGTTTCCACGTCCAGCAACTCTCAAATCTCTGTGCCCATGATAACCTCCCTGGGAACTTACTAGAATGCAGACTTTGGGCTCCACTTCAAAGATTCTGAGCGCCTATCTATAGCCCAGGAGTCTGCATGGCTAGCCATAGCAGGCGCACAAGTGTGTATATCTGAAGGCACATACAACTCATGGACAGATGTGTGTCCCACAAGTTCCCCAGAACCTGTGGGCCACAACACGTACAGGTACACACCGAGGCAAGGGCACACTCACCCCAGAAGCCAGCACTCACATCCCCAGCACACAAGCTTGCTCCGCAGGAGGCCGCCTTGGAGGCCCCACCAGGCCCAGCCTGGTCCACCTAGCTCCTCACCTCCAGCTGGTCCCTTCTGATCTCAGCTGCTTCCCCCTGGAAGACGTAGATCTTTTTGTGCTGAACCAGTTGCAGTGGGGCCACTGGGCCCTCCAGAGCAATGGTCACCTGTAGGGTGGCATCTGTGTGCACTGGCCCTGCTTCCACAGAGAGGGATAGGGTGTCACGGGGGCTGAGGCTGCCATTGTGGCTGTAGAGAATGGCCCCATCCAGCAAATCCTGATGGGAGAAGCTGGTGGTTGGCTGGCCAGCCCGGAGCAGCTGCCCCCAGCGAGGGCCAGCTGTGACGTGATAATGGACCTCATCCCCACTGCGGATGTCCAGGTTGGTGTCCAGATGGAGCACTGCGGTATCGATGGTGCCCTGGCCTCCTTGAGGGACCACGAGGCTGGAGCCATTGGCCACACGGAGGTAGGGCGCGGAGGCCTGTACCTCGAGCATCGCGGTGGCCTGGTGCTGCCCATCGGACACCTGCAGCTGCAGCCAGCCGTGGTCAGCCCCTGAGTGCACAAACAGGACCTGCCTCTTCCTGAGGTCCTCCTGTGTAAAGCGGTAAATGGGCCGGCTTGGCTCATCCACAGCCACGATGCTGCCAAAGAGGAGGTCCTTGCGGGTCAGCACCAGCTGAGCATCAGTGAAGCCCGAGTCGGCATCGCTGAAGGCCACGTCGTCTGTCGTCAACAGCCGCTGTCCACCTCGGGCCACGTGAAAGACACGGCTGATGGTTTGCACAGGGGCGTGGTCATTCACAGGCTGGATGGCCACTCGGAAGACACCCCGAACCTCCTCCCAGGCCATGTCACCGCTGCCCTCGCCCTGGCGGGTGGCCACAAATGGGATATCATCTTCTGTGGTCTCGGAGTCATCATGCTGGTAGACCAGCCGGCCACGCAGCAGGTCTTCATTGGTGAAGGATGTTACCATGGTGGCCTGGTCCTGTGGCCCCCGCCAAGCCAACCTTCCATGGCGGGGTCGCTCCATGACCTCATAGAGGTAGCTGGCACTGTTGAGACTCTTGACAAAGAGGTGGTCAGCAGAGAGGACACCCTCACCACCCTCGGGCACGGAGAGGAGGACGTTGGTGAGCACCGGAGCATCTGGGTCACCACCGATGTGGATAGGGAAAGTATAGAGCGGGGAGAAGTGTGGAGGGGTCGTGACCCGGAAGCGGAAGGAGTCCTCGACTGCCTCTGAGGCCCGTGCTGTGGCCCCATAGGTCACCCGCCCAGCCTGCAGGTCATCCTGGCTGAAACTCTCACCATCTGCCAGCCTCCTGCCCTGTAGTTGAAGGTTGCCTTTCCTGGGGGCCTGCGTCACCTCGTAGTGGAAGGACCGGGGCCCCGGGCCTGCCTCCTCCACGGCAGCCTCCAGGTGGGCTGCGGTGAGGACCTCCTGCTGGGTGTTCTGGGTGTGCAGCGGCTCTAGCCGCACCATCCACACCGTGGCTCTCTGGATGCTCACTGGGAAGGACAGATTGCTCAGAGTCTCCTGGCCCACCTGCACCTCCAGGGCCAGGTTCTCCATGGTGTCCTCAGAGTGGTGCTGGGGATCGGTGCTCAGGTACCTCACCCGGCCCTGCTCCACGTCGCGCTGGTGGAACGCCTGTGTGGCCCACCACTCAGCGCCCTCCGCCCCGCCTGCCCCCTGCTTCTGCAGCTCCCCAAACTGCAGGGTGCCCGTGACTCGGAACAGCACACTCACATCCTGCCCCACAGCGTTGGTCTCCACCGACAGGTTGGCGGGCAAGATAGGGGTGGCAGAGCCCTGGGCCAGGCGCAGCCCCGTGCTGTGGCGGATCCGGATGGCTGGCCGGACAGCCACTACCTTCAGTGTGGCTGGGGGGCTAGCCTGCAGCCCATCACTGACACGGAATGTCAGGTCCTGTGCGGGGCCATCGCGGTGGACGTACACGATGCTACCGGCCTCTAGCTCCCGGCAGGAGAACTCCGTGGCCGGCTCCCCAAGCTGGTCTCGGTGCTCCACAGGGAGGCGGGTGGAAGCACCTAGGAGCTGGAAGGTGAGGCCCTCGCAGGCAGAGTCGGGGTCATAAGCCTGGAAAATCTCGGGCCCCAGAGGCTTCTGTGTGTGTTCCAGGATCATCATGAGATTCCCGTGCGGGAAGATGATTTGGGGTGGGTCATTGACAGGGTTGATCTGGATGGGCAGGAGGTAAGTTTGACCCCTCCGTAAGCAAGAGGGCACAGGTGCCCGAGCTGTCACTGACACCTCCAGCACCAGCTGGTCGGAGGTGTCCTCAGAGCCATCATGGACGAAGCGGGCCTTGCGGTTCACCACGTCCAGCAGAGTGAACATCTTCCGGGCCTGGGCACCGGGGATGTCCAGCTCCAGCTCGCCATGGCGTGCCCCTCGGCTCACACTGAACAGCACCTGGGATTTGCGGAGCTCAGCTTCAGTCAGGTCCAGTGTGGGCTGCACATGCCGCCACTCAAGCCAGGCCGTGCCACCCTCGGCCACCACAAGTGGGCTGATGGTCAGCAGTTGGGTAAAGTTGGCAAAGACAGGAGGCAGTCCGGGTTCGGGGATGCATGGCTCAGGCAGCTCCATGACTGGCCAAGCCTCAGGTGCCACGGTGGAGAAAGCCTCGTAGGGGCCATAGCCGTCCTCCTCGTACTCGTCTCCCTCTAGCCTGCAGCCGGCCGTCATGCCGCGAGTGAGCAGGGCTTCCCGGAGCCCCTGCCTCTGGCCATTGACGCTGAGGTCCTCCATGCAGCCCAGCAGGGAGGCGTTGGCAGCCCCCGGGGCCAGGCTCAGGCGGTGTTCCTGGAGGTGACGGGAGGCCTCTGTGTCCAGTCCCCCCAGGAGGAGACTGCCACGTGGCTCTAGGTAGCTGAGGACCCCACGGTTGGACGTACGTGTGGGGTACTGGTCCACAGAGATTTCCAGCCGGTGAGCATCCATGTGGATGCTCACCTCATGGGGCTGTCCGTCGGCCACAGGCACACTGTTGTGAAGCAGCACGGTGCCCTGGCCCTTCTCAACCACAGCCCGCAGGTGGCCCTCGAATATGTCTACATAGATGAAGTCCCCGGGCCGGCCCCCTGCCTGGAAGGCCAAGGGTGCCTGCCGGCTCTGGGTGGTGAGCGTAAACTCCAGCGTGCCTTCGTCCTGAGTGCTCCAGGCAGGGAAGGCAGCCAGTGAGTGGGGCCCAGAGAAGCCCAGGGCCACATCATCGCCAGCAGAGAACTCCTCAGCACAGCCGTCAGGAACATCAGGGGTCAGTGGCCTGAGAAGGCTACGGCCATTGAGGGTGGCCGCATGGAGGCAGCCCCTCAGGGGTCGGCTGGTTCCTCTCAGGTAAGGCAGGCTGAGGCTCCCACAGCCCCCCACAAAGAGCCCATAGGGGATCTCTAGGGGGGCTCCCTGGACTGGGGCGGAGGTGTTCAGAAGCCCATCGACAGAGAGCAGGGCCCAGCTGTCGGAAATGGTGAGCACCACAGTGTGGGGGGCTGAGTCGCTGAGCAGCATCTCCCCTGGTGTCTGCAGCCTCAGCTCCTCGTGGCCCAGAACGAGTCTGACCTGAGGAGAGACAGGGAGATCAGAACACCCTGAATCCACCACTTCCCCTACAAAAGCATAGTGTATCCCTCATACTTGGGGTTCCCTGAAAAAGCGGTCCTAGGACAAGGGCCCTTGTTGCCTTCTTGCCATTTCTTTACTCATCTCCAGAAAACTCAGCAAAAGGAACTCAGCCAGGTCTGGAGAGACTCAGGGACCCTGATGTGAATCTGATTCCTGCTCACAGGGGACTGTTGCAGAGCAAGATTTTCTCCCAAAGATTCAATTCATATATCTTTATTCTTCTTCCTCTTTCCTTGGGTGAGAGGTGCCAGAAGAATCACCATGGGTTCTAGAAAATTCTACCTCCAAAAAAATGAGCACCTGGAAATTGTCTGAAAGACTCCCTAAGAAAGGCAAAGTCACTGAAGGCAATCAGGGTGACTAAGGCAGCTGGGATCACTGTTCAGGGATGGGGACTCAATCAGTGTTTTGATAGTTTAGTAAAGAAAATCTCCCTGACTTGGGGGGACTCTGTGTATGTGGGGGTCTTCCATAACATCAACACCAGCACTGGCTGTATTGATACTTCCACAACCAGACAGTAGAATGGGTGGTGGTAGAGCATGGGACCTTGGGAGTCCCAGTATGGAGCACCCTCTACAGGGGTGGCCACCACCATCATTCCTGCAGGGCAGAACTGCATCAGCACCAGGCCATACCAGGCCCGAGTTCCACAGTGACACCTTGTGGCAGTGAGAAGCAATGGTGTCAGCAGACTGATCAGGCCACAGTCCTCTTCCCACTGGGGTGTGGAGCAGATGGATCTGCCAGATGTGGACTAAGGCCCTGGGTTCTCACACTCTTCATGATTAGAGGGAAGACTCAAGGGAGAGCCAGAAGATTCCTTGGTAATAAAGCTTGTGTTAAAGGATCAAGGGAAAAATGAGGAGGCTCAGTTGGCAATACTGGCCATTACCATCAATGGATGAACAATAGCCACGCAGGCTAACTAATGCAGTGCCAGGGAATGCCCAGTGGACAGTGGGAGCTCAGGAGAGGGGGCCTAGGTAAGGTAAGCACCAGGGGACTCTCTGGGCAAAGTGATGTGTTATGTGAGGTGTCCCCCAAAAGCACATGTGTGAGACAATGCAATTCACGGGAGAAATGATCGGGTTGTCAGAGTCTTAACCCAATCAGTGAATTAATCCCATGATTGGATTAACTGGGTGGTAGCTCGAGGCAGGTGGGGTGTGGCTGGAGGAGGTGGAACATTGGGGGCATGGCTTTGGGGTATATATTTTGTATCTGGCAAGTGGAGTCTCTCTTTCTGCCTTCTGATCATGAATGTGAACAGCTTCCTGCGCCACGCTCTTCCTCCATGATGCTTTGCCCCACCTTGAGCCCCGAGGAAAGAAGCTGTCGTCTGTGAACTAAGACCTTTGAAAACGTGAGCCCCCAAATAAACTTTTCTTCCCCTGCAATTGTTCTGGTCAGGTCTTTTAGTCACGGCAGCAAAAAAGCTAAATAAAACAGGCTGTTTGCATTGAGATGGGAAGGATCCCGGGCTCAGCAGGCCCAGAGAAGGGTGAACACACGGTAGAGGTGGTGTGGGAGCAAAGGCCTGCAGCCAGAAGTCGCTGATGGCCAGGGAATGGGAACCGGTTCAGGGTGCTCAGAGCTGAAGTCCAGCTAGGGACATGGTGAGGGGCCAGGCTGGAGGTGGCTGGGGGGCAGAGTCTTTTTATGAGGGAGTCACATTTTCTGGGCTGCTGCTACCCATTTGCAGTGCAGCACTTGAGACCCCAAGGTGAAAGTACTTGCATAAGGCCACGTGACCAGCTGGGCATCATTCTAAGCTTGAGAATCCTGTCCCTGGTCCCAGAGGAATGTCACTGACCTGTAGGCGTCCGGAGTAGAGTTGCAGCAGGAGGTGGTCAGCCTGGCCTGCTGCCAGGAGAAGAAGGGCTTCAGGCTGAGACGTGGAGAATTGCAGCTGTAGGTCTATGTTGGTCAGGGCAGTGGCCATGGGCACCTCCAGGTGGTTCTCACCGAAGAAGGAGGCTGGGTGAGAGAGGGAGCTGTGGTCAAGGCTCACACCTTACCTGGAGGAGGAGAGGTGCTGCAGAGATAGGCAGGTGGCTGCAGGGAGGGGGTCCTGGGCTGAGGTACCCTCCTGGTTCTCTGTGGCCCAGCCTGAGAGTATTGGCCAGCTCCGGAATCCTCTTGCTCCCAGCAGAAGGCACAGTTTCACCTTGTGTCCAGTCCAGGCCTTGGACATGAAGAAGGCCAGACCAGAAGTTTCCAGTAACCTAGATCCCTTTCTTAGAGGTGTAGGGCAGAAGGCCTCAGACAGCTCTGGTTCTCCTCCCCGGGGCCCCAGAGACTCTCGCCTCAGTGTGGAACCTCCCTGGTCCATAGGAAACCATCCCTGGCCTGAAAACCTTGTTTGGTGGTCACAGAGCCTTGAAATGGAGTGTCAGAAGAATCACTTCTAATCCAAGCTAATCCCTGCTAACATTCCTTCTCCTGGGTGCCCCCAGGGGCACCATACCAGCAAGGGTTCCTGGGCAATCCTTGTCACACCACGTCTACCTTCATGGTTGGCTGGGGCCATGCTGATGCCTGATGGTGGTTCTCAGACAGACAGCCCACCCACCCGGCTCTTCTCCTAGGCCATTCTTAACAGCTGCATTTTGGGGTGGGGGTAGTGGCTTGTTGGTCTGAGTCTGCCAAGGAGCAAAGGCTCGGAGGCCAGATGGAAACCACTTGCAGTGTCAGACCCAAAATTGGCCAAAACTTCCTCCATCCCCACTGCTATTGCTTCCTGCTGCAGAGCTGTTACCAGTCCCTGGTGAGCACTCAGATCCACCCCTATGTTTCCACCATGGCCAAGGAGTTTGGGATGACAACAGCTGAGATCCTCCTTCCTCAGGCCAATCTGGGGCCCGAGGCTGAAGACACGGTGTGGGAGGCCAAAGGGTCTGCTGAGCAGGCCAAAGAGGGCTCCCAAAACAGCAGAGCCTGTTTGGTCACTGCTTAGGGTTCCTCTTGTACCACACTGGGACACTTCCTTTTATTAGTTGCTATTTTCTTTAGGCAGTTTCCTAAAATTAGCCTCCCTTGATCTCCAACCTGCCACCACAATTTCTGGTCCATTCCTTTTGCAGTGATTAGAATAATTGTAACCTTGACTCCACCTGCAGATGTCCAGAGCTAGGGCGGGGTGGGGGGGGGCAGACAGGAGTGGGGGAAAGGAGGACTCAGCTCTGTTGGGCTCCCCTGAAACCCCGTGAATAAGCACAGGCTGATGGCCTTGATAGGGATAATCTGGCACCAGCCACACACGTGCTGGTCCCCAGCCAGCCTGAGCCAGCTGACATCTGCCTGAGGAAGTAGCATCAGCCACTGGAGGGGCCTGAGCCTTGTGTGCCCCGGGAGGGATGTGCAAGAAAGATATCGCTCTTTCCTAGGCTGGGCTGGAATCCCCTCCAGCACCTTCTCTTGCCAGCACTGCTAGTAACACTGGAACCTTGTCTGGGAGCTAACAGGATCAAGGAAGAATGATAAAGCATCCGGGCAGGTGCAGCTCAGTGGGCTCAGCAGGCCCAGAACACCTCAGGCCAGTAAGGGACAGACCAGGAAACTGGCAGGTGGTGAGTGCCTATAGGGGCACCTATAGGCAAGGCTATTGCTTCTGCTTCTTCTTGTACCAGGGATTGAACCCAGGGGCGCTTAACCACTGAGCCACATCCCCAGCCCTTTTTGTGTTTTACTTTGAGATAGGGCCTTGCTAACTTGCTGAGGCTGGCTTTGAACTCATGATCCTCCTGCTTCAGCCTCCCAAGCTGCTGGGATTACAGGCATGTGTCATCATGCCTGGCAGGTCATTGCTTCTTAAGAGCACAACACAGCATGCTAAACTGAGGGCAGCCGTGGCACAGAGGATGGGGCACGCAGCCCCCACAGGATGGAGCCACCATGGAGATGGGCTGGGGTGGCTCACAGCAGCTGGCAAGAGCCAAGTGCTAAAGTTTCAGGAATTTGGTGAGCCAGGTGATGTTGCCCACAGGGAGAATATTTATATCATGGAAAGAAGTAAACATGTCAAATCAAGACTCCCCCTCCCCTCTAGAAATCCTGTTGCAAAACATTGACCTGCTGGTCCCCCACAAGGAAGGGGGCGCCTCTCCCTCCCCTGGTGGGAGCCAGCCCACTCACACTCCCTTGCACTGAAGGTGTACGTAAACTGGTTGGGATGTGGTGGAAGCCAGGGCGCTGGGCCAGGCAGGAACTGAAGTACATGGCTGGCCCTAACCACTGAGCCACCTGCGGCCAGCCCCCTCCCACAGGAGACAGCAGCAGTCTGTTGGGCCAGAGTGGGAGGGCGGCAGGAAGCAGAGGTACTTTCCAGAGAGCTGGGGTGTGAATGGGCCTATTGAGGGGCTGGGCCCTGCTGTTTCCTGTGGGTACAGGCGAGGAGGGGCTCACACTGGCTGCCTTGTGCTCTGGAGTACGCAGGCCAGGCAGCCCCTTGTCCCGGCAGAGGCCTCGCTGGCCAGGGCTTTGGAAACTCTGACAGAGCCTCTCCCCCTACTTCTGTTCTTCTTCTGCCCCTCTTACCCTCTCTGATGGGCTACAGTTGCAAGAACCCAGAATCCCTGTCCTGGAGGTTGGGGAGCAGCTGAAGGGGGCTTTGAATGTAGAGGGGTGCAGGATAAAGAGGCCTCCAACTGAGCCAACTCCGGAAAACTTCCTGGAGGAGGTGAGGGTGCCACAGACGAAGAGAGGAAGGGGAAGAGACCATCTCTGAGGTGGGCAGTGAGGCCACGTGAGGGGCCAGTGGCAATACACAGGTCCTCCTTCAGTGGGGCAGAGGACGTTTCTGCCCCCTCATCCCCTAATGGCTCTAGAAGGTAGAGAAGCAGAAGGAAAAAGCAGCGTGAGCCACGACAGGTGTAGTGGTCAGATTAGGGCAGTGTAGTGGGGAGAGATGGGCGGTGACGAGGCATCAGCACAGCTGAGACCTGCCCTCCATTCTCTTGACCCCAAAGATTTATCAAAACACCAGCCCAGACTTGCAGCAGTTGGGTAGACTCTTCCATTCACTGGCAGGTCAGGTCTCAGTGGTACCACTCTGTGAAATGGACACTCCTTCCCGCCCCTTCTCACTTCTGACTCTGGGGACTGATCCTGGAGGTCCCTTCCAGGTCCAGGAGTCTGCTCTCCAGTATGGATGTGCAGAAGGTTAATGGTATAGACTGCCAGGGTCGTACCAAACCTTCAGCATAGAAGGAGCAGGATGCCCTGAGGACCTGAGGGACATGCAGAGGAGCAGGAGGACCGCCGTGGGCCTGGGCTTCCCTGTCTGGAGGAAGGTGCATAGGGAAGTATCCAGGGCTATGCAGATGTGTACTCGCGAGTATGTGCAAGTGGGTGGCTGACGGGGTGTGCTCTGAGTTTGCGTAAGGCTATGTGTTTGTGTGTGTGCGCGTGTGGGCCGGGAGCTAACAGGACAGAGCAGCGATTGTGCCCAGGCCTGTCCTGCCCCTTAGTGCTTGCCCGCTGCTGCTTGGCTGGGCCTGGCGGTGTGAAAGCAGCCGTGTGTTCCTGCAGGGCTCCTGCCCCTCCCGCTGGCGCTCATCCAAGAGGTCGGCCGAAGGTGGAGAAGCCCTCAGCTGCCCACCCTTCCTCCCAGAACAGGGCTCTGATGTGCAGGGCGCTGTTGCCTGGGCCCAGGGTGGGGCGGCTCTGTTCTTCTTGAGACCTGAGGGCATAGAAAAAGCCCTGTGTCCTTTCCTGCCAATCCCCTTCAGATGGGCAGATGAAGCCTGATTCAGGGTCCCCCAGCAAGCCACCATCTGGCAGGTCATGGGCTGTGTTGGCATCTCCTGGCTCCCTGGGGGCATCCCTGGGATGTGTGTGAATGGGGACCTGGTCCCTGCCCCCGGGGAGCCCTAAGCACGAGGCCTGCTTCTTATCATATGCCCGACCTTCTGCCTGTCAGTAGGTTCTTGGGACAAGGGGTCCTTGTGTGGGGAGCACCTCAGTGCATTAGGCTCCTGGCCTGGCAGGGCAAGGCCCCAGCCTTTCCTAACCTGAGGCTGCTGCAGAGCCTGCAGAGTTCTCAGGATGTCTGGGGACATGCCAGCTGCCTCTGTCCCTGTCTCTGTCTTGTCCTCTCTGCTATGCATGCCAGCCTGGACCTCTATTTTGCCCTGGTCCTTCCCTAGCTTGGTCTTTGGCTCCTCCTGCCCTAGGACAGTCTGGGGAATCAGGCCTGGGGCCTCCAGCCATCCCCACCCTGTACCCTCAATTCCTGGGAGTTGAGTCCCCCAATATCAAAGTTGTCTGCAGCCCAAGCCTGCGATAGACTGCACTTCCCAGACAGACACACGGAGGCTGCAGGGGAGAAGCACCTGACAGGGAGGCAGAAAGAGCTGCAGTTCCCGGCCTAGCCACCTGAGGCCTGCTTCCCAGGCTCCCTGGGGGCACCCCACTCCCTGGCAGCGGATCCCTCTGTGCCCTGCTCCCCGCCACATTCCCGCTTGCCTGGGGGCAGCCAGGCAGGCCCCACAGCCGGCATGCGTCATGGGCGGTGGCAGCATTCCTGGGTGTCTGCTGCTGCCTGACTTTATAAGGGAGTAAGTGGGAGCCCAGAGCCACTGGGCAGGACGGCCAGTGAGAAATGCCCAGAGCCCAGCTGAGGTGGGCCTGGAAACCCGGGCATGGGAGTGTTGGGGGGCACTGAGTGCTGCTCTAAGGGAGAGGTGGCTGGGAAGGGGGTGCGTATTCATCATTCATTCATTCACAAACGCTAGAAGGCAGGGATGCGAGAGCCAACCTGGAGACAGTGAGCCTGAGAGAGAGACTGAAACTTAGAATAAGAAGCCCAGCGTGGTCGCGCACACCTGTAATCCCAGGAGCCAGAGAGGCTGAGGCGGGAGGATCGTGAGTTCAAAGCCAGCCTCAGCAACTTAGCAAGGCCCTAAACAAGTCAGTGAGACCCAATCTCAAAAGAAAAAATAAAAGGGTTGGGATGTGGCTCAGTGGTTAAGTGCCCCTGGGTACAATTTCTAGTATCAAAGGATAAAAAAAAAAAAAGAAATGAAATGAAGATGCTCTCCTCCACAGAGTAAACCCAGGGATTCAGACCAAGGCAGAGGCAAGAGATAGAGGACAGAGAAGGTAGGATGTTGGCAGAGGCCCTACCTCCCTGGACAGGAGGGAGGAGGGGGCCAGCGGGGGAGGGAGAAGTCCCGCCTGGGTGGAGCTGGACTTCTCCACCATAGCCCCTTGGGGTTTGGCACCAGGGGTGGCAGGTCTGGGAGAGGCTGGAGTCTGAGGTAGCCTGAGGGGCTCATGGTGTGCAGTGCGTGGGAGGGCAAGGCAGGGATGAAGTCCTCTCTGTCTCCCCTCAAGGATGGGTGTGTTGGGGGTGGCCCACCTGGAGGCTGAATGCTGGCCTTGTGTGAGAGAGCAGGAGTGGGCCTGGTGCCCCGCTCCAGCAGCCAGGCCCTCTTTGAGGTCACCCAGCCCTCTAGACCATGGGCCAGATTCCTTCCCTTGGAGCTACAAGGGACACCCTCACTCTCTCTCTCTTTTTTTTTTTCAGTACTAGGAATTAAACCCAGGGTTGCTCTACCACCTGGGCCATCAAAGGGCTCCATCCCCAGCCTTTTTTTGTTTTGAGTTAGGGGTTGCCCAGACTACTTGGGATCCTCCTGCCTCAGCCTCCTGGCTGAGATTATAGGCATGTGCCACCACACCACCCAGGTTGACGGGATCAGCTCTTCTTAACACCAGTGTTCGGCCCTGAGGCCAGGGACACTTACAGGAGGTGGGGTGGGGTGGACAGGTCTCTGATTTGCAGGCAGAGCCTGTGGGGCTACTGCTCTGGGCTGGTTCTCCCATCTCCAAGGAAGGACAGCAAAGGGATGTGCGGAGGGCACGGAGCCTGCATGGCCGTGTGGGTGGTGTGTGGGTGTGCCTGGGTCAGCAGCCACAGGCAATGAGGAGGTGAGTGGGTGGTAAGGATGGGAACCCTGGGTCCACACTCTGGTCCACTGTGAACTTTGGACACTGGACAGGACTGGAGGGCCCCTTCCCTGCCTTGTGTCTGCCTCCTGTCTGGGCTCCCATCATGAGGGAGACACTGCCTCTTGGACCTGCTCAGGTGCCAGCCTCTCCGGAACCTCCTCCCCAGCAAACCCTCCATTATCACCCCCACAAGGCTTGGCTGTCCCAAACTTGAGTTATTACCCTCCCCCCAACCCTGCTACTCTGAAGGTGCCATGGGATTTACAGGGGGCAGACTTCAGGTCAGACCCAAGGGACAACATAGCCTGCCCAGGGATGACATGACAGTGGGGTCACCAGAGCCAAGGCTAGATGGCTCATTGCTGGCCGGGATTGCTGTCTGGGAGCTGCAGACCCCACACCTGCAGCCCACACAGCAGTCATGGGTTTTTAGCCATTCTAAATCCCTGATTCCAGATGGTTCTATAACCAGCAGCCACTGCTCCTCTGCTGGCTCAAGATTTGCCTCCAGACAGTGGGAGATTAGTTCAAAATCATATGGAACTTAACATGGCAGCCATCCCTCTCAGGTGACAAGACCTCATCCCGGTGGAGAGCTGAATGCCAGGCTCCACAGGGCTCAGGGTGGACGGCCTCCACAAATAGGCACTGCGGAGACCTCTGCTGGGGTCAGGGTGGCTCCCTCCCACTCCACCCCAGAACTCTTGAGTCACGAGACTCTCACCCCAGGCACTTGACCTTCTCCTTTCGTTGCCTTTCCGGTCCCTTTCAAAGGAGGCCAGGGCAGGAAAGTGATTTCCCTGGCTCTTGCTTCAGTTCTGGCCCCCTGGGCGCTGGCCTCAGCTACAGGTCCTCTAACCAAGTGCCATGAGTCACCATGCAGAGGGGCATATATTAGGGCATATTTCCAAATTAGGGCCCTCCTCTGGAAGATGAGTGCCCCCGGACAGACAGCAGGGGATGGGTGGGGTGGTGGATGCTGAGCTTGGTCCATGGAGGCCTACAGGGGCAGACTGGTGTTCTGGGCTCCCAGCCATGTGTCCCAACCCTGGGGCCATGTGGGGCACAGAGGAAGTGGGAGGGAAAATGAGAGGTTTTGAGGGAAGCAGCAGCCCAGAGTCCAGCCCAGGCTGGAGGGGTGGGAGGGGAGGAAGGGCTTCAATGGCGTCTTTGTGAAGCACTACTGCTCCCCAGGCCCGGGCCCAGAGGGTGGGGCTGCTGTGGTGGGGAGCCATTCCAGGAGGCTTTTCCCTGCCTTATAATTTTCCTCCTTGTTCGGGGAGATGGGTGGATCTCCTGGCTCTTTTCCACATCCCCAGTCCCTGGCTTTCCAGGACCTAGGGGACGGGGGGGGGGGGGGGGGGGGGCGGGGGGGGGCTCTCATCTCAGTGGCCCCTCTTGCTGGAAAGAGAAAGAGGAGGAAGTCACCTGGCGTGGGGCCACCCAGCTCCTCCGGCTCCCATTCTACAGGCGAGGAAGCTGAGGCTCAGAGAGGACACTCCCTCAGGCTCGGCCTCAGGGGAGCAGAGGTGGAGCTGGGTGTGGCCGGGGCTGGGTGCTGGGGGTGTCGACAGGGTGTGTGTGTGCAACATCCCCGGCACAAAAATCGGGCTGTGGATCGGAAGTGGAACATCTGCCCTGGCTGCAGTGGAGGAGGGTGTGAGAGCTGGCCCGTGGCCTGCGCCTTTGGAGACACACTTTTTCCCTTCTTGCCCCCCTGAGGCTCCCTGTGTCAGGGAGGGGTGGGGGTGGGCGGGGCAGGAAAGCATCTGCTGGGCCGCCAGCCCAGCCTCTTCTGGAGGGGTTGTGAGGTCTGGCTCTGGGGATGCCAGAAGAGGAAGGGACCTGCCTCGGGGGCTGGTGGGAGGTGGCCAGGTCCAGAAGACTGTTAGTGCCAGCCCTGCCCACTGGGGGGCTTGAAGGTCAGGAAGGGGTCAGGAGGGCAGGGGGTCTGGATTGTACCCTGGGCAGGATTCAGAGCAGGGAACCTACTGTTCTTCTCCCAGTCTCTCCTTGGCTCGGCAGCCACGGGGCAAGAAGGTCCTAAGGACAAGGCTGTGGGGACGTGGCTGGGCTCCCCTGCCTGGCAGGCTACCTTGGAGAGTGTGAGTGTGTGAGCTGGGGCAGGAAACAATGGTCCTCGATCTGGATAGTGGCTTGGATCTGAAGCCCGGTGGCCATGCGCCTTGGAAAAGCCATGGCCATCTCATCCTTAGTTCCCCATGTGACACACAGTGAAGATGAGCAGAATGACCCAGAAAAAAGTCCCTTGTCCAGAGCAGATGCCAGGTCAGAGGCCTCCCCCATGTCATTCAGAGACACGCGCCTCATGCTTTCTCTGGCCTCAGTTTTCCCATCCATGAAAGGGGCCTAAGAGGGGAGAATGATATATGCCTGGATCCCAGGGTCAGTGCCTGGCAGAAAGCTGTGGTCACCTCAGTGGGTACAGCAGAACCACCTCTAGTATAAATGGCCATAAGCCTAGCCAGGATGGAAGCTGCTGCTTTTTTTTTTTTGGTGCAGGGAATCCACCCCAGGGCCTTGCTTACATTACACTAAGCATGCACACTTTTCCTTTTTTCTTTAGTTGTAGGTGGACACAGTACCTTTATTTATTTTTATGTGGTGCTGAGGATCGACCCCAGTGTTTCTCATGTGCCAGGCAAATGCTCTACCACTGAGCCCCAACCTTGGCCCAAGCACGCACTCGTCCACTGCGCTGTACCCCCACGGGCTAGAAGCTCCTAAGGACAGACCTAGGGCCCATGTCCCCTGACAAGCTACCTGCACATCATGAGACCCACGGACACGGGCTGCAGGGGGAACATTAGCATCTGGGGAACTAAAGGGATCAAATGGAGGTGGCATTTGGCCCCATTAGAGGGGTTCCATCAGGCAGAGCTCCCCACACAGACAGGCATGCAGCAAGCTCCAGGCACTGCCAGTAGGAGGCTGTGGCCCTCCAGAGGTCCCCATGCTGAGGTCTCACCTCCTGGGCAGGATCCCTCCAGCTGGCACTGTCAGCCCCGCGGCCCCCAGGGGCCAGGCTCACGGCTCCCACTCTCTCTCACCCACCTTTTCTCCTCCAACCTCAGACATGGCCTCTTAGCTGATGTGCCCACAGGACATCTAAGACCACCCACCATAAGCTGGCCTCAGAGTCACCTCTCCCCAACCTGCTCTCCAGTCAGTGAAGGTCTATCCAGCAGCCACTGCTGGGCAGAAACCTGAGTCACCCTAGACCCTCTTCTTCCTCCCTCTCCAAAGGTGACGAATACCCAGACTCTCAATCCTGCTTCTAAACTCTCTCTTAAGTTTGTCTCCTTCTCCTCTGTGCCATCCCTGTCTGGTTCAAGGACCTTCCTGTCCCTCTAGCAGCAGCCACAGCTCACCTGAACTGGGTCCCTGCATCCTCCTTCCTTGCCTGGGCGCCTTCCAAGCCTCCCTCCCCCAGGGCCAGGCCTCCAGACCCCAGCACAACTGGAGCCCAGGGATGGCCTTGCCACTGCCAGCCAGGCTTTCCTGTCACCTCCCCTGGACACTCGACACCAGCTTTACTGGACCTTGGGCTTTCTCATGGACACCTAGCAGGTCCCCATTCCCTGCCTGGGCTGGACCGGGCCTTCCCTGTCCTGCCCCGTACCCCAAAGCTCTTCTGCCCCTTTGTTCCTGCAGGAACCAGTCCATCCACCCCCAACCCAAGGCACCTTCTCTTCAACTGGGGTTCAAAGACGCTCAGCTAGGACTTGGGGATCTGCGGTACTGCCACCTCTCTGTGAACACTGTGAGTCTTGGGGACAGTGAAAGAAGATGGAAAGGGAGGAGGGAGGGCTGCTGCAGGGCGCCAGTGGCGGCCACATCCCCGCCTGGCCCCCTGGGAGCCCACCCCAGCTCTCTGCCACCTGGCCGCACCCCTGCTTTCCAGCCCTCCAGGGCCCCTGTGCTCAAAGGCCAGAGAGGGTGGGGACTGCCCCGGCAGGGAGTGCTTTTCTGGGCCTGTGGTGACCGAGTCTGGTGCTTGTTTTTTAAGAAAATGGACTCAGAGCCCCTATTTATAGCTGGGGGCCATAGCCACAGACGGAGGGACTGGTTTGAGGCCATGCAGGCTCCTGCTCAGGCAGGGGCTGCGGGGCGGGGCCATTCCCAGGCCCCTGCCCACCCCTAGCCCCCAAGGAAGTGCCTGTGGGATCCTGAATTGGCTGGGACAGGATGTAGCCTGTGCTTTGGGGCTGGGGAGGAGACCCGAGGGAGGAGGATAGAAAATGTCTCTCAGGATTGGTCCCTGGGGCTCAGAGTCCCAAGTGGGCCTGGGTGGAGTGGGGTCTGTGATGTCTACTGAGGAGGCCGCCGAGGGCCGGGGTGCCAGCAGCAGAGGAAGCACCTCAGACTCCACCAGCGCTCCATGAAGGGGGACCCAGAGAAAAGGGACCAGAGATGGGAGAGCAGGGCTGGGGAGAGCGGCCTGCAGGCCAGATGACCCTGGGGCAGAGGGAAAGGGGAGGCTCAAGGAAGACAGAGGGGGGTTTCTGTTCCCTAGAGTCTCCTGTGCTCTAGGCACGGCAGGATCTCAGTTGGATCCAGGTGAGCAAGGAATCAGGCATCTCTGTGGCCTCTGCCCCACAGGCCAGACCGCAGCCCCTCCTGTCCCAGGGCCTGGGGACCCTCTGTTCTTAGTAGTTGCAGGTTGGAGGCCCTGCAGTGAACTTCGTCACCAGGATCCTTTATCATTGTTGTTGTTTGTGGTACTCGGGATGGAAGCCAGGGTCCTGCGCGTGCTAGGAAGTGCTGCACCACTGAGCCACATCCCCAGCCTCAAATGGATGGAAGGGACAGGGCAAAGCCAGGACTCTTGGGGACAGCTCTGGTCTCTGGCTTGCTGGGGAGGGAGTCCCCAGCCTGAGAGGTTACAAGCTGAGGCCACCACAGGCCTCACACCTGCTCCTGGCCTCTGCCGGACCCCTCTTGGCTGTGCTTCCTCAGGGCGGTGGGGTGACTCCAGCCTGGGGCATGTGTCTTGGAGCCAGAGCCACAACCAGTGACTCAGACAGTTAAAAAAGGAGCAGCTCTGAGCGGTGACTCAACTGTGAAGGGCCGGGTGGGTCTGCTGGGTACTGGACGGGGTGGTCTGGGTTTATTTTTGGCAGGGTGGGGCTGGGGCCAGCGGGTGGAAGATGGGAACCGGGGGTGGAGAGGAGCGGCTACGCTCTTCCCGGGAGAGCCCCAGGGCTCCGTGCCAACTTAGGAAAGTAATTTCCCAATGCCAGAGGCTGCCTCTCAGCCCCATTTCAGGACCTGCCTGCCCTGCTGTGTGACCCAGGATGAACAGTTTGCTTTCTCTGGACAGAAGCATAATTCCCCTACCCTATTCTCAATAGGCTTGAGCTCAGAAATTTAGAGCTGATCTGGAAGACTGAAGATCCCACTCAGAGGCCCAGAGAGGGACAGGAGTCTGCCCAAGGCCACACAGCAGGGCCAGGTATCTCAGTTTATCACAGGCTCAGATCCCTATAACAGTCTCCCTCATCCCAGGGCTGTCAGTACTTGGAGGAACAGGACCCCGCCTGATTATCCTTCCCTAGAAGGGCTCAGCTGGGCTCCAGATGCCTGGAGATGGAAACTTGGCCAAGGGAAGGCGCCTGGATTCTACTAGCACATATCCGGGGAGCTTGCTGGATTCTGCCCAGTGGCCAATGGAGAAAAGTTATCCCTTTGGGGGTAAAGGCAGATTGTCCACACAGATGGATCTCAATCTGGAGGCCTAGGCTCTGGCCAGCCCCTGATCCAGAAGGTCCCAGCAGTTGTCACTGCCTCAGGCTGCTTGCTCCACTCTAGCCACCTCTGGACACTCATTTCCCCTCACTTCCCCAGCTCCAATTTCACACAGAGGGACCTCAGGCATTACCAACACCCCAGAGAGGATCCTTCACCTCCTTCAGTCTGGATTTCTGCTCCTCATGATGTAGCCACCATTGTTTATCATGGGTGGTGGTTAACAGCTCCATGGTAGTTTTGGCAGTTGAGTCATCTCATGTCACTGGGCCCTGGCCAGAGTCTACATATACCAAGAGGGAGCCCCTAAGAGATTGGCAGAGAGCAAGGAAAAGATAGGCTTCCAGGCTGTCTGGCCCATAAGCAGACATTCACTCTCTTCTCCCCAGCCACCTGCTCTGCAGACCAGGTCTGAGTTCTACTTGGTCAGTGGCTCGACCCCATTGACCAGGTTCTTGCTGCCTCTAGCTCCTGTGTCCTGCCCAGGGGCTGTGGGCCTTTGGAAGTGGGCCCTGGAGGGCTTTGAGGGGCTGTCTCTGCTTCTCCTGCGGGTGGGGGAGGTTTGAGCTTGGCATGCCAGCCACGCAGATGCAGGGGCCCTACTTTTTGTAGGGTCCTGGGCTGGTAAGCAGCAGCTGGCTGATGCCATCGTGGAGAGCCACCTCCCCTCTGCCACTTGATCCCCCACAGACTCACCTCTTCTGAGCTCTTGCCTTGGAAACTTCCTAAAGGGCTCCTGATGAAGGCTCCCATACTGCTCTCTGCCCGACCCCAGGAAGAACACGGTAGTAACCCTAACAGTGACCTCAGGTGCAGACCCGGCTGGGTGTTTATTTCAGGTCAAGAATCTTGTTAAATCCTTAACACATGGAATTGCTAGGAGGTTTTCTGGTCATTTATTTATTTATTTATTTATTTATTTTTGTACCAGGGATTGAACCTAAGGGTGCTTAACCACTGAGCCACATCCTCAGCCCTTTCTTAAATTTAGAGACAGGGTCTCACTAAGTTACTGAGCCTGGCCTTGAACTTGCAATGGAGAGCCAGCCAGCCGTGGGGATTATAGGCGTGTGCACCGTGCCTGGCTTATTTCCACTTTAGAGAGGAGAAAACGGAGAGGCTTGGAGGGGCCAAGTCACTTGCCCAAGGTCACACATAGAGTAGTAGGGCTGGAATGCAATCCCCAGCTCTCTCACACCATGTTAGCAACTGTTCCTGCTCACCCCGCCCCCCATGTAGTCCCCAGGGAGCTGAGGACTCAGAAGGGGAAGAGGGGAGTCAGGACAGGAGACTCCCAAAAAGGGTAAAGGGTGATTTGTTCCTTCCCTGATCTGGGTGGGAAGTGTGTGTGTGTGTGTGTGTGTGTGTGTGTGTGTGTGTGTACCAGCGCCTGAGGCCTCCCTGGCTGGCCTCCAGCTACAGGACAGCCAGCCTGGCCCCAGCTGCTGTGCACAAGCAAAGGGGGCAGGGCGGGGCCGGTGTCGTGGGAATCAGCATCCTGGGCCCATTGATATTTATAGCTGCTCCCTCCTGAAATGTGGGCGGGAGAAGGGGTTGCTCTTAGGTGGGAACGGAAGTTGGTCTCCTCTTCCCAGTTCCCTTTAGGTCCCCAGAGAGTAGACCGGCCCAGGCCAGAGGCTCTGCCCTGTCTGTGGAGCCAAAGGCTGTGTGTCCTGAGTTGGGGGTTTCCCCCAGGGCTGCTGGCTCAGGGGCTGGACAAGCTCCTTACCAGAGCTTGCTGAATAGCGCCGTGTGTCTGAGTGTGTGTACACAGGCACATGCACACACATCTGCTAGGTGATGAAGGCCATGGACCAGGGGGCAGAGGGCCAGTGAGAGTGGGCAGGATCCCAGGAGAGAGGCAGAGTAGGCTGTGGGTCTCAGGACCATCTGTGGTTAGAAAAGTCTCCCAGAGGGTGTCCTGCTGGGCCGAGCCTTGGAGGGGAGGGGAGGGAAGGCCAGTTGCAAAGATCAGTGTGGACAGAGGTGGAGGGTGCAGGGAACAATGGATGGTTATCTGATGGCCTAGTTCATCAGCCATCCCTGGGACACAGGATAACCTTGAACATGGAAGCTGATACCCTGGGGGGAAGAGAAGGGCACAGCCCCACAGGCATTCCCCGCTGGGGGCTCAGGATGTTACAGGCTTCCAGGAAGAACAGGAGTGGGAAGTTGGGGCAGGAGAGACCCAGAGCTCCCAGGCCTGGCTGCCAGGAAGCTGGGGTCCTGGCCTGCACCCCGCCTGCCTTCAGGTTCCCCAGATAGTGAAGGACATCTTCCAGGGAACCTTGGTATCAGTCTGATTTGGGAGTCTTTGAAAGCCAGGAAGTTTTCAAAGATTTTTTTTCTTTTTCTTTTTAAAGTCACAGGTCCCTCTGTCAAGACCACATCTTACACAAAAACCCAATCTACAAACTTACGTTCAGGGAGCTGCTAGGCATGAATTGGGGAGGGACAGGGCCCTGTGTTCCCGGGCTCTGCTGCCTCCAGCTGGACTCAGGTGTAAGAGGCCATTGTTGGAAAGCCTCCGGGCCCTCTGTGGGCCCAGCCCCGAGCTCACAGTGTGATGGAGAGCCCCGAGAGAAAGCAGAGGGGACGTCCACCCCAGGGAAGCTTCTGGTCCTGTGGGCGAGGCTGCCACCCAAGTCAGGGAATAGGGACAAAGGTCAGGGAGGCCTACAGGAGGCGCTGTGTGACTCTGGTCCGGCAGCTTCCCTGCCCTGAGCTTCGAATTCCCGCTAAACCACAGCAGGGGGTGAGCTGGTCTGGGGTGGGGGTTCTGCAGTAGAGTCCAGGGAGGGAGGCAGTCTCGCTGACGCACCAGGACAACTGACTGACCAACCATTAAGCCACCAGAGAGACAGCCACGCTGAAACGTTTAAGCATGAGGCATGGCTGGTGGCCTGGCTAACGCACACCAGAACTGGCAGGCCTGGGAGCCGACGGGCGTGGGTAGGCATGGAACAGGAGGAAGCAATGGTCAACAAGACAGGCACTGCCCCTGGCCAGATCCACCCAGGCCACTGTGACAGCAGCCTCAGGGGTAACACCTTACATCTGAGACAGAGGTGGCTTCATCAGCTGCCCTAGCTAAGATGTGGGGGGCTTTTTGAAGGGGATTTGCTTCTGCTCTGAAAAGGTAGAGGGTTTAGAGAGGTGGGGAACAACTGCTGGAGGAGCTGTCTCTCCCTGCTGGAGGGCCTGAGCCCTCTGTGGGGTGTGGCCACTGGGCAGGATCCAGGAAGGCCCGCTGTTGTTGGGGTGGGTAAGGACGCCATGGTTGTGTGTCCAGGGAGTGACCTGTGGGGCTGTTTCCCGACCGGCAGTGCTGCTGTAACATGGCCAGGGCCCACCAAGAGGTGTCTGGAGGTCAGAGCTCAGGGATAAGATGGCTCCCTCCTTTGCCCTGCTTGGAAGTAAGGGGCCTCCCGAGAAGCAGAGAACTAGGAACTCCTACCCCAAAGAGAGTTCAAGCACAGAGCTGTTCATTTTAATTTAATTCATTCCAAAATTATTCACACCAATTCAGGAATGATGGTAATACAGTTAGTGTGAAACCCATTCTCTGCCTGTACCTGGAGAAAGTCTTAACTCTAGAAGGTTCTATAGAACTGGACCCATGCCAGGTCAGAGGGTATGTTGGAGGCAAGAAGGGAGCTGATGGTGCCAAGATTTGGGGGGGGAGGTGGTGAGGGAGCAGGCCCAGGCCCTGGATCACCCCCCTGTCCACCTGCTCAGCACAACGCCCTTTGACCCCACCCTGGCTCACTTCTCCCCAAGGTGCTGCCCAGGCCAGGTCTGGGAGGTAGGGACCCCTGAGACGGGCTCCTGGTGTCAGCCCCTTTGTCTGGGTTGGTCTGCAAGGCTGTGCCCATGGTCCATGCGTCTCTGCGTCCTCTTCTGTGCACCCACATCTGTGAGCGCCAGTGAGAGTGGACGTCAGGGCTATTTCCAACTCCCCCTCCCCTGCCTACCCTCTCGGGCAGCACGCCCAGTTCCCAGAGGCAGCCTATACACTTCCTCTGCGAGCTGCACACGCTCCCGCCAGCCACAGGACCCACCTGGCGCGGCCCACCCTCCCCAGCCGCTCCCACCCGGAGCAGCAGCACTGAAAGGCCCTTCTTATCCTGCCTGGGCTGGTGGGTGCGGGAGGGGGCTCAGTTACACTTGGTTCAGGGACAGCTTTTCTAGAGTCCAAGTGGGCTGGGACAAGGCTCTGGCCCCTCTCTGCAGCACCCCTCAGTTCAGAGTTCCTATCCAGGTAACAAAACCCTGCAGGTCAGGCGCTGCATGGGGGTCCCACCTCAGTCCCTCACTCTCTGTCTTTCAGAGTCAAGCCAGGCCAGGGCAAAGAAGAGGTACAGGAGCCATCGTCCCTGTATGCTCTGCGCTCCTTCTGACCTCCTAGGTTTTTTTTTTTTTTTTTTTTCATACGGACAGAAATGCCATCTCTAGGGCTGGGGTTGTGGCTCAGTGGAAGAGCTCTTGTCTAGCACGTGTGAGGCCCTGGGTTCAATCCTCAGCACCACATAAAAATAAACAAAATAAAGGTATTGTGTCCAACTACTTCTTAAAAAAAAAATCAATGCCATCTCCTTTCTTGTGTGCCTGTCCTCTAGGCACTGGCTCACACCCCCTCTCTCCCAGGGCCTGCTCCTCTGCTCAGGGCCTCCACAGGGCCTGGAAGGAGCTGGAGGCACATTTTTCATCCATAGGTCATAATGACGCAGGGCTGGGAGCTCTTCTTGGGACTTAGAACACCTTGCTTACTCCCTGGGGCCTCGGTTTCCCAATTTGTACAGATAGTCCAAGAATGCCCGACTCCCAGGCTGCTGATGAGTGATGGGGAGTCTCCAGAACAGTGGAGAGGGAAGCCTTCCTCAGGTAGGGGCTGCCCCTATTGTAGGGAGCTGGGCCAGGCATGGTGATAGACAGGTTTGTTGGACAGGAGCTCTGCCTGGCACAGGGGCTGGGGGGACGAGGGGGGAGCAGTGCATGGTGGGGGTGGGGAATGGCAGGGGTGAGAATACCAGCTCTTTCACCCCCTCCCCATTTTCAAATCCTAAAGTCAGAGATCAGCTTAATGTTATAAAATTCCACAGGCACCTTGCTACTTTCCTGCCCTAAAGCCTTCATTGGCTTCCAATCGCCAACTGGGCATAGGCTATGGGCTTCATTTTGCCATTTACGGTTTCAATGCCCCAGCCCAATGGCTTTCCTTGGCCTGTGCTCAAAATATGCCTTCTGATCCCAACACCCCTCAGCTTATACCACCTCAGTTCTCTTGCTCAGGCAAGGAGTGCCTGGAATGCTGACTCCCTTCCCAGACTCCAGGGCTGGTTTCAGGGATCCCTGTCCCATCCCGATTTCCTCTGCTCCATACTTTTGATTTGGATCTTTGCATATACAACTAGGATTTTTCCTTTTTCTTTCTTTTTCTTTTTTTGTACTAAGGATTGAATCCAGGGGTGCTTTACCACTGAGCTACATCTCCAGCTGTTTTCATTTTTTCCATTTTGAGATAGGGTCTCACCAAGTTGCTCAGTGCCTTGCTAAGTTACTGAGGCTGGCCTTCAACTTGCAATCCTCCTGCCTCAACCTCCCAAACTGCCACCACGCCCAGCATGCTGTTTGAGTTTTAATCTGCTTTTCTGTCTCCTGAATAAGTCAAAGTACAGCCTTTCCTTTTCTGAGCACTCCTCACTGCCTGGCATGATGTGCATGTTGCTGGTGGTACTTGAGACTGCCCCTCAGCTGAAGTCCAAGGAGGTGGGGGTGTTGGGAATCTCTCCCTTGGGCATAGGATGGATGAGTTGACCTCCCCAGGCATCTTGGATGCCCCCTTCCCATGTCTCTGGAGACCCACCCTGAGATCTTAGGGGACAGGGAGCCCAGCAATTCAGCCCTGACTCACACCAGTACAGGGGGGTCCTTCCCTGACTCATTTCCCTTCTGAGCACCTCGTGATGCTCTCCTTTAGAACTGGCTTCCCCATCTGATGGGGAGAAGGGTGTGGCCTGGGCCCCTGGAAGGGAGGCTCAGGCCCCTCCTCTGCTCAAAGTTGCTCTTGGGATTGGTCCCAAAAGATGTAGGCTGAAGCACTGATTCATACATGGGTAGTAATGACCGATGGGCCCTGAGGCCACGGTTCTTATGGCATAACTAGACTATGCCTTCACTAAAGGAAGAATGCTGTAATGTTGAGATTCCTGGCATGGTGACAGGGGAGGCAGACAAGCACCTTTCAGAAGGCAAACTTTCATTCAGTCCCTGCTGGGGCATTAGTACTAGGGACAGGGAGGTGTGGCATGGGGGTGGCTGCCTGGATCTGTTTAAAGGACAAGCCTCTCCTGGGGCACAGGATACTTGGGGGCTCCAGCCTTGCCTCTAGGAGGCTGAAGGATGGGTGGTCCTGTCACTAACCAGGCCTCTCAGTAAGGAGAGAGGGAAAAGGAGCGGGAGACAAAGGCAGAAGGAAGAGGGGGAAGTGGCAGCAGAGGCCAGGGGCCCAAGAGACCACCTGGAGCCAGGCACAGTTGTACACACCTGTAATCCCAGTGGCTCAAGAGGCTGAGGCAGGAGGATTGTAAATTAAAAGCCAGCAGCAGTAATTTAGCAAGGCCCTAAGCAACTTAGTGAGAACCTGTCTCAAAATCAAAATTTAAAAAAGGTATGGGGGTGTAGCTCAGCGGTGAAACACCTGGGTTCAATCCCCAGAGCCAAAAAAAAAAAAAAAAAAAAAAGACCATCTGGGAACAATGGGAGAGGAAGGTGCAGGGGGCCAGAAACAACCAGGAGGTGATGGCTGAAGCATGGGGGGCGCCATACACAGGGTGAGGCAGGGTGGCTCCTTCTCCATTTCCCGCCACACAACAGTCCCATGGATGGCATATGGCACCTGTGGTTGGGGTGCCCACTTCTACTGTCACTGAGTGACAAAGTGCACCCAACATGGTCACCCCAAGCCTGCCGGGCACACAGAGCCTGGATGGCATTGAGGCAGGCTTAGACGATCCCAGAGGGTAGAGCCACGCCCTAGGCAATCTGACTCCAGGGCTCCTGGTCACCCAAGCTGGACAAATTCGGACAACCAGACAACCAGAGTCCCCCATAACCCAGATCAAGAGCTTTCTCTGGGGTTCCCCATGTCCACCCCAGGGTGAACCCTGGAGACCGCAGCCTGGAGCGGGGAAAGCTCAGACTGCCTTGACTCCTCATCTGGGGTCCTCTTCTGGCCCCTCTGGTCCCTTTTCCCTCTGAGGAGCCTCTCATAGCTCCAGCCAGAGGTCTCAGCCCCCCACTCACCTGCAGATGCCCGTCGGGCCAGCAGAGCCAGGGTCAGAACCAGGGCCAGGGCGGGGGCTGGAGGCGGGCTCCGCGGGCCGGAGCGCATCGCGGCGGGCTGGGCTGCAGGACTGGCGCGACGCGTAGCGGAGTCCGGAGTCCCGAGTCCCGAGTCCGCAGTCCCGACAGCAAAGCGGCGAGCGGAGAGGGCTCTGCGTCGGGGCTGGGCCGGGCTCGGCGCCCGCGGTACTTCACTCGGGGGGCGGGGCAGGCGCCGACCCGCGCTCGGGTTTCGGGAGGGCGGCAGGCGGGGGCTCCCTCGTCTGCCCCCACCCCCAACCTTCTTAAAGGGCCCGTGCTGAGCTCCTCCTTCCAGGGCAGGGTCGAGGGGACCCTTACTGCTCCCTCAGACCTAGGCTCCACCCGGATATTTGGGACAAAGTCCCAAAAGAGTCCGGACCTCCTAAACGCTGACCCCCAGGACCCCTGAAGACACCCTCTGGGAGTAGGTACAACCCGGGTCATCCCCCTCTCTTCTCTCCCTTCTGCCCTTGTAGGGTTGATGGGGTGTCTCCACAAACTCCAGGCTTAGGGTGGGGACAGAAGCCCACTATTCCAACAGGCCACCTTGACCGAGGCCTCCTTAGGACTCCCTTCCAGGAGGTTGCGCAGGGCTCTGATCACAGATCCTGCCACCTTGACCTTCTCTGTCTGTAAAGGAGAGATGTCTGCGCTTCCCCACAGGACGGGAGAATGCTCAATCTCATGGTATTATTTGTCTCAAAGAAACTTTGCCTGGTGGGTGAGGACCACCCATTTCCCCATAAAGGGGGAGGAAACTGGCTCAGGAGATGGTCTTACAAAGCCTCAGGTGGAGAGTAGGTCCCTGGCCATTTGGACCCAGGAACTCAGGCCACCCCACCTAAAAATCCTGGTGTTTTAATTTGCCGGGACTGCCTCCTGGAAATCTGGCCCTGGATTTAGCTCCTACCTAACAGTTTCAGGCTGGGGCCTTTCTCCTGGCTCCCTCCCAGGCAAAAACTTTCTGTCTAGTCCCAAGCAGGAGTTGGAGAAAGGGCGATCTTGGAGTTCACAGTGCTAGAGGCTTTAGCCTGTTTTCTGCCTAGACCCAGTGTTGGGGTTGCCTGTCATTGGTTTCTTATCCAGTCAAGGGATGGAAGAGCACCTCCAGAATGCTTTCCCTCCCTTCCCTGACCCCAATCCCTGAATCCCACCTACCTACTCCACACCCAACCCCACCCAACCTCCACCCTCTTCCCAGCCCCTTGACCTGTGAGTATAGCACTTCATAGTTTGCAACAAAATTGAGCCCCATTTTGCAGATGAAGACATTGGGGTCAGGAGAGATTAAAGGACTTGAGCAAATCTACATAACTCCTAATAGGTGGAGCAGGGTCTTTGAACCCAAATCCAGTGCTCTCACTGCCATCGCATGGTGTGAGGGTGCTGGTTCCCGCGGTGGTTATGAGTAGTGGTCTTGGATGCAGACAGACCTGGGTTCAAATCCCAGATCTTCTACTTGGTTGTCCAACCTTGAGCTTGTTCCTTTATCTCTGTGTCTCCGTTTCTTCATTTATAAAATTGGGTTTATGATGAATTGAATGCTTTATTGTATCTCAAGCGCCTAGCCCAGTAGTAGGCTGATATACAGTAGGTACTCAAGTAGTGCTTGTCTTTTCTCCTAAATATGCCTATGTTTCTTTCTTTTTTGAAAAGAGAGAAACTCTTTTTACTGGGATTGAACCAAGGATACTCTACCACTGAGCTACACACCCATCCTTTTTAAAAATTTTTTATTTGAGACAAGGTGTCACTAAGTTGCTGAAGGTCTTACTAAATTGCTGAGATCAGCCTTGAGCTTGAGATCTTCCTGCTTCGGTTTCCTAAATTACAGGCGTATGACACTGTGCTAAACTCATCCCTGTGTTTCAAATTAAATACAGCTTCATTCATATTACCTCCCTTGATGGAACATTAGCTGCGAACCTTGAATTTTCCACTTCAGAGGCAGCTGCATATAGTAGGTGTTCAATAAACGCCTGCTGGGGGTATACTCAGAAGCCAATTGTTGCTATTCTCTAGGGATGTTTGCAAACCTAAGAACTCTCATCTGGGCATCCTAGTAGTCCTGGCATGTGGGCTATGCCCAGCTGGCTTCAATGACAATAAGCCCATTGCTTCTACAACTTCTCTCTTATTTTTCCTTTTCCTGAGTCAGCAAGGTACCCGGTCCTTATTAGGGACTAATTATTGGTCAAGCATGGGTCCAGGGCTTGTGGGGTGGGGGCTGCTCAGAAGACTAGAGGAAAAGGGCTTCCTTTTTAGGAATGAAAAAAAGAGAAGGTTTTTGCTTCTTTCTGATTCTAAAACTTAAGCAGAGATGTCCACCTGCTCCATGTCCCCATCTTCTCCCATCTTCCTTGATCCCTATCCACAGATACAACCCACTGTACCAGGAGTCGTTTGTAAGTTTGTGTTGCTTCCAGATAGGGAACTGCTGCCCACAGCTGAGATTTGAGTAGGGATTAGCTCAGCGCCTCCTCCTGCCTTGTTGCTAGCTAGGCAGAGAAACACAGGCCTGGAAAAATAAGGCAGCCAGCACCTAGCAATAACCACGCTCTCACATTTCTCCTGGGGCTTCCCCGTTCATAAAACATCACCTGGGCTTTGGATGCTTGAGGGAGTGTGTGTGTGTGTTGAAGGGCAGAGTCCATGATTACAAATAAGGAAACCAAGGTGCTCAGATGGAAAGCCATGCAGGGGCTCTGGTGCACTTGGGCTTGTCCTTTGGTCAGCCTGTAGCCTGGGTCTTGAACCCAGGGCTGATTAGGAGTAATGCCATTCCAGGCAGACTGGTGGAAAGTTGAGCCCCCATACCATTTTGGAACTGATCTCTGAATGTCTTCTGCTGGCTCAGAATAAGGCTGTTGGATGGGGGTAGCCACAGCTCCTTGCTGTCCCCTCCCTAGCCTCCTTGGCAAACCTGAATTGAGCAGAGCTAACCTGGCCTCCCTTGCATGCTTGGGCCTAGTTCATGTCTCCCCTCCGCCTGCCAACCTTGGTTTTCCATGACTGCCCTAGGCTTGGGTTGGCCAGGCATCCCGGCAACGCTCCTTTCCTCCAGGAAGCCCTCCTTCTCACACACTGACCTTTCTCCAAAGACTCCCTGCAGCACTGATCTCCATAGTTCTCCTGGTTCTCTCTGGGGCCTGCCTGGCTGGGTCAAGAGGTGCAAGTCATTTCTTCAACACCCCCTAGGCTGTCCCCTTCCCAGCCTAGTACAGGTCAGGGCACATGGCAGGTGGCGAGGAAAGGAGACTTAGGACACATGGAAGACGCCTATAATCCCAGTGGCTTTGGAGGTTGAGGCAGGAAGATCACGTGTTCAAAGCCAGCCTCAGCAACTTAGCAAGGCCCTAAGCAACTCAGTGAGACCCTGTCTCTAAATAAAATATAGAAAAGGGCTGGGGATGTGGCTCAGTGGTTAAGCATCCTTGGGTTCAATCCCCTATACAAAAAAAAAAAAAGCACTAGAAGAAACTCACCCAGAGTGAAAGAGGATTCAGAATCCTCCAAAGCTACGATGACCTGGGGTGGACACTGCCTCAGTTTCTCTGAGTGTCCTGGGAGGACAAGACACCAGAGGGCCCAGCCACATCCATTCCCTGCCAGCACTGAGCCGTGCATGCTGGCCAGGTGCTTCTGGCCTCTTAGCCCAGTGCTTCTTGGACTAAGTGTACCCGCTCTGGCAATGGCTGTGACTTGGCCCTGCCCTCAGCCAGGGTGTTTTGCTCTTTGACTTCCTGGGCCCCACCCGAGGAGCCTATGGCCAAATCCCGCTTGCTGGTAAATGGCATGTGCTTGTGCCCTAGATGGGGTGGTGCTTGAACAGGGGTTGCTCCAGCTACCCAGGCCCTGTCCTCAGGGAATTGGCCCTCTGCCATGAAGTGCACAGAACCTAGGCCACCACTGTGTGAGGGGACACAGGCTTTAGGTGCGGCTCCTGGCCCTGAGGTCTCGCCATCAGGAGCTCCACCACAGTGGGTCCAGGTTTGGGCCTCCTGCCAAGGGCCTCTGCTAGAAGTGGTCTTGCTCCTGCTACTGCCTGAGGCATTGGAGGGGCTCCTCCAAGTGCAGGCAGCCAGCTGAGGCGGGCGGAGCTGCTGTCCCAACAATTACACAATTCAGAAGCTGAGAAATTATCTTTGCCGCCTTAGGGAGCAGGCGGAATACAGGAGGCCAATGGAGAGCTTGGCCCTGGCTGGGGCAGGATCTGAGCCACGCCCAAGCGTCCTGGGAAGCGGGGGGCTGGGGGCAGGAGCAGAGGACCCCCTCGCAGCCTGTGTTCTCCAGGAGCAGACACCCCGCTGCCATACCACATCCACAAAGGCTTGTGGCTTCAGTGGCTGTGACCAGCTGGCCACAGCTGACTCCCCCTGGGGTTGTGCTATTTCTAAATATTAGTTCAGGCTGTTAACCCTTGCTGTGCTGCCCTGGGGGACAACCAGTGCCTGTAGATTTAGACTCTGTGGGAGGGCTGAATAGGCCCCATCTGGATGGAAAATTTGTGAATGGCCTTGCTTAGGGTCTGGTATGGGGCAGGCACCTCGGGGGACTGGGATGGGGCCCCCAAAGGAGAATGAGAAGTACCTGCTTGGGACTGGGACCGAGGCTTGCCGTGGGTGGTAGACATTGTGGGTCTGAGCTGGCGGCCGGGCAGGGCAGTGGAAAGAATGTGGGGTGAGGAGCCAGAGCTGGGCCCTGCCAAGCGTTTTCTGTGTGGCCTCAGACAAGTCACTTATTTGTGCCTTTTTCTTCATCTGTGAAGTATAGAGCCACTATGGTGTTTGGATGATGACCTCCAACAAGGGGCTTTATTGATGGTGAAGGTAGTGCCTGGTGGTTATGACCACGGCAATAGTTTAGGCCAGGGTCCTGCTCTGCATGACTTTCAGGAATCCCTTGGAGGAGAGTGAGGCTCACAACCAAGAGACACCAAGAGCAAGCTGATGGGTATGCCTGTAGCCCATCTGGAGATTTCATGGTACCAGCCAACACAAGAATATGTAGCTTGGGCACACTTGTAATCCTAGCAACTCAGGAGGCTGAGGCAGGAGGATCAAAAGTTTGAGGCTAGCCTCAGCAACTTAGTGTGATCCTAAGCAAATTAGAAGGAACCTGTCTCAAATAAACAATAAAAAGAACTGGGATGTAGTTCAGTGGAAGAGCACCCCGGGGTTCATTCCCCAGTGCCACAAAAAACAAACAACAGATCTATAGATAGATAGCTATAGATGTATTGCTTGGATTTCAGCTCCTCCTGGCCCTGTTGATCATTTGTTCTTGTACAGTGAAAAACCTCGAGATAGCCAGTCTCCAAGATGGCCCTCAGTACTCCTTGTTGGCTGGCATTTGTGTCCTTGAATAGTCCTCTCCCTTGTTAAATAGGGCATTGCAGAATTGATGCTGTGATTTCCAGGGTGAGCTCATGAAAGCAGACATAGTGGCTTCTGCTTTGCTCACTTTTTTAAAAAACATTTTTTTAGTTGTAGGTGGACACAATACCTTTATTTTATTTATATGCGGTGCTGAGGATCAAACCCAGTGCCTCACACATGCTAGGCAAGCACTCTACCTCTGAGCTACAGCCTCAGCCCTTTGCTCCCTTTTGATTGCTTGTTCTGGGGCAGCCAGCAGCCTGTGGAGGCCCCATGGGGAGGAGCTGAGGTGTCTTGCCCACAGCTGGCTCAACTTTCATGGGACTGAGGCACCTTGGACTTGATCTTCCAGTCCCCAACCCATATGACTGCAGGCCTACAGACATCTTGGGAGACCAGGAGCTAGAACCACTCCACATAGCACAGACCCTTCCAAACTCCTGACCCATAGGCACTGGGTGTGACAGAAGGAGATTTCTGTTTTAAGCTGTTAGCTTTTGGGGGTGAGTTGTTACACAGCAATAAATAACCAATACAAATCTGCACAACTGTGGATGGCAGTCCAGAGAGCCAGACCCAGCATGTGCCTGAGACTGGGAAGTGAGGCTTGGCTCCTATGGGGAGAGTGGTGTTTCCCGGACCAATCAGTGGACCAGCTGATCAACTTACTCAACAGATGTTTCTTTTCTTCTCCTCCTTATTTTTTTTTTTTTTGATACTGGAGATTGAACTCAGAGGCACTTCACCACCCAGCTACATCCCCCCCAGTGCCCCCTTTTTTTTTGAGACAGACTAAATTGCCAAGACTGTGCTTGAACTTGAAATCTTCCTGTCTCCTGAGTCACTGGGATTACAGGAGTGTATCACCACACGTGGATCTTTTCTTCTTTTTTTTTTGCAGTACTGGGGGTGGGACGTAGGGCCTCATGCATGCTGGGCAAGCTCTACCCCTGAGCCACATCCCCAGATAGTTGTCTTATTTTTTGAGTTTCTATTAATCTGGCATAACTTTTCAGTGTCCCTTTGTTTTTGGTGACACTGCCATGTTTGGCGAGGACAGGTCAGTTATTTTGTAGAGAGAATCTTGATCTGAGTTTTTTTTCTCATTATTAGATTTAGATCACGCATCCTTGAGGGGGACACCCTGACAGTGATGCTGTGTCCCACTCAGAGCCTCCCACCAGGAGGCACCCACACCGCCCGCGCCCTTGTTGGGACGTTCACTTGTAGCACTGGGTTGAGACGGTGCCCACCAGGCCCTGCCCCTGTGAATTTATTGTTTTTCCCTTTGCAATTAATGAGCATTTGCCAATGTTGAAAGGTCAGGCTGAGGAAGAAGAGCCAGAAGAGAGCCTGTGAAGGGACAGCCCAACCAGAGAAGAAAAACCAGGAGAACATTCTGGGTAAGGGAGGGAGTGGTCAGTCATTTTGATCCAACTCTGCCAAGAGACCAGTCCAGAAGAGGATGAAAAGTGGCCATTGGGCGCAGCTGCCACATGCAGGTCAGTGGGCATCTAGTCAGGCCTGATTTGGGTGGAGCCACGGGCCTGGAGTCAACTCCTGGTGAGTCAAGGGTGAAAAGAGGCGAAAATAGAAACCAGGAGGGACAAATGCCCCTTTTGGGAAATTCATGGACTGGGGAGAGGAGGTGGGATAGGTGGTGATGAAGAGCTGCATGGGGACAGGGAGATGATTTTTAATAGGTGGAGGGGACTTGGGATATCAGAGTGTGATAAGAAGACACCAGATGAACCAGGCATGGTGGTGCACACCTATAATCCCAGGGCGTAGGAGGCTGAGACAGGAGGACTGTGAGTTCAAAGCCAGCCTCAGCAACTAAATGAGTCCCTAAAGCAACTCAGTGAGACCCTGACTCTAAATAAAATACAAAATGGGCCGGGGATGTGACTCAGTGGTTGAACGCCCTGAGTTCAGTCCCTGGTACCAAAAAAAAAAAAAAAAAAAAGACACCAGACTAGAGGTGGAAGTCCTAGGCGATGGGCAGGGCCCCAGGTGGGAAGTGGAAGCAGATAACAGCAGATGCCGTTGGTCTGAGTGTGACGGGGAGGGTTCCAGCCAGAGTCCAGTCTGACGGCCTCTGTTTTCTCTGCTGAGGAATGGATGAGCGGGGTCTGCAGGGACGGCTGGGCACACGGAGGGGAATGTGCCAAGCTGTAGATGATCCCTGGGGACGGGGAGAGAGCCAACTGACCAGAGGAGTAGGTGGGCAGTCAGCCAGGAGGGCAAGTCCAGATTTGAATGCTCGAAGGCAGGAGGGTCCTGGAGGACGAGGAGGAAGTGCAGGCTCAGTGGCGGGGTCTCTGGGATGGCAGGCCACTTGTGCAGCAGGGCGCTAGAGCAAGAGGAGTGGAGGGCAGGGGCTGGGATATCAGGGGAGGTGGACAGTCAGCACCTGGGGGGAGGGAGCCCAGGGTTGCTGATGGGCACGGGGCTGAGAGGGAGCCGGCAGAGGTGTTTAGACACAGGGCGGTCTAGGAACTGGGAGGCAGGGGATTGACCGGGGATGGCTCCCAGGGAGGCCTACATCACCAGGGTCATGGCAGGAGTTGGTTGGGGTGGAGTTGTGTTGGACACCAGCCGGGACTTCCAACTTCATAAAAGAAGGACAGATGACAGCACGGAATTGAAGAGGGGCACTCCAGGACACTAGGACCCTAAGAAATGGCACATGTGACAAGGAGGGGGCACCATCTGGTCCCAGGGAGGGAAATGACCCCCTTTGTCACAGACTCTAAGAAATGGTGAGTGTGAGGAACAGAACAGCGAGTTCTGGAGAAAGCTGAGGGCCATCTCAGGGTGAGCTAGTTCCCCATCAAAGATGGAGCGAAGGGACTGTTTGGAGCAGGAGCGAGACTTGGACCTTCTGGGGATTGGCGGGGGGTTCAGTTTCCCCATGAGAGCTGTGCACAAGGACAGGCCACAGGAGCAGGGCAGGAGGGTGGGGCAGGTACTTGGAATACAAGGAGTCTCCCAGGGTCTCTAGGACTTGGAGAGCCCCACCAGGAAGGTGGGGTCACAGCCCCAGATCTGGCCCCTAGCAGCACGGGGCGGGGGTGTCAGGGCTCACGGGATGGAGGTGAGGAGGGAGCACCTGAGGTTTGGTTGCCTCATGGGAGTGCTCTGCTGCTGCTGGGTGGGGCTCTGCCCTCTGTTCTGGTCCCTAAGTGGCTTGAGGCATGCCCAGATCGCTGCTGGGCCAGGCCCTCCTCACGCCTGCTGGCTGCACCGAGCCCTGAGTGGGCCTTGCCCTGAGACCAGACACTGTGCTGCCGATCCCATTTGTGCTACTGAGGCAGTGGACGACTTTGGGCAAATCCTTGACCATTTCCAGCCTTGGTTTCCTTATCTCTATAGTGGGGTGGCCACCGAGACCCCCTTAGAGCCGGCCGCCCTCTGGTTCCTACAGTGGAAACCTCTTGCCTGGTTCCCATCAAACTCACTCTGAGTCATGGCTTGGTGGGTGCGCCCAGGCCCCCCCGACCCCCGGCCTCCTGGGTTCCTAGGGGTAAAGAGGTCTCTCCAGGGTTTTCTCAGCCCTGGGGCTCATCCATGGATTATATGGGGCTGAAAATCTTCCCTACCCCTCCATGATTCCTGCCACACTGTCCCCTAGGGGTGCTCTTGGTCATAGCACAGAAGTGGCTTTTTATAGCCTTATCCTCCTTTATTTGCCTCCCAATCCGTGTCTGAAATGCCACCAGCAGGCAGATATTCTTTGAGCTGACATGGATCTTTAAATACCATGCCCTGGGAAAGAAGTCTGGGTGGGGGCCGTCAGACAGTCACACCTTAGTGCAAAGCAGTTGGCCTAATCCTCTGCCAAGGGGAAAAGAGACTCTGACAGAGGGAGGTGTCCAAAGCCAGAGAGACAGGTGACAGGGGCAATGGGTAGAGGGCCCCAGGGCTGTGTGTGGTGAATCCCTTCATCTATGACCAATCCCACTCTCCTTTTCCACTCCTGTCCCCAACCTTTAGGCACCCTCACTGATAGTGAGGAGCTGGCTTGGGTATGACATCACCCCTCCCTTACCCTCCCCAGACCCCAGGTCCTGGGACCCCTGAGCATGTCACCCAGTGGCGGGTGGGAAGCAGCAGCTGAGGTCTCAGGGTTCCACTACTGAGCACGAAGCCTAGAATCTCTTTGCCGCAGTTCAGGCGCCACGGCAACTGGAGGAAATAAACACACTGGGTTTCACAGTCCAAGTTCTGCGGTGATGTCATCCCCAGCTCCAGCCTTCTGGGCCCTGTGGCTGGCTGCACCCCAGACAGCCTCTGCTCGCTCAAGCCAGAGGACTGTCTTCCTGCTCGGCCCCCACATGGTCTCTGAGGAGGAGTGGGGAGAGTGGTCAGGGGGGCTGGGGGCAGGGCCCCCCAGCTCCTTGCCTGAGACTCAGATTCGGCTGTAGCTACGGTCGGCCCCTCCCTGGCCTTATCCATGATGCGGCCTAAGGAGGCCCCGAACTACGTGTTCTATGCACAGCACCCAGAGAAGAAGGTGCAGGTGCCCTCATGGCAGGAGGTGAAGCAGACCCCTATCATCATGGCCATGATCAAAGGTGAGAAAGGCCCCAACCCCGGGCTTGGGATCACTCCGTGAGGGAGTCCCAGCCAGCCCAGTCCTGCCTCCTGCCAAGCACATCTCTCAACCAGATTCACCTCAAAAAAGCCTTAGAGTGGTGAATCAGGAGTCTTTAGCCTAATCTTGCTTTCTCTTCTTTCCAGTGCTAGGAATTGAACCCAGGGCACACTAGGTAAGCACCCTATCACTGAGCTACACACCAGGCCTAGCTTCAGCTCTTCCATTTCCTTTCAATCTTATTTTCAATGGGAACCAGACAAATTAATTCTTACTATATTGTTAATGACTGCTTATTCCCCTAAGTAGGAAGTGGGTTAAAGTCGTGATGACATACTTAGGTTCTGCTAGCTGAATGTCTCAGAATTATCACATTACTGTCTTGTGTGACTTGGGCAGATTTTTTTTTCCTGTTTTCATATTTTACTTTGAAGTTTCCACTTCTCTTTTTTTTCCTTCCACACATGGGATTTGTTGTTATGTATTCATACATGAACACAATTTAACAATATAATTTGACCAATATACTCCCTAGCACTCCCCCCTCCCCACTGTCTCCCATCCCCTCGTCTCTTTCCTTCACAAGATTCCTTCACCCTTTGATTTTCACAAGATTCCTGCCGCCTGTCACCTTTCTTTTCCTTTTTCCTCTTTTTTTTGGTGGGGGGGTGTGGGAGAGGGAGGGTAACAGGGACTGAACTCAGAGACACTGGACCACTGAGCCACATCCCCAGCCATTTTTTGTATTTTATTTAGAGACAAGGTCTCACTGATTTGCTTAATGCCTCACTTTTGCTGGGGCTGACTTTGACCTCGCTATCCTCCTGCCTCAGCCTCCTGAGCCACTGGGATTACAGGCTTGTTCCACTGCGCCCAGCTCCTTTTTCCGCTCCATCTTCCACATACAAGAGAAAACATGACCCTTGACTTTTGGAGTTTGACTCATTTCACTTAATGTAAAGTTCTCTAGTTCCATATATTTTCCTGTAAATAACATAATTTCACTTCTCTTTATGGATGAATAAAACTTCATTGTATATTTGTACCACGTTTTCTTTATCCATTCACCCATTGATGGACACCTAGGCTGGTTCCATAGTTTGGTTATTGTGAATTGTGCTGCTATAAACATGGGTATGCAGGTACCACTGTGGTACAATGCCTAATCCTCTAGGATAAATACCAAGGAGTGGTAGAGCTGAGTTATATGGTAGTCCCATGCTTAGTCTTTTGAGGACTCTCCATGCTGATTTCCATAGAGGTTGTACAGATTTATAATCCCCATCAACAGTGTAAAGTGTTCCTTTTCCTCTACATCCTCTCTAGCATTTATTATTATTTGTATTCTTGACAACTGCCATCTGACTGGTATGAGATGAAAAGATCTCAGTGTAGTTTTGCATTTCCCTAATTGCTAGAGATGTTGAACATTGTTTCGTATAATTTTTGGCCATTTGTACTTCTTTTTTAGAAATATTTTTTAGTTGTAGATGTATGTAATAAAATAATATTTTACTTATTTACTTTTATGTGGTGCTGAGGATTGAACCCAGTGCCTCACACATGCTAGGCAAGCGCTCTACCACTGAGCCCCAGCCCCAGCCCTGTACTTCTTTTTTGAGGAGTGGTAGACTGATATTTCTAAGCCTCAATATTTTCATCTGTAAGATGGGAAAACAAGAGCATCTCCTTTGCAGGGTCATCTGGGATGCTTCATTGAAATAAATTATCAAGTGCTTAGCATGGTGCTAGGCTTAGAGAAAGTTCTCAATTAATTAATTTTAACTGTTACCATTCACCAGTCTTACTCTGCATTGTCTGCCCAAGGGAAACTGCATTTTATCTAGGAATACTGTCTCTTTCCTAAGGAAGCAGCTGGAGGGCAGAGGATTTGTGGTAGTAGGCTATCCGCAAGAGCCAAGACCTCCTGTGTTCTCATGAGTCACTGTATTTGGGGCTTCCTCTGTCTCGGATCAGTGGACTCAGGCTAAAGGCTGCCTTTTCTGTCCTTACAGGTCCAGGGCCTGCCAAGTACCTCCGGCCATCCTGCACAGGCTACGTAGACCACGACACCTCCATGTTCCAGGAGCCCGCGTTTACCCTGCACAGGCGGCATTCAGAGAAGCGTGAGCAGCCATCACCCTGTCATGCTTATGGGTGTGGTCACTGTTGGAGTCTGTGGGTGCAGTGAGAGGCATGGAGCCACCCTCTGTAGCCACAGGCCACAGGGAGCTGAGGCCGCCCTGAGTGGGGCAGAAGGAAGCGCAGGGATTCCTGCATGACCCAGCCCCTCTGAAGGCTGTGCTGCAGCCAGCTTCCAGCCACATGGCCCCGGGGACCTGTGGCGGATGTTAGCACCGTTGGCTGGTAGAGCAGGGCTTCTTTTCCACCTCACCTTTGGCTGGGACCCCTAGGCTTCGGTCATCATGTTCTGCTGGATTTGCTTGGCACCGTGGCTGGCAGGAGTGGGGGCAGTGGAGATGTGGTGGGAATGGTGGACCCCAGAGCTTCCGAGGTGGCCTAGAACTTCTAGGAAGGGAAGGGAGGGAGCAAACAGTCCTAGAAGACCGGGGCTGCTGGCCAAGGCCAGCGAGAAAAGAGGCTGGACAGGGGTGAGGCCATGTGTATCTGGGGGGTCTGAGATCTAGGGTGTCTGCCAGGCTCCTCCCTGAGGGGAGGCACACCCTTTTTGGCAGGGAACTGCCCTGGCCTGGGCTGGGCCCTTTCTCAACACTAACAATAGCCACAGTGGCTATTATTACGTCTTGGCACCAACCTCTCTACCTAAGCTTGCAGTGCTTGGCCTGTGTGGCCACTATTTTATTTCTTCCTCTGAACTAGGTATTTTGGGGATGGAACACAGGGCCTTGTGCATGCTGGGCAAGTGCTGTACCACTGAGTTACCTCCCCGGCCCAGAAAAAGTCCAGAATAGCAGGTCACGTGCCAAAAGTCCCACTTTATGGATGAGGAACCAAGGGTTCCAAAGACCCAAGAGCCAGAGGAATCTGGAAGGAACCCTTACTTACTCCTTTTGGCTCATGCTGGGGCAGCCACTGGGGCTGACAGGGTCCCTCCTTGGCTGCCCTACAGGGATCACAGATATATGCAGCCCTGGGCCTTGCTACTTCTTGGATCCCAAAATAACCCGGTTTGGAATGTCCAGCTGCCCGCAGGTCCCCATGGAGGAGCGCATCTCCAACCTGCGTAAGCTGTGACTGGAGAGGGCGGGAGGCAGGGAGGGAGGCCAGGAGGGGGGAAGGGTCAGGGGATGGGGGCCCTTCCTTAAGACTTGAGCAGGGTCAAAGTAGCAGCATATTTGGATGCTGGCATCTCCTTGCGATGGCACATCGAGACACCCCTGCGGCACGCTGTTATCGCCATGTCTGTCACAGTGTTCATGCCTAGAAGCCAGGTTATGTGTCATGATGTCATGGGACTCACGAGAAGGCTGCAGTATTGCCACGTTAAGGAGCTCACAGGCTGTAGTGACCTCAGGATGTTTTCCTTGTGTTACCACAGGGACAACGTCAGCGCACTAGCAGCCCAAGGCTGATGGCCCTGGTGGTTTTTATATGATGACACAGTATCACAATCCTGGTGTCAGGATGGCCTAAATGACCATCTTGCTGCTGGGCACGGTGGTGCATACCTACAACCCAGTGGCTCAGGAGGCTGAGGCAGGAGGATTGAGAGTTCAAAGCCAGCCTCAGCAAAAGCGAGGCACTAAGCAACTCAGTGAGACCCTGTCTCTAAATAAAATGCAAAATAGGGCTGAGGATGTGGCTCAGCGGTTGAGTGTCCCTGAGTTCAATCCCTGGAACCCCCTCCCCCACAAGAAAAAAATGACCATCTTGCTGTCCTCTGCCTGCCTGTCACCCCATTCAGGGGTCGGATGTCCCTCTCCTGCTGCTGAGATGGTGCTGAAGCCACAGCTCCCTCTGGACCCATCAGCTGGGTGCCAGGGACTGGGGGCCCCTCCCCTACCTCTCCACTTTGCTCAATTTCAGGCCTGTGCCCCAACCCATCCCCTTGTCACTACAACTTGGAGAAGATCTGTCCCCCTGGGGAACGCAGGGCTCCCCAGTATGCTTTCGGCTACCGGTGTCCATTCAGAGTGTTGGACCCCAACCCAGCCCCCAACCAGTACCAGCTGCCAGTCTCTCTGGGGCCCAACAACCCCATCCAAAGAGCTGCCCCCTGCTATAGTCTGAACTCCTCTAACAAGAACTGGTTCTACAAGGAGGATGTGGCCAGAGGTCCCGGCCCCGCCATGCATGCCCGGCCCGAGCCGTCCATCTACCAGAACCGCAGCCCCATCTACAGCATGGCCAGGCGCTTTGCCTACCCACTGGACCACACCCTTCGGCCTGGCCCTGGCTCCCACAATGTTCAGGAGGTCACTGTGCACAAGCCCCGCATGCCCTCTTTCACCATGGGCGTCAAACACTCCCCCAACCTGTGCCCACTGGTCACCGACATTTGTGACTGAGGTCCCTGCTGGTGCACTCACCCTCCCACACACAGATGTTATTTTTCTACGCCAAATTGAGCAACTTGATCAAGGATGCAAGTAGCAGAGCTAGTGTTGAGCACACGGAAGGCACTAGATAAATATTTTTATTTATTCATTCCTTCGTTTTGCATTCATTCCTCACGGCTGGATTCCTTTGGGCCCTGTTCTGGGAGGGGCTGGGATACTGGGAGAGGGACTGTGCCTGTTGTCAAAGAGGGGTTCCAGGCTGGCTCACGGTGGGGAGCCTCACATCCTCCACAAAGCCCCGGGCAGGAGCCCCAGAGAGCTGAGTTCTGGTCTTGACTCTGCTACTAACTACTGTGTGGCTTTTGCGGTTCCTGCTCTTGCCAGGGCCTCAGGGTCATTCTTTGGATGGGAAGCAGGTAGGCCTGGAAGAGGTTCCCCCAGTTCAGAACTGCAAGACTCTGATCCCTGCCAGTGACTGGAACCCTTTTACTTTGAACCAGGACAGGAGGGGAGGGTGTGAAAAAGCAGGGAGAGGCCATTCTAGCTGGAGAGGGGGAGGACAGGTGTCCTGGGGGAGGGACCCAAGAGGATAAGGTGGGACCAAAAGGGACAGGGAGTTGGGGGTGGTTCAAAGCAGCAGGAGCCTGTGGTGCCAGAGGCTGTGCTAATACTGGGAAAAAGATGGTGGGCAGCGTGGGGGGGCATCAGGCTTCATCATGAGGAAGTTAGCCAGATAAGACACAGTGTTTCCAGAAGATTCTCTGGGCAGTGAGAGAAACCTGGCCACAATAAGCACAGCTAGAGGTTGCGGTCAGCCTGTTGAGTTGTTGGGAGGGGATCTGAGTATCACATGCTGTCTTTGGAGAGTCTCCCTTGCTGTGTCCCCAACCTTAACAGCCTAACCCAGCAGAGGAGCTCTGACCTATCCAGGAGGGGGCGCACTATCTCAGTCTTCAAGTCCAGGCCTGTGCCCACCTGCTTTGGGCAACAAGTGCCCCCACTCTGTTGATCTTTGGGGAGACTGGGATCTCCTGGTCTGGTGTTGGTCTTTCCCTAGCCCTCTTTCTGCTTCCCCACCCCACCCCCTGCCTAAGGAAGGGAAGAGGGAAGATCTCCACTGATCTGGCAGCCTGAGGCCAGTGAGATGCCCCGGGCTGAGGCTGGGAGGGCCCGTGGGAATCTTGGCTGGGGAGAGGAGAGAGTGAGGAGAGCCCCCAGACCCAAAGGCTCAGGCAAACGCATGTTGTCCTAAGGGCTGAGGGACATAGGAACAAAAGGTCACCTCAGAACCAGTGTTTAATGCCTCATCGTTGTCAACTTGAGCAATATCCAGTTTTTTGAAAATATTTTTAGTCATAAATGGATCTTTTATTTTATTTATTGATTTATATGTGGTGCTGAGGATCAAACCCAGGGCCTCATGCATGCCAGGCAAGTGCTCTACCACTGAGCCCCAGCCCCAGCCCAATATCCAGGTGTTAATTGAAAATAAAAATTAAATTGAATAGATCCAAGTTTGGGGAGGAAGAAGCAGAGAATCTCTTTGGAATTTTTTTTTTTTTTCCAACCCAACTTAACTTTTAGGATAGAGATTTCTAGAAAACTCCCCTGGCCTCATCCCTGACTGTGGGCCTGTGAGGTTCCTCCCCTGCCCCACCCTTTGCCCAGGCCCTGGGTTTGGTGTCTGTCCTGTCCTTCCCAGGCCTCTGCACGGCTGGCCTGGGCAGGCTCTAGAGAGAGTGAGCCAGCTCGGGGACCCATCTGTCTTGCAGTAGATTAGAAAGATGTCATTTTGCCGACAATACCATTTATCACGGCGGCTGCAAAAATTAGTGATGCTTGGGCTGAAAGTGTTGGATGGGGGTGGGGCTGGCAGGTGACAGCAGTGGATGCTCCCTGTGTCACCAGATTGGGGGAGCTGCAGGCCAGCCTCTGAACAGGGGTGTTCTGAGGGACAGCACAGCCCAGGCGAAAACCCCTATTGGAAAGATGAGGAAAAACGAGACCCAGAGTCTGGAAATAACTTTGGCCGTGTGCTAGAATCGTGGCCTGTCTCCAACTAGAGGCCTGGCTCTGTGTGTAACCAGGACCAGGGGCCAGTGTATGACCAGAGTCAGGGCACAGTTCAGCTAGATCCTTAACTTATTGGAACTAAACCCTAATTTTTGCCCCCATGGTGCTGTCTGAAACAGACCTTCAGCCTGAACCCTGAGGCCACCAACATGGTTAGGACTGGACACTAGAGCTTGAACAGACCATCAGAGTGGGTTTGTGGTCTCAAGGGAAGACAAGAAGGAGGCTGGAGGGGTCAGGAGGAATATTTGGGGGATTAAGATGTTTATATGAGAGATGACCCTGCTGAGAAGGGGAGGTGGCTTCCAGAGAAGGCGGATTGGCCTCTCTTGTGCCTCAGCCCACAAGAGGACAGGGTCACTCAGCTTGGAATTGGCCTCTCCTCCCCGTGGTGGTGTCCCAGATGAGTGATCTGCAGAAGGCCTTGCTCCCTGCCATCCTGACCCCTTCTGAACAACTTGGTGGGCCCAAGCTTGATCTTGTAGGAAGCGACTGTAGCTGCCATCTGATTCTTGTAGGACTTAAACATGTGCCTTCAGAAAATTAGGCCCCAGAGCATGGCACTTGATCATATAGCTGCATCTTTTCATTCAAAAGACATTGCTGAGCCCCTGCTTAGGCCGGGCTCTGGCTGGGCCCAGGGGTACAGGGAGATGGCCTTCACCTGGAGCCTTGGCCTTCAGGAGTTCAGAGGGTGGTTAGCGGGTAGCTCTCTCCATCTGTGAGCAGACACTGCAGGGTAGGGAGGTGCCAAGCTCCCACCTGCATTTCCTCCTCTCACTAGAGGGCAGGGAGAGGCCTGGTCTTCATGGTGGGCTGGCCCAGCCAAGGGTTGGTGGTGGATTTCTGTTCACGACTAAAAGGCTCAGGGGTCACTCCAGTTGAACTGGGCTATCTGGGCTGTGCAAAATAACCACACAAGAGACACAAATACCTTTTTGTTTGGGGTTGCTGTGACGGCTCCTCTGAACTTAAGGGTCTGGTCCATAGGAAGAGAGAGAGCGAGAGCATGTGCTGACCCCTTATATTGAGGAGAAGGCAAGGGGTCAGGTTTCAGGGGGCTGAGTCTATCTTCATGATGTCCACTGTCAGCAGGTTGACTGACACCTTGGTAGGCCACACCCAAGGGCACAGTAAGAGAAGGGGACACACACAAGGCACTTCCATGGAAGATTCTATCCTAAACAGGGCAAGGGGTTATATTACAAAGGAACTGGTGAGTGTAGCTTCACCCATGGGGCTGTAGCAAGACACACCCATGCACGAGACACGACCCTCAAACCCAAGAAAGGTGGGGAAAGCTCTACTACATTTCTGTGACTGAGCGCCTCAGCACCCAGCCGGGGAGTGTGACTCAGTCACGTGTAAGGTTGATCTCCCACAGGTTGGTTGGTGGTAGAGCTGCCATCACTGGACCCTCCTGGACACTGGCTGGCAGGCTAGTCTATGGGCCTGTTGTTGCTGGAGAGACCTGGAGGCCAACCACTCTGGTTCTCAAGAGCTGGGGAACGGTGGCTCTGGGCAAGGAGCAAGAGACAATCCCGACTGCACACAGGCACTCAGGCTGTGCACAAAGAGGGGAGATTCAAGGAGGGAGACCTTGATGATGCCTATAATCCCAGTGGCTCAGGGGGCTGAGGCAGGAGGATCTCCAAGTTCAAAGCCAGCCTCAGTAACTCAGCGAGGCCCTAAGCAGCTCAGTGAGACCCTGTCTCTAAATAAAATACAAAAAAAAAAAAAAGGGCTGGGGATGGCTCAGAGGTCAAGCACCCCTGGGTTCCATCCCTGGTACCAAACAAACAAAAAAACCCAAACTTAACTTACACCTCATACCAGCCACCCCCAACTACGTGCCTTATAATATACTCACAGGGAAATACACACACCCTCTCTCGAAGCGGGGAGGAGGTGGGGTGTCTGTGCTTATGGAGGTGCTGGAGCAGGACGCCCAGCCCTGCTTTGCCCTCTGCCTACAGCTAATACTGAGAGGTGTCCTCCTGAGGGGCTGCCCAGGGCTGGGGTGCATGTTGGGGGGTTAGGACAGGTGCTCCTGCCCCCGGCCCTCCTGTTCCTCAGTCCTTGCGGTGGGGTGGGGAGCTGGTTGCAGGTGCACCCCCTTGAGTCCTGGGCAGCGCATCTCCTGACTCACTGTGGTGGGGAGTCACCCGCCTTCCCTCGGTGTCTGTGGTCTCTCATCTGGCTCTGCTCCCCACTCAGTCTTCCTTCCTCCCTCTGTCCCCTGTTCTTTCTCACCCTCCTTCTGGGTCCCTGTGTCCCTCTGCCCTGTTTATGCTCTAGAATAAAGATGGACATTTTCAATTATCCCCGGATAACACAGCCATTCCTGGACGCTCTGACCAGAGTGTGTGTGTGTGTGTGTGTGTGTGTGTGTGTGTGCACGCGCGCACGTGGACACTTGTTTGTGAGTGGACCTGGAGGTGGGGGCGGGACTCACCCCCATCCCCGTGCCCTTTGTTTGTGGCTTCTCTTCTGGAGGCTTCATGTCTTCCTGGGAGGTTGGAAGCACGTTTCCCTTCAGGGGAGGAAGGGAGACAAAAGAGAGAAATAAAAAACTGTCATCGCTGTCTTGTAAACACAGTGTGCAGGCAGAGCAGGGCGCAGCAGGAGAGAGGGACTGAGGGAGGCAGGGGCGGTGGGGGGCAGCGAAACATGGGGTGGGAATCAGAGAGCATTGGGTGGTGGTGAGAAGGTGAGTAGGAGCCACTGTCACAAGGCCCAGGAGGGTGGGTGTGGGCATGGGGAGGGCTGCCCCGGAGGGGAGGGAATTCAAGGAGTGTCCGGAGAGTAAGATAGACACATCTGCTCTCCTGGAGTGCAGCATCTACCAGAACAAAGCAGTGCTCTCTGCATTTCGCACTTGCCATACACCAAGCACCGGCACCAGCGAGGACCAGAGGGTGGGTGACCTGCCCCATAACACACAGCCAGAGGGAGGGACCCCAGGTTTTGGCCCAGGTTTGTCTGACTGGAGCTCTCCTTTCACACAGCCTGCTGTGGGCACAGGGGCTGGGAAAGTGGCCTAGGGGCTTGGCTCTGTCACACCAGGTTGTGTGACTTTGTACAAGTCCTCCCTTCTCTGGGCCGTCACTTTCCCCATTTGAAAAGTGGGAAAATGTGAGCTGCTCCTCGGGGCTTCGGGGAGGATCAAATGTCTTAATGTGACAGTCCTTCGGCTCCGGCTTTCTGGAGAGCTGGCTGGAGTCTTGGGGAGGCAAAGACCACCCAGGGCTGGGGGAGGGACTGGCCCGGAAGGCGCCCGCTGTCTCAGCTGCGGGGGGGGGGGGGGGGAGGGGGGAGGAGGCGGAGCTCCGGGTTCAGTCCCTGCTGCCGCCCAGTGGCAAGCACTGGAACTTCAGGAGACGGGTCTGGATGGGCTTCCCAGACCCTCAGCCTGCCAAAGGTCACAGCTGGAAGGGGTCTTCTGGGGATTGTTGTGCGGTCCTCCCTGGCCCTGTCTTGCAAATGGTCAGAGAAAGGAGGGACTTGCCCCCAGGTCATCCAGGGTAGAAGCTTAGGCTTCCCTCTGACCCCATGGCACCCAAGAAGCCCCCAAGTGGCCTTGAAGTAAGAGAGGTGGAGTTCTGCATCCTCAGCTTGAAGTCACCTCCTCCAGGAAGCCCTCTGTGTCTTCTCCAGTAGAAAATGGGCTCATTCCTGCTCTGCAGCCCCACACATGACCTCTCGCTTGCTCCTCTTGCTCCACTTGCTGGAACCATCCCTCCTCCAGCAAGTAGACAGTGGGCCTCGGAATATCAAGAGTGATCAGAGCCATCTTCACCACTTGGGGGTGGTGCTGCATGTGCCAGGCCCAGCTCCGTCCTGGGACTTTACCTACCTATCTCACTTGAATCTCATATCAGCCTCAGGAGCTTGAGATTGATTTGAGCCCCATTTTCCTGCAGTGGAAACAGATACAAGCAGGTTGTGACTTTTAGATACAAAGTGGTAAAGCAGAGAGTCCAACTCTGGTCCATCCATTCTCTGAAGAGGAGCGTCATTTGGAGATAAAAACTACCCCCATGGCCATATGACAATCATCTGTGACCAGACACTGAAATTCCTGGTTTGAGGGTCTTGTGGGCCCAGGGCTCAAGCTCGCCACTCTGCTGCCATGTGAATCGCGGGGCAGGCCCATTCCTCTCTGGATCTCAGTTCCTTTCTGTGAAATGGGTGTGTGCTCTGGACTACCTCAGACCCATTCTGGCTCCTGTCTCCACAGGTCTTGGGGCCTGGGCCCTGGGGTGAGTCAGTTTTGAAGGGCAGGTCTGCGGGGCAGAGCTCCGGGCACAGCTTGTGAGTCAATGTGTAGGGCTGGGGGGGATTTGGGGGGGCAGGAGGGCTCCGGATCTGGGACAGGTAGGGGGTGTCACGCTGGCCCATGGGCCTGGGAGCTTTTCCCTCCGCTGCCTACCATAGAGAGGAGTTTTTCTTGGTAGAAAACAGTCTCATCAATCAGCGGCCATGGGGGGCTGACAGGTGGCCACTCCCTGCCGGCCCAGGCTGGAGGCAGACTTGTAAATCCCACTCCAGGCGAGGCAATAAATTCCCGTGATTCACACCGGCCTCTTGGAGGACAGAGACATTTGGGGCTGTGGGACAGGCTGTTCTATCCTGTGTTGAATAGGAGGTACCCTGGAGGGGAAGGAGCTCCGCCTCCTTCCAACAGGAGCCTTCCTGGCGGGTCCCTCCCCCAGCCCTGGGTCTTTGCCTATTCAGGGGACTAGGGTCTCAAATAGCTCCCTCCCTAGGAGATGTGCTGCCCAGACCCCAAGAGGCCTCAGGCCCAGACTGAGCCACCTCTGCCCAGACCCCGGCTACCTGTGCCCTCAGTTGGACCACTCAGTGCTCTGGTTTGAATCACCTGGTCAGGTGGGTGCCTGTGTCCAAGAGGGCGACGCTACCTACCCCTTGGCAACTGCCCCTGCCATTCCACGCCACCTTTCAGCTTGGTGGTTTAAAGACCAGGGGCTGGCCTTGCACAGTGGGGCCCACCTGTAATCCCAGGGGCTCTGGAGGCAGGTTCAAAGCCAGTCTCAGCCAAAGCAAGGCACTAAGTAACTCAGTGAGAGACTGTCTCTAAATGAAATACAAAACGGGGCCTGGGATGTTGCTCAGTGCCCCTGGGTTCAAACCCCAGTACCCCCGCCGTGCCAAAAAAAATGATCAGGGGCCACCAGGTTTGTGTATTTCTCATTCTCGGGGCCTACAGTCCTGAATTCACTGTGCCTAAAGCAGAGAAGGGCCTCGGAGACCCTCCGGCCAATGGCTGCAATCACTTCTTAGGTCTTTGGTTATACTCAGATGCTCAATAAGTTCTTATTTACTTAACATTTTTCTTTAACTGTCTTACTTTTAAAATTTAAATGTGTGTTTAGTCTTAAGCAATATTTGTAAAATCAAGGTCTGATATGCTAATTAAAATTAAACACACACACACATACACACACACACACGAAGTATGTACGGTCAGCCCTCCCCATTTTGGTGGATTCTGCATCTACAGATTCAACCAACCACAGATGGAAAATATATATATATATTTAAAATGCATCAGTACTGAACATAGACATTTTTCTTGTCATTATTCCCTAAACAATACAATACCACTGTTTACCTAGCATTTACATTGCATTAGATATTATAAATGATCTGGAGAGAATTTAAAATTTACAGAAAAGGTACATTGGTTGTGTGCAAATTTTGTGTAACAAGATGTGAACATCTGTGGATTTTGGTATCCACAGGGGGTCCTGGAATCAATCTTCCAAAAATATCGAGGGGCAACCACACATGAAATATATACATGAAAATAAATGCCTAGTTAAATAGCAGATGCTCACCCCGTGTGTTATCTGAAACTTCAGTGTCTCACCCATGATACACACTGGCTTTAAGAATGGCTCTGGTCTTCCCCCATTCTACAGACAAGGAAACCAAGGCTCAGAGAGCTGTAGGGACTTGCCTGAGGTCACACAGTGCTAGGATTATCAGTCAGTCCACCTGACTGCTGGTCCAGTGCTTCTTTTACAGAAGCATGCTCCTTGTTTGCTTAGAGTGTGTGAGGCTTCCTTCCCCCATTTGGATTCAGAGAGGCCTTTGGGAGACTCTGTCCTAATGCTGAGGAATACCCTGGCAGCAGGTTGACAGGCAGGTATGCCAGCCTCCTGTGTCTCCCTGTGCCCTTGATGTACCTGCCCTTTTTTTTGTGGTGCCCAGAGCTTCTGTACCACCTCAGGATTTGGGGAAAGTGGAGCCATGGGGCCTCTGGGGAGGGGAGAGCAGGGCTCTGCAGCAGTCTTCCCAGGGGAGCTACGCACTGAGGCAATAATTAGAGGCACCAGCTTTCAGGCAGGCAAAGAAGGTGGCCTCATTAGCGAGTGCCTTCCCTGCACCGCTCCTCCTGCCACCACCGCCACCACCACCCCGGAGATGAGGCATGGTGCCTTTCTCATTGGGGACAAAGGTGCCAACTCTAGGGAGCCAGGAAGGAGATGTGTATGCAGGGCAGCCAGGGCTGTGTGGACACTGCACACACAGCATGTGCCACCCAGACACAGGCACGGAGACACACGTCACACATGCTATGTTGGAGATGTGTATGCACAAAAGCACGCGTGTAAAACACAGAGGTGGACGCAGGAATACACGCATCCGCAGACACACTGCTCAGGCACAGAGATTCTTATGGAGATGTGTACACGCAGAAGCAGACTCATGTGAAGACCTACAGAGCACTGAGATCCACGTGGGAGGTAGACACATGTGCACACCAAGACACACATGTGTGTGCATCACACAGCCACCCAGACCTGCCTCCAGGCTCAGGAGCACGTGGACTGCACACAGCGTGTGCACACCAGACCTGCAGAACCATGCAGAAGCCCAGGGCGTGCCTCAGGGCACTGATGTACACCTTAGTGTCAGGGACGCCTGCACGCCCACATACGTGCACGTGGAACACGTGTATCATATTTTTGTTGGAATCTAACAAGGCCCAAGAGGCAAGGACTGGTTAGATCCCTGGGGGAAGTGAGGAAACAGAAGACGAGGACACATTTAATTAATTCTTATTCTTGGCAGCAGGAGAAAGGGAGGCGAGGAGGGAGAGGGGAATGGAGGAGAGGAGGGACACAGAGAGAAGGGGCAGTGGAGGTGTGAATGGGAAGTGGGTGGGAGCAGGAAAAAGTTGAGGGACCCTCAGGCTCAGGGCATTGACTGTTCAGAACTGGGCAGGCGCCAGTCCCGACCTGAGGGGCCTGTCAAGGTCAAGGGCTTGGATTGGTTGGAAATCCTGCAGTGCCCTCTGCACAGATCTCACTTGCTGCCCCCGAGAGGAAGTCCGCTCGCCCACCCTGGGCCCATGTCTGCTCTGTGCTTGTTGGCCTGGGGGCCATGGGAGACAGAGAGGGCCCTCCTGGACTATAGGAGACTGCCTCACTCCTGCCCTCGGCTAAGCCCAAATGCAAAGTCAGGGAGCTGGGTCCACAGGACAGAGACTCTGAGAGAGGGAGGGAATGGGAGGTTGGGTAGGGGTGGGACAGATCCAGGAACCAGAGATGAGGGAGACGAAGCAACCCCGAAAAAGGGGTAGAGAAAGAAATGAGACAGAGATTGAATCTGGGAGTCAGGCAGACCCAGAGACACAGCCCCCATGGGTCCATTCCTATGGGCAGACAAGTAGAGGCCCTAAAGAGGACCCAGACTCAGACACAGGAGGAGACAGACTGGGGCAGAATGAAGACAGAGAGGAAGGTCTAGAGACCGAGCGAGATAGCCAGGCCCTGTCGTCGTTTTTTTCTGATCAAGAGGAAGCCGCCCCACCTGGGGACAGCAGGAAAACTCCTGGCTTGGAGAGGGTGCTGTGTGACCCCACCCAGGCCATCCAGCTTCTCTGAGACTGAGCTGCTGGTCCCACCTGAGTGGGCCCCGAGGCTCCAAGGGGAGGCTGGCTGCGCACCTTTTCTTCCCTCCACGCTGCTCTGGGTCAAAGGAGCCTGAGGTGGGGTGGGGATCCCAGCAGGAGCTTGGGAGGCCCAGGTGCAACTCGGAGCCCCTGAGTTGGTAAATGAGGCAGAAGAGGGAAGTCTCTGAGGGCTGCTGTAATGTGCCGCAGCCCCACAGCTCTGAGTGACGGAGCGTTTGCCCTGAATATTGAAAATGCATAAATATCCATTTTCAGGCACCAAGGCGGATATAAATACAGCATAGGGGGGTGCAACTCTCAGTAGTAATTTACCGGTTCTGTTCCCCTTGGTGGCACAGGCACTTACACTTGGCCATCAGGAGGCTTTCTGAGATGGCTTTATGACTGCCACCTGAGTCCCTTCTCCTGGAGAAGTGGCTCCCTGGGGATTGGCTGCCTGGGGAAGGGATGCAGCAGGGCAAGGGGTGGTCATTCCTGGGCCTGCTCTGCCCTAGGCCTTCGGGGCCTCTCTCACTTCCATCTCCTCCAGCATCTCCTTGCTGGGTCAGGTCTGGCACGTGCCCAGCTCTGGTGCACCTAGGCAGGATCAGAGGAGTGCCAATCCTGCCTGTAGGAACTTCCCGACTGGGAAACAGAGATGCCACCTTAAGTCCTAGACTGGGAAGTTTCCCCTAGATGAGGGGAAACTGCGGGCCAGAGAACACAGGTCGTCCTCTGCCTGACCCTCCCATCAGCCTGAGGCATGTGGCCATTCTTTCTTTTAAGTATGTTTTTTTAGTTGTAGATGGACACAATACCTTTATTTTTTTATTTGTATGTGGTATGGAGGTTAGATCCCAGCGCCTCACAAGTGTTAGGCAGGTCTCTACCATCGAGCCACAACCCAGCCCCCATGTGTCCATTCTTATGGGCAGACAAGTAGAGGCCCTCAAGCAGCTTCTGGTGTCTCCCACTGAGACGTGGAGCTGGAGCCTGGATTTGCAGCTTCCATACACTTACCAGACCTTTTGCCTTGGACTGGGACTTAGGACCCAGAATGGTTCTCCAGCAGAAAGCCTCACCATTTGGAGAGCACAGAGTATTCTTTGTCCCTTTTATAGGGTCTTTGAGCCTCTTTTACCCAGGAGGGGTGAGGTGGGCTTCCCTGCCCTGAGTGGGAGCCCACCCTGGGAGGAGGAAGCAGGTCAGTCACCTGCTGCCAAGGTGCAGGGGGACCACCTGTATATGGGGAGGCAGGCATTGCAGTAGAAATATGCCAGGTAGAGTTGGCCAGAGCTGGGCACAGGGCAAGGCTAGGGGAAGGGACGGGGGAGTGGGTGGGTGGCGGGGGCTCTGGAGCGAGGGCCAGCTGAGTCTGGATGGCAGAACGGTTCCTTCTATTCCTTGCCTCTTCCTCCTCTTTATTTCAATCGTTGTCAACAAGGCCCTCTCCAAACTGTCATAACCACACAGGGCCCAGACCCATCCCTCCAGGCTCATCTTTCCGGAAACATCCACAGATTCAGGATAGGTCACCCACCTGGCTGATGTGAATGTGACTGCCTAGTGTCCTATTGGTGCAGAAAGGGAGAAGTGCAGCCGGGTTGGTGGCACACCCCTGCCTGTAATCCCAGCTACTCAGGAGGCTAAAGCAGGAGGATTGCAAGTTCAAGGCCAGCCTGGGTAATTTAGGAGACACTGTCTTAAAAATAATTAAAACAACATCAAGAAGAAAGGGAGAAATGCTGAACAGACCAGTCTCTATTGCCACCAGCTCTCTTGTCTGTTTGAGTTCTTGCTTGGAGCTCAGGGCACCTACCAGAGCAGACTCTCCGGGTTTGTTTCTGGGAGGTTTCTATGTCGGCTTCTCGTAGCCCACACTCACCCTCCTCTGTGCTGTTCTGTGCCACCCGATAGAAGCCTGCAGAACACACTCTGCATTCCCTTGCTTGCTGGCTCTCAGTCCAGGTTTCCCAACAGGAAGCGCTGGCGGTTCCCATACCTGCATGGCAGGCACCTCTTGGCGGTTCTAGCATCAGCCGCAGTGGCACCTCCCGGGCACAGCAGTGAGTGCAGGTTGGCAGGATCCAGCTCTTTCAGTGTCCTCTCTGGGTTACCTTCTCCTCATGGCTCCTCCCTACCATCTTGGACAGCCTGACAGTCCCCAGGCTCTGGGACTCCATAGCCTTTGTTTCTCACTTCCTCCAGGAGCAGAGCTCCACCTTGGCCCTTGATGGCGGGAAATGCGCCTGCCTCTAACTGGAGTCAGACCTTGCCTTGCCCATGGCATGGAATGGTCTCCCTGCATCTGGTGTTTCTGGGTAATGTGGAGGGAGCCCGGCCTCCTGCACCAGTGGAACAGAGGCCTCGGGCTGCAGAGGATCTCCAGTCCTGCCTCCCTTCTCCCCTCTCTCCTCAAGGACTTCCTCAGCTTCTTTGTGGTTCTGCTACCCAACAACCCCAGACCCCACTGTGGCCCCTACTCTGGAAGCATGCTCTTGGATCCTGCCTCTGGTGAGATAACAACGTTTCTCTTTGGGTTGGACCTCTGGGAGGTCCTGATTCAAGTCCCTAGTGCATCAGTCTGGCCTGAGTCATATTCCCTCTGGCTAGAGGCTGGCAAAAGGCACATGTCTTGGCCTTGGAGGTCAGGCCTGCCTACTTGCTGCAGGGCAGCTGGAAAGGATCCCGGGGTCTGGGAGGGGGCAGTTTTCCTTAGAACAGGTTCACAACCACAGGCCAACCGGGGACTGAGTTGGGATCAGCAGCTTTGCCCCTCTCAGGGGTCATGCTTACTCCTGCTCCCCCATACCTCCCTGGACCCCAGCAATGCCTACTGTATGCCTAGGAGCACCATTCCGGGCTTTAGGGTAAAACAAACAAGATTCAGCCCCTGCTCTTGAGAAGCTTAGCGTCTCACATGGAAGATGGCGAATCCACAAATAACCAAACACAAGGAATAAGGAATTGTGGTGCATGGGAAAGAGAATTTAAGCAGGTTGTGGTGGCACGTGCCTATAATCCCAGTGACTTGGGAGGCTGAGAGGTAGGAGGATCTCAGCAACTTAGCGAGGCCCTGAGCAACTTAGTGAGACCCTGTCTCTGTCTCTAAATAAAATACAAAAAAGGGATGAGGATGTGGCTCAGTGGTTAAGTGTCCCTGGGTTCAATTCCCAGTACTGGTTTCTCCTCCAAAAAGAGAATTCAGTTCTCTGTGGAGTGGGAAGGAGCTGACTACTAACTAATCTAACTTGGTTAGTGAGGAGCCCAGCACGGCGGGAATTAGGAAAAGAGGCAGGGGCAGCTCCAGGAGGGCCTTCATCTGCCTGAGGGTGTAGCTGCTGTTTGGCCATCGGTGGGAGCCCTGGAGGGTGCTGGGCAGGGAGCAGGGAACCAAAGGGAGGTGGGAGTGGGGTGTCAGGAGGACTGTGGGCTGAGCCGCTCTTTGGGGTGGGGCCAGCTATCCATCCAGGCCTCCTGCTGGGCTCCCAGGGTCTGCATTTATTGCTGGGTGGCCACACAGGCCTCTCGGGCCCAACACCCCTGCGGCAGCCTGATGTCGGTGCTAAAATTAGCCTTGAGAATGTGGGGGCAGCAGGAGAGACAGTCATGGGAATCGCCCCCTCATTTCCTCTCAGAAGTAGTGTCAAGGACTGTTAGACATAGGCTTGGAACCAAGTGGTTTTGGGGTTCACTGTGATGGCAAGAACCTCGATCCCCAACTGACCTAGCTCTGGGAGGGCAGAGGCAGGAGGGGGTTCCTCTCACTCTTGGCCACCCGCCCCTTGTACACTGCCATATTCCCAGGGACGGGGACCAGATTGGAAGCACCGGGCCCACAGGGCATGGTGAGGCCAGAAGGGCCCCTCCCCTGACCCACTTCTCTGCCTCTGCTTGCCCAGGTGCTTGGCTGCTTCTCTCCTTCGGTTGCCATGGGAACCCCAGGTGGTTGAAGTTTGTGCAGGTGGGGCTACCTAAGGAGAAGGGCTGTGGGTCAGGAGGCAGAGGGGACGGGGGGACTGATCCCAGCCTAGGCTCTGAGTCCTGTCCCTTCCCTGGGGCACAGGGCCTCTGTCTGGGCTCTGCCCACTTAGCCCACAAATGGTCTCCTTACCTCCTCCCTCTTCCCACACTCCACAGCCTGGTGGCCCGCATGTCCTGTTTGTTCCACTTGCAGGATAGCTCTGAGGTCCCCTGCCTGCTCTGCTCGGCCTCCTCCTAACGGGTCTCCCTCCTTCAGTCTGCCCATCTGGCAGTCATGTCTAGTCCTTCAGTCTACAACGTCCCTCCTGGCCGACCTCCCTTCTGTGGATCCTCTGTCTTCAGGACAGCGGGTTGTTCCTGACCAGCACCAGCCAGTCAGGGTCCTCCTTCACCCTCTCCCTGGGCTCCTGCCACCCTGGGGTGGTTGGGTCTGTGAAGTGGGTAGAATGCTGAGACCCACTTCCTGAGCCGCAGTCTATGGAACTGTAGTGTCTTTCTGGAGTTAATGGGTTATGTCCTGAACATGGGTTCCTTGTGGAATATGTTTGAGAAGCAGTGGTGCATCCTCAACTTCTGGGTATTCACAAAGTGCTCTGTTACAATTTGGGGGCACCAAGGAGTCCTGGAGTAATTTTTTTGCTTTATTTATTTATTTAGGTCCTGGAGATTGAACTCAGGGGCACTTGACCACTGAGCCACATTCCCAAGCCCCCCGCCCATTTTTTAATTTTAAAATTTTATTTAGAGACAGAGTCTCACTGAGTTGCTTAGTGTCTCACTTATGTTGAGGCTGGCTTTGAACTCATGATCCTCCTGTCTCAGCCTCCCAAGCTGCTGGCATTACAGGTGTGTGCCACTGTGTCTGGCTTTTTTTGCTTTATTTAATCCAGATACTGCCAGGGTGTTTGGGCCACATATAAGCAATGTCTAGCATTCCCTGGACCTCCTTTGAGAACCTGCTGGATGGTGTCCTGTCTTTTGGGATCTGGGGTCCTGAGGTCAACTCTCTCTCCTCTGGTGGGGGTTGGGAGCTCCTGTGGGACAGAAGAGGCACTAGAAAACTACGCCTCGCCATTATCACCTGTCTTCAGTCTCCTGGTGCATAGTGTGGTTCCCGGATGTGTTTTGTCTAAACCACATAACGTTCTTTTAAAAATTGACCTGGTTGCCAACATTTAAAACCTGGGAGATTCCACAACAAATTCTGAATTTTAAACTTCTCTTAAAACAGGAGAAGACCTATCAACACAGAGTGGAATATCCCTCTGTGGGATTGAAGAATGGCATGAACCATTTACATGCAAAGCATGAGATCTGCAAGCAGTTCAGTTTGTTCTTGGGGCCTGCTGAGCCCCCCTGAAAACATTAGAGTTTCTGACCCCTGTCAAAGGGGCGTGTGGGGCTCTTCTCAAGGAAATATGCTTTTGGGGGGTGACTTATGCCTGGCCCACCCCTCTTCAGGGGGTCCTTTGCAAAGTGCTCTGGGAATGATACCCTCTTTGAAACACCAGGTACATTATGCAGATCAAGTCAATGGATGAGGTCCTCTGGTCTACCCCCGCCTCTAACCGTGGTTTTGGAGATGGACACCAGAGTGGCCAGCAGGCGGCAGCGCTGCAAGAGGTGGCGGAAGGGCCCGCCTGTAGCCTTCTCTCATGTCATCCGCCTTGGGCTCAGCTGAGAAGGAGACTGGCGGCAGCTGCTCAAGTCACCCTGGTAATCGGAGCGTGCTGGGTGCGAGAATCACTCCCTGCAAGAGCTAAAAGCCAAGAACAGTGTGGGACCAACCACGCTGGCACTTCTGAGCCAGCTTGCTGCTGCAGAAAGCCCTCTAAAAATAGCCTGCTCAGGGCTGATGGCGGCTATCGGCTGGAACCCAGGAAAATCCGCTTCAGAACCGGTGGAATCCTCTTCTGTGACCTGCTGCTTACTGGGACCCAGAGGCGGGTTGGGGACTGGTGAGAATGGTGAGGGCCACGACCCTACCAGGAGAAATGTGGAGAGAGACAGAGCCCTGACTGGAGACCAGTTGAAGGTGGGAGAAGCCAAGGAATTCTGCCTGTCACTGAGGCCTGGCACAGGGTGTGGTTCTGTCTCGGGTGGGCCATGAGAGGCTGACAGTGAATTCTTGGCTTAGCTGGGCATTCAAAGTCTCAGGGTTCTGTCCTAAAGTTCCCCGCAGAGACCCCTGGCAGAAGGTCTGGCTCCAGACATCTGCTTTACCAGACACATCCTGTCCTTGGCCCCTCCCCTTCTCAGCCTATCCAACCCTCCTTAGCTCAAAAGTGTCTTCCTTCTTCCAGGAGGACCTCTGGTCCAGCTCAAAGCATCAGCTCTCCTCCAAGTTCCAGCCTGCCCTGGGAGACTCTCCCCACCCCACCCCGCCGTCAGGAGCTCAGCTTTCCTCCCCAGTGTAATGCCAGATGCTGTGGCGTCTTGAGCAAGTCTATCCCTGTCTGGGTATCCATGGGATCAAGGCCCAGACATCTGGCTCAGAGGCCTGTCTGATTGAAGCCTGTTCTCACACCCTGTTGTGACGTTCTGTAACTGTCACCATGCTCATGTGCAGTCCTGGACAGGAAGAATCTGAGACCTGGGCATGATCACTAGTCCAGGACCCCCTCCGGGGGCTGGAGGTCCAGTTTCTGCTCACATGCCTCATGGGATGGGGTGCTCACCGCTTCCCAAGGCAGCTAGCTCTGCTGCCTGGCCTCTTTCCTCTTTGTCCTCTGGGGTCCTGCCTCTGCCACAGTTCAGAGGGGGTGGGCTCCACCCTGGCTAAGGGGTTCACATACTCCTGAGAGGAGGGCATGGCTCACAGGACAAATCTTACCAGACAAACCTTACCTAATGCTTGCTGGGGCAGGACTACAGGAAGGAGAAACAAGGACACTTGGGCCAGAGATGCCACCAGCTGCCTGCTTTTTCTCAGCCTGATGAAGCTGAGGGTAGAGGCCTAGAGGAGAGCCCAGCGGGCAATGGGGCTTGATCACTGAGGACAGTGGTCCCTCCCCCTGCTGGGGGTCAGCCGGCAGTAGTTGGAATGCTGGTAGGTGGGAACTCTCCTCTCTCCCACACTGGGCTCCTGACATGTCCCTGGCACAAAACCACCTTCCTTGCTGTGGGCAGGCAGGAGGGCGAGGGAGCAGGATTTCCTATTGCTCTTGAAATTTGGGGTCCAAGAAGGGCTGGGAGCACAAGTCTGGACCGGCCAGCACTCTGCTGGGCCTGGGGTGGAGACTGTGTCCTGGGCCTCAACTATCTATCTGGACAAATTTGGTTATTAGAATTGGCAGGGTCCCTGGGGTGGCAATGGTTGAGACTCTAGTTGAGCAGGCTTCAGCAAGCTGCTCAAGCTCCCTGTGTCTCAGTCCCTATGCTATAAACTGGGATGAGGAAACAATGTCCCCGAGCATAGCCTTATATAAATGTTAACTGTTATCATTGTTACCTGGCTACGCCCTTTTGAGGTGTTTTTATTTTTTTTGTTTTTTATTTTTTTGGTACTGGGGATTAAACCCAGGAGTGCTTAACCACTGAGCCACACCCCCAGCCTTTTTTAATATTTTATTTAGAGGCAGTGTCTCCCTGAGTTTCTTAGGGTCTCCCTAAGTTGCTGAGGCTCACTTTGAACTTTCAATCCTCCTGCCTCAGCTTCCAGAGCTGCTGGGATTATAGGGGTGAGCCACCACACCCAACCCCTTTTGAAATTTCAATAAAATGTATAGATTACTGTTTAGGAAAACCTGCACATACATGCCCAACCTGGTATACAGATTATAGGGGGAATGAATTCCCCCGAAGCTAACCTGTGCTGTGGTTAAGAACCAGTGACTAGGCATTCTGATTCTAAAGTGCTCCTTTTACAATTTTTTTTGTAAAAAAATTAATACATGCAAATATTTTCAAAAGTTCAAAGACTGGAGAGCTAATTATCCCCTCTCACTCCCACCTCAGTGACCCTCACCACTTGCACCCATTTCCCCTGATGATTTCCCCCTGATTTTCCCTTTTCCCTCTCTGGCACCCCACCATCCAATCTGGCTGCAGCCTTAGCTGTGGTCTGTGATGTCTGGTATCCAGGTAGCAAGGCCACTCCAGTTTCCTCCCAGTGACTGTTGAGGACCAGCTTTGTCCCTGTGACTCACCTGCCAACCTCTGTGACTCCACCTTCTGAGATAGTTTCTCCTCAAACCAGAGGTCCTTTCCCTCTTCGCTTGGTGGTCTCCCAGCCTCCACCCGGGTCTCTCAGAGGCAGCTGGAGTGAATTTTTGCATTGCAAATTGCACCACATCCTCTCTAGCTTAAAACTCCTCAATGGTTCCCCAGTGAACACAATGATTTTAGCATTAAAATTGAAGGAGAAAAAGTAGTATAAGACTCATGATGCTCAGAGTACAGAAAAAGTAGAATTCTTCCTGGCAAGTATGACATCATTAAAGGGGGCCTGGGATTGGTCCTGGGACCTGTGAGGTCACTGCGCTGGAACTGGGCCTGCAAGTGCCCCTGGCGGTGGGGGTAGGGAGGAGGATGTAGCTGGGATGAAGGTTTCTCATGCAAATGAATTGGAATGAGGCTCTGTGTCAGGTTTGACAAGCTGCCAGGAACAAAGGCTCTGTGATCCTCTGCTCCCACCTCCCTAACCAGCTGGCTAGAGAGGTTCCCCGAGGGCCCAGAAGAGGGGCTGTGGGGAATGCAATCTCAGGCCCTTGGACCCTAGGGAATCAGGAGAGAAAACACACAGATGAGCTCATCCCTTGCCCTCTCTCACACCCGGAGGCAGCTGCCTAATGCCTACAGAGTGCTCTTCTTGGGCAGGTCCTGCCACAGGGCTTCCAGGGTTTTCTGAGTTGTGCTCTCTCTTCTTCCTCTTTTTAAAAATGAACTTCGGATGCACAGAATTGGGCTAATCACACTCCTGGTTATGACATACTCTCAATTATTACCCCATGCAAGGCCACTTGATTAATCTGTTTGCTTACACCAACATAATGAACGCCTTTAAACTAAGATCTCAACCCAAGAAGATCTTGAACCTTAATAATATTTGCACCTACCTTTCTGCTCCTCCTCCATTACATGTCAACCTCCCCCTCAGAGGTAATCATGATGTTGAATTTTATGTTTACCATTCTCTTGCATTTTAAACTATAATTTTATTATTTTATTAGGATAAACTAGCTTGTGTGCTATAACAAAAAACAAAAACAAAACAAAACAAAAAAACCCTGAAAAACAAATAACAACCCCCAGTTTCAGTGGCTTAATCTGACAAGGATCTATTTCTCTGCTGATGCAGATTGGCAGAAGGTTCTGCTCCTGGCAGACACTCAGGGACCAGGCATGTGGCAAAGCCATAATCTAATAATATTGCCATTTGCACTCTAAGTTTTGGGGTGTGCTTTGGCAGTGGTGGAGAATAAGCATTACATAAGAGATACACCATCTCCTAGATGTTTCTGCTCAAAAGTGACACGGGGCATTTTTGCTGATGTTTTATTGGTCCCCAAGTGTTCCCAAAGCTCTCCCTAATTTCAACAGGACATGTACCTAGAATGAGGGAAGAACCAGAAGTTTTGTTAACTACAGACAATGTCACCTAACCACAGATATGTGGACAACTTACCAATATGTAGTGGATTTTAGCTGTTTTGTGAACTTTAATAATAAAAAGAGCATCATGCTCTATATGATCTCTGAGCTTTTTTTCACTCATACGAAGATTCCCATAGTTGGTAGTTGTAGTTTTTTAAATTTCATTGTAGTTCACTCTTCCCTCATGTATCCATTTTCTTTTCAAAGTACATTTGGGTCATTCCGGGTTTAATGGACACTGCTTCTGTGAACCGTCTCTTTCTAAAACTTCACTTTGATTTCGTCATTCAAGCTGCAGGTGTTGAGCTCAGTGTAAGTTCTGTGCAGCTTCTGCCTCAGGCCCCAGAACAGCCAGTCTGGAGTCCCCTCCCCTTCCTGCCATGTTCCCTGGCCAGGAGACTCACGAGCAAGGACATGGCAGCTGTCCTTGGTGCAGCAGTGTCTACTTCTTTTTCGAAGCTCTTGCCTTTCCACAGGAGGCAGGGCCATTGTACAGTGGAGGACAGTTAAGGGTCAGGTGTTACATTTGTGATGAACATGTACGCGAGGGGTGCTGGAGATATGGAGACTCACTCATTTATTTGCAAAGCAGACATTTATTTACTTCCTTTTATGAGTCTCATATTATTAGACCCAGACACAAAGATAAAGGACCTGCCCTCAAGGAGCACAGTCTAGTTGAGGAAACTGGGACATTATCAGATGGACTGACACATAAATTACGCAGGTGTATAAGTCTCCTTGTGATTTTATAAATCTGTTTAGTCATATATATTTCTAGCACTTTCTCTCATATAATTTTATTTATGTGAATTCAGCACCCTCTATACTGAGCTGTAACAGGAATCCAGCTCTTGGCTGGTGGATTATCATTTTTATAGATCATAAAGTTCCTACATTTTTAAATTCTCCTAGTTGGGTCACTTTAAAATGTCCCTAGAGAGATGAGGTAGCTTCAGCTTTCAGCTGCTCTTTTGATTTTCCTTAAATCCTTATCTTCCTTTTTTTTTCCCCCTCTCAGTTGCTGGTAGACCAAAATAACACTGCTTTCTCTGAGAAGTTAACCATTAAGCTTGACCCCAATGTTATAGCAAGGCCTTTGCTGCTTTGGAGCTGTGGCTTACATTAAAATCTAAAATACTGGAGAAATAACCCAATTTCTCCCTCTGATCAGCAGTGTGCTTGTTGTTGCTTTAATTAAGAATACTTAAGCTGGTGTGGTGGCACACGCCCATAATCCCAGCTGCTCCAGAGGCTGAGGCAGGAGGATTGCAAGTTCAAAACCAGCCTCAACAATTTAGCAAGGCAGTAAGCAACTCAGTGAGACCTGTGTCTAAATAAAATACAAAGTAGGGCTGCAGATGTGGCTCAGTGGCTGAATGCCCCTAAATTCAATTCCCAGTTACAGCCCCCCTATTTCCCCAGCCACTGCGGGCAAAAAAAAAAAAATGGCTTACAGGAAGTGATTTGGAATCTTTACTGTGAAGTCTTGGGCTGCCTGGCCCAGCCCCACTTCAAGAGGGTGATCACTGTGGGCCCCCATAAATTGGAGATGTGGGTGTTCAGAGGAAGGTGGCTCTTACTCTGCTTGTATAGGACACAGAGCAGGTGGCGCCTCAGCAGAGTCTTGGAGAACCAGCTGGTATCAGCCAGGAAGAGCCTGAGTTCTAGGCCAAAGGGCCAGCACGTGCAAAGGCACAGAGACCCAACAGGACACAGTGCCAATAGGAGACAGTGTTTGGCAGTGGCTAGGACAGAAGACCATCACAGAGCATGAGATAGGTGGTTGCTGTGAGAAACAGAAAGTCTCGTAGTCCATTTTCAAAATATAGTATTCAGCCTTAATTGACTCTTGTTGTAGTGGCCTTATCCTTTTGCCTGCCCTAATTCTAAAATTAGCCAATCATGCAGGTTGTACTCCTGAATCCTCCAATTAGGGCAAAGAGCAGATCTATGTTAGATATATAAGCAGGTGGACTGGCCACCCAGGCGTGCTTGCTAGCCAGGTTCCCGTAGCATGCCCTTCTTTCAGAAGTAAAGGTTTGCCTTGCCCACCCACTTTTGAGAATGTTTGATTCTTGAGGTACCTGGGATTACAGGTGGCACCACCGTGCCCAGCGCATGTGCTAGATTTTTTAAAAATTGTGGATGTGTGTGTGTGTGTGTCTCCTGGGCTGCTTGCAATGAGGAACCCATGTATGGGTGTGTACAATGATGCTACCCTCTTGAAGTGGGGCTGGGCCAGGCAGCCCAAGACTTCATAGTAAAGATTCTAAATCACTCCTTGTAAGCATTCATAATCAAAGCAAGAAAAAGCATTGCTGATTGGAGGTAGAATTTGAGTTATTTCCCCAGCATTTTGGATTTTAATGTAATGGTTTACCATTTTAACAATAGTTATGAATATACAATTTAGCCAGATATGATAGTCCATGTCTGTAATCCCAGTGTCTCAGGAGGATCCTGAGTTCAAAGCCAGCCTCAGCAACCTAGAGAGGCCCTAATGAAACCCTGTTTCAAAAAATAAAAATGGCTGGGGGTGTGGCTCAGTGGTAAAGTGCCCTTGGGTTCAATCCCCAGTACCAAAAAAAAAAAAAAAAAAGGAAGAAAGAAAGAATGTATAGGGGCTGGGGATGTGGCTCAAGCGGTAGTGCGCTTGCCTCGCATACATGCGGCCCGGGTTCGATCCTCAGCACCACATACCAACAAAGATGTTGTGTCCGCCGAGAACTGAAAAATAAATACTAAAAATTCTCTCTCTCTCTCTCTCTCTCTCTCCTCTCTCACTAAAAAAAAAAATTCTCTCTCTCTCTCTCCTCTCACTCTTTCTTTAAAAAAAAAAAAAGAAAGAATGTATAATTCAGTGGCAGTGGTGTAGATTCATAATATTGGATAACCACACCACTATCCATCTCCAGAACTTTTTCATCATCCTGAACATAAACCTTGTGCCATTGGACAATAACTCTCCACCACCAATAACTCCCCACAACCCCTGGTAACCTCTATTCCACTTTCTGTCTCTATGAATCTGCTTATTATAGGTCCTTAAATAAGTAGAATCATACTATTTGTCCTTTTGTGTCTGATGTATTTATTTATTTAGTTTTAGTATGATGATTTCACGTTTCATCCATATTGCAGCCATATCAGAACTTCCTTTCTGTTTCTGGTTGAGTATTATTATTATTATGTGATGGAATTTTGACTTCTTCCTGGAAGTCCTGGGTTGTGGAGCAGGGTTTTCTATTGGGAGAATGACAGAGGCGCCCTGGAGGGTGCTCTCCAACCCTGTGTGGGAAGGCAGGGAGTGAGGTGGGTCCTTCAGGGGGCTTTGGCAGTGGTTCAGCCACAGAAGCACAGCTGACCTTCTGAGCCCTGGTGTGGTCTGTCCTCCTCTTTCCAGTTTGAAACCCCCAGGGCCCTTTCTGTCTTCTGCATATCAACAACTGCAAGGCATAATCTTGGCAAATGAGGTCTGCGCCCCAGGCACTCCGGGATTCCCAGGCCCTGGCTTCTCCCTCTGTTGCCCAGGCCGTAGCCCAGCGCATGGCTGAGGTCTCAGTGGACTCGGGAGTTGGGGCACAGGCCCGGCCTGGAGGAGTGAGCATCTCCCGCTCTGCCTCTCCCTGTCCTGTCACATCAGGCTGTACCCCACCAGCCAGCACCCCGCCCCCTCAGGCTCCCAGCAAGGTTCATCTGCAGAGCAGGGGTTGAAGGAGACAGAACAAGCCCCAGGGGTGTCAATAACAGGGTTATAATCCAGCGGGATGAGACTGAGCTCTCTGGAGTCTCATAGCATTTTTCCAGCCCCGGCCACTTTATTGCCATATCGCTGAGTGATGGGGCTCGGGGGAGCTGTGGTTCCAGCAGCCAGCCCGCCACTGCGCTCCCTGCTTGTGATTGATCAAGCTACAATTGGGCAGAACAAATTTGTGTCGCTTCCAGCCACCCTGTGTTCTGCTCTCCCCATCTCCCCTGTTCCTCAGGCTTCCCCTGTGGGCCAGGGAGGTGCAGTGCCCTTGACCATGTGGGTTTCAGGAGTATAAGGTGTGCAGCTGGTGTTGACCCTGCAGGCTGCAGACTTGGCCTTCAGACTGAGACTTCTCCATTGTGTGACCTTGGGCAGGTGGCTCACACTCTCTGGAGCATAAGGGGTTGAGCCAGTTGTGCTGGGAGGCTCCTTTCAGCCCTGACTACTCCAGGGCATTAAGACTTCTAAGAGAGCTGTACAGTGTTTTCTCCCAAGACAAGGCAGTGCGGAGGGATTGGGTAGAACAGAGGTGAGCACAGTCGGCTGCTCCTGCCTTCCCTCCACTCCACAGGAGGGAGGCCAGCATTCTTTCCCCATCTCAGAATTGACCAGCTCCAGTCGCTCTTTGAGGCTGTCTTAGAGTCCAATTCAGTGGGTCATAGCTTGTAGGGGAATCAGATGCCGCCCAGGCACAGAGGTGGCAGAGCAGGCCTGTAGAAGACCCAGAACTCCCTCCCTCCCTCCCCCTGCTCCAGTGTGCCCGTGGCAGATCACAGGAAGCTCTCTGGGGAAGGACATTTCACACATGAGGGGATTTCCCAGGCTGGGGTTTTCTGTGCACAGTACTGGGCCAAGTCACTCTTATGTGAGAATTTGTCAATGATTTGCTTTCTTCCCAAGCAGGTAGAGATGTTGACCAAAGGACACTGGGCCTCTCTTTAAGCAGCCACAAAGAAGACTTTCTTAACAAGAGCTTTTCTTCTGTCCACCTTGAAGTCTCTGGTCTCGTAAGACAAACCTCCCTTCTGTCTGTCTTGAGCACCAGGTGATAGGAGTGGAGCTCTGGCAATGGCACAGGTCTATCTGCTTCTAAGATCTAGCAGACTTTACAGGGAGGGAAAGGGAGTCTGGGCTGGCAGGCAGAGTCCCTGGGGCACTGGCACAATGAGATTGAATACCTAAAATTGATCAGAAATGGTCCCAGGAAGGAGACTTCAAGGAAGATACTTTACAGGCCTCCTGAAGGTGTCTGGGGATATAAGAGAAAAACTGGAGAGGTGGGGGTAGGAGACGTGAGTTCTATTTTTAGTTGGCCCCACCATGGACAAAGTGTCTGCACCTCTGACCCTCAGGGGTAGCCCTGCTCTCCCCTTCACTGGGCATTGAGGGGATAACCACTAGGTAAGTAATTTAGTACAGATTTATCCTCGGGCCCTGATCAAAACATTCATGCCTCTGTCCAAAGTCCATCCTCAAACCTCCTGAAAAAGGATCAGCTCTCATGGGACTACCTAAGCAAGGTAGAAATTTTCAAAGTCCAAACTCTGCAGGGATGGTGAAAGTTGAATAATTTGACTTCTGTACCACTCTGTTATTTTTTTGTTTCCAATTATTAAAAAATATACTATTTTTTCATTGTTTTTCTTCTTTCTACTTTATTTGGGCCTATTTTATTATTGTTGTTTCTCTTTTCCTTTCTGAGTCAAATAACTCAATGCGTTTGATACTTTTTCCATAGTTTATTATTATTATTATTTTTGGTACTACAGATTGAACTCAGAGGCACTTTACCACTGAGCAACATTCCCGGAAGTCCTCTTTATTTTTCTTTTTGTTTTTTTATTTTTTATTTTGAGACCAGGTCTCACTAAGTTGCTGAGGCTGCCCTTGAACTTGCCATCCTCCTGCCTGAGTCACTGGGATTACAGTTGTGCACCGTCATGCCTGTTGATTTTCCATGGTTTAATACATTCATTTAAGGCTATACATTTACTTTCAAATATTGCTTTAGCTATATCTCACAAGCTATACATTGTATTCACAATCATTAGTGGTTACTTATTTTCCCAAAATATTTTGTTGGTGGTAAAATATGCCTAACATAAAATTTACCATCTTAAGCATTTTAAATGTACATTTCAGTGGTATTAAATACATTCATAATGTGCAACCACCACCACATTGTATCTCTATAATTCTTTTTTAAAAATATTCTTTTTAGTTATAGATGGACATAATATCTTTATTTATTTATTTTTATGTGGTGCTGAGGATCGAACCCAGGGCCTCACACATGCAAGACAGGTGCTCTACTACTGAGCTACAATCCCAGCCCTCCATAATTTTTTTCAGCTTGTGAAATCAAAAGTCTGAACTCATATGATTCCCCATTTTCCTTTCCCCAGCCATTGGCGATCACCATTCTACTGTCTGTCTCTATGAACTTGACTACTCAAGTACCTCGTATAAGTAGGACCACACAGTTTTGTCTTTTTGCGACTGGCTTATTTCACTTAGCATAATATTCTTAAGATTCATCCATACTGTAGCCTATTTTTCAGAATTTAATTTCTTTCTAAGGCTGGATAATTTAATTGTCTGTTGTATGTGTATGCCACATTTTGCTTATCCGTTCATAGATACTTGGGCTACCTCCATGTTTTTGCTTTTTCAAATAATGTTGCTATGAATGTAGGTGTACAAATGTCTCTTCAAGATCCTGCTTTCAACTCTTCCGGGAATGTCTCCAGAAATGGAATTGTTGGATCCTATTTCTTTTTCTTTCTGTTTTTTTTGTTTGTTTGTTTTGTTGTTGTTGTTTGTTTGCTTTTTTAATACCGGGGACGAACCCAGGGACATTTAACCAATTGAGCCACATGCCCAGCCCTTTTTACAATTCTTTTTTGGAGACAGGATCTTGCTAAGTTGCTTAGAGCCTAAGTTGCTGAGGCTGACTTTGAACTTGTGGTACGCCTGCCTCAGTCTCAGGAGTTGCTGAGATTATAGGAGTATGCTACTGCGCCTGGCCCAATAACGTATTTTGCAGGAATGGAAAACCCTTTCCTAAAGTTCATATGGAATCTCAAGGAACTTTGCCTAGTCCAAGTATTTTTGAAAAAGAAGAGCAAAGCTGGAGGACCCACACTTCTCAGTTTCCATATTTACCACAAAGTGCAGTAATTTATTTTATTTTATTTTTTTAATTTTTTAAATATGTATTTTTAAATTGTAGTTGGACACAATACCTTTATTTATTTATTTTTATGTGGTGCTTAGGATCGAACCCAGGGCCTCAAACATGCTAGGCGAGCGCTCTACAGCTGAGCCACAATCCCAGCCCTATTTTTAAAATTTATTTTTTGTAGTTTTATTTTATTTGTTTATTTTTATGTAGTGCTGAGGATCAAACCCAGTGCCTCATGCATGCTGGGCAAGAACTCTGCACGCTGAGCTACAGCCCCAGCCCAAGTGCAGTAATTTAAACCATATAAAACTGGCACAAAGAGACATACGGCTCAACAGAATGGAATGGAAAGCCCAATGTTGTTTTGGGGTATGGTGTTCTGTATATGTCTGTTAGATACATTGGATTTATCGCATGAGGTCTTCTATCTCCTTACTTATCTTTCATCTGGTGTCTCTGTTATTACTGCGGATGAGTTTCTGAAGGCATTTAAGATTTAATATACGTATAAGTTCTCCAAGTCCAAGGGTTGTTCAGAATTTCCACCATCCTTCTGGACAGTAAAGAAGTTTTTAAAATATTATGTAGAGTCTTAGTCATACCTTTTCAAACACAATTGTAGCAATTATTATTGTTATTTTATGGTCATTATTCAATTTATATAAGTGTACATATATATGTATCCACATACACATGCATCTATAAACACACACACAAACACACACACACACACAAACACACACACATATATATATATATATATATATATATATATATATATATATATATATATATATGCATACACACAATCTACCAAGTTTTGCATTCATTCTTTTCTCTTTTTAAAACTTGATGGGGTGGGGGCTGGGATGTGGCTCAAGGGGTAGCGCGCTTGCCTGGCATGCATGCGACCCAGGTTCGATCCTCAGCACCACATACAAACAAATGTTGTGTCTGCCGAAAAACTAAAAAATAAATATTAAAAAAAACCCAAAAACTTGATGGGGTGGTGCCGCAGTCTTGGCTGGGCACAGAATCACGAGCCAGTCAAGCAGGAACAAAACTTTATTTTGAAAAAGCCGCCGCAGGCAAGTCAAACCCGGTCCTCCCACGTGGGCGTCTGCCGGAACCGCGCGCCTCCCGGACCCAGGGTCCCGGACCTTCCCCGGAATTTCCTCCTACTATCTTTCCCCAACCAATGGGAACTCTCCAGCAGTCCGGTAACTTGAGTCCTGTAGCAAGCCAAGGTGAACAGCAGGAGCCCAATTTGCATATGAATGTAAATCTTAGCATAATAATACCTCAGTGGCTAGTTGGCGTCACTTTACAACCAAAGGTGCCATTTATATTTTGTTTGTGGCTCCTAGCAGGGTGGTGCTGGGGATGAAGCCCAGGGCTTCACACACACTAGGCAAGTGCTCTTCACCAAGCTACATCTCCAGCTCCTCATTATTTTTCATATCCCCTTCTTCCTTTAGGTTCACTTTTCTTTCTTCCTTCCTTCTTCCTTTCCTTCCTCCCTTTCTTTAACTGAAAATTGAACCTAGGGGTGTGTTACCACTGAGCTACATCCCCTGTCCTTTTTTTTTTATTATTTTATTTTATTGTTGGTTGTTCAAAACATTACATAGTTCTTAATATACCATATTTCACAGATTGATTCAAGTGGGTTATGAACTCCCATTTTTACCCCGTATACAGCTTGCTGTGTCACATCAGTTACATTTCCTCCCCTGTCCTTTTAAATTTTTTTTTGAGACAGGTTCTCTCTAAAATTGCTTAGGGCCTTGCTAAGTTGCTGAGGCTGGCCTTGAACTTGTGATCCTCCTGCCTCAGCCTCCTCAGTCACTGGGATCACAGGCCTGTGCTAGTTGCCCAGTTAGGTTCACTTTTCTGTTTATTATTATTATTATTATTATTATTATTATTATTATTAAATTGTAGGTGGACACAATACTTTTTATTTTATTTATATATGGTGCTGAGAATTGAACCCAGTGCCTCACATGTGTGAGGCAAGTGCTTTGCCACTGAGTCATGACCCCAGCCTCTCACTTTTCTTTTTGCTGAAGTTAAGTCCCTCAGGCTTTTTTTCAACAAAGATCTTTTGGGATAAACTCTCCCTATCTTTATATTTACATTAAAGCTTTTATTTTGTTTTTACTCTTTAGTGACAGTCTGACTGTAAACAAAATTTACCCCCCTCCCCCATTTTTTTTTCAATGCTTAGCACTTTGGGTTTTCTGGCTTCTCTTGTTGGTGAGAGGGTTGCATGTCTCCTTTGCATTCTTTGGTAGGTAAAAGGCCTTTCCTCTACCTTTTCTTTTCTTTTTTTTTTTTTAGGCTTTTATTTTTATTTTTTATTTATTTTTAATTTTTTTTTTTTTTGGTACTGGGAATTGAAGCCAGGGGCACTTAACCACTGAGCCACATCTCCAGCCCTTTTCATATTTTATTTGGAGACAGGGTCTCTATGAGTTGCTTAGGGCCTCCATAAGTTGCTGAGGCTGACTTTGAATTCTGGATCCTCCTGCTTCAGCCTCCTGAGCCTCTGAGATTTCAGGTGTGCACTAGAGTTGTCTTCATCTTTGACGTTCTTCAGTTGGACTACCACGTGTCTAGGTTTAGCTGTATTTGTAATGCCAGGCACTCAATGTTTATGAATGATTTACCTCTCTTTAATTCTGGGAAATGCTCTGCTTTTCTATCTTTGACTAGTGCTTCTCTGCCATACCTTTATTATCTTCTTTTAGAATTTTCATTAGGTGTTTGTTGGAATCTCTTAATTTACTGTCTGTTCTTCTTAATGGATCTTTCATATTTTTCATTTTTTTTTTTACTTTTCTGTGCTGTGTTCTATGCAAATCCCTTTGTACTAGTTTTTAATTTACTGTTTCTCTTTGACCATGTCTAATCTGGAGTTAATCCAATTATTGAGGATTTTTTTAAAGTTCAAATATTTTCAATTAGTTCTTTTGCATATTTATCTATTCTTGTTACATTTCTGTCTTTTTTTTTTAAAGCTAGAGAGAGAGAGAGAGAGAGAGAGAGAGAGAGAGAGGGTTTTTTAATATTTATTTTTCAGTTTTTGGTGGACACAACATCTTTATTTTTATGTGATGCTGAGGATCAAACCCAGCGCCCAGTGCATGCCAGGTGAGCACGTTACAGCTTGAGCCACATCACCAGCCCCTCTATTTTTGTATCATATTTCTTATTCCTTTTTACAATGCTATTTTTCCTTTCAGCTTTTAAGGGTTTCTAAATAGACTTATATTAAGTCATTTTAAGATCAATTATTTATTTTGTCTGTATTAAATATCCTTCAAATTGTTGATTTTTTTTTTTTTGGCGTCAAGCTTCTTTATGCGTTTTGAAATTTTGCTGTGCAATCTCATCTTGAGATGAAAATTTTCTTTCTGTCCCTGGAACTACTGGTTTTGCAGTTGGTTTCCTTAAGTCCTAAGGTTAAAACCAGGTCTTAGGTCTTTTCATTGAGGTCTAAAATTGTGGTTTCACCCCCTTCTTAATATGCTGTTGTCTTATCAGGCTGCTACAACAATACCACACACTGGGCAGCTGAAGCAATAGACATTAATTTCTCACAGTTCTGGAGGCTGAGAGTCCAATATGGAGGAGCTGGTGGATTAAGTGCCTGATGACCGCCCACCTCCTGACTTGTAGACAGCTGCCTCCTCATTGCATGCTCCCGTGGCTATTTCTCTGTGCATATATGTATGTGGAGAGGGAGATCTCTGACTTCTTCTGATAAGGACAGTAATCCCACCATGGGACTCCCACCCTGAGCCTTAATCTAAACCTAAGCACCCCTAAAAGTCCTACCTCTTAATGCCATTACACTGGGGGCCGGGGCTTCAGCAAATAAATCTATTTATACATAATTTTAAAGACATAGATGAATTTAGGGCTGCTCTGTATCTCATATTACATCATAAATATGTTCTTATCATTTACAAGGTGTTTAATATCATTTCAAAGGTCCTTACTAACAATGACTTGGTGTTGCAGTGTTGTTTCTTTTCTCTCTCTCTCTCTCTCTCTCTCTCTCTCTCTCTCTCTCTCTTTGTTTTTGGTTCCAAGGATTGAACCCAGCAGTGCTTAACCACTGAGTCACATTCCCAGCCCTTTTTATATTTTATTTTGAGATAGGGTATTGCTAGGTTGCTGAGGCTCTTGATTCTCCTATTTAAGCCTCCTGAGCCACTGGGATTATAGGCAGTAATGAGTCTGCTTGGGCATGAGGCTTGTAATACTTCAGATTATGTCATTAGGAAAGACCCCAGAGGGGAATGGTAAGGTAAAAATTGGAGCCTGTGGCTGTTGACATCTGTGGAGAGCAGATACCTCCATCCCCATGATGTGGCTGTGAGTTCCCCTTACTTCCAGCATCTCTAGCCCCATCAGCAGTCCCAGCATGCAATGAGCAGGGGAGATTTCCCAACAATGCTGCAAACAGAGTGACTTTATTTCCTCCACTCAAGATTTCCTTGATTCCAAACTCTTTAGTTCCTTCAGAATCTCTTGGCTTGCCCCAAATACAGAGAACAAAGTACTAGAGGGAATGGGAAGGCCTGGGGTCAAGTTGCTGACATGCTAGACCTGACATGACTAGACCTGACGCCAGACAACACAAAGGCTCAGGGTAATAACTAGTGGGTGTTTTTTCAAGGTTCCTTTTCTACAGTTTGTCAAACTATATTCTTGTATGTCTTTGTAATCCATGCAAACTAAGCTGCAAGGCTGTTACTATCCCCATTTTCCAGTGGAGATGACTGAGGCTCAGGTGAACTAGGGTAGTGTTTTTGAAAAGGTAACCTGTGCAAGATTCCTGAGGGATCTTATTAAAACACAAACACTGGTTCAGGTGATCTGGGTGTGAGACTGCATTTCTAGTAGGCTTCCACGTGATGGCTGAAGACCTCACTCAAGTAGGGGGATGCAAGGGGTGTCAGCTGAGCCACACAGGTCCTTAGTCTTTCCAACTCCAAAACCTGTGATCCACGTTTGCTCCCCCCATGTAGAATCCTGCCATTTTAGCACTGAGTTTATGGGTGAGGAAAGAGAGAACAGAGAGTCAAGGCTTTGTTCAGGGACAGGGGGGCTGCTCTCTCCAGGACCCTCCACCCCCAGGCTTAAAGAGGAGGAGGGCACAGAGGGGGATTGTCTTTTGAGCCGTGAAGCGCCACGGCCGGGCAGCCATCAGCAGGTCTGTAGGAAAATTAATTTTTTAATTAAAAACATCTTTTTTTCCCCCTCTGCTTTCCCCTTTGCTTTAATGTCTCAGTCTGGAGTAATTATGAGTCGCTCTGGGGAGACTGAACCTTAGAAAAATTGTTGGTGCAACTGCCGAGGAATTTATCTGATTAACTTGGGCTCAGCCTTTGAAAAGAAGAAAAAGGGAAAAGAAAAGGGGAGGAGGAGAAGCTCCCCATTCTCCTTCTGGCACGGAACTTAATCATAGCATCTGGAAGGCCAGGTGGGCTCTGCGCCCTGAGGCCTCCTGCTAGGCCTGAGGACAAGGGGGCCCCGAGGATCCGAGCTCAGCTTCCTGGCCCATCCTTCTGCCCCAGAACCCCCCCCCCTCCTCCAGGCCTTCTCCTGGGTTCTGGATATGTCACTCTGACTGGTCCAACATGGGAGGGGATGTCTTTAGTTGGGTTCCTGAGAAGCAGAGCCTGACAAGGAGCTCTGAGTGCTCTCCAGGGACAAGAGGGGCAGAACAGGACAGGAGAGGCAGCTGGGCCAGGAGGCAGGCTGTGCTGAAGTCTAGCTCAGACTGATCCCTCAGGGAGCTCTGCAGACTGACTAGCACCACAGGGCTCTCAGGAGGCGAGGCCTGGGCTCTTGTGACTGGATCTGTCATTCACTGGCTGTGGGTTGCCCCTGGGGAGAGTGTAATCCCACCCCCGGGCATTTCTCCCATAAGCTTGGTCTCCTTTGGCTGAGGAAGACTCTTCAGAGAAGGCTGCAGCTGTGAGTCCTTAACAGCCAACTCTCCCAGCAGCTGGGGATAAATGCCCCATCTGGACTAGAGGTCTGTGTGGGACTCCAATGACACCTACTGCAGATGAACAGGAGGGGGCGCCTGTGGGGCTGGAGTGGAGGATGCAGCGGTGACAGGACTTGGGGGATGGTTGAATTAGGGTGTGAGGGACAGTGAGGTGACAGGTGGCTCCCTGGCTCCTGCTTGAGTGACTGGATGGCTGGAATTGCCAGATTCTGAGATGAGCACCCAGAAGGAGAGTAGACCTGGGAGGGAGGGAGGCAGATTTGCTCTCTGGACTCGGTGACCTCTGGGTAGAAGTGCTGAGCTGCAGCTGGTTGTACCAGGTTGGGTGCCATCAGCGTGGAGACAGGAGAAAAAGCACAGGGACCTGAGCCCCACATGATTAGGGATGGCAGAGGATGGAGGTGCCAAGGGCAGCTTGAGGAGGTACAACCAAATCAGCAGGAGGAAAACCAGAGAGGGGCATCCTGATGCCACCTCTCCCCTTCTTGGACTTCCCTGATGTGCCGGCCTCAGTATTATCTGTCCATTCTGCCAGTGCATCTGTAGATGAAGGAACGAGACAGCCACAAGGAACCTCAGAAGACTCTGATCCCCTCGAGAGTGGGAATTGTGCCCCTCTTGATTAGCACTGTGGTCCTGGACCCTATCATGCTCCCTGGTGCATAGTAAGTGCTCAATGAGTCTTTGCTGAAAATATACTAGTTAATATTCATATGGCTCCTACAGGACACCAGGCCCTGTATAATCAACTCGTTTAACTCTAAGAAGATCCAATACCTTCTGTTTGTCCAGATCCAGTGAGAATTTCTACAAATATCTTGGCCATTCAAGAGGCTTTTCCTGACACCTTTGCAAATCTTCTAACTGAAGCTATTATTATCCCCCTTATACAGATGCTCACTCAGAGGCACAGAGAAATTAAGTTACTTGTCCAAGTCCACCCAGATGGTAAGTGGCAGAGCTGGGACATGAACCCATGCAGTCTGATTCTCCAGGGCCCATGCTCTTAGCTCCTGTGTGGATGAGGGAAAATGGATGTCTGTCTGTTTGAAACCAGGGCATGTGGCTATTACATCAAGTGCACCCATAGTCCTGTGTACCCGTGGCACACAGGAGACAGCTCCCCTCTGGTGAGGAAAAGGAGAGCCTGCTGCCTTGAGAAGGGGACTGTTATGCTACAGCTCTCTTTGCATATGGGACGGGCCAAAGCTGCTTTAGACATAATTTATTGCTGCCTTCATTTATTTATTGTGCCCTGAGGACAGAGGATGACTGGGTGGTAGGAGAGGGTGGCCAGAAAAATCTCATGTCAGATAGGACAGCCTCCAGTCCCAGCTCTGCTATGACAGTAAGGCTTGAGCTTCTTTGAACCTTGATCTTCTCATATGCAAAATGGACTCATTATACTTCTTTCCCAGGACTTCTGTGAGAATTAGAAGTGATACATGGCTGGTGGCACACAGTGGTGCCACTGTATGGAACAGCCCTTTTTTTGTGACATTAGTCACCTCTTTGCCTGTTACTGGACAATGTAAACACTGCCCTGCAGCAAATGGACATCTGGTGGTTAACTGCTACCTGGCTGCCATCTACCGGGCCTGGCAGGGGTAAGAGTTGAAAGTGGAGGGTCAGGGCAGGGGATGGAGAGAAAAGCTGGGAGTGGGAGCACCCAGCCTCTCCTGGGTAGAGCATCTGAGCCAGCAGCCTGTAATCACCCCCCTACCACCACCACCGCTGGGGATAATGCAAAGGGGAGACTAAGCCACCTGCTGGGGCCACCAGCAGCTTGGTTTCCCTGAGCCCCCAAGTGCCACTGTGTTACACGGCTCCAGAGGCCCCGTTCACATTGCCAGGGGGCACCACCAACACAGATCATGCCATGAGGAATGGTCTCCCGAGATGCACTGTGGAGGTGAGAGCTCTTGGGGGGCCACATCAGAGCTCTACAACTGGCTGGGGAGATCCGGAGAAGCAACAGCTCCTGCCTCGGGCCTGCCTGGGCTCCTAGGCCAGCGCAAGAGCCGGGCCTTTCCCTGACTAGAGCTACTACCGCCTCTAATGACACTGGGTCAGCTCTGCCTGAAGCCTTGACACATCTCTTGACCTGGCTGTGGACTGGGAGCTCTTGAGGGCAGGGCTGAGGCCCCTTCCCTTCCCAGTCTCTCCTGCCAAGCACAAGGCTGGACACAGAAAATGGGAGTCATGTTGAGGCCAACTGGGAAATTAAAATACTGAAGTCTTTCATTTTGACTTCCCAGCCTCCAGCTGTGCTCTGGGTCTTGCCTAGATGGTGGACAGGGGAGGACGGGGCAGTTTGACCCTGTACTTGAGGATCAGCAAACAGTAAGAGTCTAGGGTGACCAGGGCTGTGACAGATGGTGTACGGGAGCCCAGGGAGCACAGAGAAGGATGTGTGACATTTGAGAGGCTTTCGTAGATGAGGTGCTCCCTGAGTTAGAAATGGAAGGACAGATGGGGCTGGCCTGGTAGCAATGGAGCGAAGGCACCCCAGGTGCAGATGCAAAAGTGTAGGGCCAGGAGCAAGAGCCTCACCTGAGGCGGGATCTTCAGGCCCTCGAGGACAGAGTGTGGGACAGCTGGGAGTCGGTAGGATCTGGGGCCCAGTCCTAGTTCTGTGGCTTAGTATGTGAGTGATCCAGGAGTAATCCCCATTCCCCAATTTTCCATCTGTGTAATGGGAACTGGGCTAAATTATCCCCAAAGCCCCTCTAGCTCGGAAGCTCTTGTCTTGTCTGAAATGTAGCCAGAACCCTCCCCAACTTCCTGGAGCTCACCTGGGGCTGAGGGTGCTGAGGCCCTGGGAATTGCTCTTAGCTTTGTTCTGGTTAAACCAGTCTTAACTCTCTGAGTGCCAGAACCTAAGAGTGGGGGCCTGCCTTCTGGAAAGGTCAAGGCTGGGATCTGGTGGGAGTAGGGCTGAAACTGGACCTTTGTGTTGGGAGTTCCCTCCCCTGGCTTGCATGGGCCTGGGGAGGGCTGAGCTGTGGACTGTCTTCTTTCCAGCCAACAGCTCTCCCAGGACAACCAAACCCTGCCATAGCCCTTTTGGAGACTTGCTTCTTCCAGCTCACTAGCTTCTCCATTTTATAAGCACTGCCAGCCAATCAGCTCAGGGTTTCCCTCCTCCTGGTGAAACTGACCAATCACACTCCGTTTGGCTTCTTGGTTGCTAGGTGCTGGAGGCTGCCTCCTCACTGCTGAGGGGCTTGGGTTTTAAAAGTCCAATCCTGGATCTGGAGATGATCTGGGAGATTGGAGGCTCCAGAAGATGGATTTAAAATGCTTTGAGCTAGAGATATTCAGTGGATTCTGCCAACTTGCGGGGCTGTGGAACTCAGGAAGGAGAGAGCCCTGCCTGGGGCAGTCCTGGAGGGCTTCCAGGAGAGAGTGATGAAAAGCCCCCCCCCCCCCCAGCCCTGTCTGGGTTGTCCTTTTACCTCACAGAGAAGACTCATCAAATCCTTCCTTAGAAGCCTTAGAACTCCCATCCTGGCCATTTCTAGACACCTCCCTGTCCCTCTGCCAGTCCTAGCACTGTCCTGGTCTCTAGGTTGTCTCTGCTTTAGAACCCTCTTCCCCAGCCCAGGTAGATCCAGAAATCATGCAGGGGCTCAGGTATCTGGATGTAATTGCATGTCTGAGTCTTGGTCTATATATCCTTCCATGGTGGCTTCAGAGACCAGGAATGGAGAGGACCCAAGAAACTAAATGAGAATATTCAGAGAGAAGAGGGGGGGGGGGAGAGAGAGAGAGAGAGAGAGAGAGAGAGAGAGAGAGAGAGAGAGAGAGAGAGCGCTGAGTGACAAAGGCTTGGAGTGTGTGTGAGAGCATATGCATATAAATCTGCCTCTATACCTTTGTGTGTGTGTGTGTGTGTGTGCACGTGTGCTGGTGTTTCCATGCACATCTGTTGGGCACACATGCTTGTATATAAGATACAGAGAAAGGAGTTGGTGCGTCCATGGCTTGGACTCGTGGATTTCTTGACCTCTCCAGCATCTCCCAATGAGGATCCCAGTGTTTTGAGTCCTGACCCTAGCTCCTTCCTATGAACCCAGACCCCTGAACCCCATTCCCACCCACATCCCATCCCTTCTGATGGAGCAATTTCTTGATGGAAAATATCAATGAACCTGGAAACTGTAGAGCCTGCACCACCTCCAAATGGAGAAAGTCCAACCCAATTCATTGTCCATTCCCACTACCAAGGCCACCAGCAGCCCACCTACCCCCTGGTGTTTTCTGGAATTCAGGGACTCTGTGTGCCAGAACAGAATATCAATCATTAGAGCCCACTGATGATGAAAGGGTGGAAAAAATTGGGGCTCCTCCTGACCCCTTGCTCCTTGGAGCAGCCTGGTGTCCTCGGCTGTGTTCAGGCCAGTCTTATTGGCTAGAGCCCAGGCTTCCATTCATCCCAGGGCCTGCCTGTGTTTCCTGGGTTGCAAGGCAGGGAAACCCCCCAACCTCGTACAGCAGGAGGAGTCTGGATGGGGGTCAGGGCCACCTGCTGAGAATTCTGCTCCCTCTGAGCCCTAGTTTCTATATCTGTAAAAAAGGGGACCCTGATGCCTGAGGCTCAGTTGGGGGGCTCTGTGCATCATGAAGTGTTGGACCCACACCATGCTGGTCCCCTGGATCTTGGTTACTGGGACAATCTAAGGGCTGAAGCCAGAGAAAGCAAACATTGACTTACACGATACTTTTTAAAAAACTGAATTAGTGGCCAACATTTTTGAAATGGGCAGTTTCTGAGCAAAGTCTGGATTTGGGCTTCCTTTGGAGAATGAGAAGGCCTGTCAGCTCTGGGGCCGTGTGCCCATGTGGATGGAGCTTTTAGACAAGCCCCATTCTCCCCTGAGCCCCCTTTAGCAGGCCCACTTGCTATTACCTGCGTAACTCTCGAGTAGGTGGCATTTGTGACACTTTCAGAACGTCTTGGCACTTCACAAGGGGCCTTCCTTAGTGGCCCAGTAAGCAAGTGACCTCTGCTCACGTGGGTAGGGAGGAGAGTGCAGCTGCCCCCTGACCCTCTTGGGGGCGCACCTTCTGTTCCCACCCTGGCAGGGAGCAAGGGAGGACTTGTGCCTTGGGTGTGACTGCTTTTCTTTTTTCAGGAAAATACAGCACCTTGACTATTGCCCCATGTTATGTCCTTCCAAAGCCCAGGGCACTGGCTGGGCGTTGTCATGTCCTTCCAAAGCCCAGGGCACTGGCTGGGCGTTGTCATGTCCTTCCAAAGCCCAGAGCAGTGGAAGCAGCACTAGGTCAAGTAACTGGGAGAATGCGGGGGTGGGGGTCCATCCTACCCCTTGCCATGAGGACACAGCCCTTTCCCCCTCAGCTGGACCCTTTCTTAATTGGGGAGGGGCCCTGTCTTCTTCAATAGCTAGAATCTGGCTGCCTGGTTTCCCCCTGGGATAAGAAAATGGGGGCTGAGAGGACCAGGGTGTGGAGGGCCTCATAGCCAGTTTGCCCAGAGTCACCTCGTGGATCTGCCCCATCAGGATTTGTGAAAGGAGATGCTCTCAGATCTTTACCCAGCTTTAACTTGAAAGCATGGGAGGGACAAGGATATTCCAAGTCCCTGGTAAGGAGTGGAGGTCTTTAGGAGAGAGGGGGTCTGAGCAGCCTCTGGAAGGAGGCCCCCTTTCCCCTTTTCCCCAAACACTGCCATCTGGTCATCTCTCAAGTACAGTAATGAAGACCACTGCCTTCTCTCTGGTTGGGCTTTTTGGAGCTACAAATTGAGGATTGACATCTGGGTGTGGTTGCTGTCCCAGAGAAGTGATGGCAGCTATTGACATTCAGTGATATCTGAGCTAACACCTCCTGGTGTAAACTCATCCCAGTTTAGGGACTACAAACCATCCCCTCTCCTGGAGGCACATCCTTTGCAAGAAAGCTTTGGTGGGAGTGGAATCACCCACAGGGCAGCGGAGAGGGGCACACTCCTCACTCAGGACCTTCATAGAGGACTCTTTTTTTTTTTTTTTTTTTGGTACCGGGGATTTCAGGGGCACTTGACTACTGAGTCATATCCCAAGCCAATTTCTGTATTTTATTTAGAGACAGGGTTTTGATGAGTTGCTTAGCACCTCACCATTGCTGAGGCTGGCTTTGAAAACACGATCCTCCTGTCTCAGCCTCCGGAGCCGCTGGGATTATAGGTGTGCACCACCATGTGCAGCCTTCATAGAGGACTCTCTTTGGTGGGGTGGGGTAACTGAAGAAATAAGCTGCCCATGTGTGTTTAGGGTAACAGCACATGTCCAAAATGTTGATTTATCTGACTGGTTTTAAGAAATATGTCTGGAGAACTAGGTGGGCTTTGTGGTCTTCGGACGCCCTGCCACACCAGGGGAGGTGTTACAGGACTCTGGAGAGTGTCCTAGACTCCCAGGAGGAGTTAACTTTTTACAATTTGGCTCATCTGGAGAAATGGTCTTATGGATGGCAGCTAGGGCCTGGTCCTTGGAGGAACATGACTTGCCCAAGTTATTTAGGTCAGTGGCTTCAGGTTTCTATTATGGCCTGAATGCCTGGGTTTGTGTCTCTCGGAACAGAGGCAAATATAGGGGCAGCCCATCTTGCCTGTCTGTGTGGAGTTTATTAAGGCACAGACATCTCTCTTTCTGCACTCTAAAAAGTATGTGCAAATAGGAGCGCTATAAGTTGAGTCCTACCTTCAATACCATCTTGAATGGCTCTGGCCTTAGGGGCAGGATGATTTGATAGGCAGGATGGTAAGTGGTTACAGTCATGACCTCTGCAGCTTCTCTGCATGAAATTGATTCTGGACTCTGCCACTTTCTTGATGTACAACCCTGGATGCATTATTTAACCACTCTATGCATCAGTTTCTTCATCTGCATAATGGGAATGTCAAATAAACATATGTAGAGCATTTAGAATGGTATAATGTTATTATTATTTTTTAATTCTCAACATTCCTGATGAAGCTCTGATGCATGGCCAAGTTCTTTTCATGGAATTCCTGGTCTTGCTCTAAGGGAAAAGGCTGGGAAGAAGCAGATGTTTCCTGGGCTTGTAAACCCCTGGAGCATCAGCACAGGTGTCTGAGGCAAGTTGGCCTGGGCACTGGCAGGCCCCACTGCCCTGGGCCAGGGGCTCTGGGACCTTGAGGAGAAGCTTGACCTGACACCAGCTTCCTCTTTCTTCCTTCTTTTACATAGTGGTTCCTAACATAGTCTTTAGATCCAGAAAGATCCAAGTTCAAAGCTTGGCTCTGAGGCTTACAGGCAATGACCTTGGACAATTCATGATTAGCTTCTTGGAGTCTCATTGGTGAGGGGCATGACTATACCCTTGACATGATCAGTCAGAGAGTTGAAAAGAGAAGACGGAGGCCAAAGCAGGCTGCGGGCACCTGAGGCAGTGGGTCAGGGGGCTGCTTTCTCTGTCTCAGTTGGGGTCTCACCACTTTCCTCTCTCTCACGGTGGGGAAGCCTCTTTCTCCTCCTTGATTTCCAGACTTGATCCAATCTAGAGGACATGAGGACTCTGGGGCTGTCCCTCCAGCCCCATAGTCATAAACCTTTGAGAGAAGCTTTTGACCAAGAGCAGGACCTGGTCTCGGGGGGCTCATTTCCACGGCCTCACCTCTCCTCTCTGCATCATGCTCTGAATTTCTACACAAGTCCTTTGTCCCTGGCCCTCCCAGACATTCATCACCACCCCCAGCTCAGCCCCATTCCAGGAGCAAGAAGGAAACATTGACTTTATTCAGAGCTTGGATTTGATAAGCATAAACTGAGTGGTTCCTGGGCCTTATCACTTGAGTTATTTCATTTATAATTAGCATTTAATTAGCATCTACTTTGTTTCTGTATAATGTAGGAAGCACTTTACACACCTTTTCTTATTTAATTACCCGACGGCTCTAGAAGTGGTTATTATTACCAATTTTATTTTACAGACCCAGAGGGGTTGGGTGGGTGATGCCAGGCCATATGAAGGGACCTTGGAGCCACAGGGTGGAAAAATTGAGCTCAAACTTGTGAAGCACTTAGCAAGGTGTCCAGCACTGGGGGAGTCCTGGTTCTCTTGCCAGGATGGTTCCTTTTCATCCTCGCCCCCACTTTCCCCTGGCTTTTCCCACGGTCAGGGAGTGCAATAATTTGCATCAAATGTATTATTGCATTTGAGTCTGTTGCAATTATGCAATTTCAGGCACTATGAGGGTTGGGTGGGGGTATATAGAGAATGGCCATTGGCTCCAACCCTGGATGGCCAAGGCCCCTTCCTGCTTGCTCCTGTAGCCCTATCCAAGTGAGACTTACAGAGGCCAGGTCGTCCGTGGAGTCACCACGATGTCTTGTTCTTCTCGACTCTCACTAGTGGAATATTCCTTTTGCCCAGGACTTGACACAGCCTGGCCCCTCACTCCTCATGTACGACCTCTCTGGGTCAGGGGCATGGAGAGGAGTGGGTCAGAGCTTCAGGGAACCTGGGTTCCCTTCTTGCCACTTTCACAGGGCCTGGCCTTGACCAAGATACCCGCTGGGCCCCAGAGGAGACCTGGCTTCTCCATCCAGCTCTGCTAGGGCAACTCACCATGGGACCCAGGGCAATCTTGGTTTTCACTGTCATCTGCAGAGTAGAAGGGTAGGACCGGCTGCTCCCTGAGCACTCTCCCAGACCTGTGGTACACTGGAGTCCACTCTCTTCCCTCCTCTGCCTGCCCCATCAGATGGTAAGCAGCAGAGGGTAGAGATGGAGGGTCTGGAGAGACAGGATGTGGGCAGTGAGGCAGAGGGAGGAGTCTTGGATGCTCCTAGCTCTCAGGCTTGAGGAGCTGGTAGGTTGTGGGTGTTGTCTGCTGAGGTGATAAAAAACCAGAGTAGGTTTCAGCTGGGATAATGAGTTTGATTTTGGTTTTATTGGATTCATGCTCAAGAGATGGGCCTATTCAGCCAGCATGGAGCTGAGCTGGGACTTGATCCAGGGACGTGTGCTTCAAATGTTGTGTTCTCTCTAGCACATCCCATGCAGAATGTGCAGTGCATAGTCAGACCACTGAGGGCCAAAGGGGGTCATGGAGGATTTGTGTAGCAGTAGAGAGAAAAGAGGGTCTCATCAGGAAAGGCTTCCTGGAAGAGGCATGGTGAGCTTTGTGTCCTAAAAATGTCAAGAAAAGATAAGTCCTGGAAGGTAACAAGAAAAAAGCTCAGTTGGAAACTTCATTAAAAACCATGCTCAGTAAAAATTGTGACTTGTCCAAGGTCATAAGGGCAATAAGTGGTAGAGCCAGGATTCCCACCAGGTTGGCCTCACTCCAGGGCCCCCATCCTCAATCTCATAAGATCTTGCTCTCAAAGCCTGGGGCCTGGTGGGAGAGAGAAAAGGGCCAGGAGCCTCCGAGTAGGGTAGAATTAGCCTCTCCCAGCCCAGGCCAGGCATCCCTGGTTGGCACATGGCCAAATTCCAAATAAAGGGTTGATGGAGCCCCAAGTCTTGAGGCTGTAGGACCCAAGAGTTGGGACTGTTCCAGTTTGTATGGGATTGCCTTTGAAGGTAGATGGCTTGGGGAATCATTTAGCACCTGTGAGCTGAGTGCACTCAGGATCTCTCTTGCCCTTCAAATTGGCCCGTAACCATGTCTGGGAGTCCATTAGTGCAACTGACTTTGGAGTAGACACTGTCTGATTGGGCTCCTCCCCTCCGTTTCACACAGAGGGGACTTTATAGTTATGTGCTCCTGGGCAGAAGAGGTGGAGGGCTCTGATGGGGGACCCTTTGCAAGGAGGGCAATGTTGGAGAAGGTCGTGCCATGTGCGGGGACTGGCTCATGGGATAGAAGGACAGGGAGCTGCTGGGCACCCCTGGCTGCAGTGGTGGCAGCAATGGGGAATGCCAGCCACTTGCAGTGAGCATGCAGTGTCAAATGGGGTGCGTTACTCTCACTACAAATTAAAAATTAAAATTAATCAAACACTCAAATTGATTTCCTTCCCGTCTGTTTGCTCTGCTGTGCCGTAAGATGTCTGCCTGCCTTCTAGGCCCAGTGCATCCCAGCCTCGTGCCAGGGATGGGCAGCTCAGGTTGCCGCAGGGGTCGATGGGGTGGGGGTGCTGGGAGGGGATTGCAGACACCTCACTCCAGCCTTGAGAAATTGGGTAAGCGTAAACCCAGCCAAGAACCTGATCCTGAGACTGAATGCTGGGCTCTGGAAGGGGAACCTCCAGGAAGAGAAGCCTGGTCCAAAGAAAGCTCTTGCACTGACATAGGAGGCAGAACTCTAGAATATTCCTACAGTCAATAATAACAGACATCATGAGCCTGGGCAAGTCTTGTCAGAGGGACCTCAGTTTTTCCATCTGTGCAGTGGGAAGAGAGGGGCAGATGGAAGAAGTCCCTTGCTGTTTCCAGTGCTGGCCTGTGCTCTGGGCTCCTCTTCTGTAGTAACTGACCTCCTTCAGACAGCCAGGGGCCCTGGTCTCCTTCCCCAGCCAGGCCCTCACTTGCCACGTAGCAAGTGAGTGAGCCACTTAACACCTTTGAGTCTCATCTCCCTTATGGGGAATAAGTGGGTGGCAGGCAGGCTCCCTAGACAGACTCTTTGAGGGAGATTAGCATGCAGGAGGTTTATTGGGACCAACACCCGTGGTGGGGGTGAGGGAAGCGGCATGGGGCAGATGTGAAGTCGGGCTGAAGTGCAGTCACTGTCCTTGCAGGATTGGCCTGTGTTGGGCAAGAGGGTCAGGCCTCCATCCCTGCCTAGCTGACAGGACCCTGGACGAGGAGGCTGGTCAGGGGAGGGGACTCACTTGTGCCTGGGCCCCGACTCTCCCAGAAGCTGGAGATGAGTGCTTCAGCCTGAGGGGTCATCCAGGTTGTGCTTCATGGTGTCCCCCCCGCCACACCTGGCGTGACGGGTCCCTGGAACGAGGCTGTGAAGCCTGGTGGGAGTTGGCGCAGGGCAACAGCAGTTATGTTCTGAAAAAGTCTTGGGGGTTTCCGGCCCCACTCCACGTGCCAAGTTCTACCCCTTCTCTCTTACAGATTTCTGCCTGAGACCCCTCCATGCCCCCTTCTCTCGCTACACCACCCCAACAGCCCCCTCCCCACCTCTCCCCTTCCTCTGAGAGTCACAGGCAGTGCCTACAATTCAGATCTGACCACGTCTCCCCTGAGTCCATTCATCCTCCCGGTCATTCAAGGACCCTGCTGACTTGACCTCCATCCCCTGCCCTACGGCACCCCAGCCTAAACCCTTCTTGTTCTTCTGCTCTTTCCTCAGCAGTGCTGGTTCTTTCTTCCCTTCCTTCCTTTCTTGCTCACTCCCTTTCTTTATTTCTTTGTCCCTTTTTTTCCCTGCTTTGCAGTGCTGGGGCTGGGTGCTTTCCCACTGAGCTCAGCTCCCAACCTCTTTTGCATTCTGGAGTTCACACAGCACCCCGTGGTCAGGCCACTCCTCTCCTCTCCTCAGGGCCAGGCTCCATGGGATCCCAACTCTCAGTTCTGTGACCCTGCCTGCCTCCAGCGCCCTGTGACTTTGGGATCCTATGCCCAGTGTGAAACTTGTGGCTGTGCTGGACTATAGGTCCCCATTTTCCATATTGGCCAATCTGTGTCTCAGTCTCTGTGAATGGGGAGACCCCCTGGCTTCTCCTTGCCGGGGTGGCAGGGAGCAGGGCCCCTGTGATAGACTCATAGGCAGCAGAGCACTTACTTCTGCATACTGCAGGTGGGTGTGATTAGTACAGAAAAAGCTGCTGGGACAGCCACGGATTGACCTGGCCCTTCCAGCAAGCTGTCCTGGCTCCTGCTCCATGAGCTCAGGGGCCCCTTGCTGACCTCAGCTAGCTCCTGAAGAGCCACTCAGTCTCCTCAGGAAGGGCCATGCCAGACCAGGCAGACCTGGAGCCAGTCCAGCACCAGGTGGATGGGAGAGTGCAGCACAGCTGGGACACAGATCTGCACAGGACATTGGGGGACGGGAGATGACACTCCACAGGGCCACCCCCTGGACTGTCCCCAGGTGGTCTGGGATGGAATGAGGCAGGCTGGCTTGGTGTGGTGACCCTGGCCAGTTCCTGCTCTCTGGAGCCTCAGTTTGCCCTCTTTCCTTGGGGTCTGTAGGTCCGTCTACCCACTGGCCCTTGAGGGTGAGGCGGGCAGTGCAGCTGGCTGAGGTTTCAGGCCAGGTCTGGTCAGGTCAGCTGGTGCGTCTGCTGCTCTCTGGGGCAGACTTTGGGATCCCGGGAGGATGCTCGATAGTGAGCCGTCCTCCCCATACAGCAGATGGGGGCTGCGACAGGAAGTCCAGAGCCTGCTTCACCCTCTCTCCTGTCCAGGGAGACAGCAGGAGTAGAGAATGACATATCTTCACAGATGACAAAACGAACGGCTCAAGGACCCAACCCAGCTCTTGTAGGCCAACAGGGACTTCCTGGCTCCCATGCAGTTGCCCAGCTGGTGGGGCAGGAGCAGGTGGGGGTGCAGGGGAGGTTCCGACTGGGGAGAGGAAGCAAAAGGAAGAAGTGGAGTGCCCCATTGGGAGGGCTGGGAAGGTGAGCTTGGGATGGAGAAGGTGCAGGAAGACACAAGGCATCCGCAAGCCCCTGGCAGCCCCTCTGCACCACTGCAGGGCCCCCGGCTCCGGAATCCTGCTCTGGTGGGGTCATTTGGACCCTTGTATCTTCCCCATTCCCCAGAATTGACCCAGAATATGCCCCAGAATTGACGAGATATGGCAGATGATTAGTCCAAATTTAGAGTTATGGAGGATGGGGGGGGCCAGGCGATGCCTTGAGTCATTCATTTGAGCCAAAGTCTTCTGCTCCCCATACTGCTGCCACCTTGGCCACAGCCTCAGTCCCCAGTACACCTTGCCTTGTCCAGGACCTGGGCATCAGAAGGGGTCCCTAGGTGCCACATCTGAATGGTGGGCTAGGAAATAGTTGAAGGAGAAGTGGCACTGTACCCCGCTTTGAACTCCAGTGTCAACCTAGAGCCTCCAGTTTTTTTTTTCTTTTCTTTTTTTGGTACCGGGAAATGAACCCAGGAGCACTTAACTACTGAGCCACATCCCAGCCCATTTGTTATATTTTTATTTACAGACAGGAGGATCTCACTGAGTTGCTAAGTGCTTTGCTAAGTTGCTGAGGCTGGCTTTGAACCCATGATCCTCCTGCCTCAGCCTCCCAAGTTGTTGGGATTACAGGAGTATGCCACCGTGCCTGGCTAGAGCCTCCAGGTTTAAAATATAACTTTCTGGAGGGCCCAACAGATGTGTGGTCCAGGCCCAATGTTCCCTGCAGCCCCCTCTCCATCTCCCTCTCCTTGTTCTCTGGTTGTATGGACTCTTTTTCCTTCTTCTCACCACAGGACCTTTGCAGGTGTTATTCGCTCTCTCTGTAGCCCCACTCCTCTGAGTTAGTCTAACTGACCTTTTGAAGCGAGATCACATGTGATACCCTGCAGCAGGAGGTCTCTCCTGACTCCCCACACCAGGCCAGGCCCCACAGATCTCTTTGCAGTGCTTGTCCCAGTCATAATCTTACATTTCTTTGCATGATTGGTCTGAGGTCTCAGCTCAAGGTCTCTGCTGTGCCTACCCCACCCCTGGCACAGTGCCTGGCATGGAGTCGGTCCTCAATACATGTTCACGGAAAGAATGGAGAACACAGGATCTCACTTCAAATCTTGGAAACCCAAACTAACCCTTGCTTTTTTCTTCTCTGAAATGGGAATAACAGCAGATGTAGTGTGTGGATGCATTAGGGAGGGAACAGCTCCCAGTACATAGTATGCCATGAGTAGAGAGGAGAGGGAGACTGGCGTGGGAAGGGGTGGTGGAGGAAGGTTGCTGGGGAAGGAAGGAGTTAAGAGGTGGTAGACCTGGATGTGGGGAGAGCAGATGTGTTTAGAGGTAGTAGGGAGACAGTCTGGTTGGGTGGGACATTTGTCTGGATGCTGCTGATGTATTTTTCAATCTGGTTCAAGAAACAGGGGTTATGGAGAAAGAGGATGGGAAATGCCTCCTAGGATTCCATGTAGGCTGCTCCCTTAGCCCAGGCTGGCCCTGGCCTGATGACTGGGTTTGGGATGCTGCTAAGTTTTTCCTTGCTGACCTATGGAGACAGCTGGGAAGAGCAGAGGGGTCCCAGGAAGACATCTGCAGGTTCACTGCTACGGGTACCAGCCCCGTGGTGGGGAACAGCCAGCCTTCGGCCTCTGGGGCGGGAGCCAGGGGCTGCCCACACTGGCCTGGCCTCTAGCCCTCAGCTGCTGCTGCTGCGACCATGGAGAGTGGGTCCTGGGAGGTAGAGGTGGCAACAGCCCCTGGCCACTAGCATAAGGGAGTCACAGAGAGCCTCTCAGTACTTGCCCCTTGTGCAGAACTCCTGGATGAAGGGCCTACGCTTGGACTTGTTGAGGAAGAAAAAATAAACTGGACTTAAGTTCATCATCACTTGGGGGCACACTAGCTGCCCCCATACTTAGGGAGGAAGTTGAGGCTCAGAGAAGGTGAATTAGCTCTTTGAGATTGCACACACACACAAAAAAGAGCTGGGGGGGGGCTGGGGTTGTGGCTCAGTAATGAGCACTCGCCTAGCACATGCAAGGCCCTGGGTTTGATCCTCAGCACCACATAAAAACAAATAAATAAGGTATTGCGTCCAACTACAACTAAAAAATAAATATTAAAAAAAAAGCTGGGGGCAAGGGCAGTAATTCTCAAGCTTTGACACAGGCTGTGTGGCTCTCAGGACAAGCAAGAGAAGTGATGGGGAAAAGTGGTTGGGAGGCAGAGGGGAACTGCTGCTCTGCTTGGGACTCTGGGGAAGGCTGTTTGTCTCTGTTTGGCCTCCCTGGGGCCCACCTGGAAGCCCTGGAAGACTCTTCAGGAGGTGTGTTGAGCCAGTCCAGGCAACAGCCATGAGCTCATCTCCCCCGAGGGCCCCAGGAAGTCTGGGAGGAAAGCCGAAGGAAAATGGCTGGGAAGGAGGGAAAGGGGATACAGTAGGGGACTTCAGGGGAGGGGGGCCACAAAGCCACGCGTAGGTATAGGGAAGGAAAAGGGCTTTTGTCGAATGTCTATGGGGTCTGGAGCCACTCCTCTGCTCAGGAATGAATAATTCCTTCTTCTCAGGAATTCTTCACTTCTCACCTTGCTGGCCAAGTATTTTTATTCCCATTCTACAGAGAAGACTGAAGTTGGAGCTGCACTGAGTCTGCCTGACACCAAAGTCTAGGGTCTTTGCGGGGCAGCTTTGTGATGGGGGTGTGTGGGAGCCTGGCCCTTCCTGGACTTGCTTCCCTGCCACACACACACTTCTCCCACTTCCAGCTCCGGTCAGCAGGGGGAGGCTGTGCTGCATCTGGTTGCAGATGTGGGAATCCAGATCGGGACTGGGCTGAGGAGAGGAGGAGAGGGGGAGGCACCCTGCAAAATCTGCTGGGTCTGGAGGCTTTAGCCTTGAGCATCTGTGTTGGTTGAAAGATGAGGATGGGGACATCTCCTGAGAGTTGCTAAGTGACAGCCTGCTGCTGTCCTGGATCTATGATGAAACTCAATTCAAGTTGTCTCCAAACTACACCCATCATTCCCTATCTCCCCCTTCCAGGTCTTTGCATATGCTCTTCACTCACATGGGGTGTCCATTCTCTTCCTTTCTATTTATCCTTTAATGCCACCTCCTCCAGGAAGCTTTCCTGGATTACTCCCAACAGCTCTCATACCTCCTGCTTTTCTCATTTTCTGATGGCAGGAATGTATCTAAATCACCTGTGTGTCCCCACGATCTCACACAGGATGTGGTACACAACAGATGCTTAGAAAACAAATGGGAAAAATGCATCCCTATGTGGGTGTTGGGGTACAAGAAGTCCAGGGTGGGAATACGGCCATGAACATGAAATGCTCACTTGCCAGGTGTGTCCAGGATCAGGCTGACCAGGATCCTAGGGCTGCACTTTCCTCTCCAGAGTGTCCTGATGGTACAGGGAGATCTGGGACTTGGAGGAGCTCTGCAAGTAGACTGCTGTACTCAGTTGGTCCTTATTCTGCTCAACTTTGCCTCATTCCCTGGTTCTCCTGATGAGATGGGAAAAGAAAGGTCATAGAAGAAGGAAGGGTGCAGACCAGGCCTGAGGAGGGTGGATGGTGGCCCCGCTTTCACAGGCAAGGAGGAGTTGGAACTCTGGGCGTTGAGGGTCTGCCTTGGGATTCCAGAGCCTCAAGGCAGACTCTCCATCTCCAGAACAGTTAATTCTATATCAGAGTTGGGCATGGCCCCAGAGATGACGCAAATCAATGTTCTTCCAAAGAAGGGTAAACTGAGGTGCAGAGACGTGTGGGCATTGGCGCAAGGTCCCACAGTAGGAGGCAGAGGTCACCCTGTAAGCCCTCTCCTCCCAGCAAGAAAGGTGTTTTCACCTGGGGTTCAGATTCCCGGGTGACAGCTATTTCTTCGATCCCCCTCTTAGCCTCATAGTCCTGGATGCCCAGCATACACTGCCCCACACTCCAGCCTGCCTCCCGGTGTGGCTGCCAACAAGCGCTGAGCGCCCCCTGGATGGCTTGGTCTGGGCAGCTCTCGACTGTCCTTCTCCTTGACTCACCTCCAGCCCCGGAGGGCCGGGCTCAATCGCGGCGGACAAGGCGCCGCCCGCACGGCTCCGGCTGCGCCACCGCCCCGGCCAGTTCCCGCGCGGCGGGGCTGTCCTCCCTGGCGCCCCCGGGTGGGGCAGGTCCAGCCGGGTGCGCTATGCCTTTAAGCCCCGGCGAGATGAGAGCTGTCAGCAGCAGCCGAGGCTAGTGCGGGACATCGCCACCCGCCAGGCCCGAGCGAGGAGCCGCGGAGCCAGAGGAGAGCGGAGGGGGCGGCGGGGCTGGGGCGCGGTGGGTCCCCTCGCCGCCCACTGCGCGCTCGAACCCCCGGGCCCCCGCGAGTCGAGGGTGGCACCGGGTGTTAATGCGGGGAATGTGAGAGGCAGCGCAGGGCTTGGGGAGGAGGGGAGCGGGAGAGGGCGGTGGCGAGACAGACGGAGAGGCAGCGGGAGAGACCGAGGAAGGGGTTGGGGTCAGGTGGGAGAAAGGAGAGCCGACACAGGAGAGGCAGTGACAGAAAAGGGGGAAAGAAAGGAGAGCGCGCGGCTGCGGGCGGCGGCGCTGGGAGGAGGTAGAGGAGGAGGGAGCGGGAACCTCTGGGCGCGAGCGCCGGAAGCCGGTGTCCGGCTCCGTGGCCGGGGTTCGGGCTTGGAGCGAGGAGCGGGGACGCCCGCGGGGTCCCCTCTTGGAGCCACGGGGGACCTGAGGAGGAACTGGTCCAGGAGAGGATGCAGGGCCGCGCGCCTGGAGCTCCGACCGGCCGGGGTAGTGGGGGGCCTTTGTGAGCGCCCCAGGAGGGCGAGAGTGCGGCGGCGGGGGTGTGTGCGCGCCCGGGTGTGCGCGTGTGTGCGCGAGTGTGAGCGGCCAGCGAGTGTGAGCGCGCGTTAGGGATTCTGCTGGCATCGCAGCGTGGAGAGCAGGAGGCAGGAGCCGGGCGCGCAGGGGAGCGCGGGACCCTCCCGCGCACACGCCGCGCGCTCGCTCTCTCTCACACACACATACGCACACACACACGCCCTTCCTGCTTCGCTCCTTGCTGCTGCCACCACCATCTCCAAGCCGAGCCCAGCGGAGCGGGAACCCGAGTCGGAGCAGGGACCCGAGCAGAACCGAGCTGGGGGATGCGGGCCCAGAGCGGAGCCGAGCGCGGACGGCGCTCCCGGGACGGTGAGTGTGGCCAGGTCGGGACGCTGCGGCGGGGCTGGGGCCGCAGGGGCGCAGGCGGGGTAGTCGGGGTGCCTGCCCGCCGGCAGCGCCGCGTGCGCGGCCTCTGATTGGGCGGGAACCTCGGGGGCAGCGGTGGGGGTGGGGTGTTGAGTGCGCGTCCGTGAAGGCGTGCACGCGCGGAGCTGGAGGGGGGAGGTGCGCGCTCCGCACCCCTCGCGGTGACAGCGCTCCTGTTAGCAGCTCGGCCCCGCCTAACCCTCACCTGCCGCCAGAATCCCCGAGACTTGAAGCAACTTTGTGGAGGCCCCCGGGCACGGCGGGACGGGAGAGGGTGGAGATGGAGGCGCATTAATGGTGGAATTATGGCCTTTCTTTTCAAAGGGGAGAATGCCAGAGGGAAGTAGGGTGAAGGCGCAGGCTGGGCCGCCTGGTGGACCGAGGGGTGCGCCTTTGCTTCCTTGTCAGGGCAGCCGCCGGCTGTCCTGGACACCTCTACCCCAACCCCAGTCCCGAGGCTCTGCGCTGGAGCCTCTCCGGACGCCAACAACCCCCAGTTCTGAGGGCTCAAGAGGTGGAGGAGAGGGTAAACCTGCGGTTGTGTGTATGTGCGTGTGTCCCCGCACCTTCTGTGCTGCGGGATGGGCGCTGGAAAAGGGAACTACCAGCAAGATGTGCCCCATCAGACTTCAATGCCCGGGAGCCCCATGGGGTTGTCCCCAGGCCCACCAGCCTGGTATCCTTAACCCTGTTTATAGCCATGTCTTTGGCTGCCTTACTCTGTGTGCTGGCACACTGTGTACCTCTCCCCCTTTGAGTCTCCAACTGTTCACCTTAGGGTCCTACCTTGGCTGTTCCAAGCCCCTGCTCCCATCCCTTAAGTGCCAGCTCAGCCAGTACAGTAGAAGATAGGGCAGGGAGGTGTGATCCAGGATGGTGGCCCTGGAAGGGAGCAAACCTTTTGTCCCCAGAAATGTGAGGCTCAAGAAAGGGCCAGAGGCAACCACCCTCCCCCAGGTGTTCCTCCCTAGCAAATCCTCCTGGCTTCCAGTGCAAGATCTTTCTTCTCTAGGAAACCTCTTCTGACTGCTGATTGCTCCCCAACCTTTCCAGATTGGGCTTCCTTGGGCATAGAGTCTACCTGCCCTTTTCCCTGGCATTCAGGATATGAGCCTGCGGGGTAGGAAGCCTTGATCTCATCCTGCATGCTGCCTAGAGTGGTGTGGTGGCTGGACCAACTAGGATCTACTTGGGTCTCTGGGGTCTGGTGGTATCTCTATGTGAGCAGCTTTTAGTTTTAAACCTTACTTCCAAATCCATTATCTCTCTGGAATCTCTCAGCCACATTAGGAGAATGCAGGATCCATGGCATGCTTCATGTCCATTTCACAGAGGAGGATGCTGAGGCAAAGATGGAGCTAGAACACCCATCTCCTAAGTCTCAGAGAAGGAAGCCCTTTGGCACTGTGAAGGTCTCCTCCAATCCTGATCTTTGGTGAGGATGGGCAGGGGACAGGAAGAGCACTTAGACCTTCTTTATTGACCTGTCAGCAGGCCTTTGGTAACCTCTTACTAGAGTCACCCCAGAGCAGCTCTCTGGCTGTCTAGTGCAAACATGTTTCTCAGATGGGGCAGCCACTTCAGTCTGAAGTAACTTAGTCTGAAGAAGTAACTTAGTCTGAAGTAACTTATTCCCCTGACCTGATCTATGGGACTTCTTAACTCCAGCCTGGTTGAACTTATGCTTCTCAGATTTGGGACCAGAGAGCCTGTGCTCTGCTTGATGGTTTGCAAACCTGGTTCCTGTAATCCTCAGCATAGCTCTGGCATGTTAGTATTAACCAGCGGATCAGAAGGGTGTTCTCCAAACATCCCCTGCTCCTAACAGCCTGGCACTCTGGACTAGATCCTGTCATTGTCCTTCTGTTTGAGCCCTGTGGGTGCAAGAGCTTTTCCCTTAGGTTAGCCATAGGGATCTAAATGTGCACTAGGGGGAGAGAAGCAGGGAGGGGGATGTCTGGGGGTTACTGAGTCCACTTCTCTCCCATCTACTTGAGGCACAGGAGGCTGGAGCTGCCAGCCTCAGGCAGGCCTCTGTGACCCCCCTCAGTCCTGCTGGCAGCCTGGACTCATCCTCAGAGTTACTCAGGCCTTTGGAGGCTCTTTGTGGGGAGAGTGGCCGTCTCCCTCAGGTGTGGGGTGGGCTGGGCCTGCTGGATGCTGCTGTGCCTCCTGAGGCCTGTTTGCTGGCTTCGTCTCTCAAGCTGCCTCTCTGCCTCTCCTTGCTCTCTCGCTTGCTCTGGCTGACTCTCGGACTTGCTGACTCAGTCTTTCTTGGCCATGGGTTTGTCTCTCTCACTCTGCCCCCTCTTCTCCTGTGGCTCCCTAAGCTTGGACTTTGTCTCCTAGGTGTTAACCAGTGCTGTGGTTGACACGATGGTGGCTGGAGCATGACCAAACCCTTTTCTTGGCCCAAGTCCACCATCCAGGCCTGTTTGCATCCCTGTCCTGGGTCTGCCAGCCGGGGTTGTGCCCTGTTCCCCTGCTACCTTAGTGTAGTAGGACGTGTAGTCTATCTGGGGTCTTAAGCCAGGGGAAGAGGGAATGCAGGTGCGGTACCTCTTTGGCCCTTGATCTGTGCTGCAGGTGGCCCAGCCAGGTGCTTCCAGTTCCCACTGGCTGCCCCCCACTGACTGGCAAGGGGTAGAATCCAGGGTGATCCCTTAGTTTCCCTCCACAACTGGGGCCTGACCCTGCCATTTTATGTTTTAACTTTTAAAATTATTGCATTCTAACAAATTCAGTGATAGCAAGGTGCCCCTGACAACTCAGGTCTCCTTTGGAGGAACTTGAGGCCTCTCTGGTCAATCTGAGTCTCCTTCATGGCTTCTGGGGCTCAGACATCTGCTCCCAGGAATTACACCTTGATCTTTCCTTGCTCCCCACTGCCAGGACTCCTACACTTGGGCCTCACACCACATTTGGGGGCATCTCCTGGTTTGAAGGCTGAGCTGCATGACAGTGCTGGGCCCTTCCCTGGATGGGCTCTGAAAGAGTCAGGCTTGAACCTACAGAGTGGGCTGGGCCACTGCAGAGTCACAGTGGGGAACACAGGGTGGGTGGGTTCAGATGGGCTGGAAGGGTTGGTGAGATTTTGATCTGCTGAGATGTTTCTGGTATTTGGTGGATGGATGCTCAATAAATCTTCGTTGAATCAATGACTGACGGAGAATGTGAATGTGAGGCCTTTGTGGGCAGATAAGGCCAGCATCAGTGAAGGCAGGGAGGTGGGAAGCACAGGGCACAGGGGAAACGTGTTTGCCATGGAGCCGCTCATGCAGGGGCACAGGAGGCACTAAGCAGGTTGGCACAACATGGAGGAGGGCCTGAGTGCCCAGCTGAGTGTGGGCTGATTCCCTGTTCAGGGCTTGGGAGGTTGAAATTCCAGAGGGACATAATCAGATTTGTGATTTAAGCCTCTCCCTCTGGTGGTGGTGGGAGGGGTTGGCCAGAGACCCAGAGGTGTCCTGAGGCTGCTGTGGGAATCCAGGCTGATGTTGAGGGCAACTGCAGCAGGGATAGGCACCCGGCCTGCCTGCCATGCAGGGTTTTCCAGCCAGTGGAGGATGGAGAGGTTCTATCTAGGGGTGCTGATCTAGGTCATCAGAGTTGGGTGGCAGCACAGGTACCATCAGTCTTACCACCTAGGCACACAGAGAGGGCAAGTGTGTTGGAGTCATAGATGCAGCTTTCAGCACTTATGCACTTGACCAAGCCCCTCAGTTTCCTTCCTTCCTTCCTTCCTTCCTTCCTTCCTTCCTTCCTTCCTTCCTTCCTTCCTTCCTTCCTTCCTTCCTTCCTTCCTTCCTTCCTTCCTATTTTTCGCTACTGGGGACTGTACCCAGGGATGCTTTACCACTGAGCTATGTCCTCAGCTCCCCACTCCTTTTAAATTTTGAGACATGGTCTCACTACGTTGCCCAGGCTGGCCTGAAACTTGTGATCCTTCCGCCTCCGTCTCCTGAATCACTGGGATTACAGGTGTGTGCCACCACACCTGGTGAGGCCTTAGTCTTTGTCTGTAAAATGGACAAGTTTGTTTGTCTCCCTGGATAACTGGAGTGAAATTGGGCAGAAGTTTGTAACCTTGGAAGTGGGATACAAGGGGAAGGGGTTGAGGTTGGGGGGCACAATGGCACTGCTGTTTGAGGAAGAACTGGAGGTCCAGAGAGGGGCCCTAATGTGTACAAGGGCTGATGACTTGTTTTATATCAAGCTGGGATCAGGGATCTCTAGCCCAGGACTTTCTTGGCGGTCCTGGTGGCCTCCTGGGCAGGGGTATATGGGGTGACCAGGCCTCGAGCCTCTGCAGAGGACGTCCTCAGGCAGTTGTTTCTGTAGTCCAGCTGTCAGGGAGCATATGGGGCCATATGGCCACATAAGGGGAGGCACCAGCCTCTGGAGGAGGGATATCGGCTGCCACGGTGGCCTTCTGGATCTATATGGGTATGCCAGCCACCAGGGTCAGGATGGGAGAAGGCCAAAATGGAACCTTGGTGTCCAAGTTGGTTTGGACATGGAGGTTGGGTGTTGGCAGGTGGCCCAGTTCCAGCACCCATCTGCCAGGGCAGCTGGACAGGCATCTCCATGCCCAGGACTGATCCAATTAGCTTAAGGCCAGCTGTGCCAGCCACCTTCCTCCTCACATGCCCCACCCAGCTCTGATAGCTCTGCTGGTCCACAGATCATGGGGTGGAGGGACGCTCTGATACCAGGCTCTCGGGCCTCAGTGAGGTGTGTGTGTGGGGATGATGGGCACCCTCTCCTCGAGTGCTGAATTCTCTAGCTTTGAGGTTTTGGGGTTTTGGAAATGGGCTTCTCAAATCATCCTGGTGGGAGTGAAAGGGCCTGAGCTAGATGGCAGATGGAACTGGGTTTGAATTTTGGCTGAGCTGCTGCTAAGCCAGGTGAGCTTGGGCAAGTCACTTCACTTTTCTGAGCCTCACTTTCCTCATCTGTATCATGGGGAGAAAGAAACTAACCTACTGGAGCCATTCGTAGCCTGCTTTGAAATAATTCTTTTTTGTTTGTTTTTTATGGTGCTGGGGATTGAACCCAGGACTTTGTGTATGCAAGGCAAGCACTCTTATCAACTGAGCTATGTCCCCAGCCCTGAAATAATTCTTTTGAAATAATTCTTGTCCTAATAATTTGAAATTATTTCTCTTTGAAGTAGTTCTCGTGCATGTCCCTCAATGTTAGCTTTTTCCTTCCTACTGAAATGTTGATGTCCAGACTGAAGGGAAACATTATTATTTTTCAGGAAAAATTTGCTTTTTACATAATTTTTGTATGTAAAAGAATACATTTTTATATACTCTTTGCTTGTTTTGTCCTGATGGCAGTTCTATAATGTGGGTGGAGCATTGTGCCATTTTATAGAGGAGAAAACTGAGGCTGTGAGTGAGAAGTGATTGTGCAGAAGTGACCCAGTGAGTTGGGCTGGGCCCTGTTTCTGGTCTCCTGGTCCCATCTTCTTGCTCCAGGGTTAGGCTACTCAAACTTCTGGGGTGGAAACTGGAAGAAATGGCTTTGTCCTTAGATCAAGCTTGGAGATTCTAGAGACTCCCTGCCCAGCCCTGTCTCCATTATATAGGTGCAGGGATGGGCTGTCCTTGGTGACTGCCCCTCAATCCCAGCAGGGTGGTATGAGGATGCTCAAGAGGCAGCATTGGCTATACTTCTGCTGTCCCTAGCAGGAAGAGGGGCTGAGTGGGCAGCATCCTGGGGGACAGGAGAGGCCAGGGAGGCCAAGGAAAAGTGAGGGATGGGCCTTTGCCTCCCAGGCAACCCTGGGCTATGCCAAGGTAAGCAGGGCTCAGCCTGCTGGGGCAGGTTGGGAAGGCCCTGGGCCCTGGTGTTGACTGGCTATGGGGCAGGTCACTATCTCTCTTTGAGCCTTAGCTTTCCCCTTTGTAAATTGGAGAGAATGACTCCCCAGCCTGCCTCACAAGGGTGTTTTTGAGGCTCTAAAATAGAAAAATGTATTTTCATAAGTGAGCAGGGCATAAAAACATAATATTCCACAACCGTGATTCCAGGAGTCCTGACCCTACAATTTGATGATCCTATGATCATTCAGTGAATCACTTGTTTGGGCACTCCCTTTGGGCCCAGCTGTGCTGGGTGCTATGGGGACAGAGATGAGTAAGACCAGCCTCTGCCCTCGTGGGGTGTGCACATGCTGCCACTGGCGGCTGGTCTCCTGCTCAGCACCCTTCAGGGCTCCCTCTCGCCGGCATCTGGACTCCTCAGCACCCTACAAAATCTGACCCTCGGGCAGCAGCCTCCCTCCTCCCAGGGTTCTCTGCATTCCCCAGGCTCCAGCCAAACTCTGCTTTACAGAGTGTGGCTTCTGTCCTCCCTGGTTTGACCTGTGCTGTCCCCCTACTTGATGGTCCTGCCCCTGTCTCTGCCCATGCCAATCTACCCACTTTCCAAGACAGCTTAAATGCCATATTTTAAAAACCTTCTCCCGGCAGCTGGAAGCTGCCACTCCTTCCCCAGCCCAGTGCAGGGTCTTGCTGTACCCTTAGGGACTGCTTCCTGACTTGCTGTGCGCTTCCATGTGAGGCCTGGGTGGGGGTGGTTTGTCTTTCCTGTGGCTGGGGAATGCCATGGCAGCAGGGACTGGGCTTATCCATCTTGGGTGCCTGGCATGCTCAGAGGCTGGTTAGGTGATCTGGGGCATGCAGTGCATCCCTTCAGGGCCTCTGTGGCCACCGCCACTTCCTCCCTGGGCGGCCTCCTGGGCCCCAGGATGCGGGCTAGGACCAGGACACTGTCTGAGAAGCTCCTGGGTTATGAGCTGCTTTTCTGTGGAGCTGCTCACCACAGACACTACCCTCCCTGCCCCCGAAGGCCCAGGTGGGGGTGCCCAGTCACTGGCCACACATAACTCTCCCCGATGAATTGCATGGCATTCAGCAATTAGCAATTGATTATTTGGAGTACTGGTAACTCTTCATGATCGACCAGCGGACGCAGGCCTGGCCAGTGTTGGTGTGGGTCAGCTGGGCTATGCCGGGAGATTGCAATCGTGGCCATTTATCCCTGACCAGGAAGTTCAATAAACAGAATCTGGAGAAGGGAGGTGCATGGCCACCCCCCACTCCGCGACCTAGGCTGCTAGGGTTGGTGTTGGGTGTTGGGGAAGAGGGGAAGTGGGGTAGAGGAGGAGTTTGTGCTCATTCCTCTCTTCTCCGCATTCCTGATTGTCTAACAGTCTCTGCTGACTCTGAGGCTCATCTTTCCCATCTGCTAAGTGGGGACTTCAGGTGCTTTGTGGGTAATATTTGGCCTTTGAATGAAATGGCCAGGCTCTCATCGACTCATCGTCATTTCTATCTAATGTGCCTCCTCTGAGGGGGTGTTTTAAGGTGGCCACATGAGGATGGAGCCACTGTCCTGATGCCCAGCCCAGGGCTGCGCTGCAGAGGGGACAGGAGACTGGCTGGTGGAGGGCAGGGTTCACAGACTGCAGTTACTTCAATAAAGCGCTGGGTCTGACTTCGGCATGCTCTGAGGCTTCTCAATGCAGAGCTGGGGCTCAGTGGAATTTGTGCAGAAACCATTTCTAGGGAAACAACATAAAGGAGGTGGCAGGGGGGACGTTTAACCTACTTAAGAGACCCAGCTGCCTTTCAGGAGATGCCAGGAGCCCAGGGCATTGTTGTGGGCCTCCTGGTCACGTGACCAGTGCCTTTTCTCTTTTTTCCCTTTAACTTTGTTAGGAACATTTTCCAGACACACAGAAAAGACAGAGAATAGTACAGGGAACTCCCAGATACCCTCACCTAGATTTAACAATCGCTGACATTTGGCCACATTTTGCTTCATCTTTTTTTTTTTTTTTCCAAGTATTTTAAAGCACTTAATAGACATCATGACATTTTGCTCCTAAATAGTTCAACATCCATCTCAAAAAAATAAGAGAAAATATTTCTGTCTAACCTCAAGGGGTCACCTATTTCTTTCTGTTTTATCCTTGAGAGATGAGGATGTTGACTGACAGGAGACTGAGGCCTCAGAGGTGGCCTGTCCTGTTCAAGGTCACAAAGCAGAGAAAGAGAAGGGGGTCTAGGAGGTTTCCTTGGGTGTCAGCCCAGGCCTGGGACCCAGGAGGGAGTAGGGGGGACAGAGGTGCTCGGGAGCTGGGCAGGTGGCTGGAGCAGGACCCCCTGCAGGCTGGCTCCTCATGCAGTCTGTTGGTTCCGCCTGGAAACAGGAAGTGGCCCTCTTTTGGGTTAATTGTCTCTCTTCCTTTTGTTTGTGGTGGGGATTAATCAGGAACTGCAGCGTCAGGAAAATCCTAAACAACTTGTTTATTGTTTAATTTAGGACAACGTTATCAGGCTCTGGCCATGCCGGTCCCATGGCACCAGAGGTAGGGCTGCTCCCACCAGCCACCTTCCGGGGACAGGGGTAAGGCAATGGGGTAGGTGGGGCTGGGGGCTGGCAGGGCTGGCCTAGCAGGAGGGGCTAGGATCTGAGGCTGCACAACCAGGGGCACTGGGTGTGCATGTGTCTGGGCCTGGGACTGGGCCTGAGATCTGGGCTGGGTGCAGAATAGAGATGGGAAACCAGACTCAGGGGTTGAGCTCCTGGGGGCAGGAGCAGAACAGGGAGGGCTCTGGCTGCCTCTGGAGCCTTCTCTGTCCTCCATTCTCCTGCCCAAGTCTAGTCTCCTGCCTTGGGTAGGACAGTGTCCTCTGCTGGCCTAGGCCAGCTGCAGATCACCCTGGCCTCCCCTTCCTCCTTGGAGGCTGGGCCTCTACCCCTGCTGGGGGAGGGGGTCACATGCCTGGAGTTAGAGGCATGTGAAGCGGAAAGCAGCCTCAGTGATGATCTCATTCCTCTTATGGATTCCAGATGGAAGACTGAGGCTCAGGGAGCAGCCAGTCCTGCCTCGGGTCTCACAGTGAAGCACTGCAGAGCCTTGGCAGTAGGTTGATTGCCTGGCTTCGCAGTCTCAGGATCCCCTGCTTCCAGGCCACACGTGGGCTGGGGTTCAGGGCATACTAGTGCTCCCAGAGGGCAGGATGCTGGGCCAGCTGTGGAAGAGCTGGCAACCATCCTGGGGGTGGCCCAGAGTTCCCCTCCTCTCTCTACCCTCCCTCTCCTTCCCTGTGTGTGTTGTGTGTGTGTTTTGTAACTTGCTGGCAGGGAGAATGGGTGTGTGGGCCGAGGAAGAGGTCTCAATAGGATGTCCTGAGATTGGCCTCCTGTTCCCCTTCCCTGGCCCTGATTAGTGCCAGGCTTGCTGGGGCAGAAGCCCAGCAATTGGGTAGGAGGCGACCAAAGAGAAAGCAAAAGAGAGAGATCAAAACACCTTTTGATCCTGGTCCAAGGCCCCGTGGAGCTGCCGGACTCTACATCAAGCCTCTGTATTTTCCTACAGTGGGGGAGGGAGAGGAAGAGCACCTACCCTGGATCAGTGGTCCCTTGAGGGTGAGCCTGGGCCCATCAACACCACTCCTGGGCAGCTCGTCCCTCCCTGCTCTGAGAGCAAGGTGGAGGGACCAGGTCGCAGCTGTCTTCTGCCTGGTCCTTCAACACCAGCCTCTTGGGTCACAGGAAAGACCTCAGGTCCTTGTAGTCTTCCCCCGCCAGGTTTTCCCTTGCTCTCCCAGGAGTGGGGAGAGAGCACTGTGCCTACAGCCGTTGCAGGGCACAGCCACTGTGTGCTCCCCAGCTGGCTGATGCTGGACCCCTGCTGGGCCTTGGGAGAACATTACCTGCAGGTGGACGCTGCTGACTCCATTTTATAGATAAAGATACTGAGGCTCAGAGAAGTTACCCATCGGGTCAGTGGTGAGCCCAGGGCTGTTTGCCTTGCTTTGAGGGCTACCTTTGCCTACCTTTGGGGGCTCTTTCCTGCTCTCAGCTTTATCACTAACTGCTGCTCCCTGGGTCAGGGAAAGATGAGCCTTAGGGGGACTGAGCCTCTGTTCAGCTCCTCTGCCTGGCCTCACGGATTCCAAGAGCTCAGGGTGCGGCTTACACTGTTCTTGGGGGAATCCTGCCTAAGCTAAACAAAGTAAGAGTATCCCTGGCCCTGCACTCAGGCATTAGGTTTCTGTGTATATGCAGAGCCCTCCCGAACTTTCTGCACCCTTTAATCCTAGCTGGCGGGTGCCTTCTGAGTGATCATTTCTTGGGTGACTCCCTGGTGGCATGGGAGCCTGTGTGTGCATATAGAGGCCATCCTGAGGCCTGGAGAGTCACAGTGAGGGCTGAGCATGAACTGAGGCAGAGTGAGTTTACTGAACACCTACTAAGAGTCAGACACAGTGTCAGGTGCTTCGCATATATGACCTCATGAATCCTTACAGCAGCCACGTGGGATATGTACTGCTACTGTCCCCATTGAGCAGACAGAAAATCAGGGCTCAGAGAGACTGAGGGACTTGCAGAGGCCACACAGCCAGCGAATGGAGTTGCTGGCATTTGTCTAGGAATGTCTGCTTCTAAAGGAAGCCGTTACTGCCAGACAGCTGGGGTCAGTGCTGCAGTGAGCGAGGCAGAGAGAAGTGAGGTTGCAGAAGGAGGTAACCACTCTGTGTTTGGGGGGAGGGGTCAGGGGTCCAGTGCAGCCCAGGCATGGGAGGGGTGGCTCAGCGCAGAGGCCTGTTGGGGGCTGGAGTGGTGACGTGGGCTCAGCAGTACCTCCCTGCAGCCTCACCTCCCTCTGGGGGGTTGGTGCCTATTCTCACATGCTCACGTGGGGCAAGGCCTGGTGGTGAGTGGAGCCTGGCTTCTCAGGAGATGCTCGGGGCAGCGTGCCATATGGGAGATGGCAGAGGAGGCTGGAGAGGGGCCCAGGCTGTGCAGGCATCCAGCGCCAGCATGCAGCGGGGGTTGTTCCCTGGATTTCCAGCAGGGGAGAGTTGAGGCCAGGGCTGAGGTTTCTGGGGATGGATCTCAGGAGGGCCAGGGGCTGTGCGTTGGAGAAAGGGAGAGAGGCCGGGAACAGCTGGGGCTTCCCCCTGCCTGGGCCCGCGCCCTGTCTGTGCAGGCTGAGAGGGTGGCTGGCTCTTCCCTGTATCCCCTTCTTTGCCTCCTGGAACACGAGGTGGGAGTGGGGAGCAGGGGGTCTCTGGCCCCTGCAGGACCCTCCTTCGGAAGCTGTAAATATTTTATCTCCACCATCTCTGGTGCTGAAAATTGCTGCTTTTAACGCCTTTTTTTTCCCCGTTTCGCTTGATACAAACCAGTGCTGGAAAAATTCCGTGCTGGGCGCTCGCTCTGTCGCTTCTGCTTGTGCCCAGAGTCCCCTCCAAAAACTCTAATTGCTTTTAAGCTGCGATAGTTGGCAAAAGCAATTTTCTTTACATTATGGAGAAAGAGGAAAAATTCACCATATTTCTTCTTCCTTTTTTTTTCCTTCCCCATTTTTAGACTCTAACCTTTCATTTTGAATTCTCTCTGGCTGCTGCTATGGTCCTGGGAGAGAAATGGAGTACAAGAGATGTGGGCAAGGAGGCAGGAACACCCTGAGACAGTGCATTTTCCCTCTGTGGGCCTCAGTTTCCCCGTTACAAAGTAGTCATATGTCTGTGAACCCATTCTGCAGACACTCCCTGAGTGCACTCACTGGAAGCAGCCAGATGGCAAGTTGATTCCGTCCAGTTGGCTGCTGCGTCACCAGCACCCAGCACAGAGCTAAGTAGGTGCTCAGTTAAGATTTAATTGGTTGACTGCCCGACTGTGAGCAGGCACTTTACCAAGAATTGAGATTGTACAGGATGAATTAGATAAAGCCCATTTTCGCCAGAGCTCACTGATTAGAGGGGGAACACCGAGAAACATAGTGTCAATATTGCTGAGTCCCAATACAGGTCCCTGGGACTCAAGAGTGGGACGTGCCTGGGAGTTAGGAGACACACTTGGGCTGCATCTAGGAGGCGGGGAGGTGTTCGGCAGGTGAACTGGAGCCAAAGAGGAGGGATTTCCAGACAGGAGATGGCGCGGGCAAATGCAGGGAAGGGTGACCTCTGAGGAGCTAGGCCTGAGCCACTGGGGAGGCCTTTGCATGGCCTTTGGACTTGCTCTCAGGGGAGCTGGGGAAGGGCTCTGAGCGGGGGACACGCTTTGGGAAGACCTCCTGCCTCTGCAGGGGGGTCCTGGGGAGGAGGATGCCGCTGGAGGTTGGCTCCAGGGAAGCCCGTGGGGGATGGGCCCATGGCCTGTGAGTTTGAGTCATGATGGGGAGCTCCTCCTGGATTCCGGTTGGGTGTCCCCTGGCATGGCGGGGGAGGCCGTGCCCAGGTCGTAGGCCTCTGCTGCCATTTTCAGTGGGTTTTGCTTCACTCTCTGAGGGCAAGGTGTGCAGCCCTTTACAGTTTAGGCAGCCTACTCACCTCTGACCCCCAGCGCTCTGAGGTCGGCAGGAGGTGGCCGGTGTCGCACTGACAAATACAGGTCCTGCCTGCCCCCGGGTAAGTGAACCCAGGTCTCAGGGCCCCAGCCTCAGGGGGCCCCACCTAGGCTGAGCCCCGTCCTCAGCCCCGGCCCTCTCCTCCCCTGGCCGCCCCTCCTGAGAACCCTGTGCTCCTTCCCTGTTTGCAGAGCGTGTGGGGCTTTTCAAAAGCATTAATGATAGAAAATAAATTGGAATCGGAGAGGAATCATCGCTGGGCATTCTCGAAGGGCCGCCTCTGCCCTCGCGTCTCTCAGCCATATTGAAGCCGGCAGCCAGACTGGAATATGAATGAGTCTGGGGCCGGCATTGCTCTTAATCTGCCAGGAGCCTCCCTGGCCAGCCGCACTCTCCAGCAGCAAAGCTGTTTGCATTGAGGTCTCAGCCGCCGCGGGCATCGCTGGCCAGACTGATTTCTCTGGGACAGGTGGAGGGAGCCCTGAGTTCAGGCCCTTCGCCCTCTCGAGCCCTCTGCTGGTGTCACAGCTCTGAGGTTGGCCCTAGGAGAGGAGACTGCCAGGGGCTCCTAAGGCCATCTAGGTTCCTTATCTGGGAGTTCCAGGCCCCCTGTGTGAACTTGACCCTCTGGCCCTGTCTCCTCCAGGAAGCCTTCCTTGATCACTGCCCAGCTCACCCTGGCTCTCCATTTCTAGGGTCAGGCAGTAATGAGAGGACCCCGTGGGGTATGACTTAGCAAGGAGAGATGGAGATGGCAACGTGAGGCCCAGAAACCTCCAGATTGACAGCCCAGCCCTGCCCAGCTCTGCTAAGTAGACAGGCCCTGTCCCCATGGTCACAGCTGTCATCTGCCAACTAGCAGGGAGCTGCCTGAGGGCAGGCCCTGGTCTCTGCCCCTGCAGCCTGTCCCTCCTTGACCGGCCCAGCCAGGCATGGACTGGGCACCTGGGCAAAATTCCCCAAAAGCCCCAGCACCCTGGGGATGGGGGAAAATCATTCAGGGAAACTCTCTCAGAGGTGGGGAAACGGAGGCCCAGGGACTGGGTGGTGGGAAGGCCTTCTCTTCTGCTCCAAGCAGAATGCCTCCCACACCCCGTCAGTCTTCACTACAGGACTAGGGGGTGGTTTATGTACCTGTGCTTTAAGAGAGGAAACTGAGGCTCAGGGTGGCTGGATCTGGGGACACTGTTGGTTTGCTGGAGCCCCAGAGCTGGCTGCCTGTTTCTGGCAGGACCAGGAGGCACGGAGGCCTGGGCTGAGGCTCCTAAGGGCAGGTCACATTTGTACCTAAAGTCAGTCTAGCCAGGGCTGGAGGCGTGGGACCCTGGCCCAGATCCTGATGGGACCCAAGGCAGACTGAGGGAGACCTGTGAAAGGGCAGGGGGAGTTGGGGTCCCACTGAGCCCACGTGGCCTTGGCCCCGCTGCCAGCCCTGCTCAGCATTCCAGTCCGGTCCCTGGGCTCCCACAGCTCCTGCCCAGGCTCTTAATGAAACTTCTTGTTCCTGTTAGCCCTGAGGTCACTGTAATATGGGAGATGGTGACTGTAGCATCCAACCTGGGGCTTTTCGAGCTCAGTTAGCAGCCAGGTCCCTGCCCCAGCTGGAGGAGTGAGAAGCTAAGGGGTGAGGGACAGAGGCCACACCAAGTCCTGCGTGGACCACATTCTCAGCCCAGCAGCCTGGAGCCAGGGCACAGCAGACACCCTACACATTCAGAAAGGACTCCCAGGGACCATCTTACCTCACCCCGAGGCATTGCATGGGGAAACTGGGGCCCCATAGTCCAAGCGAGACTCAGGTTTGCCACCTACTCCCTCTGACAGCTGGTGCTGTCACCTCTCTGATGAGAAGCTCACCTGAACCAACACAGTCCTCCCTGTCCTGGGCAGCTCCCCCGCTGCTTAGAGCTGCACCTGCTTCCTCTGGTTGGTGCAGGGGTCCTGGCTTGAAGTCTAGGGCCACGGGTCTTGTATTAGCCCTCGCCCCCGACAGCCCCTCCTGACGTGCAGGCATCGTGCCCCTGAGCTTCCACTCCATGCAGGCCAGCCTTGCTCAGTTCCTGCTTGGTGATGCTTTTGGGGCCCGGGTCCTGGTGGCCTTAGGCCCTATATCTAAAACAGGCCCCGCCCCCCCTCCTGCATGCACACATTCATGGCCAATTTTGTGCAGTTTCAGTGCTGATAGACCCTCACAGTGCCTGCTCCTGGGGACCCTGGTTAGGACTTACTGCTTTAATCATTCTCTGGGTGACATGGTTACTGCCACTTGTTGGGCTGACCCAGGGTGGGAAGCTGGGAGTCCCAGTCCCCAGCTGCTCTCCTTCTCCCCTACCCCGCCACCCTAGGGAGGTCCACTGTGTGCCTGTCTTCGGCCCAGCGCTGCAGTGACCGTTCATTCATTCATTCCCCAAACTTTCATCCCTAATGCCTCCTCTGTGCCAGGCCTGGGCTAAGTTCTGGGGTGCAGAGAAGAATACCCACGTCCCCTGGGGAAGCCGGCCTTCAGCAGCCACAGGTTGGAGAACAAGAGTAGGACAGAACACAGGGCAGGGACAGCAGAGGGGCTCCTCTCCCCAGCCTGGAGGACACTGGAAACTGGTCAGGGAGGGAGGGCATCCCTAGCAGAGAGAACAGCAAGTGTGGAAGTCTAGAGGCCTGTCTTTGTCGGGGGCCAGGGTGACTGGAGGTGGTGTTGGGAGGCACAGGGTCAGGCACTGGGGTCAGAGGGCTCCTTGGGAACTGGTCTTAAGGCCTGGTTGGCGCAGTGAGGTGTGTGGGTAGGGAGTGGTGGGGGTCACATAAGGTGTGGCGCAGGCCCACCATGTGGTTAGATCTGCATTCTGGAATGTTCCCTGGGCTGCCGTAGACAAAATGGAGACGCCTAGGAAGCTGTGTGTACCCAGGTCCAGTGTCATCCACTACCCATCAGGAGGAGTCCCTCCTGTCCCTGTCCCAGGTGACCTCAACCTGTCCTCTCGAAGGCAGTGTAGGGAACTAGGTGGGGCGTTAGCTCTGCAAACAAGTGCTTAAGGGAAAGAACTTTCTGGAGTGAGGGGAGGCCTCAGGATCCTTCTGGGCAGTTTTCTATGGTTCTTTTGATCAATTCACAAGTGGGAGAGGCATTTCCAGACTGGCTTGGGACTCTAGGTCTGGAGCCTCTTCTCCCCTCTCTGCGGGCCTGCAGGCCGCCCTAGTGTCCAACAGACCCTGGTGCACACTAGAGGAGCCTCCTTACTGATAAGAGCTCCCGTGGACACGTGGGCAGCCCCCCAAGTGTTTTCACTGGTGAGACCTATGACACTTCATGTACACACACACACACATACACACACACACTCGGTCTGCTGGGTTCCTCTCCCTCCATACACACACTCCTCTTTGCTGTCATTATTGGGAGTGACAAGACACACACACACCCACTGACTGTAGACACAGACACACCTACATACTACTCGGAGCCCACACACCCTCTAAGTTCACCCCCAAGGAGACCCACGTGTGCCCTCCTCCTGCTGTTGACGTCACACACCTGCAACACACCTGTCACCTCCACCTGCACCTACGGAGCAGCCCAATTCTCTCTGTTCATATAGAAACACCCCCTGCTCCCTCCTCCTCTTTTTCCCCTCCTGTCGGCACAGGAGTCTGTGGCCCCCTCCCCTGGGGTTTCTGCTGAGGACCCCAGGCCTCGTTGTCCTCTCCAGCCAGCCCACACAGCCTATGCACCTGTGGCGACCTTCGGCCCTGTTGGTCTTGGTTTGGGGAGTGCAGACACCAGGTCCTCGTTCCCCAGCCAAGGTTCTCACCTTGGTCCTAGAGCACTGGGTGGGGCTTGGGAGTAGGTGGGCGGGGCTTGGGAAGGTGGGCGGCGCTGCGTGGCAGGGAGGGTCTATCCCGACCCCCTCTCTCCCCAGCAGTGCTGCTTAGATCTGCATTTTAGGGTCCGAGCTGGATTTTAAAAATCCATGAACTCTATTGATTTTGTTTTTCTGATTACAAAAGAAAATCCAACAACACATTATTTGTGGAGAATGGAGGCCAGGAAAGGCCCCTGGTTACGCCCTGTCCTACCTCTTCAAAGTGATTGCTGTGTTACCTTCCAGCCTTTTGGGTCAGATAGTGGCAAGATGTTATTTATAAATAGGCTCATTCTGAAGCCTTGTTTTACAGCTTGATTTTTTCCCCTATTGTTACACATAGATGTGCCTCGAAGACGGCAGAGTGTTCCTAGTGTGGACACTCTGTATTTTTTTGAATATTTCCTTATTGATAAACACTTAGGCCATTTCCAATTTCTTTTTTACTCTTCCCAGCAATGCTGCTGTGAGCATCCTTGAGTATTTATATGTGAGTGCTTGTGCAATTTTTTTTTTCCCGTAGAAGAGGCTTCTAGAAGTGGGTTTACTAGGTTGTAGGGTGTGTGGGTTTAAAATGTTAATCAATATTGCCAAATTACCCTTCTTACGGTGGAGCCAATTCCCCCTCCCTCCAGTGGTCTATGAGTGCTCATTTCCCCTCATCCTTGCCAGCATTGCTTGTTATAAATCATTTTAATTTTCCCCAATCTGATGGGCAAAAAATGGTATCGTGTCGTTTTCATTTGCATTTGCCTGATTGGTAGTGAGATAGAATAACTTTTTATATGTTTATTGGCCAATTTAGTTCTTCCTCTGCGGATTTCTAATTCACTGCCAATTTTTCTCTTTTGTCTTTTTTCTTATTGATTTGTAGGGGCTCTTTGCATATTAGTGATATTTTCTTGCAGTGTTTCACTTGCATTTTAACTTGGTTTATAGTGTCTTTTGCCGTACAGATGTTTTACGTATTTATGTAGTTGGATTTGTCAAATTTTCACTTTACGGCTTCTGGATTTAGTGTCTGGCATAGAAGGGCTTCCCCCACTGCATAAGATTTCATTTCAAATAAGAGTTTTATTACTGAAAAATCTTCACAAAGCCTTGGTTTGCAGGCTCTTTCCCGGCTGTGCGTCTGCCTACCTCGGCAGCTGCAGAACTCATTCTGGGGGAGGGATGGCCCTGTGGTCCATCCATCTTCATCTCTTTGCCTCTCCCTCTCTCCATCTGGCTTTGGGGTCTCTGCCGCTGTGGCTGTCTTCTGGCTTCTGTCTCTTGTATGTTCTGCTTCTCCTATTTTCTGCCCCCTCCCCTGGTGGATTCTTATCGTGCACAATAACTAGGGGTGTGGGCCGGCAGTTCTCAGTGGGTTAGAGGCAGGATGGCAGCCACCAGGGAACGTGCCTTCTCTGGTTCCTCCTGCTGGCTTAGCCCCAAGTCAGCGGACCTGCAGGGCAGGCCCTGGCCTGGTTCTCCATCACAGAAATTTCTTGCCAGAGCTGACAGCAGGTCCTGAACTGATCCTGGTCCTTCCTCCACCAGGAAGCCTTCCGAGATTTCTTGCTGCTCTTCCATGGCCCTGGAATTGGCCCCTCCCTTCTAGCCTTGCTGGATTTCTCCGACTCCTGTCTTCTCAGTTCTGAGCTCTTTGGTCTCCCCTTAGGATCTTGGTTTCCATTTGTGTCAAATAGATCCCAGGAGGCCTTGTCCATGTGGGATACTGCAGAGCTGGTGGGTCTTCCAAGTGAGGGTCTGCAAGCAGTCCCCTCCTGCTCCTTCAGTGCAGTATCTCCCCCCCCCCCCACACACACCACCCACACAGAGTTGCATGCAGCAGAGAGGAGGAGACTTTTATTCCATAAGGGTGGCAACCAGTTGAGTTTACTTGTTTTCTAGCCCACCCCAGACCCAGCATGAGGCCCGGCAAATGGGAGGGTGCCCAGGGAAGAAAGGATGAGCACGGAGTGAGTGAACACCATGGGGACATGCTGAGCCTGGCAGGAGGGAGGGAAGCTGTGTACAAACCTTTGAGTTCCTCGGGTATAGCAAAGCACGTTCCTGGTTGTCTCTGGAGACAGCAGGGATATGTTAGTTATCATCTCATCACTATAACAAAAATACTTGAGATAATCAACTTATAAAGAGAAAAGGTTCAGGGGCTGGGATTGAGGCTCAGCGATAGAGTGCTCGCCTAGCACAGGCGGGACCCGGGTTCGATCCTCAGCACCACATAAAAATAAAGGCATTGTGTTGTGTCCATCTACACCTAAAAATAAATAAATAAATATTTAAAAAAGAGAGAAAAGGTTCATTTTGACTCATAGTTTTGAGGGTTCTAGTCCATGATTCCCTGTTGCTTTGGGCCTGTAGTCAGGCAACATGGCATGGTCGAGGCGCACAGTGGGAACAAAACCACTTCACTCATGGACAGAATGCAAAAGAGGAAGAAGAGAGACTGGGGTTCCACAGTCCCCTTTGAGAGCACACCCCAGTGACCTAAGGATCTGCCATTATGTTCGAATGTTCCACCACCTCCCAATAGTCCCTCTCTGGTACCCATGGGCCTTTGTGACATTCCACATTCGCTATAGTGAGTTGCTCATTGGAAATAATCCCCTATGACCTCCTGGTGAGGGGTTTGGGGCTCAGGGGGCAGTGGAGAGATCATTCAGAGAAACTCAGGGTTCCCTCTGAAGCATGGCTCAGAATTCCATAGCCTAAAACTCCGAGGTCGCCCTGCCTGGTCCTGGGGCCCCTGGATTTCCATCCTGGCAACGGCCCTGCAGTCATGATGGACCATCTCCTCTCTGTGCTCATATCCTGTCTGACCTTTGCAGCTCTCCATCTCCATCACCAGGGACACTGTAGGCATTTGACTAAAGTTGAATAACTGAGTGAATGATTGGGTGGATGAATGACCGAAAAGCCAGGGGAGTTGATGGGGACTCAGGTCTGGGAAAGAGGAGACCTGGGTTCAGCCCAGTGACCTCAATTGTCATTGGACCTCATCTGTACAATGGGCATAGGCTTCTCAGGCTCTGTGATTCTGTGCTGTGTGTCCTGGAGCCGGCACCTATCTCCGTGGCCTGCTCGGTGGTGGCAGTGTTCACTGAGCACCCACTGAATCCCAGCCTCCCTCCCCGCCGTCTGGAACCCGCTTTGGCAGCGTCCTTGAGAGGCTGATTCTGCGGAAGTCTCATCCTCTGTGCACATGTTGTTCTGCAAACACGCAGGCATCGGATTCCCAGAGCTCCCTGGGCTCCGCCGAGGGGGCAAGGAGCCAGGAGGGCCAGTTGGAAGTCCCCACCTCTGCTGCGGCCCCTCCACCTGCCTTGGCTGGGAGGCCGGCAGCTGGGATTTCACATCCTTCCTGGGACTCGGCACATGGGCAGGCCTCGAGTCCTGGACAGCCCCTGGCTCCCACTGCGTCTCCTCCCCTGCCCCAAATCATTGTCATGCTCTGACTGTGGTCCCATTTCCATAGCAACTTCTCGTGATGCTCAGGAAGGTTTGGGGGGAGGGAGCGGGAGACCCATTCATTATCTGGGAGATGGCAGCTGGGGGCTTGGAGAGGTGCGGTGGGGGTGGCCTGCCCTGCTGGCTCAGGTGGAACAGGGCACAGGGCAGCCAGCCAGGTGGTCTGGAGGCCTTCCAGGGACGGGGCTGCCCGTGTCGGCCTGGGCCCGATGGCTGCGCACTGTCCAGGAGCCAGCTTGGGCGGCCACCGCTGGGAGCACACCTGCTTGACTGGACCTGGCTTGGGGGATCCAGGGCCGAGGCATTGTCCAGGCTCTGGCACCACTGTGTCCTGTTCTGTCCTCTAGGACTGGCAGCCGTTGGGAGGCCCCCCTGGGGCTGACTGGCACAGGGACAGAGCTTGGGGTTGGTGGATCAGGGGCTGAGCAGACCCTCTCTACCAGGTTTCGAAGCTTTGTGGGTCTGTTATCAGGGCCCCGCTCAGCACCTTCTTTCTCCCTCCATCTTGAAGAACAAGAAGCAGGAAGACCCTTCCAGAGTCCCTCCATCTTCATCTCCCTCGTGGCTGGAAATTCCATCAGCATCTAAGACTTGGTGGAACATCCGCTCTGGAAGGGACTCCAGGGCCTTTGCCATCTTCGGCCCACACTGTGGGAACCTCCTCAGAGCCCTGTGCACCCATCCTCCTAGCCATCCCAACTGGACGGCGCTGTGAGTCCTCCTGGGGACCCAGGCCTGTGCTGGATGGTGCACATGGCGGACAGAGAGGGAAGGGCAGGCGTGGCTCAGTCCTTGGAGGGTTTCAGGGAACCAGGCAGCGAGCAGATCAGATGCCAACTCCTGAGCTTCCCGTCACCCCCCTGCCCGCCCCCGCAGCCACCTCTGGCCCCACCTACACTTGTAGCTTCTTGATCTTTGTCCTTGCGCTGGCTCACATCTGAAGGTGGATCACCACACTTGTCCCAAAGCCACACAGCCGTGAAATCACATCTGTGATGTGCCTGTCATGTTTTTTCCTAATACACAGAAAAATAAACACATACCTATGAAAATAAAAATGTCTGTCCGCACACTGCCTCAGTCCCCATGCAGCCTGGAGGTGTGTGTCCCAGGCACTGAGAAACACTGATCTGACGGGAGCCCCTCAGCCGCGGCTCTGGAAGGCATCCAGGACTTTGAGAGGTAGCGGAAACTGAGGTGCAGAGGGAGCAGCGTGGCCCAGGCCGGGAGCCCCCACCTCCCTGGCCTTCCACGTGGGGTTTGTGCCGTGTACCTTTGAGGGCCTCGCCAGTGTCCCCAGACTCTCTGGCATCCTCACTGGTCTGTTGGGGCAAGGGGAGGTTAGCTGGGAGCTGCTGGGCTCCTTGGGGACTGGGAAGCGGGGCGCTCAGGTCTCTGGAGTTGTCCCTCCTCCCTGTCTGAGGGGCCAGCTCCGGGGCCAGTTTCTGGGGCCTAGCTGGAGAGGAAGGCTGGCAGCGGCACTGCTGGACACCTGCTGTGCTGCAGGCTCCGGGTCCCCTTTCTCTTCCCTGAAGTCCTGGAATCTCCATGGCACAGATGCAGAAAGCCAGGCTCCCAGCACCACAGGCTCAGGGTGGGAGAATCAGAGCCAGACCCCAACAGCCTGGGGCAGACACCCTGAGTCTCCAGAGCCTGCGTGCCCATGAGTGTGCTCGGGAGTGAGAGCACGTGTGAGCGTGCAAGCCCCAGTGTGTCATCATGAGTGTGTCGGCTGCATAGTAGTTACATGGATCAGACTCAGTTGCATGTGTGGTCCCCAGAGCACCCCAGAGCCCCTGCTGCCCTGCTGTGTCCCTAACCATTTCCTCTGTCTCCCCACAGCCTTCTGCACCCACAGGCCCTGAGATGCTGGTGCCCACGGCAACGAGGGCAACTGACCCTGGCCTGCTGTGCTCACTGGACCCCGCTCAGCCTGAGGTAAGAGGCCACTCGGGGCCACTGGGCAGAGTGGGGGTGGAGGAGCCTTCTGGGCTGGGGTCTCGAGGGGAGGCTGTCTCACGACCTTCTTTCTGGAGGTTCCCGTCGCCCCCACGTGCAGTCAAGTCCAGGAGCTTGGATAGGAGGGTGCCACCTGCCCAGCCTCTGTGTGGCAAGGCTCAGCAGTCGCTCGGAGCCCCGGGGCGTTCTTCCCAGAGACGTGGTTTCACCAACAAGCTCGCTAATAAGTTCCCATGCGGTGAGGGAGGTCTCTAATGACAAGTGAAGGACTCGTCACATAGTTGGTCCTGTCACATTGTTGACCCAATGTATGTTTGACTCTGGGTCAGGAGGAAGTGGGGCGTGTGGGCTGAGATATTCAGGGTCCAAGAAACTGTCAGGAGGCTGGCACCAGCTCCCGGGGTGCAGCGTAATGGGTCCGGTCAGTGGAGGGTCTAGACACCTTCAGGGCAGGATGAGGCTCAGACTCCAGGGGTGTGTGTAATAAGCGTTGGCAGCCAGGTGACCTTGGCTTTGTGTGATCAGAGCAGTTGGACATTTTGTCTATATCATGAGGAGAAGGGCACCCAGAATGTGGGAGGTGACAGTCCCACCCACTCCATGTCCCATGTGAGGGGATACAGGAAACTACAGCGTGTGGTTTTGAGGTCGGAGATGGGCAAGGAGGGGGACCTGAGCTGTTGCCAGGCTTGACCCCCGTTTTGCTTGTGACTTTAGACAAGTCACCTTAACCCTGAGCCAGTTCCCCGTTCTTGGCCTCCTGGATTCACGAGGCAGCTGCAGCGGGAGTTTGTTCAGCAGCAGGAGTGGTGGGGAAGGCGTGGGGCGGCCGCTGGACTGCCACGTTACCCACAGTTCTCAGCGGGGCCACCGGCCTCGGCCTCCTCCTCCCGAGGCACTGGGTGACAGTGTGTGGCGGAGGCTCAGCCGGCCCTTCCTCTGCCTGGGAGCTGGTGGGCATGGTGGGAGCAGATGCCTGCCTCTCCTTCCTGGGCACTGGGCCTCGCTCTGAGGTCCACTTATGTCCATCAAAATATTCCTGCTAATTAGTTGGTCTTGGGTAGATTGAGCTGCTAATTGGCCCCTCCAGTTTAACCTGTAATTGCTGCTGGGAGATGGCGAGAAGACGTGGACAGGGCAGAATGAGGCGGCCAGGGTGGCTCACCTTGGCCTCTGCCCAGCAGGCAGTGCAGGACCTGAGGACGCTCAGTGCAGGGAGCCAGCAGGGGAACTGAGGCAGGGCGGGGGTGCCTGGCAGGCTTGTTACAACAGGCGACACCTGGGCTGAGCCTTGGGGCCTGTAGGGTTCTTTTCAAACATTCTATTTTTCTGGTTATAAAATATGTTCTCTATAGAGAAATCTGAGCACTCGGGTGTTTCGCCCGTCAGTCTTTTACAAAATATGTACTTATGACATAATTGGGATCAAGCTGTCCTTACTGTTTCCTAACCTGCCTTCTGCATTTAATTCTATACCAAGATCGTTTTCCCGTCATTAACCACTCTTCTGTAATGGGATTGTTAATGGCAGCATAGTGTTCCAGCCCAGGCGAGCCAAGGCGAATCCACATCTTCTCCCTTGTGTATTTTGATGGTTCCCAGTGTTTTGTCATTATAAATATTGCCTGACTGAACAGGGGCACATGGAGGGTATGATGGGCGGACGAGGCTTGAGGTTGGGGTTGGGCCCAGTCTAAGCAAAGCCACAGCGGCAGGGGAGTTGTGTTTGGGTGTCATGACCCAGGAGGGGGCCTGGTGGGCCAGCGGGAGCCGTGGAGGCTGTGCGGAGCTGGAGCTGAGTCCTGGCTTAGCCAAGCTCTGGGAGAGGCCTGGGTTTTTTCTTGCCATCCCCTGACTCCCTTGTCCCCTCTGTCAGTGATCCTGTGTTTGAAGGGAAGGGGCAGGTTCGTGTCGGGGGAAGGGCAGGCAGGCTGGGTGCTCCTACTCCAGAGCAGGACCAGTGGTGTCCACATCAGGGCCCTCTGCTCTCAGCCCTGCACAGGTCTCTCTGTAGGAAGGACGCACACGCCAGGTCTCGCGCAGCTGGTCACATAGGCCTCTCCTTCATCCCCCATGGCGGGTGGCCTATGATGGGGACCCAGAGGGCCACAGGAGAAGGCTGAGACTGGAATGTTTTCTCCGGCAGAATTCCCTAAGCTGAGGGGAGTTGGGGGCCCCTCCCCTGTGTACATCTGTTGGCCCCAGCTGCGTTCACCCTGGGCTGGGGTTGCCCTTGGGGGAGGACGGTGGGGACTCCCAGGGCCGAGTGTGTCTGGAGTTGCTCCCTTGTTCCCTCATGGCACACACTTGGTGCTGCACAAATGCTCACTGAAGTCATTGTTGGTTAGTGATCCATTCCCATCTTCTGAACACCTGCTGCATGCCGGGCCTCATTCTGTGCGCCCAGCATTGCATCCACGAGTGACAGGTCAGACCAGGTCGCTGCCCTCGCAGAAGTGAAATTCTAACAGGGTAGCTGGGAAACCCAGTAAGTGAGTTCACAAAGTAAGGTTGGGGAGTGCAGAGGCCACCCAGAAGGGGAAGGCTGGGAGCGGGCATGGGTGGGCAGGACGAGCCTCGCGGAGGGGCTCCGGTGGGGGGGGGCGTCCAGCGGGCTGAGGTTTAGAGGGCATGTTGGAGGTGACTCATGGCTTCCAGGCTCCCGCTTGTTGCTTGGATGGGACAGGATGGGTGGGCTAGAGAAGCTGGCAGCCCAGTCCAGAGGCCCCGGCCCCAGTCCTGACACATGATGGCTGCTGGGAGCGGGGTTGGGATAGGGCTCGAGTGAGGGTCCTTTGAAGGGGCAGCTGAAGGATGGGCTGTGGGACTTGGTGGGCCTGGAGGGGGAAAGCAGGCCTCCTGTCTGCAAGTGTTTAAGGTGCTGGGTTCCACACGAGGATGTACAGATGTGTGTGTGGAGACAGACAGGCAGACAGACAGGCATACAGACATACAGGCAGGCAGGCAGACAGACAGGTCGCGCAGAGGGAAGGGAGCAGCTGCCTGTGCAGGTGTGGGAGTCGCCAGCATCTGCGGGGCTTTTCAAGTCTCTTGCCTGGATGGGGTCAGTAAAGAAGGATGCTGGGGCTCATTGCTTAGGGTGGTCCATCGGTGGGCGCTCCCTGCCCATGGGCGGGCCTGTTACTCCAGCCATGCCCGTGAGGATCTACTAGCCTGAGAAACTGCTGCTAGCTCACCCTCCCCGCTGTTTCTCCCATGGCCTGAAGGTTGCCATTGTGCTTCTGTGACATTGGTCATGGATCGGTGGTCAGGAGCTCGTCTGCCGATTGATTCAGTCATGCTCCTCCTCAGGGACCTATCATGGCTCCTACTGTCTAAGGATTGAATTCCAAACTCCTTGTCCTGGTGACTTAAGGTTTTCCACCATCTGGCTCAAGTCCACTGTTTCTGCTCCCCTTCTTTCCAACAGGTGACTCTTCTTCCCCCTGCCCTCGGCTCAGTCTCATCTCCCATCGCCACCATCTAGAATGCTAAAGGGCCTCTTCCAGTGCTCCTTCCGGACTCCCCCACCTCCCTGGCCCCTTCGAGTGCTGTCAGTACCTTCCCCTGGCGTTTCCAAGTCTGGTGGCATGTGGCTAGCTGTCCTGTCATGACTCTGCAGCTCATCAGTGTCATCTCAACTCGTCTTCATCTTTTCCCTTCTGGTCCTCCTGTCCCTCTCTTGTCCTGTCCTGTTTGACATATCGATGTCAGGGCTCTCCCCAAGTGGAATCCCATTCAAACCATGGAACTTTGGGGGTTGGATGTTATCAGAGACAGGGGTCCTCTAGGGCCACTCAGACCTCCTCATCCAGAGCGTCAAGCTGTGGTGGGGTGGGAATCCAGGAATCTGAATGATTAACGAGTCCCACAGTCACTTTGTGATGGTCAGCAAGGATGGGATTCCTTAGCCCAAATCAAGTTCATGCCAGGGGAGTACAGGTGTCCCTGGGAATGGGCCTCTGACCTTTATGTGCATACCTGCAGCCCGTGCCCTGGAGGTGGCTTGCCGTCGCTCTTTCCTCTGCCGGCTGAGCTGAATCTGCCTCCCTGAAGCCCACGGAAGGATCTAGGCCGTGTGGGGCGGAGGCGCAGCTGGCATCTGGGAGCTCCCCTTTCCCACTCCAGGGCCCAGCAGCAGTCGGGGCCTCAGGCAGTGTCCTAGTTGATGGGCACAGACCTCACCTGCCACCACCTCTGTCCGCTGGGAGCCCCCTCGGTGTGTTTTGTTGCCTGTTCTTTCCTAGTGTTCCTTTAAAGATGTAACTTCGTGGAGCAGGGCAGGGACCCAGAGACACCCCTTACACCCAGGACCTGGCTGTGGCCCCTGTGTGTGTGGCTGTTGATCGGCTGTCACCACAGGTGTGGAGGGCTTTAGTATTTTTGGAGCGTAGCCCTTCCTTGATCTTGTCCTTGTCATAGCCATGTGACAGAAGGATATCATCATGTGTTCATCCTTCCAAGAGCATTTATGGAGCACCTATTGTATGTCAAGAAGTGTTCTGGGGATAATATGAACAAAGCAAGGTTCAGAGAGGGGTGGGGGCTTGTCAAACAACCAGTGAAGGGACGAGTTGGCACCCAATCCAGGTTGAGGGTGTATCGGTTTGCAACAGCTGCCGTAACAAAGAACTGCAGTCTTAGTGCCTTAAACAACAGAAAATCTTGTCCCACTGTTCCGCAGCTCTCAAGTCTGAGCTGAGGTGTCTGCTGGCACTCTCTGAGGCTGTGAGGGGAGGGTCTGTCCCAGGCCTATCTCTGGTTTCTCCTGTGTCTCTTCACATGGTGCTCTCCTGGGTGCCACATGGCCAAATCGCTCTGATAGGGTATTACCAGCCTAGACTGTCCTCACACTTGTTCTTAGAAGGACACCAGTTGTATTGTATTATATTCCAGTGTGACCTCCTCCTAATAAGCTAATTACATCTGCAATGACTCAATTTCCAAGTGAGGTCACATTTTTGTGGTAGTGGGGGTTAGAACGCAACACATAAATTTTGAGGGGACACAGGGAGCCCATGATGCAGGGAAGTAGAGCTGTAATTTCCACAGCAATGGATGGTCTCCCGACGACCCGGTGTCTTTGGGACTGGTGGGCATCTCTTGACTTGAGGTGTTCAAGTGTCCAAGTGGAGCATCAAGATCACCCAGCATCAGGACATTCAGGGAGATCCCTACAGCAGGCTTGGATTGGGGCTTCTTGGAGGTCTGGAGCCACACCCTGAGCCCTATTTTTTTTTTTTTTATTAGAGACAGGGACTCACTGAGTTGCTTAGTGCCTCACTTTTTTTTTTAAGAGAGAGAGAGAGAGAGAGAGAGAGAGAGAGAGAGAGAGAGAGAGGATTTTTAATATTTATTTTTTAGTTTTTCGGTGGACACAACATCTTTGTTTGTATGTGGTGCTGAGGATCGAACCCAGGCCACACGCATGCCAGGCGAGCGTGCTACCACTTGAGCCACATCCCAGCCCCAAGTGCCTCACTTTTGCTGAGGCTGGCTTTGGACTCACCATCCTCCTGCCTCAGCCTCCCAAGCCCCTGGGAGGGATTACAGGTGTGCACCACCATACCTGGTGAGGTTCATGGTTCTTAATCCAGTCCCAGGACCCTCTGGTGAAAGGCAGGGAAGGGATTCAGTTGGGAGGATGAGCTCCCCAACTCTGCCATCCACTAACCATGTGCCCTGGGCAGTGTCTCACCTCTGCCTCAGTCTGCCTGACTGTGAATTAAGCCTCATCCTGCTCGTCAGGTTTTTTTTTTTATATTTATTTTTTAGAAGTAATTGGGCACAATACCTTTATTTTGTTTATTTATTTTTATGTGGTGCTGAGGATCGAACCCAAGGCCTTGCACGTGCTAGATGAGCGCTCTACCGCTCAGCCCCAGCCCCAGCCCCAGCCCCGTGCTGGTTGATTTTGATCACAGACCTTGGCTAGGCTCAAAGGAGAGAAGAATGGAAGGTGTTTTTGTTTATCTTTCATTTATTCACTCTGCAAATCTTTATTAGTGTGGCCATAGGCTAGGCTCGGTACTGTCCCCAGGGACACAGGGAGGCCTTCCCACAGTGAGTGGGGGCCAGGGCTGTGCAGGTGGCCAGGGGCAGCATGCTGCCTGTCCTGCCTCTGCCTCGGGGCAGCTCCCCTGCGGGGGACAGGGGTGTGGGTGGGGCCAAGTGCGTGGCTTTAGCCTCCAGGAGCAAGGAGAGGAGCCAGTGGGGAAGCAAAATTAAAATTCCTCTTGGAGAAGTTAACAACTTCCCAATTAAAGGACTTGTTGGTGAGACGCCTTGGAGGCCTTTTCAGTCAAGAGGCTCTTCTGAATAATGAAAGGGCTGCCTGAGCTTGGAGTGGAGCCCAGCGGCAGCCAGAGGTGGGGTGCTGGAGAGGGCACCCCGGCCTCAAGGCGGAGGACAGGCTGTGTGTAATGGGTGGGCCGGGGAGGTGGACGGGGAGGGCAGAGAGCAGTCCTCAGCCCTGCCCCTCCAGTCCCCTCCCGAGCCTACCAGTGCCTTCTGTAGCCACTCCGTCCTCAATAGTGCACCCTTCCCTTAGCCTGCGGGGACCTTCCTGGCTTCTCTGTGATGCTGGCTCTATTTTTTTTTTTTTTTTTGTCCTGGGGATTGAACCTGGGGGCACTTAACCACTGACCACATCCCCAGCCCTTTTTATATTTTATTTAGAGACAGGGTCTCACTGAGTTGTTTAGGGCCTTGCTGAGTTGCTGAGGCTGGCTTTGAACTCGGGATTCTCCTGCCTCGGCCTCCCGAGCCATGGGTTTACCGGTGTGTGCCACCGCGCCCGGCACTGCTGGCTCTTTCTTGTCCCTGCTTGACTCTAGGTTCTGTCCATGCAGTATGTGTATTGCTTTCAGTCTGACCTTTCTGGACACCCTGTCTGAGCTGGGTGGGAGCAGGGCTACCCTGGTCAGAGGGAGGCCCTCCTGCAGGGGGCAGGGCAGCTCCTCCCACTTGGGCCCGGGTGGAGGGGGAACAGGGTGTGCTGATGACCCTGCATGGTGGTGATGGTCTGGACTCTGCCCAGGAGCAACCAGCCTGGCTGAGGGTTTAGCATCGCCTGGGCTCTTGAGACCCCAGGCTCCCAGGTGGCCCATGCGAGTGGGACCGCAACCCTAACCCCACAGTCCTGGTGGCATCCCGGGATGGTTGGTGTTTGTGGGTCAATCCCCTGCCTTTCATCCTGGTGCTACCCAGAGGCTACCTGGGAGACTTTTGCTCCGTCTGGTTTGGACTGGGTGTCTGCTGGGTCTCCCAGGAGAGGTGCCGCCTCAGACCTGCCAGGGTTCCCCTACATGCACCCGCATTGTGCCTGACCCTGGGCTCCTTGTGTCTTCACAGTGGCTGGGAGGCAGCTGGGATCACCCTGTTCAGATGCAGAGGTGAGGCGACCTTCAGCGCAGAGGGTTGATGCTAAATAGGGGCTGTCCCCTGGGGCCCTCCAGGTCCCTAGGCCAGGAGGAGGCCCTCCAGTTGTCAAGGTCATTTGAGGAGACAGTGTTACGGTGGCTCCGATGTCCAGGCCGGTGGCGTGGAGGGTGGCGGAGTGTTTGCAGCCCACACTTGCCCGCCCCCCTTCTCCGTGTGTCCTACTTTCCGGAGCCTTCCCGGCCGAGGCTTCTGTGTAAATACGCAGGACTGAGAGGCCGGCCCCTCCAAAAGGCCAACCAACCAGTCATGCACGCGCTCCCGGGAGCCCTGGGCTGGGGCGATAATTAGGAGAGGGTGACGTGCTGGTTGGGGATAGGAAAGGCCAGCCAGCAACCCGGGGAGGGTGGGCCCTAAAGACCCGGGGGTGATCAGCTGCTTTGACCAGGCTGAGAGCTGAGAAAATTTGGATTCAAGTCAGCCCTGCCGCTTACTGTGTGGCCTTGAGCAAGTGACCCAGCCTCTCTGGACCTCTGTAGCCTCTTGAGTGACATAGATAACCTCCCTGAGGGGTGGTAAGCGTCAGATGGCATAGCATGTGTGGACGTGCTGGGCCCAGGGCTGGTGGGTCTTGTATGTGGCACATGGACTTGTGGACAGCATCTCAGTATCACTGTTTGGTGGGGCTGGTTCCCATCCCTCCTGATGCTTTGGTTCATGATTGAGTTCTTTAGCCTCAGTCTCCCCATCTGTATAATGGGCCCAGGGATTCCTGCCTCACAGAGGTGCTACACTCCGTCAGTGGGAGTCCCCTATTCCTTCTTCCTGAACATTTAATGATCCCATCCTTTCTTGAGTATCCAGTGGGCTTTGTCTGGGCTAAGAATGAGTAGGTGACATGATCCTTGCTTCTGGTAGCAACATAAGGACCAAGAGAAATGATGGGAACCCCAGGAAAGGAAAAGGGGTAAGGGAATTCAGGGAGAGTTCTCTGGGGGAGTCTTGTCCTTAGGGTTCAGGACGATTTGGGGAAGCCAGGGCTGGGGGAGGAGTGGCAGAGGGTGTGCCTGGCTGGGAACATCGTGAGCAAAAAAACCAGGTCAGAGGAGCAAGTTCAAGGGTATGAGTTGCCCGGGAGAAGCTGGTGGTGAGGGGAGGGCTGGTGTTGGGGTCAGAGGGCTCCAGCCCTGCTTGGAATGGGGGATGAGGGGCAGGGGTTGGGACAGTTGTCCTCTGACATAGGCAGGGGGGCAACAAACATTTCCCATCATAGATCCGCCTGGGGCCCTGTGGGGCGAGGCAGGGGTGCCTCAGATGGGGGCCAGAGGTCTGGTGCCAGGCCAGGGAGGAGGCAGCCACCAGAGCTGGATGACGTGCCTATGGAGTTGCAAGGGGACAGCCTTCCGCCAGAACTTAGGATCCAGGGCTCCGCTACTTGTGGGAGGGCTCTGGAGTGGGCTGGGGCTGCACGCTCACCCTCAGCTGGTCCCTTCGGTCCCTTCAAACTGGCCCGAGTCTGCTGCTCTGAACTCTGCGTATCTGAGAGCTCCTCATTCTAAGGAGCTGGAGGCAAGGCTTGGCAGGGGCGGGGTCTATTTAAAACCTGCATCTCAAGCCTCTCACTTTTTCAATGGTCCATGCTGTAACCCCGGGCTGTGGTGATTAGGGGCCATGATGTCCCTGGACGGACTCAGCAGGTGACACCCATGTATGCAGCCTACCTTCGCCTCTCAGGGAGACTTGGGGAGGTTGAGGGGTGACCTGCTGCCACACAGCACTGGGGTCTGAGTCCCTGGTCCTCGGAGGGAAGGGAGGTGCCGTGCTCACCTCCATGCTGGAGTCTGGTGTCCCCCACCAGTTCTGACCAGGCCTGGGGGCCCAGGGGACCGTCTCAGCCACAAGTCTACTGTGCCTCTGAGCCACTGAGGGAGCCTTTAACATCTCTGCCCCAAATTAAAACCTATGAGCTCCTCAAAACAATGAAAAATTTCCCTAATAAAAGAGGAGGCACACTCAGGCATGTCCTCAACGAAGGGAGTGACTTCCGGGATTAATCCAGGATGGATGGGAGGGTGCCAGAGGAAATGCGCGTAGTGGATATTGCAACACATTGTTTGCTCACAAGAGGAATAATTCTTAATGTGCACGGTGGAAGGGGAAGGCACCTTGGCTTGTCGCAGTGCCATGCTTCATCCGCTGGGCCCTGGCAGGGTCTCTGTTGGGATGGCCTCACCTCTAGGCTCTGGCCCTTCAGGGACAACCTCTCTCAAGTGAGTTTGGGAGTGTGCATGGGACTGGGTGCTCCTTCATCTGTCCCTAGAGCCCCCTCGGCCTCCTGAGTCCTGCTTCCTCCTGCCTGCGGTGCCTAGAGGTGGATCTGGGTAGGGAAATGCTCTTCCTCAGCCACCTGGGCCACCTGTTCCTCTTGGGACCTTCTTAGACCCAGACTTGTCCATCCTCTACTTCAGATCACCCAAGGGAAGGTCCAGACTGGCTGGCTCTCAGCATGCCTCAGTTTACCTGTTGGGGCCTGGGCACCTGCCTCCTCCTTCACTTCCCTGCTCCAGGCCCGGGTGGGGAGGGGACAGCTGTGTCCCTGTCTGGCCACTTTTCCCAGCCGCCTAATGTGTGTGTATAGAACCTGGGGAATGGGGAGGTGAGGTCGGTTCACACACAGGAGCATGAGTGAACACAACTTAGAGAGCTTCCTGCCTTCTACTTCCCACTCCCAGCCGGGGCTGGGCCAGTGATAGGGCAGACCCCCGGGTTCTGGGGGGCAGGGCTGTCACTTCTCCATTGCCTGACTACGGCTCCCTGGGCAACTCCCACTGTCTGGTGTCTTCCGACAGGGATTCCCTTTCGCATCACCATCATCCTCTAGTGCCCTGAGAGCAGGATCTCCATTCACCCCAGAGGGTGCGTCCTGTAATGGTCCTCAGACATAATTAAGTCATGCAGGGGGCACAGGGTGGCTGGGCCTCTGCTTCCTTGAAACTGCCTCACCACGCTGTTTAGAGAACCCAGGTCCGAGCCCTGTGCACCTCCTCCCCACCTGTCCTTCTGCTGAGCAGAAAGGGCAGCAAGGCCGTGGCTGCACAGGCCATCCTGGGGACAGGAGCCCCTCTCACCACCCCCTCTGGTTTGGAGCAGATCTGCCCTTTCACTCATCCACTGTCGAGGGTGGACGAAGGCGCTGCTCTAGGTTCTGGGGACATTGCACCTAGATCATCTTAAAACTGCCCTCAGCTGGTGTCCCTTCATGTTGGAGCTGGTGTCCCTTTATGTTGGAGGGAAACCAAGTGACAAATATTTTGGATAACCTGGGACTGTGATGAGCTTGGAAGGGAAGTAAACAGGGCCATGGGATAGGGGGTGACGGGATGGGTGAGAGTCTCCCAGGAGGGCCCAGGCAGGCCTTTCTGAAGAGGTGACACCGAGGTGGAGGGGGCCAGGCAAGGGGAGGAGAGGGCGGAGTTGTGGCCTGGGTGGCCTCTCAGGACTGGGGCTCATGCTGGAGGGTGGCGCTGGTGCGAAGGCGGACAGTCTGGGTCAGGTGAGGTCAGCTTGGTCTGAGTCTTGGTCCCGGGGTGGCACCATCTTCTGGTTTGGGGACTCTGGGGTGGGTGGAAATGTCAGGATCTGGTTTGGACAGCATCATCCCTTTGGTTAGCATGTGGACCTACTGCGTGTCTGAGGACACTCAAAAGGACTTCTCATGGCTGGTCACAGTTCTTCAAGGTCAAAGCCTTTGGCATGTCAGGGCGCCTCATTGCCAGACTGTTTTTCAGATGAGGAGACTGGGGGACTCACTGGCCCTAAACAGTGGGTGGCCTTCTTCCAGACCCCTGGGGTTGAGAGGAGAGAGCAAAAAACCTGAGTGCCACCCGATAGGGAAGTGGCAGGAAGACCCGGGGAGCAGTGTGCCTCCTGCTGACGTGTGTGTGTGTGTGTGTGTGTGTGTGTGTGTGCGCGCGCGCGCGCGCTTGAGCATGCGCTCGGCAAGCCCATTAACAAACAGAGAAATAAATTAACAAGTATTCAACCCACCAAATGTTCCTTCTGTTCTGTATAATAGAGCGCGGGAACATAATTTTCCCCTGGAGCAAATTGCGACAGCTGAACCTGTTCCTCTTTTTCCTCCAAAAACTGCTTAAAATTCTGGAACGCTTGTTGATTTCGGGTCCTTTCCCTTTCTGGCTCCTGTCCCCAACCCCCAGGCTGCTTGCCTCCGTCTTCCCCTTGCCAGGCCTCGGAGGAGCCAGATTGTTACAGTGCAAGGGCCCCCACCCTGCAGATGGGAGAAGCCTGGGGAGTAGCAGCTCAGGCCAGGACATCGAGGGCAAGGAGTATTAGGCCTATTGAGCCATTTGGGTGAATAAAATGCTCAGGGTTGGCAGAAAGGACTAGCAGCTTCTCATGGGGACTTCCACAGATATACTGTGTGACCTTGGGTCAATCATTTCCCCCTCTGGGCTTTAGTTTCCACCTGGCAAAACAAGGCTGACCACACCTGCCATCTCCATGTGAACACGCTGGATGGTATGTCCAGTGTGTGGTATGCATAGATGTCCACTGTGTGGTATCCTACTGAGGATGTCACATATGGTGGCTAGGGTGATCCCCCATGCCAGACCCTTCTGAAGAGCCCCTGGATTCGGGGACTCTTGCCCTCCTTCTGAAATCCTCTAGGGCACTTCTAATTTTCTTAAAGCAAATTAATTTCTATCTACTTTAATTAAACATGTCTCATAAAAATGTATATTTATTTATAGATCTTCCTTCTTCTGCGGATCCTGATCCTCTCTGTCACTCGGAGCTCAGCCTGGGTTCCGACTTCCCAGTGGGTGGGAGCTGGGTTGTGGGGAGGCCTTAGCTATGGATTCCCAGCTGGTTCTGGCCAGGCCGAGGTACTTCTGATGGCCGTGGCAGGGGAAGCTGGAATCCAGTGCTCTGGAGCCGGAACATTCCTGCCTCTTCTCCCTGCCTTCGGGGATCTGGCTGGACTCGATGGAAAATGAAACGTCCCATCATCTGGGGGCTATTTCTGCGTTCCACAGCAGAGAAAGTAAATCCTGGAGAGGCCGGGGGGGTCTGTGGGCTGCAGGACTGAGCCATACCGGGGCCTGCTGCGTGGCAGGAGGGCCTGTCACCCAGGGACTGTCTCCATGCCCTGTGGCAGCCCAAGCCTGGTCCCTGCAGGAAGCTCTCCTCGACTCCACCATCTGCCTCAGCCCCCTTGTCTGCTCCAACTCACCCCGAGCCGGGCCTTAAACAGCAGGCGTTTACTTCCCCACAGTTCGAGGGGCTGTCTGAGATCAGGGTGTCAGAGCGACTGAGTTCTGGTGGGGGCTTTCTTCCTGGCTTAGATGACCACCTCTTGCTGTGCACACCACACACACACACACACACACACACACACACACACACAGATTTGATGTCTGTTCTTAGAAAGACACTAATCTATTGGATCAGGGCTCCACCCTTCTGATTTCATTTAACCTTTCCCCCACTAGGTGTTGGAGCTTCAACTTAGGAATTTAAGGGGTCATGATTCCTTCCACAGGGCCATGCTGGCACTCCTGCCCCTGCACCGTCTGGTGCTGTATTATGAGCTGTGTGGTTCCATTTTGCCCAGGTCTCCTCCCCACACAGGCCTGGGCATTTGGGGCTCCACCATGACACTGGCTTGAGCAGCTTCCTGGCTGAGCTGCAGTTTGGGGGATTTCTAGCCCCTTACTCTGGTGTGGGGTGGGCCTCACCCCCTTCGCACATCCGGGCTCGTCCAGGCCTCCTAGGTGGGGAGCCTCCGACCCACAGGCCTACCACGCCCTACCTGTCAGTGGCCCAGCATGGCCCACAGGAGAGGTCAGCCCTGACCTGCTCTCCAAGGCCCTTCAAACCTAGTTCCTGCTCCATTCCACTAGCCTCACACCCTGGGCCCTCCCACAACCCAGGACATACCACTTTGTTCCTGGATTTTGTGCCTGTGGTTCCTCCTGCAGGGTGTGAAGCCGTCTCCTCACCTGCTGATGAACCCGTCCCTGTCCTGGGAAGCCCTACTCAGCTCGGCCACCCCCACCCCTCTGGGCTCCCTGCCACTCTGGGCTTAGCATCCTGGACAGTCGTGGTCAGGGGCTGTGTGTGGTCCACCACGGGCCCCACACCTCCTGTGCCTGGCTCCACCCTGCTCGTGGGTGAGTGGATGGTGAGCAGTTAGTGGGCTCCTGTGGTCCAGGGTCTGGGAGGCTGTCACCATGGAGCTTAGGAGAGACAGACAATTAACAAGACAGATAAGCCAAGTCCACACCACATTAGATAATGTCAAGGGGGAGAGAACACGGTGGGAAGGAAATGTCAGGGGTGGAGCGGGTCTCAGAGGTGGTGACTTTGAGGTAAAGACCTGAAGGATCTCAGGGATACCCGGAGAGAGCTTTGGAGGCAGAGGCCACATGCTCTGCTCCCAGGTGGGGGCAAGCCTGGCCTGAGTGAGGAACAGGGAGGGGGGACCTCGTGGCTGGAGGAAGCTTTGTCAGGAGTGAACCTGGCCAGAGGACGGACCCTACAGTGTTGGGCTGGGTGGCTGGGAAGACAGGCTCCCTCTGCCTGCCCATGGGGACTGGGGGCCAGGATCTCAGCTGTGATCGTGGGAAGCCCCATATGCCCGTTTGTCCAGGAGGGGGTGTTTAGGAGGTGGTTGGTGACCATGGAAGGCTACACAATGGCTCCCAAGGATATCCAGGCCCTAATCCCTGGCACCCATGACAGTGACCTTGTATGGGAAAGGTCTTTGCACGGGTGATTGGGCTCAGGCCCTGGAGATGGAAAGATTACACTGGATTATCTGGGCCCTAGCTGCATTTACCAGTGTTCATTTAAGAGGAGGAGGAGGCCGTGTGACCAGAGAGGCAGTGATATTGCCATGAGCCAAAGAAGGCCCGTAGCCACCAGCAGCCCCCGGAAGCTGGAAGAGGAATGGATGTGGCCCTAGAGCCTATGGAGGAACCAGCCCTGCCAGTACCAGGGCTTTGGCCCAGGAAACTCATTTCATAGTCTGGCCTCAGAACCTTGAGGAATGCAATTAAAAAATTTTTTTTATTTAATGTTACTCTTTTCTTCCTACTCTTCCTCCCTGCTCTGTTCATAGTTGCTCTCATTATATCAAAGAAGACATTTGGTATTTGTTTTTTAGGGATTGGCTAGCTTCACTAAGCATAATCTGCTCTAGTGCCATCCATTTCCCTGCAAATTCTATGATTTTGTCATTTCTTATTGCTGCATAGTACTCCATTGTGTATAGATGCCACATTTTTTTTTATCCATTCATCTATTGAAGGGCATCTGGGTTGGTTCCACAGTCTAGCTATTGTGAATTGTGCTGCTATGAACATCGATGTGGCAGTATCCCTGTAGCATGCTCTTTTAAGGTCTTCAGGGAATAGTCCGAGAAGGGCAATAGCAGGGTCAAATGGTGGTTCCATTCCCAGCTTTCCCAGGAATCTCCAAACTGCTTTCCAAATTGGCCGCACCAATTTGCAGTCCCACCAACAATGAACAAGTGTACCCTTTTCTCCACATCCTCGCCAGCACTTGTTGTTGTTTGACTTCATAGTGGCTGCCAATCTTACTGGAGTGAGATGGTATCTTAGGGTGGTTTTGATTTGCATTTCTCTGACTGCTAGAGATGGTGAGCATTTTTTCATGTACTTGTTGATTGATTGTATGTCCTCCTCTGAGAAGTGTCTGTTCAGGTCCTTGGCCCATTTGTTGATTGGGTTATTTGTTATCTTATTGTCTAATTTTTTGAGTTCTTTGTATACTCTGGATATTAGGGCTCTATCTGAAGTGTGAGGAGTAAAAATTTGTTCCCAGGATGTAGGCTCCCTATTTACCTCTCTTATTGTTTCTCTTGCTGAGAAAAAACTTTTAAGTTTAATTAAGTCCCATTTGTTGATTCTTGTTATTAACTCTTGTGCTATGGGTGTCCTATTAAGGAATTTGGAGCCCGACCCCACAATATGTAGATCGGAGCCAACTTTTTCTTCTATCAGACGCAGAGTCTCTGATTTGATATCAAGCTCCTTGATCCATTTTGAGTTAACTTTTGTGCATGGCGAGAGAAAGGGATTCAGTTTCATTTTGTTGCATATGGATTTCCAGTTTTCCCAACACCATTTGTTGAAGATGCTATCCAGGGAAAGGGAGAGAAAAGGGAAATTGCATGGAAATGAAGGGAGACGCTCATTGCTATACAAAATTACATATAAGAGGTTGTGAGGGGAATGGGAAAATAAACAAGGAGAGAAATGAATTACAGTAGATGGGGTAGAGAGAGAAGATGGGAGGGGAGGGGAGGGGGGATAGTAGGGGATAGGAAAGGTAGCAGAATACAACAATTACTAATAGGGCATTATGTAAAATTGTGGATGTGTAACCGACATGATTCTGCAATCTGCATTTGGGGTAAAATTGGGAGTTCATAACCCACTTCAATCTAATGTATGAAATATGATATGTCAAGAGCTTTGTAATGTTGTGAACAACCAATAAAAAAAATTAAAAAAAGATACTATTTGAAAAAAAAATTTTTTTTAGTTGTAAATGGACACAATATCTTTGTTTTATTTTTTATTTTTTATGTGGTGCTGAGGATTGAACCCAGGGCCTCACACATGCTAGGTGAGCGCTCTACCGCTGAGCCACAACCGCAGCCCAATTTCTGTTGTTTTTAAACCATCAAATCTGTGGTAATTCGTCACAGCAGCCCTGGGACACTAATACAGTGTCATGGGCCCAGAGAGTGATGAAATGCCTCAAGTGTCCTGGGCCTGGGGTGTGAATGTGCCTGTCCTGTGGGGTGTGACGTCAGACCCACTGTGAGGACACCAGCATCGATAACAATACCACCATGTACACTCACCCCTTACTTGATGGTTGACCAAATCATGGGCATTGGATTCTCACTGTCCCCACTGTGACTCAGGCTTGGGGCTGGGGAAATGAGGCACTCAGCTGTCACCCTGTGAGGCTTGGTGTCTGTTGGTTGTCCCTGGGGAGGAGGGAGTCCCGGAGGGGTTTGGCTGCTACCTAATGGCTCCTGTGGGCCTGGATTGCTCCCATTGAGTGGTCTCGGCTGAGGGCCCTCTCTGCAGGGTGGGCCTCTGCTGAGGATGCCACACCTGCCCGTCTCTGGCTGCTCTCAGCCGAGCTCTGGGGCTGGGCTCCGGGGCCATCCTGCTTGGCTTTGAATCCTGGCTCTCGGCTGGGTGGCCTCGGTGTGCCTCAGTCTTGTCTGTAAAATGGAAATTCTTTAAAACATGTAAATATCTAGGAGGTGTCAGCCCTCCCCCCTGCGGCCTTGGGGGCTGGCTGTGGGGACGGGCTGTGCCCTCCATGGATCTGCCCACCTGGCTCCCCACAGAGCCACCTTTATGGGGACCCAGGGTAGGGGCGGGAGGGGCTGGACTTTTTGATAATGTCGTAAATGGAGTCTTGTTTCCCTAGAAACAGCCGTGGCAGTGGCGGCCACAGGCTGACAGATGCGCGTACCGTCAAATGGGCCCACAGAGGCGGCGGCTGGGACATCGGGAGGGAGGGAGGAATGGGCTGTGACTCTCCAGGCCTGGGGCCCAGGGGCAGCCAGTGTGCTAGTGAGGGAATGGTAGGGAGGCTGATGGAGGTCAGAGGCCTGGAATTAGGCATCTGGGGGATAGTGGGGTGCCTGGGGCTGTCCAGGGTTTAGTGGCCTCTGGGTGGGGGCCTACCTTGGGGCTGGCAGGGAGACATTTTCAGAGTTAGGAGACCAACTCTTTAGCAATGGGCAACAGGAGATCCACTCCCACAGTGTTGGTGTGGGCCTAGAGAGACACAGACATAGGGAAGAGTACGGAGAGTCTCAGCACAGGTGTACAAGGCTGCATTACAAGGAGCAATGAGTCTGATATGGAGGAGGGGATTTCTGGAGTGGCTCGGTCATATCTGGTGCGAATGACTTTGTCTAGGGCTGAGTGTGGTTGGTCCATGTTGCCAGAGCCATTGGAATCAGAGGTTTACTTTTCTCATGTCAGAGAGAGTAAGGGACCACCAGTGTCTGCTCCACACTGAGCTCCACCTTGATCAACAGGAGGTGGCAGGCAGGAAGACTGGGACATAACATCTGAGGAATGGCAGGCTCAGGGGTAGCACTTGCTATCTAGAAATCTCTCAGGAGCTGAACCCTTCCCCTGGTTTGTGTGGGCACCCACTGCCTCAGGGCAGAGCCGAGTTCAAGGTAGAGGCTCTCAGAGCTGCAGATGGACGGGCTATCTTGTGCGGTAGTGAGCTTGCTGTCATTGAAACCATGCAAACATGGCCCAGGAGACAAAGAAAGACCTCCTGGTGGAGAGGGGGGCAGGATAAGGTCTTCCTAGTTGTCCTCAGTTCTCGGAGATAAGACAGTGCGGGACATAAACATCTGGCCTGGGCCCTCCTCTCCTTGCTGGATCCAGTCCCCGTGTGGCTGTGACTTGCTGTGTGATTTCAGCTGGAGCCCTGGGCTCTCTGGGGCAGGGTCTGGGGGCTCTGAGGCAGTGCAGGTGGGGGGCGCTGGGACCTGGACTCTGATGCTTGACGGAGACTCCAGTTCCTCTTGGGCACTTCCTCTGCGGATGGACAGGCCCAGGTCAGGGAGCCTGGACATCCAGGAGTACCTGCTGGTGGCCCCTGTGCTGGGGTTGGAGCTAGTGTGGGGGATGGGAAGCGTCTTCACCCCCTCCTCTGCTGCCTGGCCATCAGCCCTGTGACCTCACTAGCCTGCCGCCCTCGTTGCCACCCACCTAAACTGCTGGGCTGCGGGCTTTGCCTGTGGGCAGGCTGCTCCCCAGCTCCTTTGGCCACTCCCATAGGCTGCCCCCGGCCTCTGGCATCAGGGCATGTGTGAGGGGCCTTGGGGGCACCCCTCCATTCTGAGGTGGAATCTAAATGGAAGGTGCTTAAGGCCCTGGGTGAGGTGGGCCAGGAGCTGAAGGGCTGGGCAGAGTCTGGCTGGGGACAGAATGGCGTCTGTCAGCCGGGGGAGGCCAGAGTCAGCTCAGCACTGGGGTTTGAGAGGACCTTCCAGGGAATGGAGGCATGCTGCCCGCAACTCTCACTGCCCCCCTGGACTGGGACACTGGACGGGGCAGGGCAGGGCTCCCCAGGCCTCTGGCCCTTGTCTCCAGAGAGGGTCCCCAGGGGCCTGGCAGGGCAGGATCAGAGCCTGAGCCCCCTCCCTGAGCGGCTCCCCCCTCCCAGAACTCCTGGCTCAGCCGCCCCTTTAGGGCATGGAGCTAGGGGTCGAGGAGGGAGGTGTTGGGGACCCCTGGGAGCCTCAGGGGTGTTCTCAGGACTGAGGGGAGGGCTGGGAGGCCCAGGGACCCCCTATGTAGGCAGGACACAGACAGCTGTCCCTGGAAGACCCCTTCTGAGGGTTTGGGAGGAGCACCTCAGCCTGGGCAGAGGCTCCGGGGCCTGGCCGGCACCCACATCACTCGGCAGGGCCCCGAGGGCGATGGAGAGACGCTCGCCCTGGCACCTTGCTCTCCCAGGCTGGGCCCCAGCAGAGCTCTGCAGTGGGCACAGTCCCAGGGCTGCTGGTGCTAGAGGTGCCCCCAGGAGAACATGGGAGCCTTGTGCCAAGGGCTGTGGGGCTGGAGTCAGGCTGGGTGGAGGGCCCCAGGATGGTGGGGAGCAGGGATGGGGCTCAGTGTGGCCTGTCTCCGTTCACATCTCACCTGCTAGCATGCCGCCAGCCTGCCATCCATCCGCCAAGTGGGGTTGGTGTTGTGGATCAGTTGACTCCATTTGTGAGTCAGTTTGGTCAAGCTGAGCACAGAGTAGGTGTTCATTAAAATGTCTTATGTATTTATTTTAATATATTTATTTATAGATCGACACGATACCTTTATTTTGTTTACTTATTTTTATGTGGTGCTGAGGATCGAATCCAGTGCCTCCCACATGCTGGGCAAGTGCCCCACCACTGAGCCACAATCCCAGCCCTGTTTTATTTATTTATTTACGGGCAGTACCGGGGATTGAACCCAGGGTTGCTCACCACTGAACTACATCCCCAGCCCTTGTTAATTTTTTTCTTTTTTTTTTTTTTTTTTTTAATTGGAGACAGTATAATCCCGGTGACTCAGGAGGCAGAGGTAGGAGGATCTCAAATTCGAGGCCAGCCTCTGCAAGTTATTTTGAAACTGGGTCTTAATAGATTTCCCAGGCTGGCTTTGAACTTGTGGTCCTCCTGCCTCATCCTCCTGAGTAGCTGGGATCCTAGGTGCAAGCTGCCCTGCCTGGCTGGTTGGGTTGTGTTAGTGCTGGAATTAAAAGTGCTTGGAGCTCCAGGCGACCTCCTTCCTCCACAGCCTGCTGCTCCAGGCTGTCTATTCTGTGACCAGGCCTCCCAGGCCCCGAGTCTCTGGGCCCCTGGGCTTGAGGGATGGGCTGCTGCAGGGACCTGGGCTCTAGGTCTCCAGAGCAGCAGCCCTGGCCCTGGCCTCCACCCCTTCCTGCCTTCATGAGCTTGTGCTCTGCAGCCACAGGGGACACCTCCTTAGCTCCTAATCAGATTTCACCTGAGAGCAAATGCCCATAAACCAGGTGAGGCTGAGTGGGTGGAAGGTAGGGGGTGGCAGGAGGGAGGGAGGGGCTGAAGCCCACTCCCCAGCCCCCAATCCCCAGAGCTGAAGCTGGTTCCTGCTAATTAGCGCCTTAACGAGCCATGCTAAGGCTTCTCCCAGAGCCCGCTCCCAGACAGATAATTACAATGATTTTTTTTTTGGCTGCTGGGGGGCTCTTTAGAGGGGTACTTTCTGGCTTTTTCAATGTCCACAGGGATTTTCAAATCTACCCACTCTCGCCTCATTTGGAGAAAGGAAAAAAAAATGTGTTAATGGACCTTTTTCTGCAGCTGAGAAGGACAATTTATGATCAAGGTGACAAACTTCATTTTAATGAGAAGCAAATTTCACTTTATTTAAAAGTCCAGCTCCTCCCCCACCTTGAATCCGTGGAGGTGGGGCACTGGGAGTGGGAGCCTGGGGGCAGCTCGGCAGGACCTGGGGTGGCTCAGCTGCTGGGGAGAATTCCCATCCTCCAGGCCCGGTGTCTGCCCGCTCACTTGTCCCCTCTGTCCACTTTCGGGGGTTCTGGAGGGGACTGCGGTGGCCTCTGTTTACAGATGGGGAAGCTGAGGTTACCAGATGTTACCAGACTCACGGGCATCTTTGGAACTGTCAGGGTTGGGGGTGGGATGTCCACCCCGGCCACCTAACACCTCTCGTGTCCTGCCTGACCCTGGAGTGGGATTGCCTTCTTCCCCGTCTCTCAGGGATAGGGCTAGGGAGGCCAGGTTAGGGAGGCCAGGTGGAGTCTGCTGGCATTGCCAACCCTGGCCCCGGGGCCCCCCGGCTGCACTGACCAGGAACCTTGAATGGTGTCCACTCTGGGTCTGGAGGGGGTGTCCACAGCAGAGGTGGGCATTCCATCTCCCCTGTAGCTCCTAAAGTCGGGGGGATTCTCCTGGACCTGGCAGCCTGGCTAGAGGCATGGGTCGGGGGTGATCAACCCATGGAGCCTAGAGCAGGCAGGCCGGAGAGAGGCCAGCAGACCGGGGACTCTGACGCCTGTGTCCCTGGCTCTGGTCTGTCCAGGATTCCAGAAAGGCTTGCTGATTATTACTATTTGGTTTTTCTTTTTATACATACATGATAGTAGAGTGTATTTTGACATAGTATACGTATATGGGGTTTGTATATTCTGGTGGTGGTTCCCATGATGTGGAGTTACGCTGGTCGTGTATTTGTGGATTCATAGTGAACACAGGGAAGTTATGTGGGATTCATTCTACTAACTTTCTTATTCCCATCCCCGGCCCTTCCCTTCATTCCTCTTTATTTAATCCAATAACCATGTATTCTTCCCTCCCCCTCTTTATTGTGTGTTAGTATCTGCATATCAGAGAGAATATTCTGCCTTTGTTTTATGGGATTGGCTTAATTCTCTTAGCATGGTATTCTTCAGTTCCATCCATTTACCAGCAAATGCCATAATTTCATTCTTCTTTATGGCCGAGTAATATTCCTTTGTGTATATGTACCACAGTTTCTTTATCCATTCATCTGTTGAAGGACACCTTGGTTGATTTCATAGCTCGGTTATTGTGAATTGAGCTCTTATAAAATTTGATGTGGCTGTGTCACTGTAGTTTGCTGATTTTAAGTCCTTATTCTGAGGAATGGGATAACTGGGTCCAATGGTGGCTCCATTCCAAGTTTTCTGAGGAATCTCCAAACTGCTTTCCAGAGTGGTTGCCCCAATTTGCAGTCCCAGCAGCAATTTGTGAGTGTGCCTTTTCCCCACATCCTTGCCAACATTTATTGTTACTTGTGTTCTTGATAATTGCCACTCTGACTGGAGTGAGATGGAATCTCAGTGTAGCTTTGATTTGCATTTCTCTAATTGCGGAGATGTTGAATATGTTTTCATGGATTTGTTGACCGATCGTACTTTTGTGACGTGACTGTTCAGTTGCCTGCTGACTCCTGAGGAACCTAGGAGGCTCCCTGGAACTGGATTGGCTTGGACTTGAACCCAAGGACTGCCTGGACCAGAGCTGGGACGAGGGGCAGGAACCCTGTGCCCAGGGCTGCCCCTTCCCGAGTTACTGCATCTGTGGCTGAAGCCAGAGCTCCCTGTCACCTCAGGCAGAGGGCTGGCTGAGTGTCCAGGACCCCAGCCCCTCTTGGGCCCTGTGCTGGCCTTCTGACTCAGTTTCCAGGGGCTGCTCCTCCTAGCGGTCCCCAGGGACACTGGGCGCTCTTGTCTGCGGAGCGTGGAAGGGGTCTTGGAGACGGGGGCCAGAGTGGGACTTCCTTCCCGTGATCTGACAACTTCTGTGGAGAATTCAGGACCGAGGGCTCACTGGCTGTCAGGCCCCTGGTTTTCCAATCGAGGACCCACTGCAGCCCCTTGCCACCACCTCCCCTAGCCCACGTGGGGTGGGGCATGAGGACACTGGACTGTAGGCCCCAGTCAGCACAGAGTGGGATCGCAGCCCTGCCACTTACCAGTGGGGACCTCACCCTCATCCGAGAAATGGGTTAACGCCCGGTCAGCACGGTGCTGTTGGATGCTGCATATGTAGTCGGTGCTCAAACATGGCTGCAGACATAAAACTGCCTTTTAGAATGGCATAAAATGACATAAAATTACCTTTCAGAATGCCAGACCTTTGGGGTCCAGGGTCCTTGTGTGTCCAGGAGGTTGGAAGGAACCATCCAGCCCCTCGCCCACCCCCCCCCCCCAGGAGGTGGTTGCTCCCCCGGCCCCCGGGTGTGTGTGTCACCCTACCTATGTTGTCCTTATCCTCTCTCTGACCCTGTTTCACCCTGAGGTGCTGATGGGTAAAGGGGACCATGTCAGAGGGTGGGAGTGGGCTCGGCGTTCTGGGTGATTTGAGCCCTGAGAAGGGCCACAGTGGCTTCGGGGGGCCTGGAGATGGGCCTGGCCTATCCCTTTGGGACCCATTGCCCTGACTGGCCCAGGCAGGAGGTGGGAAGGGTGGGTGTCTGGGCGCTCTCTGGACCTGGGAGGCAGCCTGCCAGGCCAGACTGGGAATGCCAGTGTCCTTGGCTCTGGCCAATCCATGGATCCGGAAGGGCTTGTTGATTCCTGGGGAATGGAGGAGGCTCCCTGGATCTGGGGTCAGCTTGGATTTGAATCCACTCCTGGAGTGTGGTCTGGGTGAGTTGTGTGTGTGAGTGTGGGGGGTGTGCTGGGGATTGAACTCGGGGGTACTCTACCACCTCGCTCAGGACCGTGGCTGTGACTCTCCCGCCCCCCCCTTTCCCTGGCTCCTCTCTGGGGGAGCATCTCTGCTCAGTATGTGGGGTGGGGGCGAAGGCAAGCCTGGAGCTGTCAGTGAGGTCACTGTCTGCCAGGGTGGGTGGGCGGCCAATTTGTTTGGCTCTTGCCCTCTCCCCACAGCACCCCGACCTTCATCCTCGGCCCAGTCAGCTTTGACACCATCCAGCCCAGCGGGGTGTGGCCTAGGGGCGGACTGGACCCTGGCAGCTCCTCCCAGGGAAGGTCCTCACTCCTGGGCTGACCCTGGCCACTCCTTGGCCACCAGATCTCCGAGGGTATGTGATCTGGAGGCAGGAGAGAGGTCAGAAAGGCTGCAGGAGGACTGGAAGTGGGTCACCCAGAGCAGGAGCCACCCTGGGTGGGCGGCCCAGCAAGGGCAGGGGCCCGGAGCCCATGAGGCCCTCTGGAGGCCTTTGCCGGCCTGTGGCAGCGGGTGGAGGCTCCACACCTGGGTCCCGCCCTGCCATGGACGGCCTCCTCAGTTGCAGGGAGGAGGGTGCTGAATGGTCACTGGCCCTCAGCTCTGTGGCCCTGAGCCTGGCTTGTGGTGGCTGCAGCCGGGGTCTGGGTAGTGAGGCCCGAGTACCACGGTCCACGAGTGGTCCCCGAGAGCCCTGGGAGCAGCGCAGGCCTGAGTGAGCGCAGGGTGAAGTGGAGGGACAGGGAGGGAAGAGACCTGCAGTGACCGGGCTGCAGCAGGCCAGAAAAGCCCCTGGCAGAGGATGTCGCCCCCTGCTGCCCGCTGCCCAGGGCTACAGCACCCTGTCCAACTAAGCGAGGAGTGAATCGCAGGTGTGGATCCCCGGCGAGGGGACATTGATCTCCATTAAAAGGTGGGTCAGGGATGCTCTCCCTGCTGTCCTCTGACCAGCTGGCCCTGGCTGGCCACTGTGATGGGTGGGGGCACGGGGGGCGGAGCAGACCATGATCTGTCCCCCTTCACTTACTCCCTCCCTCCTTCAAGCCCCAGTGCTCAGCTTGCTGTCACCATCCCCGCCTGCTCCCAGGTCCCCATGGATAAAAGGGGCCCTTTGCACAGACCCGGTTCTCTTCCTTCAGGCTCTCCTCTAGATTCGTATTCATGGCTTTATTTGTTTAAAGTGAGGCCAGAGACTGTGGCTGCCTCGGTCACAGACCTCTCCCCAGGGCCTGGGACAGGGGAGGCGCTCAATAAATATTTGTTTCATGAAAGAAAGAAAAACTCAGTGGGCTTCTGGTGTGGGCAACCCCCTCCCACAGGAAGCCCCCAACCAGGGAGCGGAGGAGGAGCTAGAGGAGGCCGAGGGTGTCCCCGTCTGCCCAGGGGCACCCACTTAGTGGGAGGGGAGGCCGTGCTCTCCTGACACCCGTCAGGGTGAAGGCAGGTGCTGCCAGCAGGCTGCGTGTGGGTGGGGTGCATGGAACAGTGGACACCCACAGGTCCCGGCAGGGGACAGGAGTGCCTGGGAGCCAGAGGTGGCTCCATGAGACTCAGGGAGTCCTCTTGGGTTATTTTGTCACAAACCCCGCCGTCCTCTGTCCTTCCCTGCTACCTCTTGCAACTCTTTTTTGGATTCTTTGTGGGTTTCCTCCCTGGAAATGGCTTCTACTGGGATTTTCTTGTTTCAGGCCTTAACTGCCGACATAAGCTGAAGATTTGACTTGACTTGACCCTCCCTCCATTCCCACCCTCTCACCCACATTTTGAGTTGTCTGAGCTTCCAGGTGAGCCACATAGTACTCCTTGATGACTTTCCCTCTTGACAACTCTATTTTCCCTGAGGTTAATGGTTTGGGGGGGGGGGGCTCTTTTTTTTTTTTTTTTTTTTAGTTATCATTAATGCCATTGTCAACTGTGCCCAGCTGGGTAAAGCTCCTGTCTACGTAACTAAACGTGAGAAGTACTTCTTTCATAAATTTCATCTTCTTGAAGAAACCTCTCCCTGAGCCTCATGACCCGCTCCAGTTCAGTTTCTGTGTAGACAGTGGCTGAGGTTGGCTGGCACCACTATTGGGGTCCCCCTCACCTCTCTCTTGCATTCAATCTCTTGCCTCCTGGACCCCACATCTTCCTATTCTTAATAGCTTCCAGAAAAGTTGCCTGGCAGGTATCTTTGTGAAACTTGGCCGGTCGGAGCATTCTTCACCGAGTCCTGAATCTCCATTGCTAATTTGACTGGGTGTAGAATTCTAGACAAGACCTCCGTCCCCAATCTTCAGGGACCCTCCTTTAATGCTTCAGGAACCCGTGTGGAGACATCACCATTGTTCCAGGATTGGGTTCTTTGTCGGGGGGTTTTCTTTCTGGGAACTTGGACAGTGAACTCCTCCTCCAGGTCCTGGTCATTCCCCCCCAGCTGTCCTTGGTGGGTTTGTCTTTCCAAATCGGAGATTCACGTTCCTTTCTCTGCAGGTTTTGGATTATTTCTTTAAGGGTCTCCTGACCTCTCTTTTCTCGTTCTCTTTCTGAAACTCCTGTTACCAGGCGTCCTGCTTCCTGGAAGGCCCTCTCTTCTTTCTTCCCTTCCTTTGTTGTGTCTCTTGATCTTTCTGCTCCTCTTTCTAGAGCTCCTTGATTTTGTCATCCTGTCCTAATAGACAAAATTTAAAATTATTTTTCCTGCCCCGTAAATATTAAATTTCAAAAATTTCTTATTTACTGAATATGTTCTTCAGAATATATTCCATTCCTTTCTTGTTTATGGATATTATGTTTTGTTTTTCTGGAAAATTAATGAGACTTTTTTTTTTTAAAGTTTCCTGCTCTCTGCATCTTCTGATCTCTCCAAGTTGCTGTTTTCCCCCATTTGCTCCCTTGTGTGGGACTCTGCTTCATATTAAAGATTTCCTGCATTGATCCACTTAGCTGATTTTGCTGGGTGTCAGCCCCAATCTCCAGCCCTCAATAACAAGGTGGTCAGAAGTTGCTGAGCTGGTGGAGTTGGTCTCCGAGTGTCTGGTGGTGTTCCGTGGGTTGCTTCTAGGTAGCAGGACATGGGAGCACCAAAAGCTGGTGTCCCTGACGCCCGGGTGAGCTTGTCAGATGAGGCTTCCCTGTGTCAGGTCTGGTTCATGGGGAGCTCCAATGACAGAGTCTCCTGAAAGGACTGAGTCTCAGGGGCCAAGTGGGAAGGGAAGGCTGGGGTCTTGACCCGAATTACAGGGTACAGATTTTCACCTACTCCCTTAGATGGTCTTCACCTTCTATGTAGCCTGGGGTCTTCCAGCCCGGAGACCCTCAGCTCGATCTTTCCCTAGGGAAAAAAAATAACCACAGTTGCCGGGTTTCTGTTCTCGCGACTAAAAGGCTCAGGGGTCACTCCAGTTGAACTGGGCTAACTGGGCTGCACGAAATAACCACACAAGAGACACAAATACCTTTTTCTTTGGGGTCTCTGTGAGGCTTCTCTGACCTTAAGTGTCCGCAGAAAGAGAGAGAGCGAGCATGCACTGACCCCTTTTATTGAGGAGAAGCTATTCAAATGAGGCAAGGGGTCAGGTTTCAGGGGGCTGAGTCTATCTTCATGATGTCCACTGTCAGCAGGTTGACTGACACCTGGGTAGGCCACACCCAAGGGCACAGTAAGAGAAGGGGACACACACAAGGCACTTCCATGGAAGATTCTATCCTAAACAGGGCAAGGGGTTATATTACAAAGGAACTGGTGAGCGTAGCTTCACGCATGGGGCTGTAGCAAGACACACCCATGCACGAGACACTGAGTGCCTCAGCACCCAGCCAGGGAGTGTGACTCTGTCACGTGTAAGGTTGGTCTCCCACACACAGTCTTGGACGGAGCTGGGGATGGGATGGCACTCCTTGGGGTCCACCTGTTTCTTCCACAGCCCCTCCTTCCTCCGTCCAGGGTATCCGCTGCCTGTTCCTGGGCCTGCCTTCTGCCAGGTAATAGGACAGGGACTCAGGACTCGGCTTCCTCAGCTCTGCCAAATCAATTACCACTCACCCGTCTGCTCTCCAGCTTCCAGAATGATGTTGCTGTTTCCTCTTCTTTCATTCTTGGTTCTTGTGGATTCATGTACAAGAAAGATCCTTTATTGTAATGGGTTTTTGCCAAGGAGTTGGGGGTAAACCCAGCACATGTGGAATCCGCTGTGGTCACGCTGTGCATCCCAGTGCTGGTAGACATTGACAGAGTTCCTCTGCACTCTCAGAAACATACGCCCTCCGTGAGTCTGTGGGAGGCCTCTTAGAGTGGCATGGCCTGGTGGCTGGCCACACCATACGGTCCAACTGTTTCAAAGATTGCTTGGAGCAGCTCCCGCTTCCCCCAGCAGTGTGTGCGCGGTCCTGTGGCTCCAGTGTGACACTGGGCAGTGTTGACTTTGGGTGTCCCCCAATGGGAGGCGGCCCTCATGCTCCTCCTTGGCGTCTCTCAGGACTCTCTGTGTGTCGGCAAGCCTCGCTGTGTGTTTGAGCCCTCCCGTCCTCATCCGACAATCGCCTGTTCTTATTCTTTGACTTTTAAAATAGGTGGGTGATTTGCTGTTTTTTTTTTCTTTTTTAAATTATTGATTTGCAGAATTCTTTATATAGCTTGGAAACAGATTTTATTTTATTTTTTTGTCATTCCTGGTGTGCTGCAGGTATATTCTTCTGGTCTGTCTGTGGCTTGTCTTTCCCTTTGTTATGTCTTTTGTTGCACAGATGATTTAAATTGTAATGAAGTTAAATTCCTCACCTTTATGACTTAAGCTTTTTAAAGCTTGTTAGGCCTGGGCATTTTTAAGGCTCTTGATATATATTGCTAAATTATCACAGAGAAAAGTTGTCCCAATTTGCCCTTGGAATGGGCAGAGGGGTGACAGGCATCCCTGGTGCACAACTGGTGGGTGTGAACACAGAGGAAGTGGGGGTCCCGGAAGGTGGTAATTAACCAACATGTAACACGCGAGCCGGGCGAGAGGCTTTAAAGTGCTTTAGAGGGAAATATTTCACTTGATCTTTAACACTATCCTAAAAGTCCCCTTTCCTTGTTCTCTTTTGGAGCAGTGGGGCCTCCCCATACGGGGAAGTCACTGGTGACTTTGATTCATGCTCAGCTTCAGCAGCAGTGGCTGGGCCCAGAGTCGAGGAGACTCCAGGGAGGTGGTTAACTAGTGTCCAGGGGAAGGTGAGAAGGAACAACTCGCTTTTTCCCATGGTGGAGAGCATGTGGCTGGCTGCGGTGTTTGTTTCTAAAGTCCTGCTGCCTGGGAAAGTGGAGGGGTTTGGATTCTACCGCTCTGGCTCTGTGACCTTGGGCAGGCTCTGGACCTCTCTGAGCTCATCTCCACAGGGTAGACTGGGAAGGATGCTGAGGCAGCCCTCAGGGAGCTGCAGGGCCCAGTGACATTAGGAGGGTCAAAGCTCCTGAAGCTACAAATGTGTTCTCAGCTGGAAGATCTGTTCCAAGGAGACGGTGGGAGAAGGGTGGGCCCCCAGGAACACAGTGGAGGAGTAGGCTGCACAGGGAGACGCTTAGGGACCATTGGTGGGGGGGTGGGGGGATCAGGGCCCCTTGTTTCCTTATAAAAGGACCTATGTTTTAAAACGTCCTCTATTGGTTCTGTGTTTTAGTTATTTACTTTTATGTGGTGCTGAGGATCGAACCCAGGGCCTCACACGTGCTAGGCAAGTGCTCTACCCCTGAGCCCCAACCCCAGCCCTTAAAAGGGCCTTCTTGAGAAGCTGACCTTGACCCAGTGACTGGGGAGACAGGGACCTGTGGGGTGGGGCTGGAGAAGGTGTTAGGTCTGGGGTGGATGAGGCCATCGTCCCCAGCCTCTGCTGACTGGTCACTTGTCCCATCTCTTGAGGTCAGGCTGGTCTTCTACTTCTGGGCCCTCCCGCACCTGAGGGGTTAATTTTGACGTGCCTGAGCGAGCTTGGCTTGGCAGTCTGCAAATCCATACACTTTCATAAACTGCTTAATTAGGCGAATGTTAATGAGACGTTAATTACTGTTGTGCCCGTGGATCCCACGGAAACGGGGATTATGTTTCTCTTCAAACATCCCATCTTAATTATAACTTGTGCTTAATTCTGCAGCTTTCGCCAGCCGGGCGAGGGTGGTGCAGGCACCTCCCCTTCTGGGTGGTTCTCCCGGAGCGCCTCACCTTCAGTCCTTCATGCATTCCTGGACATCTTTTCAACACCTACTATGTGCCAGGCACCATCCTGGGTCTGGTGCTGGGGTAACAGAGAGCAACCTCTGTCCCCGGGGAGTGCCTGACCCTGTGGGAGGCCAGTTTATGGTCCACTTAACAGTGCAGGCCCCCCTTGGGGGCAGATGCATGGGGTGCAGGGCTGCTAGAGGGTGAGCAGGGGCCAGAGGAGGAAGTGGGGCATCTTTTGGGGTGGCATGTCAGGGAAGGCTCTGTGGAGGAGGGGACCTGGGTACTGGGTGTTAAAAGCAGAAAGGTGATCGTGGTAGATAAGAGCCAGAAGTACAGGTAGAGGTCCTGCTTTGTAAAAGACCGGGTAAGGTCAGAGCCTTGTCCACTGTGTGGCTTCACTAAATGCTGTCCCCCTCTGGTCTTGCTTTCCCTAGCTTCTAATCCACTGTCTTGACCTTGAAGCATAGGAGTCTGGGAGACTCCGTAGAGAGCACTGACTCTGCCCCTGGCCTCTCAAGGCCACACTTGATGTACTCTGATGACCTGGTCAGGAATTGATGTGGGCTGTCTTAACCTACAGAAGAAAGAGGTCAGGGCAGGCTTCCTGGAGGAGGCTTGCCCAAAGCCTGCTCCTCTGAAGCTCTGAGACCCTTCCTTGCCCCTGCACTTGGGTTTTTGAGCATAGGATGTGCTCAGTGTGACCTGGGACTCCACGATCCAGTCCTGGCCACCATAGCCAGGGTCCCCCAAACTGGCCGGCATCCACTATCCTGCCACTGTCCCTCCTCACCCTCGGCCCGCCTGCCTTCATCCAGCAGGGTCTGCCTAGTGCTCTCCCAGCCCCCTGCCTGTCCTCTTCCTCCCTCAGGTGCCTGGAAGCCTCAGGTTGCTCCGGTTGTAGTCAAACCTGCCAGGGTGAATTCAGGGGTGGTCATTAAGCTCCAGGACTTGGAAGACCCGAGAGGGCACAAAGCCCCATTTATAGGTGGAGAGAGTCAGGGCCTGGTTTAGAGTCGCACAGCCATGAGGCACACCACCTGCGTCTCAGTTGCCTTGAGCCTTTCCTAGGAGAACACGGCTGCAGGCCAGGCCCCCTCTGGCACTCAGGTCTACTTTATGGATGGGACAAATGAGGCTCCATGAGACCAGGTGACAGCCTGGAGGCCCTAGGTGCTGGGTCTGTGGCAGGGCCTTGGTGGCTTCTCTGGGTCATCTCCTCTGACACCGCTGTCTTGGGGGAAATCTTGGGCAGGAGGTCCACTTACTCCAGGCAGAGTAAGTGGACCCCTGCCTTCCAGGCCTGAAGCCAGGGAGCTGCGGGACTCCCGAGCCCTCCGTGCCCTTCCCTCTGAAAACTACTGAACTCTTTCCTTCGAGCATTTAATTACAGTGGAAGATTATTTACCTGGAATGTGCTGTACCTGACCTGGACCAGATTGATGGCATTTCTAGAGTCTAGACATCTTAACTTGAAAGCTCGCAATCATGGCAGAAAAAGCTTTTAGCCCATTATGTGTATTTGCACAATTACACTGCAACCTCGAAACCAGCTACTGCATCCCAGGTATGAAAACAGGGATCCTCCGTCGTGGCTCCTGTGTGTCAGCAAGGCCGCTGGGACAGCCTCTGACTGCAGGTGGTCCTCTGCCTGTGGCCTCATCCTTCACAGCTTGGTGGCTGGTCCCTGCAGTGCTCCACCCTTTGCACTGGAGCAAAATTTTGGTTTAATAGAATGGCTTGAATTTAAAAATGGATGTCGGTTAACAGCAAAATCAAACCTTTTACAGTTTCCTTCATTGGGTGTTTCTAGCTGTAGTCCTAGTTGGGGCCTTAGCTGGGTGTCCTGTTAGCACCACCCCTCTTCCTCCCCCAGGATGGACAACTTCTTTCTGTGTCCCTTGCCCCAGCCCCAGGCTCCACACGGGGCCCTCAGTGCAGATTTAGAGATCTGGAACCTCAGAACTGGAGGCCCCCTGTGAGCCTCTGTCCTGGGGGTCTCAGACCCCAATTCCCCAGAGGTCCGGCAGTAGGTGGGTGTGAGCAAGGCAGATTGGTAGGGACTGTGGGGAGTGAGAGGCCATCCATCAGCCCGATGATCATCACCACGTGGAAACGCAGGCCCATGGTGGCCAGATTGGGTTTTCCCAAGAGAAGTCAGAAATCCAGATTTCTATGTGAATTGTAAAAGTTGGCCACTGAGTCTAATCTTCTAGAAGCATCTATGCCTGGTCCCAGCCTTCTTCTACACACATGCATGAAGTTCAGGGGGCTGGGCCTGGCCCAAGGCTGCCAGTGGGGGCTGAGTGACACCTTCACTTGTGGGTCCCCACCTCTGTGACCCTTGTACCCAGCCTGGCTGTCAGACGTTCCCCTTCCCTCCCCACGGAGGAGGGAGCCAGCCGTCAGGTGTGCATAGCGACAACCAGGAACAGGCTGCTGCCGAAAGCAGGCAGCAGGCGTGAGTCACTGCATGCGCCCTTTTAAGGAGGAAAAAGAAGCTGCCTCCTTTGAATTGTCACTCAGGCCCTGTCAGAGACAGGGCCTCTGAGACCTGGCAGCTACTTTCTGGGCCACATCCCCCTCTGGGATGGGCGTTGGCTGGCACCCCGTGAGCAGCAGGACTCTGCTCCCCCAGCTGTGTCCAGGGCATGGGGCTCAGCATGTTTGTTCAGTTGTGACTTTAAAAATAACACCGGAACTCTTTTATTAAAACGGCTATGTCGCCCATTGACGTGTTTTAATAGGACGCTCAATTAGAGCCAGATTCACCGAGGTGCCGACGCCCCCACGTCAGCAGGCATCTCTCTCCCCAGTCGCCCGCTCCAGCTGTCACATCTGGTGTGGCCTCCTGGACCCCACCAAGCACGAGATCAGAGCGTCCTTCAGCTCCCTGCACCTCTGGAATAATGGGATGGTCCTCAGGAGGAGTGGGCCCTTGCTGGTGCCCGCTGCATGCCAGCCACTGGGCTTGGCACTTCGACCTTGCTCTTTATGACCACCTGGGGAGGTTGGTAAAATTGGCTTCATATATATTTTTTTTGTAGATGGACACAATACCTTTATTTTATTTATTTATTTTTATGTGGTGCTGAGGTTGGAACCCAGGGCCTTGCACGTGCTAGGTGAGCGCTCTACCGCTGAGCCACAACCCCAGCCCAAATTGGCTTTCTTTTTAAATCTTGAAGAGTCACTTGCCTGTGGCCCTTGCCCCACGCCCACCTGGGTAGCTGGCTCTGGCCATCTGGGGCTTACCAGGCTTTGTGGGGCCCAGCTGCCCCCCTCCCCCAGCTGCCCTCCGGCCTTGCATTTGGGCAGCTTCCCTCCAGGCTGGACCTCTCCTCTGCATCACCCGCTCTCAAGCCCGAGGCTGCTGAGCTCCTGGGGGTTTCTGACCTCAGGTTAGAGGCTGGTGCGGGGAGGGACGCATGCATGTTCCTTTACACAGGCCACGTGCCCATCCCCTGGACATCTCTCTTTACCTGCCCGGCTGTTAAATGCTCTGTAGGACTTCAGAGAAGGCTCTGGTTTTATTTCGTACTCATGGAGGGTGGGGCCGTTTGCTCAGCCTGGAGCCTAGAGAAATCTTGCTGCCTGGGAGGAGGGCCTTGCGGGCTCCCCGGGGACTGTGCACAGTCCAGCCCATCCTGGAACACCTCAGTCGGGCCCTGGGGTGAAGAGGGGACAAGCAGAGATCTGGGTAGGCCAGCCTCTCCCTCCTGATTCCTGGCCCCCTCGATGATGCCCAAGTTCTTCCTCCACACCAAGTGGATGGTGACCGCATGTGATCTTCTTGAGATGCCCAGGGAGGAGGCAGCTCGTTATAACCATTTCTCAGATGAGGAAACTGAGGCGTGGAGAGCGTAGGAAGCTTGCCAGGGGTTACAGAGCAAAGAGGCGAGCAGGATGGGAGCCCAGGCATCGAGCCCCACAGCTTGGAGGGCGTGGGGCTGGGCCATCCCCTTGGTCCCCTTGGCCAGACTCAAGCCTGGCCTCCGTGGTGAAGCACCTGGGACTGCCCTGGCGGTTCTGGCCTCCTCGGGCCAGAGTGGCCATCCTGCTGCTTTCCTCTCAGCATGCAGGTGGGAGGAGGTACCTACATTGGACAAAAAAAAGAAAAAAAAAAAACAGCTTTGGAAGCTGAGAGGCCTGGATCTCGTTGTTTGCTAGGGTCTTTACAGATGAGGAGATGGAGGCCCAGAGACAGCAGTGGCCCTGCCCAGACGTGCACAGTCAGAGGTGGAGCCAGATGCTGACCCCTGTCCAGTGCGCGTTCTTGTGCCCCGACTTGTTACATTTTATTTCAGCTATAGGGGCTGGGGGTGGGGTAGGGGCCAAAGGGACCCCCTGCTGGGCTCCCTTTTCTTCTGCTTTGCCTCCAACCCTCAAACCATGTAGGCAGGGACACTTTCAGCCTCCCCCACCCCCTCCATCTTCACCTTCCTCCCACTAAAGAAAAAATTGAGGGGTTGGGAGGGGCAAGCCGTTGACTTAAATGTTTAAATTAGCCTCACTTTGCTGAAAGCTGGGTGTCAGGATAAATCCATTCCTACAGCATCATATATCTTTTCCTGATTGGAAAGTTGGTGAATAAATGAATGTTCTTCATATATTATTATGGCCTGACAGAGCCAAGGCAGGAGAGGCAGCCAGGGGTGATTAATGAGCAGGTCTTGGCTAACGAGCTGGAGGTTGGGCTCCTTACTGGGACCTGGGGCCTGGAGCCCGTGCCAGAGCTCCTGGCTCTGGGGACTTCCAGCCAGCTGCAGCCTGGGCCAGGTCCATGGCCTCTTGCCTTCTCCTCCTCTCCTTCTGTCTCTTAGAGCAACCTCCACCCCTTGCTGCCTCTTTACCCCGTCTCCACACCCTGTCCTCTCTTCTCTGGGACCTGTGGTGACAACTCTGTGACTCAGGATCCAGGGAGGGAGTAGAACTCGGCAGGAAAAACAAGCAAACCATGAGACCCTTGCACCCACCTTGACTAGGTGTTCGCAATATCCCCACTGCGCTGAAGAAACTGAGGCACAAAGCTGACATGCACACCGCTCCCCGTGAGGTCTGCCAGGGCCGGCCACCACCTATGAGGCAGGCCGGGCTGTCATCATCACCTCAGTGTTGCTCTGGCTGACCGGATCTCCTCACCCCAGGATGCTGTGTCCCTGGGTCAATGTCAGTGAGTGATGAGTCCTGGCCTGTCTTGTCCTGGGGGCTTGGACATCCTGTCTTGTCAGATCATAGCCAGGACCCCTGAGAAAGACTGCCCACGAAGACCCTTCTCAGAGGCAGAGCCAAACATCATACCAAGGTGGTTCCCGAGGAGCTAGGGGGGCCTCCCCGGGGATATGACCCTGAGTAAGGATGTGAGGTGGCTTGGCCAGTGACCAAGGTGGCAGGGCCACCGAGCATCTCACCTTCCTAAGAGCTGTGGAACACCCTCCCGAGCTTGGGTTTCATGTCCTATGGCTCCTACCCCTGTCCCTTGGGCTGCAGGGGCGGGGGTCTCTGTGGATGGGGAGCCCTACACAGCACAGGGGGGCTGGGCACATGGCACGGCTGTGTGTGTGAGTGGCAGTGCTTGAGGGCATGCTGGGCAGTGGCGTACTGCAGGTGTGTACACATGGAGGTGTCCAGTGCCCTCGGGGAGGAGGGGTGAGTGGGGTGGGGCAGGGGAGGGCTGCTCCCCTGAGGCTGTGCTCCTGCAGAGGCACCTCTGTGATTCTTCCAGGTTCACAGGTTGACACAGGGCTCTTAAATCAGCGGTGAGTGTGGAAGGAGTAAGGGAGAGACGGGCAGCGAGGGGCTCAGATGGAGGGAAACATTGGGGTGTTCCCTTCCCATAGGCCAGGGCTGCTGACCCTGGGTTCTCTCTCTGGCTTGGCCTTCTCTCTCTCTCTCTCTCTCTCTCTCTCTCTCTCTCTCTCTCTTTAAATTTATTTTCAGGTGTAGATGGACACAACACAATGCCTTTATTTTTTATGGGGTACTGAGGATTGAACCCGGGTCCTGTCTGTGCTAGGCGAGCGCTCTACCGTTAAACCACAATCCCAGACCCTTGGCCTTCTCTTGATGGTGTGTGTTTGTGTGTGTGTGTTTATTACTTTCCATGCAGGAGTCTGCGTATGTGGGTTGTGTGTCATTGTGTGTCAGTATATGTATTGTGGAGCTGTATGTGAGCATTTGTCCACCAGTGTCACTGTGTATTTATTTATTTATTTAGCAGTACTGGGGATTGAACTCAGGGCCTCGCACATGCTAAGCAAGTGCTCCACCACTGAACTACATCCACAGTCTTTTGTATTCTATTTTGAGACAGGAGCTCACTAAATTGTTCAGGCTGGCCTTGAACTTACTATCCTTCTGCCTCAGCTTCCAGAGTAGTTGGGATTACAGGTGTACCCCCCCACACCTGAGCATTACTGTATTTTATTGCAAATATGTTTGTGACAATTCATGCCTGATTGTGTTGCTGTGTGTTAGTTTGTGAACGTGAGTGTCAAAGTATCTCAGCTCCGTGGCCCTGTGTTCCTTGTGGACCTAATGAGATTATTGGCTCCATGACTGTCAAGCATTGTCCACACATGAAGGGCTGTTTGCTGCCCTCACATGAGGAGCAATGCAGAGATGGGACCCTTCAGAGAATAAGGCAGGTCAGGGGAGCAGGGCCTAACCTGTGGAGTAGGGTCTAGCCTGGGGCTGCTCTGGCCCTTTTGCATGTACAAGGACCTGCATGTCCTTGTAGCTGAGGTTCCACTTCCCCAGCCCTGTCCTAGACAAGCTCAGAACCCTTCTAGCGAGGCTTTGCTCAGCTACACTGTCATTACAGGATGGTGAAGTGACCTGGTCCTAGTCCTGGAGGAGACTCCCCAGTTCCAACTCAGCATCAGGATGAGGAACCGGGGAACAGTTAAGTGTCAACTAACTGCTGGAGCTATCAGAGAACGCTTCCTGGAAGAGGAGGACTGGAGCAGGCCTTGGAAGACTGAAAGGAGATTTGGCTTTGCAGAGGGGAATGTCGAGGGCCACCTAAGGGGAGGAACCAGAGAGGGCGGATGCATGGGACCAGGAAGGAGAGCATGAAAGAGGCATGGAGGAAGCCAACCAGCCGGTACAGAAGGTCCTTACAGAGGAGAGGATCTGGCCAGGTGGCCACAGAGTGCCCAGCATATAACACATGCTCAGTAAATATTTGTGAGATGAAACCAGTCAGGGAATTTTTCACATGACCTCTGGGAAACTATGGAACAGAAAGTGTAGCTGTAACATAGTAGTAGCAGCTCCAGATGTTGATCCCCAGCAGTATAGCAGCACTGTGGCCACCATTTTGCACATACCCAAGGGGATTGGTATTTTTTTATGGAGATCCCAGGGCCCACTTACAGGTGATGGTACAAATAAATGGTGGTATTAGTGCTGGATTTCAGGCTGACTCCTGCCTCAGTTTCCCCATCTTTACCAGGAGAATCCGGTGAAGATGAGTTTGGATTTGGTTCTCTCTGCAAGTTTTGGGGCTAGAGGCTGCTGATATGAATTCCCTCTTCTGAATGAGATTCTGAGCCTGGCCTTCTGGGGGCTTCCTGCTTCCCCACTGGATCCCTGGGATCGCCCTTCCCCTAGGTCAGTGTGGGACCCAACCTGGGTTGGGCATTAGGGGCAGAACAGAGAACGCTTTGAACCAAGGGGCATCTCTATGCTCCTGAAGGGGACTGAGTGGGGACCTGGCTCTGCCCATGGCTGGTCCTAGAAGGAGGGGTTTGGCCTCAAGTAAGGAGAGTTTGAATATCTGCATGTGTCCTGGTCTCCTTTCTTGTGCACAGCCCCAGCCAGGGCTGACCGTGTCCCATTCATCTTGTCTGCCTCAAACTTCACAGCCACCACGGGAGCTGGAGACCCCAGGCCCCACTTACAGGTGAAGAGACTGTTTATGGAAGCTTGTGAGTTTCCTGAGTTCCCAGTGGCTGAGGGCGGAGCTGGGCTGGACCATATTCTGCCCCACTGAGTAGCCTTGGCCTGGCCAGGGAAGGGTGGCTGTACTGTGGGGCACAGAGACTCAGCCCTGACTTCTGAGAGGTCAGCCAGAGGCAGGGTCCGGGACCAGGAGGTGGCACTGGGACTGGATTATGGACTGGACTCTGCAGGCTCTTCTTTTATGGAGGACTCCCCGCACGGCCCATACAGCACAGGCCTGCTGCGTACCCCACACCCAGCTGTGCTGCGCTGGACAGAGTGGCCTGCTGCCCTGCCCCAAGGAGGCGGGTGCACCTAATGAACTAATTAATGATAGCAAAGCACTTGGAGATCTCAGGCTGAGGGGTGCTTGGTGACATGCAAGTCAGAGGGATTGTTATCACCTGTGATCAGGGAGGTGCTGCTGGAGACAGGGTCCAGGAGCAGACTGTGGCTGGACCAGTGCAGAGCCCTGCCACCGTCGGCTCAGTAGCTTTGAGACTTTCCTTCTTCCCTCCCTCCCCACTTCCTCCCTCCTCCTTCTTCCCTTCCTCTTTCCTCTCTCCCTTGTTTCTACTCTTTTCTCTTCCCTCTCCCATCCCAGCTCTGGGCTGGTCACTGGCTTCTCCATAACAAAGCCTGATCCCTCAGAGAGGCGGGGACTGGGCAGTGGCCTTTCACAGGTTGAAGGGGAGGAGCCCCTGGGAATGGAGTTTCACTGCCCCCTGTGTTAAGTGGGTCCATGGGGTGCCCTGTGCCTGGTTATGGGGAGAATCCAGGGTGGTGATGCCCTTTCTTTGGGTTGCAAGCTCCATACCTGTGAGGCTTGGCCACATGTTGTTTACATGAACGTTGTGAGTGAGTGTGTTTGTGTGTGCATACGTGGCGTGTATCTGCTTCCAAGACCCCTCCTCCATCAGACTGGGTTCTCAGGGTGACTCTCGGGCCTTGGCGAGGCTGTTGGTTTCCTAATGGCTGAGGCCGAACCTCCTCCACCAGAGTGGCCCCCATGCCCATGGTCCCTGGCAGTGCCCGGAATCAGCAATCCAAATAAATTGTCTTTCTCAGCTGCTTCCTTCCTCTCAACCCCCAGCCCTCTGTCTCCGTGGCTATGTTCATCTTTTGTGCCCACCAGCCCAGGCAGGGCCACCCCCATTTCAGCACCACAAACAGCACCCAGCTCAGCTTGAGCCTGAGCTCCTTCCAGTGGAACTTGGCATCACATGGCTTTACTCGGTGTCAGAGGTCATTCTGACCCAAGCCCTGCTTCCATAGGTGGGGACGCTAACTGGGGCCAAGAGAACACCAGTGACATCCAGGGGCACCCAGAAGCTCAGCTTTAGAGCTGAACTCTAACCCTGGTCTCTGAACCCCCACTGCAGCCCGTGGGAACTTTAGAAAGACTCCCTCGCGCTGAGCCAACATACCCAGCAAACACCTACCCTGTGCCCATTTCTGTACCCAGCTCACGGATAGAGGAGAGATGGGGCATCAGATCTCTGTTCCCTCAGCACACGGGACCAAAAAACCACGCCACAACCCAGTGAGAGCAGGGGTGGTGAACGCTGCGGCACGTGGCTTGATTCTATGAGGCGTGAGGCAGAGCAGGCTTCTGGGAGGTGGACGGTGAGGAAGTCCCCTCGGAGGAGGTGGCACCAAGCCTGAAGAGGCAGAAGGTGGGGGATCGCATGGTCACCAGAGAGGAGGCTAAGTGAGGCTTGGCCTGTGTGGGGGTGAGGGCCAGCCTGGGTGGGTGGAGGGCAGCTGGCAGCGTGGAGTACGGGGAGGTAGGCCGCACCTGCTGAGGGCAGGTCCCTGCTCCTCGGGCACATGGCTGGGCCCCAAGTGGACACCAGGGGACTTTCCAGCTCAGGTCTCTGGTGCTGCAGCCTGGCCTGGCACCCGAATCCCACCCCCTGCCTCCCCTTCCTCCCCCTACCTGGGGTCAGTGGATTTCATCTGGAAGTGACAGTGGCCGTGGCTGTCCAGGGGGCCGTGGCTGTCCAGGGGGCTCTGTGCCTTATCGCTCAGCCTGTAGCCTTTCCCATCCAGCTCTGCCGCCTTTCTCTTCCCCAGCATTTGTCAAAAAGATGGGACAGAGCCCCGAAGCCCCTTGGGGAGACTGGGCCAGAGCAGGCCTCTTGCTGCCCATTGATTTGTGTTCTTTTGCTGCCTCCTGAGCCCATTTGCTGGACACCATGGGGCAGTGTTTGGCTTTGGATAATGAAATAATGTCCTCACTGAGGAAAGGATGGAGCCTCTGCTAATTAGCCCAGCTGCCGACTCTTAGGATGAGTCTTTACTGTCGGGCTCCTGGCGCTGACTGAGTGGCAGGACCCTGTGGGGGACCCAGGAGTGTGGGGAGCATTGGGGTGACAGGAAGAGACAAAAGGGGCAAGGTTGGGGCTTTCCAGGGACACTCTCTCCTTGGTCCCTTGCCCCCAGCAGGGTCGTCCTGGAAAGTCCTTGGAATCACATAGCTCTGTGTTCCAGCCTGCCACTTGCAGGCATTGTGACTTGGGCAAGATACAGCCCACCTCTCTGGGTCTCAAGCCACCTCCTCTGAAGAATGAGGCAGGACCGCACCCGCTGTGTGCAAGGGTAGCAGTTGGGCTTGGGGAGATGATAGAGCAGGGTGCCTGGCACACCGTGGGGACATGTTGGTGGCCTCGTGTTCTCTGGTTGGCACCATACCCTTACCTTGGCATTGTCTCGGGTCTTGTTAAACTTGGGCACATGCACCCCACTGTCCAGCCATGCGACCGGTAGAAGGGCGGCACCTTCTTCCACCACCTCTGCCAGGGCCCAGGAGCCAGGGGGGCTGGCTGAACAAAGGCCAGTGTGTCTAACATGCCCCTTCCCTACAGCATGGGCTCTGGTGCTGGAGTCACCCATGATCCCATGGGAAGGGGCTGAGGACCAGGCCAAGGGATCAGAGAGGGGCCAGAAGGAGACAGCTCAAGTCCTGGCCTTTCCTCCAGGAAGCACCCTGGGGGCCTGTTGGGGTGCTCCCTCCCTCTCTGGATCACCAGAGCCAGTCTCCTTCCAGGGCATCCCGTGAGTACAGGCCGTATCATCTTTCCTGTCCCTGCAGCTTTGCAGGACTTCAGCTCTTCTCTGGGACAGGCTCTGCAGGTGAGGTGGGTCACAGCAGAGCAGCGGTCAAGGCGGTAGTGATCACTGTACTGAGCCCTTGCCATTCAAAGCCCTCTGTGAGGCTAACCCCTAACTGTAAACAGACAGGGGCAGGTTTACTCCTGTTTTACAGAGAAGGAAGTTGAGGCCCAGTGGGAGGGAGAGCCTCTTGAAGGTGTGGCATGGCTAATGGCAGAGACTCAGCCCTGGGCTCACAGCTGGCTCAGGTCACTTGAGGCTGGCAAGCACTGTGCACCCTGCCCTGGACACAGAGAGATAGGACGAGCTTGGGTCCTCAAGGAGCTCCAGCCGTCAGCAGAATGCCCACCCACCCTGTACCCCTCCAGGCTTCCTCTGACCTGCCTGACCTCCTCTCTGGCCCAGCTCAGCGGTGGCAGTCTGTTCCTTGGATTTGCCCTGTCACTGATTCTTGGCTTCCTTCATGGTGAGTTTTACCAGAGCAGAGCAGAGGTTCGGGTCCTGTTGGCCAAGTATTTCTAGCACTTGCCAAACCCAGACATGTAGTAGGTGCTCAACTAATAATTGTTTAATGGAGGAAGGAATGTCATTGTGTGCATTAAATGATACCATGTATATTAAGTACTTGGCACTCAACCACGTATTTATTGAGTGGGGAAAAATAATCTTTGAGTAGAATAAAGGAGGTGATGGGTGTCAAGCGCTTGGCTCAGTGCATGGAAACAGCAGTAGTAGTAATTGTTGGCATCCGTTCTTTTGGAAAAGGCTGGGTGGATGGACCGGAAGTAGGGCCAGGGAGGGGGGAGAGACAGGGAGCGAGGCAGACACCGGAACTCCAAGGAAGAGGTGTCATGGGTAGGAGGTTGGTTAGCAGCTGGGGGCCCTGACACCCACTCTGCGTGCTGGGGATGGGAGCTCGTGTGTGTGCACACATGTGGGCGGGTGTGTGTGTGTAAAACAAATAACTGGAAAATGAATTTAATTATAAGGCACTTTTAATAGCTATTTATATTTAATTCTGCTAATTCTGTGTCTTGTGTAGCCAAACTGTAATTCTATTCTTCTTACTCACTTGCTAGCGAGAGTGGGAGAGAGAGGCAGAGAGGGAGGCAGCCCCACAGGAAGGCAGCAGACGCCCCCCACCTCCCCACCCCCAGGTCAGCCCCTGCCAGCTGCTGACCCTGAGGGAGGCAACGGAAGGTCCATGTTTTGATCTGGGCTGTGAGGCCAGGGGTCTCTGGGACACTGTGCCCAGCTGTCTTCAGGGAATTTGCTCATATTTACTGAGCACTTGGGGTGCAGATGGGAGAACAAAAGAGACACCCGGCCTCAGAGTCAAGCAGACTCAAATTCAAGTCCACAAGCCTGGGCCTGAGAGGCTCCCTCTGTCCATCTGTTGAGTGGGCATGGTGCAGCCCTCCCCAGGGCTGTTGGGAGAATTGCATCAGGGAGGGTGGCCTGCCTCCCGGGCAGGTTCTCGGGGTATGCTCATTCCTGTGTCCCCCAAGCTGACCACCCACCCAGGTTCCCACTCCTCTGGAGCCCTGAACTTCTTGGCAAAGGGAAGAGGACTAACTAGATGACCAGGATTCTGCTCCTGTTTTCAGGAGGGGCCCTTGGTGACTGCTGGAGGTCTGGCACAGGGTAGATTGGAGGGTGGACTGGTTGCAGGACCTCAGAGAGGCACAGGAGCAACCTCCCTGGGCATCAGAGAGGAGGTCTACATGGTGCCATGGGAGTGGGCAAGGGGGACATATTTCGAAGAAGGGACCACAGGCCTGGCCCACAGGTCAGGAGCTCGAGCCTTCCGCTCAGGCCCCAGTTGGCTGCAGGGCCTCTGCAGACTCGCAGCCCTCGCCCAGCCTCCCTCTGTGTTCTGGTCAGGCGGTGAGGCCAGGTGTGGGAGACTGCGTGGGGAACCAGGGAGGAGCCAGTAAGATGGAGGGCGGGGCGTGGGCTGCGTGGCAGTGGAGTGCTCCATGGGCCCCGGGGTGCACTGGGCTTCTTACCTGATGGTCCTTCCTGTAGTCAGGCTGCAGGCCGGGCCCTCCGATAGCCCTGGCGCCAGGCAGCCAGGTGCTGCTGAGCTAGACCTCTGTCCAGGGCCTCCCTTGGGCGGGACGCTATGACTCTCCTGGAGCAGGGCTGCGGGGAGGCAGGACTTCCTCCACCATTGCTTCTTCCACTGCTCTCCTGATCCTGACCCCTGATCCTGCCCACTATACGGACCTCTCCTCCCATGGCAGCCATCTCAGAGTTCTGGGGGTCTGCTGAGCTCTGCAGGGGGTCAAGGAGCTGGCCACGTCCAGAGGCAGAGGGGCCCCCCAAAGACTGACCCCAAGCCAGTCTGCCCTGGGCATCACCCTGTCTTTTCTCATGGGATCCCTGTAGGGCAGATGTACTGGCCCCATTTACAGATGGGGAAACTGGGGCCCCTAGAGTTTCAGGGTTTGATTAGATCTAAAGACAGTTCCTTTGCTCTCTAGCACTCTCTGGTGGCCCCAGAGAGTGGGGCCATGGCTTGTTCAGAGGGTGGTCTAGTGTGAAAAACATGGCTTCCTTAGGACTGTTTCAGAGCCAGGGACAATTTCCAGATCTGGTTTTTGATCCCTGGTGGCCCAGCAAGGCTGACCCTGAAGCCCTGCTGCTCGGAGGGTGGCCAGCGGCCCACCATTGGAGGCTAGGGATGCACAGAGCCCAGCTGGAGTCGTGTGGCCGAGCTTGGCTTTGGGCCTGCAGTTCCTGGGTTCAAATCCCGGCTCTACCACTCCTGTCCATGTGGGCTTTGGCCAGCCTCTTGTCCCCTGAGCCTCAGCATCACCGCCGCCACCTGACATGCCACGAGCGCTGGTGTCACCACCTCCCTCCTCCCCCACCCGTCTTCTCTGCTGACGTGTGGAGGTGGGTAATGACTGAGGGTACGATTTCTCTCCAGGATAGTCTCACTTTAATAAGAGACTTTAATGCTTCCGAACCCCGACGGAGCAATGTTTCCCTTTAATGGTGACATTTCAGGCATGGTGACAGCACGGGGAGATAGCGGTGGGGGCTTGCCTGGTTCCTAGTCGTGTGTGGCCTGGTTTTCTGGCCCCTCTCCCTCTCCCCTCCCCGGGGCTCTGTTCAGGGGCAGGTCAGCATTGTGGTCGTTAATTTGATTGAGGGATCTGCTCTGAGCGGCTCCTGCTCAGCCGGCCTGGGGCTGGGCTGGCACTCTGCACTGGGGCCAGCTCCGGCCCTGCCCCTCCGGCGGCGAGGGTGACGGATAGCCAGCAGGCTTCTGGGGCAGTGATTGACCTGTGTGGGGGACCCTGGAGCTTGGCTGGTCCCAGGGCACAGCAAGCTGAGGTCTCCGGTCCTTAGTGGGGCCTGTGGACCTGCCTACACTCTCAACAGCTCTCTGTGTCCCCCTGGCTGGTTTGTGCTGTCCTGCTAGAGTGTCCCTGAGGCTCGAGCGTCTGCCGTGGCTTCACTGTGTCGTCAGAAGTGGTAGTGGGGGATGTGGGTCCACGTGAGGTCTGGTGAGGGAGAAGAGGATGCAGGGATCAAGGATTGGTGCTCTGGAGGAGTCCTGAAATTGGGGACAAATGACCAGGTGTCTGCTTGGAGGACTCTGAGCTAAAGGCAAGGAGGATCTGGAAATGTCCTGAAGGAGAAGCCACAGGGACCGGAGCTGGAGACCTGGGCTCTTTGGCTTCTGCGGGTCATTTACAGTGTGTCTTTGGGTCAGTTTGTGACCATTCTGGGCCTAAGTTTTGCCATCTGTACAATGGGGATGGAGGACTGGATCAGTTAATCACTGGACCTTTTCAGCACCCTCCATCCTTGATTTTAGGAAAGCCTGGGAACTAGCTGAGCCTGGGGGTGGGGTGGGGTCACCCCCAGAGTCCAGGGAGCTGGGGAGGGCTGGGAGGCAGATGTATGTGCTGCCGTCGGCTGCGGCCAGCACATTCATTAGGCATCTCTAAGATGGATGCACCCCCCCAGTTCACCTGGCACACGAGCCTCGGGATTTATTTCTTCCTGAATGGTGCCATCCATCACGTTAGCTTTGCTGCCAACAGGCGCAGATAGCTCCTGCCTGAGCCTCCTGCGGGGTGGGGTGCCTTGTTATCCTGCAGGCTCCCCTCCCCCGCAGGCGTGCTCCTGCACCAGGTGGCGTGGGGGCAGTACTGCTTTTCATGTCTGCTCCAGTCCCCAGCAAAACCCACAGGATCAGGCTTCTCTGGGGGCTGTCAGGGCAAGCAGAGTGGGCTTCCTGGAGGAGGTGGCAGTACTTGCTTTGGACCTAAAACATGGTTAGGCAGGAATTAGGTGGAAACAAGAGGAGGTGCTTCCATCATTGAGTTTGGGGGCGGGATGGCATTGGTGGGTCAAAGCGGAGGAGGTCCCTCACTCGCGTGTACCTCTGGAGGACGCCCAGGCAGTGTTGACTGACCAGCTTATAGACTGTCCTGGTTCTTTCAACCTCCTGCTCAGGGCCTGTGCTCTCTACTCTTCCCAGGTGGCTCAGGAACCATCCCGTGACCCCGCTCTGGCCCCTACATCCAGCCCCGTTAGAGGCCTGCAGAATAGGGCAAAATCTGCCCCAGCCAGCTTAGTGGACTGAGAGAAGCACTTCATCTTTTGACCTGTGTCCCCTCATGTGTGGTTGTGAGGGAGGTGAGCAACTGTGTATGAGGGGTCAGCGTGGGGCCTGGGTCCCAGCAGGGGCCCAGTGCATGCCGATCTGCCTCCTCCTTGATCCTGAAAGGCCTGTGGGCCTGGCTGCAGAGAGGGCATCTGGGGTGGCTTCCAGACCAGGAGCACAGTGGGCAGAGGCAGGCATGTTGGTGGTGGCTCTGGATTTTTAGGGGATGCTGGGGATGTGCCAAGGTGGCCTCTTGACCTCAGTGGAGTGGTTAAAAGGAAAGACTTGGGAGCAGGTGTCCAGCCGTGGATCCTGACCTGGCAGCCGGCAGCCAGCCACCCTGTGTGCATGACCCTGGGCCAGGAGGGAGACCTCCCTGAAAAGGGATCCCATAGTGCCGACCTTACAGCATTATCCTGATGAAATGAGTTTACACCTGTAAGGTTCTTCAGAACCGCGCCGACTGCACAGTGACTGTATTTAAGGAATTAGCTGCATGGGCTGGGGCTGGGGCTCGGAGGCAGGGCACTTGCCTAGCATGTACTGGGTTCGATTCTCAGCACCAGCTATAAATAAATAAACTAAAAGTCCATCAGCAATTTAAAAAATATTTTAAAAAATAGCTGCTCTGGTCATTGTTATTGACATTCAGACCGCCTAGGGGACTGGTGCACGGCCAGGGGACTGGCTCGTGAGGAGGGTACCGGACCCAGGCTGATGGCTGCCTGATTCCAGCGCACTGTCGTCTGCTCTCCTCTGGGCAGTGCCAGGCTCTGTCAGAGGCACCCGATGTCCAGCCAGTGTCAGAGACTCCCTTGGGGAGGAGTTGGGCTAGACTTCGCCCATGACAAATTCTCTTCCGAGGCTCTTTGAGGGAAGGACCTTGTTTGCCTGTCACCTGTGGATCCACTGAGGACCCTGAGGACCTGGCACATATTAGAAGCTCAAGAAATACTCGATGGCTGGCTGCGTGAGCCATCTAACTCCCATCTTCTGTGCCCGATCAGGGGGACCCCAGCTTTCGCTCCCAGCAGCTCTGCCCAGCCCTTGCGGTGCCACCCAGCTGTCCGCTTCGCGGCTCCCCCGCAGTGGCATTTCCTTCCCCTCTGCACTCCCTTCCTGGCGTCCGCGAATCTCCAGCCTCCCTCGGCCCTGCTTGCTCACTTGAGAGGAGGGTAACTCCCTCACCTCCCCGGACTGGCTGTCTTGGCCTTGGCTTTTGTGTTGAACCCTAATTTGGCTGCGTAAAGGTTCTTAGAGGAGAGAGAAGCCAACTCGCCCCACTCTGTGCGCAGAGATTCCGTCTTGGGAAGGGATGGTGCAGAGTCCTCGGCCCCTTTAGGTTGGGACTCTTGGGGGCCCACTTGTTTCTCTAGGAGGACACAGACCTGGAGCCAGGAAGCCTGGCCCCTGACACCCTCCACCCCCGGGATCTGGGCCCCTCTCATCCTCTGACTCTGCCTGATGAGGGGGGGGGTAGGAGTCCTGCTGTCACAGAGGGTAGAGTGGGCCCTGGTGCCCGCCGGCCCCTCTGCCCCAACCCCTGGGGAGTGCTGGGTGCTGGGGCCTGGCACAGGGGGTACGCAGTGAAGGTGGATTGGAGGTGGGATGGAGAGAAGGAGGGAGGAGGGAAGGAGCCTAGAGGAGAAGGGGCGCCCACATCTCTTGCAGGGGACCCCGAGGGAGGCTGAGATAGTAGGGAGGCCCAGGGAGCTGTGTTCCACATAGGCCCTGCTGGTCTCGCCCACCTGCCCCCCCAGGTCCTGTCTCTCGGGAGAGGGGGGTGTGGGCTTGGGGTCTGCTCCTGACCACTGGAGGACTTCCTCTATTTTCCCACCACGCCTTGGGCCTTCTCCTGAGCCTCCTGGGAGCCATGGGGATGAGCTGGCCATGAGGGCGGCTTCTCTGGTCTGGGCTGCCGGGGCAGCCTCTCTCCTCATTCCCCCTGGCGGGCTCTTTCCTCTTTCCCCTGCCAGAGGGAAAACCTTCCATGTGTCCTCTCCTCGGTCCACTTGCCGTTCTTTGGAATTTGGTTCCCTTGTGACCTCAGCTCTCTGGTGGGCTGAGTACAAGTCAGGGTTTGGCAGATTGTCCCTCTGGGAGCCATGTTCCTGTGGTTCTGCGCCCGAGGCAGGATGCCTGACTCTGGCTGCAATGAGCACAGCTCTGGGTTCACCCAGACCTGGGTTCAGATCCTGCCTCTGCCCCGTGCTGGATGTATCTTGGGCAAGTTACCCCAATGCCAAGCCCCTCAGTTGCTGGGGGGCCCACACCTGGCACCTGGAAGTGCTCCCCATGGTGTCTCTACCTCTCTAAGGCTGTGGGGACGACAGAGTAAGTGTGGGGCACTTGTGCCTGGGCTGCCCAGGAGGCTGGGGGTCAGCCTGGGCCACCTCCTCTCTCAGAGGGCTGCAAAAGAAGACCCAGACCCTCCCCCCCTGTAGCGTCTCTGGCTTGACCTGAGCTGGATGTGGGGGCTCCCCTGCCTCTCTGCTCAGCCCCCAATCTTGCCAGCAACTAGCTGGAAGTCCCTCTCTTCTGCTGGGATCTGTCCCCGCAGCTGCTGGATGCAGAGGCTGACACCGATACCATCTGCCCATGTCGCGGGCCCTGCCCATACCGCTGGCCCAAGCCCCTCTCTGCCCCTTCCTTGCCAGGTTCCCTCTCCTCCCGTTGAACCCCGGCTGCCCTCAGGCCCCTCTCCTCTTTTGAAGCCTCGGCTTTCCACGTCATAGGCCTCGGGGCCTTCCCAACTCTGCAGGGAGACTGGGCGTGGGTTCCCAGCCCTGGGCAGGGCTGGCACGCCGAGCTTCCTGTACCTCCGACTGTACCTGACGCCCACAGAGCCCGCAGCCCGGGGCGGCCCTGGGGAGGCTCAGGTGGGAAGCTACTCGCCTGCACGACCACAAGGTCAGGCTGTCTCGTTTCTTGCTGGCGGCCGTGGGCCCCGGGGACAGCGGCTGGCCACAGTACCCTCCTGGGCGGTCACGTGGTTTCCCGCGATGTTGTGGTGATGCTGCGGCCTGGGCTGGAGATCTCTGGGCAGGACAGTCAGGGCCCTTCCTGGGGCCAGAGCTTATAGTCCCCACTGCATCTTTAACCCGAGGGGGCAGGAGTGGGGTTAGTCCCCAGAACCCAAAGGCAGAGGATGGAAAACCAGAGATTGGCTATGGAAAGTTCCAGAAGTTTCCCAGACAGCCTCTCGGGACAATGCAAGGTGGATGGGACAGGGCTTGGTTCCCTGAAGGCCCAGGCTTGGGTGCGCTGACCCAGGTTCCCGGGAGCTCAGGCAGGCCACAAGCCAGGGGGCAAAAGCAGCCACTCCAGAGGACCGACTTCTAGGCTTTTCCCTGGACGTTCCCTGCCCGAGGCGCCCTTCCTAGGCGAGCAAATGTCTCCTCCTTGGAGAACTGCTGCCAGTGTCCCTTGACTCTCTGGCCCAGGCTCGGCTCCTCCTTCAGCCCCTGGCTCCCTCCACTGGCCACGTGGAGTTGCTCCCGTGGTGTGTCATTAGGCTGTACTTGAGCCCCAGGTAGTGGGCTGGAGTGGACAGCTAAGGGCAGGTGGGACTCTGTTGCCACTTTGGGACGCATTCTGTCTGCCACTGCGGCCTGGCTTGTGGCTAGGAAGCATCTGCCTCATCTCCTTGCTCTCCAACCTGACCTCTTCGGCCTTTCCTGAGTCTCTGGCCTCCTTCTCTGGCCTCCTCACCCTGTGTCCAAGCCCTGACCCACCTCTCCAGGAAGTTCTTCCAGTGCTTCTGTCCCTCGTTGATCCATGTGAAACCTCCAGGGTCTTCCCCGGGGGCTTTCTTCTCTGTGACACACACTCCTGGCTGTTTGCCCGCACCGCGCACAGAGACTGCTGCACGACCTGCCGGCAGGTGGGCCTGTACCTTCAGGTCCAGTGAAGGCCAGTGTGGGCCCTGAGGGGCTGGGGAGGAGCACCGTGTCGAGGGCCCAGAGGGAGCCGCGGTTCCTATCCGGGACACTGAAGAAACATTCGATCTGTACCTTGAAGAGGGGGGCTGGGGATAAGGGGGCCTTGGGGCAGAGGTCAGGAAAGGTCTCTGGTGGCAAGGAAGTCATTGGGATCTGGCTTCCCTCTGCAGGCAGAGGGCACCAGGCTAGGGGCCTGGTGGGTGGCGTGCTCCTGAAAGCAGACCCTCCCCAGGATGCTGGAGCTCTCCGCCCGCCCACCCGCCCTGCCTGGCAGTCTCATTCTTGTCCTTCAGAGCTTGCTCCATGGACACTTTCTCCAGGAAGCCCTCCTTGACCACTGTCCGAATTCTCAGAGATCCCTGGACTTTTTTTGGTGGGGGGCACTGGGGATTGAACCCAGAAACACTGGATCATAGCTCAAGCCCTTTTTAATTTTTATTTTGAGATAGGGCCTAACTAGATTGCTGAGGCTGGCCTCAAGTTTGTGATCCTCCTGCCTCAGCCTCTAGAGTTGCTGAGTTGACAGACATACATCCCTGTACCCTGCATCCTGGCATATCCTGTAAAGCTGTCATCCTGATGTGTCCCCCATCTAAATAAGACCTTTGATGACGGCCTCTGCCACCAGGCTTTAAAGCCACTAAGGTGGAATCAGAGGGTTTTTTGATCTCCTAGGTTGCTGGGTTCCCAACCCAGTGCCTGGCACAGAGTAGGTGCTCAATAAATGACCATGAATTCATTCAGACACCAGGCTGGAGGGACCCCAGTGAGGTGGGCACGCCTGTGTCTGGGGCTGAGCTGTGTTCCCATGGTGTGTCATTAAGCTGTACCTGAAAAAGCTGTTTGCAGGAACAAAAGCCCCCCTGCAGCACCTCCATGGGCAGGTGGCCTCGCTGCTCCCCTTGGGGAATGCTTCCTGAATAGGTGGACTGAGCTACCTTGTCACCCCCAGGCTGGCTGGCTGGTGCTTCTGGAGGATGGGGGTGGCCACCGGGCTGGGGACCAGTGGAGGCAGGGCTATTGGTGGGCCCAGCCCTGACCTCACCACAGTTATTTTTAAAACCTGGGAGAGTTGGGGATCTGTAAAGCCTTTGTTCCATGGAGGCATCCCCCGGGGGAAGCAGCCGAGGGAAGGAGGCGGGGGCGCTTAGCGCAGGGTTGGGGGCGTCCGAGGGAAGAGGAGTGCCCCGAGGTCCCTGAGTACAGCTTTTTTCCCCTGTCCTCAGCCCTTTTAAATTTTTTAGAAAGCTCCAAACAGCAAGAGGGACAGTGGAGTTCATTATATCGAGTTATCTCCTCCGTTTCAGGCAAAGATCAATCTTGCGAGTCTTGCAGCTCCAAGGGGGGAAGGGAAGAGAGAGAAAATGGGAGGCGAAGGAAGAAAACTCCCTGGACCAATTTCCGCTGGCTAACGCGATTACTTGGCTGCCTGGCAGCAGCGCCAGCTGTTGGCAGCCATCCTGGCCCCCCGCCAGCCGTGCTCAGCTGCCAGCTGCCCCCAAGGCTCCCTCTTGAATGGGACAGGTTGGCAGGTGTGAGGGCCCCAGACCCTGGGGGGGCGGCGAGGGCGGCGGGGCGTCCCCCCCAGGGAGACTCAGGCCCCACTGGCGTCCCTGTGCCCTCACTGCTGCGGCCACCCGGTCAGCCTGTCCCTCCCAGCCTGTGCCCTCCAGCTCCTCGGCTCCGCATGGCAGCCAGCTTCTTTCTTCAGGGGGTAGGAGCACAGGCTTCAGAGCAGGATGGAGCTGGCCCTGTCCACCCGTCCATCCGTCTGTCTGTCCATCCATCTATCCATCCACTCAGCAAATGCTTCCTGAGCATCCACTGCGCATCCAACACTGCACACAGCACAGAGGCCAATCCAGAGGGGGACAGGATGGACACGGGCCCTCCTGTCTGATGGGGTCCTGGTTAAGATGAGGCGACGGACAGGGACTGAGAGCACACAGACGAGTCCGGATAATGTCAGGGGGGTGAATACTGTGGAAAGCGGGGACGGGGGGCCCATGGGGCATTTGACTTAGGGGCTCAGAACATTCTGACAGCAGGAGCCACCTGGCCAGAGTCCCTGAGGCTGGCCAGGCTGGGAGGTGACTGGCCAGGGCGGGAGGTGACTGGCGCGGGAGCCGCTCTGGGGCTGGGGCAGGCCTCGCAGGTCTGCAGGGAGCTTGCTCGTGGCCGGGAGTGACAGGTCCCGATTTGTACCATCATCTCGCTGCTCAAGAGTGTGGGCCCTGAGTGAGGCGGAGCAGGGCTGGACAGCGCAGATGATCTGGTGTGGGCCGAGTGCGGGGGTGGGGGGGCCAGGCTGAGGACGTCTGGGGCTGGGGCTGACAGCCTGGTGGATGGCCTGGGTGTGCGATGAGGGAGGGAGTCCGCTGAGGGAGATGTAGTTTGGAGAATAAAAACAGAGTGCTGAGTTGGACGGGTCAGTGAGAGGAGCCAGTGGAAGTGACAGATAGGCCTCTAGAAACCCGAGCTGGCACTTGGGAGGGAGTCCAGGCTGCTGCCCATGAGCTGGGGACGTAACTGGGATTTAAAGCCTCGGGCCACTGAGACCAGCCAAGGGACTGCGTGGACAGCAAAGAGAGGAGAGCCCGGGAGCCCTGGGCACCGGCTGTTTGGAGGGAGCTTGGGTCAGAGGGGAGGAAGGGGTGGGAGGACCAGCAGGAGAAGGAGTCCTGGGAGTCCAGAGATAAGTGTCCCCCGTGGAGGGGGCGATCAGCCATGCCAGCTGCTGCCGAGAGCTCGGGGAGCCAGGGCACGGAGAATGACTATTGGAAGAGCAGAACTGAGGTTTCTGGGGATCTTGATAAGAGCTCCTGGCGGGGCGGCGAGGACAGACGCCCAGCTGGACAGGCAGTGAGGGAGGACGGGAGGGGAGGGACTAGACACTGGAGACAGGTATTTTTCAGTATGGGGGATTGAAGCACTGAGCCACATTCCCCCTTTTTTATTTTTTATTTTGAACAAGGGCCTAAGTTGCTGAGGCTGGCCTTGAACTTTCCATCCTCCTGCCTCAGCCTCCCATGTCACTGAGGTCACAAGTGTATGTCACTGCACCCTGCAGTAGACACAGATTTTGAGTTTTGCTATTAAAGGGGAATGGAAAAATGGAAGGGCATGTGGGGTCAAGGAGTGTCTCTTCCTCCCTCCCTCCCTCCCTCCTTCTTTTCCTCCTTCTGTGTTCATGATATTGCAGCACATTGTAATGCACTGTGACCTTGGCAAGTAATTTAACCTCTCTGAGCCTGTTTTCTCTTCTGGAATATGGAGATAATGACATAGATGTTACTGGATCTGGTGCATAATAGGTGCTCAGTAAATGGGTACTGTTCCTACATGGAAGCTCTCAGGGGGAAACAGACAATAGCCCCCCAGTACAGATGTTTTTGGAAGGCATTTCAGCAGCGAGTACCAACATTTTACATGTGTAGCTCTTTGCCCTATCCTTTAGGAACATACCCAGAGAAATATTTGCACATGTTCACCAAGTGACAAGATTATTTTTCCAGCAATGCTTGAAATAAAAGATGGGGAACATCTGAGTACCCCTCCTTGGAGGCCTTGGTAAGCAGGTGAGGGTGTCCCCCATCCCCCACGCAGAGGAGTTTAGTGTGGCATCACGCAGGCTCACCTGTGGCTCTGTTGGGAGCAGACGCTGGAGCTCCACTGCTTGGGACCAAGCCCAGGCCCCGCCATTGACTAACACCACAGCTGGTCCATTGTCTCCTCTACAAAACTAGGTTCAAAATGGCCTTTACCTGTCTTAGGGGTTTGTTCTGATGTTCAGATGGGTTAATAGCAGACACATAGTAGGTGCTCAGTGAGTACAAACAACGATTATAGCTCTGTACAGACACGGGGAGGTCTCGGAATCATTGCTAAGCAAGGAGCTCAGTTACACACCAGCATGGAAGCTGTCCACACCCACTTTGTGTGTGTACTTCTCTGCACCAATGTGCAGTGAGGTTTCAAACCAGAGGGAAGCAGTCTGTGCCCCTGGACAGTGTTGACTCTACAAACCTCTGTATTTGAAGCTTTCAAAAAAAGAACACTAGCCAGGCACAGTGGTGTACTCCTGGAATCCCAGCAACTCGGGAGGCTGAGGCAGGAGGATTGCAAGTTTGAGGCTAGCCTCAGCAATTTAGCAAGACCCTGTCTCCAAATAAAAAATCAAAAGGACTGGGGATGTGGCTCAGTGGTAAAGTGCCCCTGGGTTCAATCCCCAGTACCAGAAGATTTTTTTTTCTTTTTTGAAAAGAACAGTTTCATGTAATTGGACATACATATTAAGTCAGTAATATGTGAAATGGGGTAATTTAAGTCTTCACCTCCTCCTGGAAGCCTCACCCAACTGCACCCACCTGCTGTGCACCTGTCAGGTCTCCTTATTGTTTGGACGCCATGTTTCTTGCTGTGACTACTTTGATTCAGATGTGTGCACACGAACCTTTGTGTGTGTGTGTGTTTTTGTCCCCAGTTACCTGCAAACTCCCTGAGGGAGTAGGCTGTGCACTTTGTAGGCTGGATACATCTTCAAGGTCAGAGGTTTTTTTTTTGGTACTGAGGATGGGACACAGGGCCCTACACATGCTAGTCCAGTGCTCTACCACTGAGCTACAATCCCAGGCCAAAGCCAGCGGTTCTTAAAGTGTGATTCTAGTTGGTGGCAGCAGGGTCACCTGGGAGCTTGCTGGAAGTGCAGATTCTCGGGCTCCACCCTGGACCTGCCAATCAGAAGCCCTGGCTCGCGGGGCAAGCTGCGTTTGCCCGGTCCTCCCGCCTGCTCTGATGCACCTGCCGGTAACGATGGGGAAATCAAGGCACAGTGAGGGTGAGCCTGTGACAGAGCTGAGACTGGACCAGGGCAAGTATCCAGGCAGAGGTGGAGCAGAGGGGCTGGGGGCTTCCTCTGCTGGCTCTTTTGGGCTCCTGGGGACCATGAGCCACATTGGTCCCAGGAGGGAGGATTTGACGTCCAGCCCTTGGGCCCAGGGGCCAGGGAACTGTGTTTTCTGCTGTGGGCAGGCCTGGGGGTGGGGTATACTGGTTCCTGGTCTGATTGGTATGTCTCTCAAGGCCCATGTGGGACCCTGGGCTGCTGCAGGCAGGTCCCAGGCACCTGTGGTCCTTGTGCTGACTCCATAGAAAGTGCCATCCTGACTCTGGCATGAGTCCAGCATCTTTGGGCTGCCCAGGGGCCCTCGGGGGGCAGGGTCCAGGTCTCCTGCTCCACCTGTCCCAGGGAGCCCAGACTGAATGGGATTGGTGACAGGATGGTCAGCAGACCCCAGTCTGTCCTCTCACCTCCTCCCTGCTGTCTCCCTACAGGTGTCCCGCTGAAGAGCCCCTGAGCCCTGAGCTGCTGGAGGAGGTGAGTAGCCATGGAGAAGAGGCCACTGAGTCGTGGAGAAGCAGGGGTGAGGTTTGGGGATCAGCTCTGGTGGGAGGGGAGGAAGATGGCCCCTGGTCAGAGAGGGTCAGGGTTTGGGGTGTTAGGGGGCTGTTTGAAACAGCTGCTTGTGGGTACATGGCCCAGGTACCAGCCAGAAGTGAGGCCCCTCATCAAGGAGAGCGCACAGCCATGTCCAGGTGAGCTGGGCCTCCCTGTGGGGGGCAGGCCAGGGCATCCTTTGAGGCCATGATTTTTGTGGGGATGGTTGGCCATGGCCTTGAGGCTCTTGGACTCTGAGATGAATCAGCATTTGGTGCCTGAGATCCTGAGTTAGCTTTGGCTTCACCCCTGTCTGTGTGACCTTTCCCCTCAAATTTTGTCACCTGTCCGGGGGGGGGGCTCTTCGTGGTGCATCCTCCTGGGCATTGTGCTGTATGTAGAAGACCAAGTACACAGTGGTGCTCAATAATTGTAAAACACCTATCGGTTCCTTAGTATCAGAGCCTGGGGAGGAGTCTGGAGGACCCTGGGGACAGAGGGACACGTGCAGCCCTGGGTAGCTGGAGTCAGCTGCAGCCTTTCTGTCATTCTAGGGCAGAGAAGCCAGTTCAGGGGTCCCCATCAGGGTAGTGTGTCCCCTTCGTAGAGGTGGGGAAACTGAGGCTGCAGGTGGGGACACACCTGGTGGTAAGGTAGGGTTTAACCTGGGTCCCACTCCAGTTCCGCCATCTACCCACCCCCTCCCCTGTGCTGCAGGTTGGACGTCCTGAGGGGAGGGACATGGTTAGAGGCCTCCACGTCCTCTGACCGGGCCACCAGGAGCCCTGGTGTGAGGGCGGGAGCTGGAGGCTACCTTAGGTCAGTGGAGGTACCAGGAGGCCACAGCCAGCAGAACTATGAGGGGGACCACTTGGCCTGGTCTCCTGCGGTCCCTCTCTGGGGTACATTTCTCCCTCCTGGGACACAACCTACTTGTCTTCCTTCTACACTTTGGGGCCCTTCCAGCGCCCCGTCCTCTGAAAAGCCACCACACAGGAACTGGCCTCGGCAGCCGTTCCTTGGGCAGCTGGGTGGGCCCCGCCCCACTTAGTTCAGTGAGGACAAGTTGTGGGCCCTTTTCCCAGGGGTGGCACACACGGGGGGGACTAGAGGCAGGCAGGAGGGGGAGCGGGCATGGGGGGATCCCACAGACAGATGGACGCAGCATTCAAGGGTGGAGAGAGGAAGGGGCAGGTTCAGGTCTGCGGGGCTGACCGTGGTGGCCGTGGTGACCAGCGCATCCTGGATACTGTGTCGAGCGCGTTGGGTTAGTTATGACTTGTGGGACGGCCCCAAGAAGCCTCTGGAACAGAAGCAGCCTGTGTGCTGGGTCAGAGCTCGTGTGTGCTGGGGGCCGGGGACCCGGGTGGGAGCCGTGATCACATGGACATCTGTCAGAGGGCAGCACCAGGAAGGAGCTCGGGTCACCTCAGGGCTTGTGGGCTCCCTCTGCAGTTGAGGCCAGGAGTGGGCTGTGGTCAGCTTTAATGGGATGCGTGGCCTTAGGTGAGGCCACTTGTGGGTATCGAGGGGTGGACGTCTATCTGAGGGACCAGAAGTGTGAGGGATGCTCTGGAAGCGGGGCTGGGTCCACCTGGCCCAGCCCAGGAGTTCTGGGGAGGGCCTGGGCTGGGTGAGTGGGTTTCCTAAGCACTCACTGCCCCCATCACTGCTGCCTGAGGTTACTGGCTTGGTTTCCTTTGTGGGCCTGGGATGCTGACCCGAGCCAGAGCCAACCCCCACCTCTGTTTATATTTATTCTTTTTGATACACCTGATAGGAGATTGTATTTTGACATATTATGCATACATGAGTACGATTTATTCTAATTCAGATCCCATTCTTGTGGTGGTATATGATGTGGAGTTACCCTTGTCGTGTATTCATATATGAACACAGGGGAGTTATGTCCGACTCATTCTACTCTCTTTCCCATTCCCAACCCCCTCCCTTCCCTTCATTCCCCTTTGTCTAATCCAGTGAACTTCTATTCTTCCCTGCATTGTGAATTATTATCTGCATATCAAAGAGAACATTTGGCCTTTGGTTTGGGGGGATTGGCCTAATCACTCAGCATGATAGTCTCCAGCTCCATCCGTTATCAGCTAATGCCATCATTTCATTCTTATTTATGGCTGAGTAATATTCCATTGCATTATCCTAAATTCTAAAATGGGAATGGAGCAATAGAGTGAGTGTTCGGCCAGCACCCTACATTTTTAGCCTTAAAAGCTCAGAATGTGTCTGCTTCAAATGCTTCTTTGTTTTGTTGGTTTTCACCTCAGTTAGCTCAGCCCAGAGAGAGACTCCACTGCCCTCTGCCCTCTCCCACATGGACATCCAAGGCAGTTCCACAGCAGAACTAGGCCCAGCCTGTTCTCCATACATGCCTCTCTGGGTCTCCCCAGCCCCACTTACCCCCACATACCTGCCAGGAGGAAGCGGCACCCAGGGGTGGCCTAGATACTCTAGGATGATAAAAATGATTAGTGACTAAGACATTGTACGTCAGGCACAGTAAGTGGTCCTTCTGTTCTCTTCATCTGCAGTGGAGCATACGGAGTCAGGAGGGTGGAATGACCTGCCCAAGATCACACAGCAACACAGTTGGTGGGCAGGATTCTGACCTGGCCTGCTGGGGCCCAGCTCTGGTTTTGCACAGTCTCAGGACGGCCCCTCAAGGCCCACCACCATTGCTGCTTGGGGAGTCAGTGGGTCCTACCCCATCTCAGGCCTGATGCCTGCCCATGCAGCTAGAGGGAAGGGAAGGGCCAGTGCCAGGCTGGACACAGAGGCAGGGTCAGGGACCGGGCTGTCTCCCTCCTAGGCCTGGGGTGTCATGGGGCCCTGCTTCCCAGTGAGATGTCCTTTCAAGTGCCCGAATCCCCAAGGCAATATGAGTAGCTGTTCAGAACTTCCCAGCTGTGTGTAAGCACCCTGCCTCAGTTTCCCCTTATGTGAAGAGAGAATAGTAGAACCCACCTCTCAAGGCCGTGGGAGTTTTCTTAGTGCATTTAGTGGCGTTTTAACAGAATACCAGAAACTAGGTAGTACCTAAAGGATATAAATCTATTTCTTAACAGTTCTGGAGGTGGGAGGCCAAAGATCAAGGAACTGGCATCTGGCATTAGTGACCCACTCCTGCAATATCAGGAACCCACGCAGAGAGCTCAGTCCTTGAGGCCAGCTCACCTCTTAAGGTCCCAGCTCTCAGCACTGTTGCCCTGGGGCTTGAGTTTCCAGCACAGGAACCCCGGGCACAGTCCCTGATTCCCACAGTTCACGTCCTCTCACATGCAGAGTATGCCCATTCCATCCCATCAGACCTGAAGTCTTAACTTGTTCCAGCACCAACTCCAAAGTGCAAAGTCCAGAGTCCCGTCTAAGTCAGGTGCCCGTGAGACTGAAAGCACAATTCACTTTGAGGCAAATCTCCTTCCGCTGGCGCCTGGGAATCCACAGGTCATCTCCTTCCAAAATGCCCCCACGGGTCAGGTGTAGGAGAGGTTTCTAGGCCAAAGGGGAGAGACAGGCAAGACGGAAGAGAGGACTGGTCTCAAGTAAGTCCAAAGGCAACATTGGAACTGACATTAAGTCTTTTTTTTTTTTAAGTTATAGATGGCTGCCCATGTGGCTGTACACAGAGGCAGGGTCAGCCTCTGTACCCTCACCAGGGCAAGGACCAGGCTGTCTCCCTCATAGGCCTTTACTTTACTTATTTATTTTTATGTGGTGCCAAGGATGGAACCCAGGGCCTCACACGTGCTAGGTGAGTGCTCCATCACTGAGCCACAACCCCAGCCCGGCAATAAGTCTTTTTTTTTGGGGGGGGAGGGGTACCAAGGATTGAACTCTGGGGCATTCGACCACTGAGCCACATCCCCAGCCCTATTTTGCATTTTCCTGTCTCACTGAGTTGCTTAGCGCCTCACTTTTGCTGAGGCTGGTTTTGAACTCTGCATCCTCCTGCCTCAGCCTCCAGAGCCGCTGGGATTACGTGCATGCGCTACTGCAGCCAGCCCAACATTAAGTCTGAACAGTCTCCTCTGGCTCTGAGTCCCCCATCCCCGGGCATGCTGGGGCAGGGGTTGGGATCTCAAGGCCGCAAACATCCCTGCCCAGATGGCATTGCTGGGCTCAGTCCCCACAGCAGCCATCCCAGGTTGGAGCCTCCTGCCTGCAGCCTCCCCAGGCTGGGGTTGCACACTGGTTGTCCTACAGTTCTGGGGTCTCAGAGGCTGCCCCATCCCCATAGCCCCAGGAGGCATTCCCCTGTTGGGGGTTTCTTGGGGGTGGCTCCACTCGTGTAACTGGGCTTCCAGGCTGTCTGCAGCACCCTTTGAAATCTAGGTGCAGACCACCGGGGGCCTCAGCTTTGGCGTGCTGCACGCCTGCAGAATTAACCTGCAGCAGACGCTGCCAAAGTTTATGGCCCGTACCACCCAGACCCACTGGAGCCACAGCAGGGCAGCGAAGGGTTCTGTGCTAGAATTTGGGGAACAGAGGCCCGAGGCGGTGCAGGGCAGCATGCTGAGGTCCTGCTGGTGTCATTCTGGAATCATGGCCTGCAGGTCCTGGCTGGCCTCCTCCATCTCCTGAAGGCCTCTGGGTGGTTCTCCCTTTGTCTTGAAGAATAGAACCTTCCATCCATAACATTCTCTCCCGCAAACAGGCGCCTGGCCACACCCTGAGAGCTCTCTCCCAGACGTGCTTTTTCATCTTTACATTCCAGGCTGAAGATTTTTTAAAAATTTTGCTTCCCCTTTAACCACCTCGCTCTTCTCAGCAACAGCAAGGCTCTAAGCAACTCAGTGAGACCCTGTTTCTTAATAAAATACAAAATAGGGCTGGGGATGTGGCTCCGTGGTCAAGTGCTCCTGAGTTCAATTCCTGGTACCCTCCTCTCCCCGCAAAAAAAAAAAAAAAAAGTGACATAAGACTTGCCTTCTCTAAAAGCCCATATTAAGTGCCCATGTGTTAGCTCTGGACATTCCCTCAAAGATACATGCAATGGCCTCGGGAGCTAGACTAAATGGCCGTTACCTACCAGCTGTGTGACTTTGGGGAAGTTATTTCACATCTCTGAGTGCTAGTTTCTTCATCTATAGGACAGGGATGAAGATCATTTTTGCTTTTTTTTTTGTGCTCAGAAACACATGACATAAAATTTCCCATCTTATCAATTTTAAGTGCAGCAGTGTCAACTGCGGGCACTTTATTGTTCAGTAGCTCTCTAGAACTTTTTCACCTTGCTGAGTGAACCTCTACCTACCGGACAGCCACTGCCTGCTCACCCGTCTCTGGCCCCTGGCAACCTCCCTTCAAGTCTCTGTTTCTAAGACCCACCACCTGAGATTCCTCACTGAAGTAGAATCATGGATATTTGTCCTTTGTGTGACTGGCTTATTTCACTTAGCATAATGTCTCCAAGGTTCATCCATGTTGTGGCATGTGGCAATATTTCCTTTTTTTTTTAAATACTTTTCTTTAATTGTTGATGGACCTTTATCTTGTTCACTTTTTTATATGTGGTGCTGGGAATCGAACCCAGTGCCTCCTCATACGTGCTAGGCAAGCACTCTACCACTGAGCCATAACCCCAGCCCCTTCCTTTGTTTCTAAGGCCAAATAACATTTCATTATTTGTGTATACCTATTTGTTAATCTGTTCATCTGTTGATAGACTTTCGGGTTGCTTCCACCCTTTGGCCATGTGAATAATACTGCAGTGAATGTGGGTATGGAAATATCTCTTTGACATCCTGTTTTCCATTCTTTGGCTATATACCCAGAAGCGGGATTGCTAGATCACATGGCGGTTCTATTTTCAGTCTTTGAGGAACCCTCATCCTGTTTTTCCTAGTGGCTACACCTTTGCATTCCCACTAGCAGTGTGCAAGGCTTCAAATTCCTCCATGTCTTCATCAACATGGCTATTTATACACACACACACACACACACACACACACACACATACTTTAGCTATAGATGGACACAATACCTTTATTTATTTTTTTATGTGGTGCTGAGAATTGAACTCAGTGCCTCACACATGCTAGGCGAGCCACAACCTCAGCCCCAACACTTACTATTTTTTTTAAATAGTGATCATCTTAATGTGTGTGAGGTGATATTTCATTGTGGTTTTTATGTGCATTTCCCTGATGACTAGGAGTTTCGAGCATCTTTTCATGTGCTTTTTGGTCATTTGTTTACCTTCTTTGGAAAAAAAAAGTTATTCTGTTGTCATTCAAAGATTGCTTTCAGACTTTGGGATATTTTTATTGAGTTATAAGTTTTATATTTTCTTTCTTTCTTTTGCTACCATGGATTAAACCCAGAGACGCTTAACCATTGAGCCACATCCCTGGCCCCTTTTGTATTTTATTTAGAGACAGGGTCTCCCTGAGTTGCTTAGGGCCTCACTAAGTTGCTGAGGCTGGCTTTGAATTTACAATCCTCCTGCCTCAGGCTCCCAAGCTGCTGGGATGACAAGCATGTGCCACCATGCCTGGCAAGTTGTAGGAGTTATATATATATATATATATATATATATATATATATATATATATATTAGTTGTAGATGGACACAATGCCTTTATTCTATTTGTTTATTTATTTACTTTTTATGTGGTGCCAGGGATCGAACCCAGGGCCTCACACATGTTAGGCAAGCATTCTACCACTGAGCCACAACCCTGGCTAGGAGTTCTTTATATATTTTTCTTTTTTTTTTTTCGATTTTTTTTAGTTGTAGTTTAGTTTAGTTATTTATTTATTCTTACGTGGTGCTGAGGATTGAACCCAGGGCCTCGCACATGCTAAACAGGTGCTCTACCTCTGAGCCCCAGCCCTCTTTGTATATTCTTTACATTAACCCCTTTCAGATACATTCTGAATATATTCTTCCATTCCATGGGTTCCCTTTTCACCCTGTCAGTTGTTTCCTTTGCTGAGCCAGAGGTTTTTAAGTCTGATTTAACCCCATTTTTCCGTTTTTACTTTTGGTGTCATATTCAAGACATCATTGCCCGATCCAGTGTCATGAATCTTCTCCCCGTTTTCTTCTGGGAGTTTTGTGGTTTCGGGTCTTAGGTTTCGGCCTCTCACCCATGTGGAGTTGTCTGTGTGGTGTGAGGTAAGAGGCCAACTTTGTTCTTTTGCATATGGAAACTCAGAAACCAAACAACGGCTGCCAGCACAGGCTCAGTCTTTCTTGCATGGTGTCTGCATATCTGAGTGCCTTCCTTGAGAACAGGGCCCAGGTCCCTTCCTCCTGGCCCCGAGTCCTTCCTTTTCCCCATGTCAGGCAGGACTGGGCAGACAGTCCATACTTCAGGGAGCCAGGCTTCCTCACTACCCATTGTCACTGCTATGGGGGCCTCTGAGTGGGGTCATGAGTTCTGTGACAGAGGTTCAGCAAGACTTGTGCAGTGGACAACAGCCCTCCTGAACATGGATGTTTGTGGGAGGAAGGCCTAAGGGGACACTTTGGGCTCTGGCTTCCTCTTGCCCTGCACTTCCAGCAAGTCAGATGGGGGCAGAGTGCCACATTTGTCAACCAGAGGTTGTTCTCACCTTGTGCTCCGCTGAGGGGAACTCTGGGCTAACACCACCCCAGACCACATGGAACTTCACAGATGGAAAAATGAAGTTATGCACTTGATCTCCAAAACTCAAGGGCCAGCAGAGGGGTGCAGGAGGAGGGTCAGCGAGGCTCACACATACTGAGGCTGGAGTCCACTCAGACCAGTGCTCCCGAGACACTGGAACCGTTCAGGAATTTTTCAAGCCAGTCCTTCAACACAGGAGTCTACCCTCCAGCGCCTGTCCTGGCTCTCCCAGGTCTGGAAGACACAGGCTCTGCCTTTGATAGAGAGTGGGCTGTCCACGAAGCCAGGGGGTTAACAGGCTCTGCCTGTCACTTTCCAAGTGACCCAGGCTAGCCTCAGTTTCTACATCTGTAAGATGACCACGGGTCCCTTCTCATGGAGTGTTGTGAGGGTTAAACAAGATAATGGACTTAAATTCCCCTGTGGGGAGTCAGTCAGATGGGGAGACTGATCCTCCCAAGGTCACATGACTGATTTCCCCACCCAGGGCTTTGTCCCCTCAGGTCCTGGTGTGGGAAGCTGGTGGAGCTCATCAGATCTCCTGGTCTGGGAAGATCCCAACCAGCTTTGGACACTGAGGGGGGAGCCCCACCCCCTAGAGAGGTCGGTCTGGGGTTTAAGTCCTTCTGCTCAGATACTCCCCCATAGTCACTGTGACCAGCAGGGAGGCAAGGGAGGTGCCAGGCCTTCATCTTACTGTGTCCTGGGGTGGGTAGTGACAGGGTCCACTGGCCATCAGGAAGAAATCCCTGATACCACAAGGGTTGTGTGTGAGTGACCTGGTTGTGGGGGTGGGGGCCAGCCCCCTACCATGAGGCTGGAGCCCCGGCTCTGGCCAGGGCCCTATGGCCTTGAGAGCTTGTAGCTGTCTTCCTAGTCATGGAAGCCACCATTAGGGACATCATGTGCTCACCTCATCTCATCCTCACAACAGCCCACAAAGTAGGCACTGACCTTAACCTCACCCTAGAGATGAGGAAACCAAGCTCAGAGATGGGAGAGCAAAACTAGCAAGTGGCTGCACCACAGGCTGGTTGGTGACATTAGGCCAGTTCCAGCTCAGTTTTCCCACCTCAACAACTGGGACTCAGATGCACTTGTGGGAACATGCTTAATGGGATCGATGCCTTCCCCTAAAGTCAAAGGGTCAGTGTGCACAGAGACTCGGTGAGGTCCAGGTCCAGGGACCAGTCGATTGTGGCCAAGCACCTTCCATCCATTGATCCTTGGAAGCTGCCTCCTTGCCCACCTCGCTGCCCACCCTCCCTGGGCCAGGCGTGGGGATGGCCCAGGGCCCTCCCCAAGGGCTCTGTGACCGGGTCGGTGCAGGGAGGCATCGGCCACGTGCATGCAGGGGGGCGCGAGCTGGGGGCCCGAGGGGGCGGGAGGGGGTTGGAGGAGGCTGGAGGAGCCGAGCCGACCTGTGGCAGGTGGAGGATGGGCAGGGCCTCCCCTGCCCCTCTGCTCCTGCTCCAGGGCAGCGAGTGGGAGACGCCCGGGGTGACGGGGTTGGTGCCCACTATATATAGCCGGTGCCGACACGCACACTAGGCTATTTCTGTGTTCTTCCTCCTACTGAGGCAGGGGGAGGGGAGAGAAAGTAGTCCATCTAAAAATACAACCGGGAAAATATCCCAACGCCACGCCGCGCCCAGGAGCGCCGTCTCTTCTCGCCTCCGCCCCCGCGGCCGACTTCCCGCAGCCTCGGCTCCTGCACCCGCCGGATCGGATCGGCCTCCCCCCACATTCCCCCGGGGGCCCAGAGGCGCGGGCAGGGGCCCCTCTGCCCCTCTGCCCCCATTGCACAGGTGGAGAGACTGAGACCTGGAGAAGGCTTGCCTCAGGGGGCCACGGGCCCGGGCCCTGGCGCTGTCTGCCACCGGCTCCTTGGGGAGGCCCACGCAGGGGCATGGCCTTTCCCTGCCGCCCTGGCTCTGCTGTAACCTGCCCCATGTCTGCCTCTGGGGGCTCCTTAGACCACTTCCTGTAGGTGGTAGTGAGGACTGAGAGGGGCAGGAGGAGCCGGCTCCATACCCCTTTGCTGGGCGCATGGACAGCCTGCAGGAAGTCAGCCACGGAGGCCATCATCATTATTATCCTCATCTTGGCCACAAAAAAGTTCCCCTGGGAACTTCTGGAGGACAGGATGGATCTCCCCAGGTCTGCAGGCTGGTACCCAGGAAGGGGTCAGCCACCCAGCACTGTGTTTAGCAGGTGACAAGGGTCATATTTAAACTTGATGGGGAAGGCAGGGGAGTCTTAGGTTGATGAAGCACCTTCCTCAGGCCAGGTTTGCTGCTACGTGGCTCTATTAGTTGTCCCACTTAATCCCCTGACTGAGGCTCAGAGAGGGGAAGTGAGGGTCCCTGGATCACAGCTGAGACAGTGGAATTTGGACCTGGAAGAGAGAGGCCGCCTGACTCCTCCGGGCTCCCAGAGGCAGTTGCAAGGCTTCTCCCCCACTGCCTCCCTTTCTGTGGCTGTGGGAGCCTCGGGGGGCATCTGGAGGGCTCAGCTCCCAGAAGGCCCCTTCCTGGGGCTTCAGGTGCTGGGGCCAGTCTCTGAACCTGGTCCTGTGGGAGGCTGGAGGCTTCTGAGGCAGGAGAGTGTGTCCCTCGGAAGGGAGGGACCATTCTATTGAGGGACCAGTCTGTTGAACCCCTGTCCCCACCAATAAGCGTCAGTCGTGACCAGACTTGCTGCCTCTGTGCCGGCTGACTGACCTCCACTGCTGGGCTATTGTGACATGATAGAATTCTATTAATAAATATATCAGTGTCATCTCCAAAAGAGAAAGCCGTTTAAAACATGTAATAACCGTCATACCACTACCACACCTTAAAAAATCCCGTGCTACCTGGCACTTGGCATCTGTTACCTGATTCCTACTTCAAAATAGCCTTGAGGGAGGAGTTAACGTTGCCCTTTAATAAATGAGGACACTTGAGGCCCAGAGAGGTTTGGTCACTGGCCTGAGGTCACACTGCTACTAAGTAGCCAAACAAGGACTTGAACCTGGGCCATGGGACTACAAGGCCAGTGATTAGTTCTCTTTCCTCCGCTGGCAAGGCCTGAGCCTGCCTCCTGCCACCTCCAAAGGGTTGACAAGCCTGGGTCCCTGGGAGGGCTCTGAGCATATGCTTGTTGGGGAGAGTCTAGTCCTGGGTCTCCTGACTCCCAGGGAGACACTCCCGGGTCGGGCCGAGGCTCAGCTGGCTGCGAGGATGTCCAGGCTGCCAGGCGAGCTGTCTCCTCCGGCCGGTGTGCTGAGCTTTACGGGGGCATTAACAAGCCATTTAAAAAGCGCTGACAACACACTTTGCAGGCTCCTGTTTAGGATGTACTAAAAAAACAAGCCCCTTCCCAGGGAGGCGTCTGCGGCGTGTCTGGTGAAATACGTCTGTGGTGTCACCTACGCACGCATCACCTGCAGACGCTGGGGGTGGCACTGGGAACAGCCAGCACCCGGCCTCACCCTTCCTGGGTGGCCTTGGAGGTGGCAGGTACTTGGGAACAGGTGGATTTGTCAGCTCTGCAAGGGGAGGAGCAGGGAGACCTGCAGCTTTGGCAGGGTGTTAGATGTTGGGGTGAGGGGCAGAGGACGTTACCTGCTTCAGGCTGCCCATTTCCCAGATGGAGAAGCTGAGGCCCAGAAGAGAGGTGAAGGTTCCTGAGAGCCACCCAGCCCGGCTTCCACACCTAAGTGGGTCACGGTACAGGTGGAACTCCTGCGTTTCTCTTTCCCTTCTCCTCCTAATTCAGAACACATTCTTGAGGCCAGAACAGGTGTGGACTTAGCTCAGGCAGAGTGCTGGGGACACTACAGTGAACAAAAACCAAATGATAAAAAAAAAAAAAAAAAAAAAGAATGGTCTCTGGCTGCTTCACGGAGCTTACAGTTGAATGGAGTGTACTTTGGTAAACAAAGTGACAGCAGTGTTGTAAGACTCTTGTGTCCCCACTACCAAGGGACAGAAGAGAGAGGATTTAAGAGAGGATTGACCAGGTCCAAGAGGTAGGAGAGGGCTTCCCGAGGAGGTGGCACTCAACTGGACTGTGCAGATGAATGTGTGCACTGAGGGTGAGAGGCCATGGCTGGAGGGAATAGCACATACAAAGGTCCTGTGGCCAAAGTTTGAGGGGGAATCTGCAAGGCCAGTGTGGCTGCAGTGGAGCAGGTGTGGGGAGGTGTAGTGGAGATGTGGCTGAAGGGGACTAGGGCCACGCCTTCCCCAGGAGGCCCAGGAAGGAAGGGAGAGTGATATACTTAGATTTATGGTATGGATAGATTCCTGGGTGTTATGTGGGGAAATGGCCTAGATTTGAGTCAAGGGTGGCCTGGAGGGCTGGTTAGGGGGGAATGTGAACGTCCCTATGGGCGGGGCTGGCAGTCTGGACCAGGGTGGTGGTCTAGGTGCCTATTGGCTTCCTGGTCTCTCATTCTCCCCTCTGGGCCCTGCTGGCCTAGGAAAGTCCCTTCCAGTGTCCAGGAGGGATGCAGGGGTGAGGCAGCCTCCTTCTCCAGGAGGAAGGGAGGCCGGGCTGGAGCCAACCTGGGTGGGAGGAGGGTGCAGCCCGAGGCCGGGTTGCCCGGGGTGTGGGGCACTGCTGCTCTTTCTGGAATGCAGCTGGGGACCCGCAGGGGAGGGTGTCGCATCTGCTGCGTCTCTCCTCCGGGATAGAACCCAAGGAGGAGCCAGTGCCCAAGAGGGGAAAAGAGCGAGGGGGAAAAAAAAAATAGCTCGCTTTACTTAATTATGACTGATTGTGACAGCTTGCATCTTTAGTCTGAAAAGTATCTATGGGATAAGGACTGCTTTTCTCAATCGGGATAATTATGTTAATTAAAATGCTTTCTTTATAGCAGTTCTGATTAATAAAAACAGTTCCACTGCTCTCTTTAAACACTCTAACCTTCTGCTGCACAGGGAAGGAGGCCCTTTCTCAGCAATTTATGGTTCTTCACGCAGATTCCAAGAGGCAACCTGCTGCCGGGGTGGCCTGGTGGCGGGCACTTGGCTCCACACGTAGGATGGATGCGGGCAGAGGGGGCGGCCAAGGGGATTAGCAGGCGGCTGGGCGGGCCATCGGGCAGGCTGGGCTGGGCTGGGTGGGCCGGGCGCCGATGCTGAGTCTGCTGGAGAATGAAAATAGCACTTATTTCTCTAATTGCTGTTTATTTCCTCTGGAAAGCATAGGGATAATTAATGAGCTCCCAATTAAGAAAAATTACATGTGGGGGAACAAGGTTCCCCGGGCCAGGAGTGCTTCTGGAGTGGAGGGGGTGGATGGAGCCGGGAACAGGTGCTCCTCTGGGCCTTGGTGGGTGGGCAGGGCACCAGGGCTGGCGCTGGAGCTGGTGGTCAGGAGCAGGGGTTCCTAATAAAGGGGAGGCATTGACCAACATGTGTGTTAGTCAGCTTTCTGTTCCTGTGACAAAATACCTGAGAAAATCAACCGAAAGGAAGAAAAATGTATTTTTAGTTTATGGTTCCAGAGGTCTCAGTCCATGGTTGCTTGGCCCATTGCTCTGGGCCTGTGTTGAGGCAGAATGTGGTGGGGAGCATGTGGTAGGGCAGAGCTTGCCCGGAGAGAAAGGGTCGGGGGGGGGGGGAGAGACACACAGACAGACAGTCCAGGGACAAATATAACCTTCAAACACACCCCCCCCAAGGACCTACTGCCTCCAGCTAGGCCCCACCCTGTAACTTTCTGCCATCTCCCGATAGTTCACTAAATTGTGACTAAATTCTATCAATGAATCAGACCATCGAGGAGGTCAGAGCCCTCAGGAGCCAGTCACCTTCCGAAGACCCCACCTGTGGACACTGCTGCACTGGGGACCAAGCCTTCAGCACCTGAGTTTGGGGGACACTTCAGGTCACAACCATAACCACAGGCGTTTGAGGAGAGGCTGAGCCAGTGAGACCTGAGGGAGTCAGGGGCAGTGGTGGGAAGGAGCCCCCAGGGTCACCCTGGGAAGCAGAGCCCGGAAGGACCCAGAGCTGCGGCTTTGGAGGCCGAGAGCAGGGACTGGGCCAGCGCCTCCACCGCCCACTCACTCTGCCGCGGTTGCTCATCTGGAGTCGTGAGTGGTCACAGCAGTGGCTCAGGCAGACTGCGCCACGGAAGGGTGTGACTGTGTGCGTATGTGTGCGGGGGCGTCCACGTGGGTACAAGGGTGCTTGTGCGTGTGTGTGGGGAGAGTGAGTTGTGAGCGTTGGTGTATAAGTCAGAGCCTGGCTGTGTGTGCAGCTAAGTGTGAAGGGGTGAGACGTGGTGTGTCAGTGCAGGGGTGTGTGTGTGTGGCAAACACCTCGGCCCACGTGCCACTGAGCTCGAGGGGTCTCCCACCTAAACCAGGCTTGTACCGTCTCGCAAAGGTCAGAAGCCCTGGCACCCTACGACCACCCCACCCCCGGAGTGGAGATGGGTCCCACAGGCCCCAGGGGAAGTGTCTCAGGTGCTGGCAGGAGACTGTGGCATTCCCTACCACATCCTCCAAGGGCTTCAGGCACAGCTGGGCCTGCTGCTCTTGAGAAGGCAGGAGGAGAGCCCCGGCACGGAGGCCTGTGTGCCACCCTGAGGTCCCCTCTCTAGAGATGCCCCTCCCAGGTCCCTGTCCTGCCCCCTCCCGGCCGTGTTCCCAGTAATTGAGGTCTTTGCTCAGGTTCAGCTCATGCCAGGCCACACCCTGTCCCCGACAGCGACTGTAGCTCTGCCCACCTCCCTGGGCCCCCTTCGCACCTCTCTTGCTGCTAGAGATGAAGACCCAGGTTGGGTTCTCCTCAGTCTTGCTGCCCAGCTCAGGCGGAGGCTGTCACAGTCGGGGAGGCCCCTGCAGCCCAGAGTGCATGACCAGAGGGATAGGGGCTCGTCCAGGCACACAGCCCCAAACCAGGGCCTGGGAAAGACATCCAGCCTAGGCCTCCTGACCCCAGGGGGTCATAGGAGTGGCCAAGAGCATGGGGCCGGGTCTCAGGGGTCCCCACTGCCAGAGGAAGTGATGCTAGATCCTTGTCCCTCTCTCAGGAGAGGCCTGCAGACTGGCTCCCGGCTTGTGTCTTTGGGGCCTGATATCGGGGTGGAGGGTTTTGCCTGGGTCTGGGGACGGGGCATGTACCTGAGCAGGTGTGTGTGAACCTGCAGTGTGCGGCATGTCCGCCCGTGCACACGCAGCTGTGTGTGGGGGAGTGCCTCTCCTTGTGTGCAAGTGTCAGAAACGTGTGTGTGTACACATGCCTGCTTCTGCGCACACCCGTGCATGGGTACGTGAACGTGTGTGTGGTGTGCTGCTTGGCGTGTGTTAGGTGCTGTGTTTCTTCAGTTCTGACCCTACCTGTTCACAGGTGTGTCATTCCATGTGGGACATGTGGCAACTGAGGGACATGTGAGGCCCTTCCCTGGGGCTGGGAGAGGTGGCTGTCTAGGGGGGTGGGGGTAGTGGAGGTGTGGGCCCCGGCCTGGGCTGGGAATCCCCATTCTCGAGGACGGTGTCACCCTCTGGCTGGTGCGAGGATCCTTTTGGGTGCCAGCTTCTGGGCAGGCCTTGGCTCCCTCCCAGCTCAGCGGGCCCAGCTCTGGGGACCTCTGCCTCGTGTGCAGGGAACGGGGCTGTGTGGCCTCCTGGGCCTCCACCGCCTCCCGGGCCTCCGGGAGCTGATAACAGCGGTGCCCTGTGTCCATGCCCGAGGCCCAGCTGCCCTTGCCCCCATGCAGCGCCTGCCTGGAGCCATGCATGGTAGGGCTGCCCTTCCTCTTCCCTCCTCGCTGTTCGCCTCCCTCCCCATCCCTCTCCCCCATGGTCCCACAGGCTGGGCTGAGCTTCTGACCTGAATGGAGCCATGTTTTCAGACAGGACCGATGTGAGCCCAAGATGAGGTGCACTCCTGGCGGGGCTCAGGCTCTGTGCTGGGTTCTGGGCGCCGTTCCTGGGAAGGAATATCCCCCTCACCCCGAGACGCAGTTGGCTCCTACGTGCATGTAGCTACCTGGTACCACGGGGACCCCCTGCCCCAGCCTGCTGGGGGCTGTCCCCCACCCGCACTGTATTTACGTGTCTACTTTATGATTTCAATTTTTAATGCCTCTGCTCTTTGAAGACGCTTAATGCTTTCGAGTGGAACATTTCCTTCCAGGACCTGAGTGCAGATTGAGGACAGAGCAATAAATCAACTAATAACTGGAACCTCATTTTCTGCTCCACGGCAGAGAGTTAACCCCCGCCTTGCTGCGCTCCTCTCAAGGTGGCTGCGGGCAGGGGCTGAGCCAGGCACCTTCGGCTCTTGGCACCGCCTTGCCCTCCTGCCACCTCCTCTCCTCTCTTCTGTTCCCCTTATTTCCTGTCCTGCTCAAATCAAGTAGGAAGAGGGGAAATGTCTAGAATTGGGAATTCCCGAGGGGACCTTGGGATGGTGTAAGAAAGCACTTGTCAGTAGCTTCCCAGGCCTGGGTGTTGGCCCAGTGTTGCCCTCATTTGCTGTGTGACCTAAGAGGCGTGTCCAGCCTTCTCTGAGCATTGAAGTCATCACCTATACAAAGATATCTTGCCACGTGGTGGACCAGACTTTGAATTTAACATCTACGACATCGTGTGTCGTGGCTTGCCAAGGGGGAGACTCAGCATGGAGCTGGTGGCAGGTGGCCCTTTACTCAAGTCATGTGCATAGGTGTGCATGTGTTCACCAATGCTGCATGGGTGTGTACGTATGTGTGTGTTCCTGCCTGTATTTTGGCCTCCAGGGTCATAGAGTACCACCACGGTCAACCCTGGATGATTCCCAAACTTCTGCAGGACTCCAGAAAGGGCCTAAACTGAGGCACAACATCTGTATTGAGGGGGTGAGTGTGTGGAGTGGGGTTAGGAGCAGAAACTGTGGGGATACACTGCCTGGGTGCAAATCTGGCTTTGGCATTTATTACTGTGTGATTTTGGACAAGCCACTTAACCTCTCTGTTCTTCAGTTGTCCTGTCCATAAAAAAATAAAGATAAGAATAGAGCCTCCCTCATGACTGTTGTGCAGATTGATGAGTTGCCTGAAGGTGCCTGATACGTAGCAAATGCAGTGTTAGGTATTTGTGGTCATTGTTAGGTATTTGTGGTCACACACGGCATGTTCTCATCCCCTGACCTCATGACCATGGGATTCCAGGGACCCGCTAGGTACACCTGCTCAGGCCCACCAGCCTCACACGTCCGGCATGTACACTGCTGCAAGTGAGGGGAGCCGGGCACCAGTCAGAGCAGCGAGGGGGACTTCCCGGAGGAGCTGGCATGACCCTTGGCCTCTGTGGTGGAGAGAGGGATGGACCTGGTCACCTGCTGAAGACAGGTAGGGAGGACATCTGAGAGCACCAAGGCCAACTGAAAATGTTTACAATGACTCAGAAGGAATCAGGGAACCTTTGCAGGCCCATGCACAGGGAGGGCATGGGTGTTTAGTAGGCACCTACTGCATGCAGACATCTTGCCTGTGTTCTTTCTTGGTGGAGATGGGGACGTTGCATCTGAGCGTGGTTCTGTGACTTGTCCAGGGCCACCTAGGCTGATAGTGGAAGAGGGGGGATTTGAACTGGTGTCTGCCTGACTCTGAAGCTCCACCCCCTGATGGCTCACATCCTGGCATTGCAGCACCAGAGAGGGCACCAGCCCAAACCGTCTCCCTCCCATTCCCTGCTGTGGCAGGGAGTCCATGCCACGGGGCCTGTCTTAGGATTGCACTCCTCCTACAGGGATGCAGGCTGAGCCGGGCTGCAGGTGCCCAGCTCACCCCTCAGCCCGCCCTGCCTGGTCCTGATGCTGCCTGGCAGGTCTGCAGCTGCACCTTTCCTCCAGTGCCTGATGACGCAAGAAAGGGAGGGACAGGGTCCATCCTGACCGCCGGCTGTGTGCCCCACCAAAGGCACAGCAGTGTCCCAGCCCACGGGACCATGGTCACCTGTAGAGTAGGCTGAGCCCTGCTCCAGCAGGTCCAGTTCCAGGAGCTCGGGGCTCCAGGCAGCCAGGACAGTGGGGAGTAGCCCTTCTCCGCAGGGAGCACTCGGTTTCGGGCGTTTGCACAGAGGACGCCTCAGGGTGATGATTTTAGCCTGTTATGGCTGATGTTTTCCTGGGGCCATAAAACACCCAGCTCTTACTGCTGGAAGCAGTTCCCAGCCAAGACAGGGATTGTCATGTCGAGGAGTCATCTGGGTCTCAGTTATTGTTTGGGGAGAGTGGAGTGTGTGGGTGTCAGAGGTGTGTCACCCTCCCCTGCGCACCGAGCAGCCTCATCCAGGGAGGGAGCGTGGGGGAGGCCGGTTCAGACCCTCAATGAGCAGGACGGGGCACCTACTATGTGCCGGGGCTGACTGTGTGCAGGCTGGCGGGCAGTGAAGGGATGCACGGGACACCTGGACTCCTGGGGGGGAGCACCCTCAGGAGGACCCTGAGGCCCTGTGGTGGGGGAGGTGTGCCGGGCGCTCTGGGACCAGGGAGTGTTTTCCAAGGGGCAGCTGCTAATGGGCGAGATGATCCGACTTAAGTTTTGAAAAGATCTCTTGGGCTGCTGAGGAGGGCCCAAGAGGGACCATGGGGTAAGGCACAAGAGATGGAGGCTTGGTAACGTGGTACCCTGACATGGAGAAGGGCAGATGGTTCCAGTGGAACTGGGGCTGGGGGGGCCATGCAGAGGGCAGAGGAGGACCCTCCATTCCTGGCTTGAGTCCCGGTTACCGTTTCCTGAGATAAGGAGGAGCAGTGAGGGTCAGGACTAGGGGCCAACAGATGGGAGTTCCTTTTTGATGACCTCCTCCTGCAGAGTTGCCCTGTAGGCTGTTGGGTTCACAAGCCTGGAGTTCAGGGGAGACATCTGGGCAGGGCATGGGGTGAGGGAGCCAGCAGCTGGAGATGGCACCTGAAGACCTAGTGTAGCAGGACAGGGGAGTGTAGCTCAGTGGTTGAGTGCTTGCCTAGCATGTGCGAGAGGGCCTGGGTTCAGTTCCCAGCACTGGAGAGAGAGAGAGAGAGAGAGAGACAGACAGACAGACACCCGGACAGACAAGCATACTAAGATCCCCCAGGAAGCCCTGTGTATGGTGGGGGAGGGCAGGGCCTGGACCCTGGCTCGCCACTGCGCAGAGTTGGGAGGGAGGAGGAGCCATGGGGGGCCGAGAGGCACACTCAGACATTTAGGGTGACCAAGGAGAGCCAGGGACGGTGGCATCCCAGAAGCCAAGAGAAGGCCCTCAAGGAAGGTGAAGCCAGTGGCGGTCACAGTGCTGGGCACCTCCCTCCTCCCTCAGGGTTGCCTCTTGCGTACCTCCAGTCAGGACCAAGGCCAGGTCATCAGCCCTGACACAGTCCACAGACCTGCTCAGATGTCACCAGGTGGACGGGCGTGGTGTGTGTGTGTGTGTGTGTCTGTGGTTCTGTCCCAGCTTGATGTCATTCCCGCCACCATGAAGACACAGACCTGACACCACACCTCCCCTCCCCCACAGACTGTCCTCCAGCTTTATAATTTTGTTATTTCTTGAGCGTGACAAAAATAGAACGAAACAATATGTAACCTTCTGAGATTGATTTTCTTTTACACTCCGTGTAATTAAAGGAGGGGTTCCTAAGGGTGGCAGACCAGAAGCATGTGACTGTGTGCTGGCTGGAAGGACGCGGGGTCCATGGAGACGGCGAGCAGGGCGAGGACAAAGATGACCCGATGGGGCCACATTCCTTGGGCCCAGAAGGGCGGTTCCGAGCCAGGGAAGCCATAGCCTTTGATGGGCCACGTGCCTCCGCAGGCGGGAAGAGGGGCTGCTGGAAGAGCTCCTGTTTCCTCGGTGGAGGGTGACGGGCCGGCAGAGCCTGGGAGGCCAGCGGGCGTGAACGGGCCATGTCGCCATGTTGGGGAAGGCACGTGGGCTACTGGGGCTGCCGCTGCCAGGGCCACTGGCTGCTGGAGACTTGGGGCTCACAGAGGGCACAGCCTTTGCGGGGGCTGTTTCCCCAAAGCCTTTAGCTTCCCCGCTGTGGCTGCTGCAGGGGGCTGGTTGGGTTGGTGCTGGGGCATCGTGAAGGTGCTGCCAAGGGAGGGGCTGGGCATCTGTGGCTTCGTTATGCTGATGGTTGTGGACCCCTCTGTGGGCAAAGGTGGGTGGGGAGGAGGCAGCGAGGGCCAGTGAGGAAGGAAGGTCCAGGGTGGGGAAGGATTGTGCGCAGAGGAGCTGCAGAGCCAAGCTGGGGTTTGACCAAGGGCTGTGGGGTACTGGGCCCACGGGGGGCCTTCAAAAAGAGCCTGGAGGGAATGGAAGCCCAAGGTCACCGAGGAATGGAGAGCCCCTGCCCTGGTCACCTCTGGCGCCGTGAAGTCACAAGAGGACGGCAAGGGTTGAGGTGCAGAGAGAGACAGATGGCCAGAAAGTGACAAGGCAGATGGGGGTGGCCCTGCTCACAGGGTGGGCACGAAAGGGGCAGGAATGTTCTGGGTGAGAAGGACTTGGACCTGGTCTGAAAGGGGCCCAGAGAGCGGGGAGCTGGCCAGCCTGCCCCGCCCAGAAGAAATCATCGGCAAAGTGCCCACACCTCAGATGGAAAAAGGGAGGCCCAGAGGGGTTCATGGAGGTTCACAAACAACAGGTTCTGCCAAAGCCTAGTGCGGCCTCCTGGGAAGTGACACGGTGGGGAAGAGGCTGGATCCTGGAGCTCCTCCACCCGTGGGCTGGGGCCTCTTCCTAGAGCTGGTGACAGAACACACTCCAGAGGCAAGGGCTGCCTGGGTCTAACCACGCATCCTGTGAATCCTGGGGCCAACCCTGTTTAGACAAAGGGAAACCGAGGCTCGGCAACTCGTCCAACCCCAGTGGTCCCAGCCTCCCTATCAGGGCCTATGCCCCTGCCCCAAGGCCGTCATCTTCTCCCACACTCTCCCAGGGACACCCCACCCCCTGCTCTGCCACCTACCCCCCCCCCCCCCCCAGAATATGTGCTTTTGTCCAGTGTCATCTGGATGTTCCAGCCGCCCCATCAAGGAAGCAGCCCGAGGGCCTCAGATGGGAGTGAGGACAGGGTAGTGTCTTCTCTCCCTAGAGTGCTAATGGAGGGTGTCACACAGATACGCTCCTGTCCTTAGGCCACAATGTCATAACAGAGGCAGGACAAAATAATAAGCGAAGATAGTGACATTAAACAATAGAGTACAGGCAAAAAAAAAAAAAAAATACCTGTTTCAAAGAAACGGATTGGGCCTGGAAGTTCTGGGTGAAGGAAAAAAATATCCAGTGACTGCTGTGGCCAAGGAGGAGCCAGGGTGGGGCTGGGTTTTGAAACGGGGGTCAGTTAGTGAAATGGAGGGGAGGGGCCTCCTGGAGGGGACAGGGGAGAGGAGCTGGGTGAGAAAGGCCCCCGTGGGACAGGGGAGGGGAGCGTCCCACCAGAGTAGAAGAGGCAGAAGGCTGAGCCGCCTGGCTCCCACCGATGTCTCAATTCTCTCTCAAAATCGGTGAACCAGAGCCCCCGAAGGCTCTCGAACAGATGCCAGGCGTGGGAATTCAGCCAGTGGATCCTCTAAGGCCTGGCCCGCCCCCAAGCTGCCCAGAGTGGAGCTGGAGGGGCCTGCGGGCCTGGGTGTGGTGGGCCAGCTCGCATGTGCCCTGAGCCAGCGTGCTCCACAAGGTGGGGGCCACCCAGCCCTGTCCTGCCCCCAGCTGGGCTGCAGGAGGTGTCCCCACCCTGCAAGTCTTTTCCAGAGAGGGAGAAAAGAAAAAAAAAAGAAAGCTGGAATGTAGAGTAAAGGAAGGGAGGTGAAGCTTGGCTCTCTGGCTGGTGCCAGTGCAAACCCAAAGCAGAGTTTCAGGAGAAACTTTGATTTAGAGAACAAGGTTTTGGCAACAGACTGCGATCACAGAACAGAGGCAGCCCGCCACGCTGCGCGGGTGAGCGCTGTAAGCCTCATTAATCTGATGCCTCCGTGTTCAAAGCGGCACCTAATTAGAAGGAAGCGCGACTCTCTGCTAGCTGGGTGGCCCATTGTTCCTGCTGGACACATCACACCAGGTGACTTCAAAGTCATCTCCTCACACCCATCGCCCACTCAGCGCCAATTAACCAGCATTTAGAGCCAGGCTGCCCCGGCTGGCGGCCTGCCTCGCGCTCTTGCTTTACTTGGTGCCTCCGCGTGGGTCTCCAGCTCCTCGGGCAGGAGACCCTGTGTGGTGATCGGCCTGACCCAGAAGGGGCAGGGAGAGCTGCTGTCTCTGGGCTGCCTTCTCCTCCTTCCTGACCTTGGGGCTGACCGCTCCAGCCCCTGGGTGCCCATCTTAGGCCAACTCTCTTGGGCACTTGCCATCTCCCTCCGTCCTCCTAAGGGGGACTGGACTGCTCAGCCAGAGGTCAGTTTTGGTCTGGGGATTCCCAAGGATGTTTCCCTGAGTGCTGTGCTCTTCGGAGACTCTGTCTCCTAGGAGATGTGAGCTCCTGCCCTCCCCCAGGCTTTTTCCCCGCCCTCCTTGCACACTCAGAAAGTGCTCCATAGGATCTGGTTGACCAGTGCAGCATCTCTCAGTCAAGTGCTGTCTAAGAAGCTCCTGGTGACTGTACCAGGGCTCACCCGTCAGGGCAGTGGGCCTGCAGTGCCACTTCAGGAGACATCGGGAAGGCCCTTCAGTAGCGATGTTATTATATAGTCTGCAGCAGCTGGGTCCAGGGAGACTGGATTTTTCTCTGCCTTCTAAGACATTAAATCACAGTTGAATTAGAGACAGACAGGGTGCAAAAGGAAGACAGGGATGACGAGCCTCAAAGAGCCACACACTGACTGCCACGTTTCCAGGATTCCAGGCCCACTGTGGCTCTGACTGGCCACTGTGCTCTTGGGCAGGTCATTTGCTCAGTTTCCAAAGCTGTGGGGTGGGGATGATAATTCTGTCATATTTTGTTCCCTAGGCTGCTTAGAGTGAGGTCAGATGAGAGACGACATGGCAGCCTGCTCTGGGAGCTGTTCAAAGCACCAGGGAATCCAGGACACACCTGCCCCGGGGGTATGCTTGTGTTCTCCAGTAGGTGGGCCTCCCCACCTCCCCACGCTGGCTGGGGCTGCCATAATAAATGACCACAAACCCGGGAGTTTAAAACAACAGAATTCACTCCTCACACTTTTGGAGGCTAGAAGTCTAGATTCAAGATGGCGGCCTGGCCACACTCTCTCTGAAGGCTCTAGGGGAGGTTCTCTCCTCTCCTCTTCCAGCTTCTGGTGGTTGCTGGCAATCTGTGGCTATCACTCCAGCCTCTGCATCCATCTTCACGTGGCTTCTCTCACCCGTGCGTGTCTCTGAGCAAATTTACCTCTTCTGAGGACACCAGTCCCTGTCCCAGTGTCCAGTTATGTCAGCACAGATTGGGAAAACTCTTCACCCCAGCACCTTTGTTTACAGACTTCCGTCCCATCGGTCTTCCCTCTGCCCCTGCCCAGCTCAGTTCCAGCAGCCTCCTCTGTCCAGTAGGGACCCAGCCTCCCCGTGCCCTTGGCCACTCTTCAGGGCCCACTGGACTGCTGATGTCGGCAGAAACTTTTCTGGCCAAGTTGCCGTCCTGCCTCCTCGGCCATCGCCTGCTCTTCTCTCGCGCCTTATAGATGCGCAAATTCCCATCGCTTCACTCCAGGACTCAGCCTGGGTCCCACCAATTACCAACCGCCTTGATGTCTAACACCGTAAACCCCCTCACCTCATTATGGGAAATTTCTTTTGAATGGCCTTTAAAAACCATCTCATTACACGGGAAGAACTGTAATTACCTCGCGCAAGACAGAGATTCTGGACGAGCTCGTGTCGCTGCTGTCAAAACCACAGGACCCGGCTCCCCACAGGCTAGTTGGCTGCTGGAAGAGAGAGCCTCCCCTCCCTCTTGCCTCCCTTCCAGCCCCCTTTCTACTGGGACCTGGGCACTCAGGTCTCTGTTGGTGGCCCCAGAAAGTCAGAGCTGCCTGACCACACCCCTGGTGTCCTGGCGGACCCCAATGGTCAGAGCATCTCTGGGCATTCCCAGGCTGCCCCACCTCTTCCCCAGCCCACTCTCCTGGAGGCTGATGGAACTTGCCCACCAGTTCCCAATCAGCACAGCTGGGTGGATTCTGGAGGTCAATAGGTCCAGTCCCCTGCCCTCAGCCCACTTGCCCAGTCCTTTTGCCCAACAGCCTCCTGGGAAGGGCTAGGATCAAGCTCTCTCCTCCACCTGTTTGGGGGATTTCCTGGGCATCTGGCTAAAATCCCCGCTGCCCCAGCGCTGACCTGATTTTAAGCTCCATCTCTTCCTGGCGGTGCGACTGTGGGCGAGTCACATGATTCTTCTGAGCTATTTTCTCATCTGCAGAATGGTCAGGATCATCCCTGCTTCAGGGCTGTGGTGAGCAAGGGCGGTGGCCGCAGGTGCTGGTGCCTGTGTTGGGCACAGAGCAGGAAGTGAATCCGCACTGCTTCCCGTTCCCGGGGGTGGCTGGCTGAGGAGGTCTCTCTCTCTTTCTCCTGTCTGCATCATGCTGGATCTGGTGGCCACTGAGGGGAACGTGTGATATAATGAACTGGATCCTCAGTGTCCCTCAGTGGCACAGAGTGGTTGTGGCTTCCCCTCTGCTGTCCCCTGCTGTCCTGCCCCAGCCCAGGGGCTTGTGTGTGCATGTGTGTAGGGAGGTGGTTGCGGGGACGGCTGCTTCCCTTTCCTTCATCCTGGCCCAAGACATGCCAGGTCAGAGCTTGGGCACAGCCAGGGCCACCCCTCAAGCTCCACCCTCCCCCGGGGCTGCCAGAATATTGTGGGGAGCTGTAGGGGGAGGGGAGAGGCTGCCAGGGCACCCCCCACCGTGCTGTGGGGCTTGGTTGCCACCCTGACCTTTTCAGTTTTCATCGCCTTGACAGGCTCCTGGGACCACCTGGGTCCCCACTGACTGGCCAGGTGGGCCACAGCCAGAGGATGGCAGAATGTGGAAATGTCAGCAATGTCTACAGAACCTGGTAAAGTGGCTCCCTGGGGGTGCGGTGGGGCTGCTGTCCAGTGATGTCACAGCTATGGGGGAGACCCAGAAGCCTGTGGGTGAGAAGTTGGAGGAGGGCCTGAGGGAGAAGACCCTGAGTCTCCTCAGACACAGTCTGCCCCAGACCCACCTGCCTGTCGGCACCCTGCACCTCCCACAGACCCTTCCTGACTGGGTGGCCTGGTCCAGGTGCCCCTGCTATGCACCCACTCAGCCCCCTGGGCGGCCACCACACGGCTCTTTCCACTCACCGTGTCACTGCTCGGGCCCTGGGGCCTGAAGAGGCGAGCTTGAGGGAACCGTGTTGGCGTCTTCGCCTTTCCAGGGGTTCTGCAGGGGTGCTGGGCTCCCCCCTCCAGCACTGCGGAGCCTCAGTTGTACCCAGAGCCGGGCAGCTTTCTCCAGTGCACGGCTGGACCTGACTGCTGGCCTTCCTCATTAGGCCAGTGACTCCTAGGGGCAGAGACCCTCTCTCCCCCAAACTGAGGCTTAAGGGCAGAGAGTGTCTCCTCCTCTCTCCATATTCTCCCTGGTCAGGGGTGGGCGTGGCCGGCGGGGAGCACGAGGCACCAAGCTGTCACCACTCAGGGCCTTGCTTGCTGCCCCTGCTTTGTACCCACTCGCCCCCCTCGGCCTCTTCCTGCTGCTGGGGCTGGGGGACTGCAGGAGCGTGGGCTCCAGGGGCTGGGCAGTCAGCACTGCTTTGTGCAGAAGTGGGACTTGATCAGGGTGGACTTTGGGCAGTCAGACGGGGATGAGCAAGGGCATTTAAGACCCAGAGGTGTGTGTGGACAGCTGTGGCCTGCTGGTGGGGAAATGGGAATCTAGATTTCTGGGAGATGATTATAGGGATCAGGCTGAGAGATGCCAAGGACCCCGAATGCCAAGGAACAGATGCCATTTGGCACCTTACTCTTCCAAGACTTCTAGGAGAGGTCACAGTGGTTTGATGCCATGATTCAAGTCTACGAACCCTGTGTGTGGGGGGAAGCTAGCTAGCACTGCCCCTCTACCCCCTCCCCACAGCCAAGTTGTCCCGAGTCAGGCCCTCGGCTGGGCTGAGCCACGCCTGCTGGAGCCCAGCACCAGGATGGGCGTGCTCAAGAGAGCCAGCTTGAATTATTTTTCTTATCCTCCACTTCCTCTTCCTCCTCCTTTTCCTCTTCCTTCCCCTGTTCTTCTTTTCTTCCCCTCTGTCTTTTCTAGAGCATCAGACGATGTGGGCACATCCTGCTCCTGCCCACTGCCTGCCACCTGCCAAGGTGATTTGCTGCAAGAACACCCAGCCCCTGGCACAGTCTCAGTAGCAGCAGGTCCTGCTACGCTCATCCCTGGCTGTGCTGTCTCTCCAGGGGATCTGCATGGCGTCTGGCGTAGCTGCAGCTGTAGGCATTGGCCGGGGAGGCAGGTCTCTGCCTCTCCGGGTGTCTATGCCTGCCAAGGCCTCCTCTGGGACTCTGGGTGTAGTCTGGGACTGGTGGAGAAAGAAGGAGCGTGGACGCTGGTCTGCGCCTGCACCTTAGGGGGGATTGTTTATTGAGCGTCTGCTATGTGCCTGGTATGGTGCTAGATGCTGGGGATATGACGAGCCAAGCAGTCATGGCCCCTTTCCTCATGAAGCTCACAGTTTTTGTTGCAGTGGGGATGGGGACAGACACTAAAATAAACAAAGAAATGGATGTATAACTGCAAATCGTGACAAAGGAATAATGGAGACTGTGGAGGTGGGAGAGAATACTGGCTCACTGAGTCAGGCAGTCTGGGAAGGACTCTGTGAGGAGGCCTCAGACAGAGGAGGAGAAAGGAACTGTGGGCTGGTCAGGGGAAGAGCATTCCGTGCCTGGGAGAGCCTTGTTGCGTGGAGGGGACGGAAGGACACTCGTGGCATGGGGGGAGGGGAGCGGGAGGGAGGGCAGGGTCAGGCCAAGCCTGTGGATCACGGCGTGGTCAGTGGGGAGAGGAAAGGGAAGCTGATGGAGGCCATAAGCAGCAACGCAGTGTCACGTCCTCTTCTGTGTCCACCAGAATAGGACACCAGCTACTCACACCTGTGACCCCAGCCCTTGCTCACCACAGCTTGGAGGCAGAAAAGGTCCTGCAGATGAGGAAACGGCTCAGGGGGATCATGTGACTCACCCACTGAGCCCCTTCTGTGTCCAGGGTCAGCAGGGCAAGAGTCGGGACTCAGTGTGTGTCCTAGGTCGTAGCCCAGTGTGTGGCCAGGCTCAGAGCTCAGCGCAGTTCTCTAAGTATAGGTGTCTGGGAAGCACTGAGGCCCCACCTCATCTGCACGCCCTGTGAGCGCTCTGCTTGTTTCCCCATGGGGCCTGTTGCTAGCCAAGTGCCCAAGACTGATGTCACCTGCTCTGAGCCCTGGCAAGGAAAAGCTCAAGTCCCTGGCCAGGAACCTGGGCATGACACCTCCAGTTCCTCTAGAACCTGCCACACACTCAGTGCCTGAATGGTGGGTATTATTGTTGCCATGTTACAGATCAGGAAATTGGCACTCAGAAAGGTGAAGTGGCTTTCTGAGGTCACCGGCTGGTTAAGGGGAAGAGCCACTCCTTGCTCTTTTTCCAAGGCTGACACGCAGTAGGAAGGTCAGCTGGGCCTGAGCATGAACTAGATCTTCTCCCGAGGCCTGAACATAAAGGTAGGGCTTGTCCCCAGCTGCTGGGCACTGGGCCGAGCCTGTCTGCAGGGCCACCCGGAACCCAGGGATTGAGCCTGGCCCTTGGTTAGAGGGTAAAGGAATCTGTCAGCCCTGATGGACCCATTTTTGGCATTGTGGTCCTGGATCTGAGAGACTGTTCAAGAGTCCTTCCCAGGACCCTCGACATTACCCCAAGTGGCATTTCCTCCTTTGCTTTCAAGAAGTGGGGGAAGGAGTGCCACCCTTTCCTGCTGTATGCCTGAAACACCCCATGTTGCAGATGGGATAACTGAGGCCCAGAGAGGGGAGGAGACTTGTGTGAAGACACACAGTATATTAACATATTCATGGGGGCGGGGAAAGGCCGCCCTTCACCATCAATATCCTAGGCGTTCTCTGTCCCTAGCAGGATCTGAAAACCTATGTGGGCATGAAGGGATCATGTCCTATGAGTGGGACTGTGCCAGCTGTTCTCTTGGGTCTTCCTGACATTTCTCAGTGACAAGAGTCCCCATTTGTGAGTCATTTGGAAAATTTCATGGGGAAGTGTTCCAGAATTTGAGTGAAGTCCTAGGAGGAAGAGAACCGAGGGCGTATCAGCAGGAGGCCACGGCTGACCTGAGGAAGGACGGGCCCCTGGTGAGGCTTATCCACGCTGTCTTATGAAAACCCCCGGGGACTTGTGAGATGGACAGGGACAGTTGGCTTCTCAGCTGGAGAGTCTGAAATTCAGCAAGATGAAGGGGGGAGCCCAGAGATTCCCAGGTTCAGTTCCCGTCCACATCTGCCTGATCCAAAGCCAGAGGGCTCCTCCCAGTCCCTTGTGTGCCCCGACCATGTCATGGACAGGAGGGAGACTGTTCCCTGCCTTAAGGAGCTGCTGGGAGAATGAGATTTAAGTCAGGAAGGAGCTACACTTTTGAGGTCCCAGTGCTGTGTGGCACAGATCACAGCCACACAGGGGCCAGGAGAGATCCATGCAGCTGGGCAGCAGGGAAATGGGGAAATGAGGTCTGCAGAGGGCTCTGAGGGAAGCCTGCAAAGCCAAGGGTGTGGCACAGAGCCCGGGAGCTGTCCAGGGTGCTGAACCAAACCACACCTGTGTAGTGTCCACCGCTCTCCTGGACACCTTGGAGCACCTGGGGCCTCAGTGTCCTACCTAGAAAATTGGCCTTTGATACCTGCATCCTGGCCTTGTTTAGAGAATACAGGAGGGCCATGGAGTGTGTCACCAAGCACTCAGCCTGTGGCTGAGGCTCTCCAAATGGAATAATAACCAAAGCACACCACACCCCAAGCTCCTATGAGGCCTAGCCTCAACCTCGTGATCCACCAGGATGTCGGGCCCTGTCGCAGGACCTGATATCTTCTATGGAATTCGGAGAGGTGGCTTCCCTGGGGCATCTCCATCCACCCTGAGGCGTCCCCAGCCTGTCGACCTGGGTTTCTCATGTTGCAGATAGACAACTGGGGAATAGGTAGGGCAAGACACTGGAGTCAAGAAACACAGTGTGCTGGTACAGGAGGGGGTAGAACCCCAGGATCCTGCCAGGGATCCTTGAAGTTGACTCTCCCAGGCTCAAAAGCCCTGTGGAAACTAAACACCTTTGAGAATGCAAAGGAATGACGGTCTGGTGTGGGGCTGCAGGCACCGGGACACTGTTCTCTTGGGTTTCCTGACCCCTCTCCTGGCCTTGGCCCACAGGTGGTGTGGGTCCTAGTTCCATGCTGAATTTCCACCTCTCTTTGACCATCTCCCCAACTCCTCCCCGGGCAAGCCTTCCCAAACTCCACAGGCCTCTGATGCCTCACCCCACCGGGAACGTGGGGTGCTTTGGGACAGGGATGCATGGGAAGGAGGCTGCTGAAAGCCCAAGGAGAGACCTCCCTGTCCCCTTCTCTTATCACCTCCTCTCAACCTGCCAACCCACCAGCCCTGGGCTTGCCGCTGCAGCCATAGGCAGCCTCTGGCCTCATGGCCTCTGAATCTAGAAGAATCCCTCCCCACCCCTGCCCTGCACACCCAGGTTCAGCAGCAGTGGCCACTGAAGTGATGCTGAAAAATACTTGGAGTAATACAACTGGGAGCCCCTGACCACTGGTGACACCCAACCCCACTCCAGGCCCAGACCCCAGTCAGGCCCTCCACCAGCCCGTCCAGCAAAACCAGGAGTCACGAGGAAGGCAGGCTTGGCCTCAGCTCCACCCTGATCTCTCTGGGCACAGAGTTCACATGGAGCCTGGCACAGAGGAGACACTCAAAGTGCTTCGTGAGAGTCATTGTCACTGGTAGAATTGTCCCATTTCACAGAAGGGCCAGGTGAGGCTCAAGCCATTAAAAAACCACCACCTTTGCGAAGTCTTCCAGGCTTTCTTTTCCTGAGTGGACTTCTCCTTCCTTTGACTTAGTTCCATTTCTCTTCAGTGCTCTGGACTGGGGCAGGGCCTGGCACACAGGGGGTGGATTCCAAGGTTCAGTGGGGTGAGCTGGAGGGAGCAGCTCTTGGGGCTGCAGGTGCTGTGTGGAGGCCTGGGTGTTCCGTCTGCCTGGGGCCCTCCCAGTGGTGGCCCTGCCCTCTGGTGCCACACTGGCCTACTGAATAACTGAGAGTGTTAATGTACATGGTGACAGCCGGGTCTCTGCCGCCCTATGACTGGACCTTCACTGTGTCCTCGCCCCTGCTCCCTGGGCAGCCTTCTGGGCCGGTCACATCACCACCAGCAGGTTAGTGGTTACCTCTGGTAAAAGTTAACTAAGCACTTAGTGTGTTCCAGGCTGGGGTGCCGTGAAGACCAGACTCCATGGGGCTGCACCACCAGGATGGGACAGGGTGTGCAGCTACTGTGTGCCAGGCACGGGGTTGGTGCTTTCTTGAGCAGTGAGCTATGAGATAGGGGCTGCTCCTGCTTTCTGACAGGGGAGTAGGGAGTGGGGAGTAGTGAAGTGGGGAGACTTCAAGATCCCTGGCAGAAAATGCTAATGCATAGAGGAGAAGGGGCTGGACTTGAGGGAATCAGGAGAAGCTTGATCCAGGCGGCTCCCAACTCACGGCTCCTGTCATGGAAGCATGACCGCACTGGGGGGAAGCTAGGCTATTCTTGGCTTTCCAGACACATCTCTGGGGCCCTGAGGAACTGCCTCTGAGGAGGTTCTGTCCTTTCTTGGCTCTTCACCCCGCTCCAGCCTGGAGCACCCTAAGCCATTCCATGTAGCACCCACCTGCCTGCACAGTCCATGAGGCTCATTCCTGTCTTCAGGGACTCCCTGACCCCTGTACCTTCCCCTCTCACTGTGGTCACTTTAGGGGGCTCAACCCAGCTCCAGTTCTCCAGATGTGCCCACTCTGAACCCTCTGGCCCTGCCTGCATGTCCCCTCTATTGGGCCTAATTGCCCTGCAGACCAGGGGCACCAGGAGCCAACGCCCAGTGGCTTGCAATGCAAGTGGGCCCCTGACCACTGCCTCAGCCTCTGGCCCACAGAGGCCAGAGCCCTCCCCCACAACATCTCTGTCTTCCCACCTTGTCCCCAGAGGAAGAGGGGAGCAAGATGAAGGGGGGAGCCTAGAGATTCCCAGGTTCAGTTCCCCTCCCGACTGAAGCTCATCCTGTCCCAGCCCATGACCCACTCCTAGTTGGGCACTGTCTTTCCACAGCTCCTTCCCCAACTCTGGAGGACATCTCCAAACCATCCTGCTGCTGGACATCCTCCTGGAACTCTTGGGCAGCATCTCTGGGTCTCAGTTTCCCCTTCTGTTGAGTAGGTCATCATGGTGCCTCGAACATAATAGACCCTGGTTTTAGTCAGCTTTTTTGTTGCTGTGCCTAAACGATCTGACCAGAACAATTTTAGGGCAGGAAAAGTTTATTTGAGGGCTCCCCTGGTTTCAGAGGTCATAGTCCATAGAAGGCCAGCTCCATTCCTCAGTGCTCGAGGTGAGGCACAACATCATGGGGGAAGAGCGTGGCGGGGGGAAGCAGCTCACATGGTGATCAGAAAGCAGAGAGAGAGAGACTCCACTCACCAGATACAAATTTGCACCCCATAGCCACGCCCCCCAACCCCACCTCCTCCAGCCACCCCCACCTGCCTTCAGTTGCCACCCAGTTAATCCCACTAGGGGATTGATTCACTGATGGGCTCAAGGCTCTCATAACCCAGTTCTTTCCCCTCTGAAGCCTCTTGCATTGTCCCACTTGCGCTTTGGGGGGACACCCTCACATCCAAACCATAACAATGCTCAATAATGGCTTATTGAATCGATGAACTAAATAACAAATTCCTGGGTGTCTGCCTCACCTGAGTGTGGTGCACATCAAAGTCACTAATGGACTTCAAAGAGCCTTGCGAAGTTTGACAGTGTCATTTGGACATGAGGCATCCACAGCGCTTAGCAGGATATTGCTGTGGCAGGGTTTTATACCCCAAGCCCTCACCGGCCCCCACTCCCTCCTGCACTTGCCCCTCCTCTCCATCCATATGTTCCACCCCAGACCCTACCCTCTCTCCTCCGGCCACTGTCTCAGTCCTAATGTGGCTGTTTGCCTCCTGTCTTCTCCTGTGTAATCCATCCTCCACCCAGTGGCAACTGAGTGATGCCTCTGAAGCACAAATTGGACCCTGTCACTTCCTACTTAAAACTCTTCAGGCTCCTGATGGCTTCTGGGATAAGAGCTGAACTCTTGGTCCTGAGTACGGGGCGCTCTCTCTCTCCAGCCCATTGCTTAAGCCACTGGGCCTTGGCTGTGGGGGTGCCCCTGGCCTGCAGTGCCCTTCTCACTGCTTGCAAACCCAACTCCTCCTCCAGGACCCCTACAGGATGCCTGCTCCTGAAAGCTTTCCCTGTCACCAACCTGCTACCGTATTCTCACAGCCCTTGGGTTCTGACTCTCACCGCCCCAGGGTTGTCTCAGTCTCCCTGTGCCCTCTCCTGGCCCCACTGGACTGAGCCCCTGCTGCAGGATCTTGGGCATTTTGTATTCTTAATTCGCAGACAGTATCAGAGGCATTTGCTGGATGGATGCATGAACAAGCAGCTGCCCAGGCAGCAGGGACCCTGGGCTGGACCTTCAGGCCACAGTGAGGAGTGAGCCACACAATGTCCCCTACCTGCTCTAGGGGGGCCTTCCTTTCTGAATGTGCCGCTGGACTGTAGGCATCTTACCTGTGAGTGCCAGGCTGTCCCTCCCAAGCCAGCCATGTGGCCTGCAGCAGGGGCTGCACCTGGAACTGTCCCAGGGTTTGCTGTAGGCTGAGGACAGCGTGGGAGCCCTGAAGTCAGATGCGATCTGAGGAACCCCCCACCCAGCTAGAGCCGCCTGGCCTCACACCCGCGTGCACAGATCGGCCCTGCCCCTCCTGACTTCTGGGACATTTTATGGCTGGAGTAGTAAAGAAAAAATCCTCCACACGGCCCTGTCCCAGGGACCCCGCACTGAGCTCCACCTCCATGCTCCTCTGACCTGGTCCCAGCCCCACCTTGTTGCCCTGGTCAGTCCTGCTGATGGTTTGGCTTACTCCACCACCCTACTCCCCCAGACCCACGTCCTGGGACCCCTGGCTCCCTGGCCTGGCCTTACAGGTGCCAACTGCCTTCCTCTGAGTGTCACCCCGTCTGCGGCGGAGCCCATGCCTGACATGCCTCTGCTCTTGATTCACACAGCTCCTGCCTGCAAGCCTGCAAATCTGTGCAGTCCTGGGTGCCCAGGCCTGTGTGTGTGTGTGTGTGTGTGTGTGTGTGTGTGTGTGTGTGTGAGAGTGTGTGTGAGTGTGTGTGTGTGAATGTGCGAGTGAGTGTGTAAGAGAGTGTGTGTGTGAGAGTGAGTGTGAGAGTGTGTGTAAGGAGCAAATGCTGCCCCACTCCACAACCACTGAAAACTGGGAGGGCTCAGAGATGGGGTTCTGGCAGCAGGAGCCTAAGAGGGAAGAGACCCGGGTGGGCGCAGGGGTTTTCTGGAGGGGAGTAAGTGCCCTAGATGGGCCTGTGCAGGGGAGGAGGGCAGGAAGGCTCTCAGCTGGGCAGGCCCAGGTGCCCCCTCTGTGCTGGGCTCAGTGCCAGCTTCCTACCCACTGTGGCCAGCCCTTGGGTGGGTATGGTTATGTCCATCTACTAGACTAGGAAATGCAGGTTCAGAGGGGCTCAGATGTGCCTGGGGTCGCCCAGGTGACCAGTGCCGTTGTTAAGCCTAGACCCCAGCTCTGGCCTGTATTTCGGCCCCTCGGGGAGGAAGCAGGGGAGAGTCTGGGGAGAAGGGGGAGGGAGGCTGGAGCCTATCACGAGAGGCACAGCAGCTGCTGACAGTGACTTTCCGGGGAGGGGTGTGGGATGGGGGGGCCTTCTGAGATGGTCCTCCCCCCCCCCCGTGGGAGAGCCCTCACGACTAGAAGGTTCCCACCGCCCCTCCCCGAGAGGCAGGCAGTTGGCTCTTCAGAGGATAATTCCCCATTATACAGAGATATTTAGCCTAATAGGAGCCGACAGATCATTCAGGGCAGTAATGTACTCCGGCTTCAAGCGTTTAGTTTTCTCGACCTGAACTCCCAGATTAAAGGCTCCTTGCCTGTGCCCGCCCCGCACCGGTGCCCGTGACCTTGACTGCAGCAACGGGGTAGGTTTCTCCCTCCCTCCTTCCCTCCTCCTGCTTTGCTGGTCGCCTCCCTCTCTCCCTCCCTTTCTCTTTCCTAAAAAAAAAAAAAAAAAAAAAAAAAAGATATTTTCTTCTTAAATATTCAGTCAGAAAGCAGTTGCTTTAAGCCCTGAGTGCTTTGGGAACAGGCTGATTGTTCTCTGCTGCCAGCTAGACATGGGGACACAAGGCTCGCCGAGAGCACTTGCTCAGCCACATGGGGCGCCTGGACCCTCTGGCCAGGCAGATGGCCCTGCTCCCCCTGCCCACCTTCCTGCTGCAGGCTGGCCCACAGAGGCCTGGCTTGTGCTCACCCAACAGTCGGGGGACATGCGTGGTGATTGGCGGTTCCTCTGGTCTGGGCATCTGGGGGTGGACAGGGAACCCTAGTGGCTAGATTTGAGGGCAGATGGCAGCAAGGGCTGCATTCAAGGGCCTGCTATTGATCAAGAGGGCCGATTCCAGAGCTGCCTGCTTCTGGCCCCTGCAGGGTCCACTTGCCAATTTGGTCTCTGTTTCTGTCCTTGTGTTGTCTCATATCCTCTTGATTTCTCTCTCTGTACCCCCCCATGTCTCCCTCGACTTACCAGACTGCCTATTTGAGCTGCCTCGTGCTTCTGCAGAGGCAGTGGGGGTGGGAGGAGGGATGGCAAAGCACAGCATTTTTGGAATCAGTCAGTCCTGGATTCAAATCCAGACTCATCACTTAGAAGCTGTTTCTGTTCAATTTGATCTTGTGAATTGGGCCGGTTCCTTCATCTTTCTGGGCCTGTATTGCCTCGCTATAGGGTGAGATACTTCCACTTGGCTTCCATCTTGAGCGCTCTGTGTGTGCTGTGATACAAATCAGGGGGACATTGTCCCCACCTGGTCAGCCCCAGCCCCCAGGAAGATTCCACCTCCTGCCCGGTGCCTTCCTCCTGCCTCTGTGGCAGGCTCTGCCTTTTCTTCTGGAGCTCAGTTCTGGTGCAAAGCCAGTGTTTGGCCCTGATCTGGTTTGAAGGAGTCAAACTTAAGGGCTTGTGGCAAGACCATCAGGGGAAGAAGGGGAGAGGAGCGGGGCCCAAATAACCTGGGGAGAGAAGCCTTCTGGGCTGGGATTCGCCTCCTTGTGGTTTTATTTTTTGGGGGGGGGGGAGTGAGAAAGAGAGCCCTAACTTGCAGGGCTGGGGAGCCCTGGCAGCTGGGGAACTCCTGGGGACATTCCTGCTCCTCCCAGGCCGGGATGGCAGGATGGCAGGATGGCCCTAAGCATGGAAGAAGAGGGGTCCCTAGGTATGAGGCCATCAGGAAAATCTGGGGCTGATGTGCTGTGGGGCCCAGAGCTCCCTCGCTGGGCCTCAGTTCGCTCTTGTGCTGAGTGAGATTAGTCATCGTGCCCTGTCGCCTCACAGTGGGGGCTGGGGATCCACCTGGGGAGTAGATGGGGGTGTCCCGTGCTCTGTAGTGTAGTGATAGTAATAATTGTCACTCTGGGCATTCTTTTCTTCCCTTGACTCTCCGTAACGCCCACTTTGACCCATATGATCCAGCCCTGGTTCATACGTTGACAGTTAAAGACGCCTAGGACAAAAAGCAGCTTCTGCATTGAGTACACATTCCCACCCAATACACCTGGTCTGCAGACCTTGGTTGCATGCCTATAGGGACATGGACCTCACTTCTCCACAAACTGGACAGAGATTTCTCTCTCTGGAATCTATTTCTCACCGGGTTTGCTCTCTGGACCTAACAATGCCATATCACTTTGTCGGGGACCTGAGATCCTGACCAGGTCCCTGAGTCTTCTCCAAGGGACATGGGCTCCTCTTCCTGATGAGGCGCCTCTAAGCAGATTTCATCTTCTGGCGACTGGGCATGGTTCTCTGTAAGTGGCTGGACCATCTCAAAAGCTAGAGCAGCTGGTCCCAGCTGGCACCAGGACCTCTGGGCCCCCAGATGATTTGCACAGCTGCACCCTAAGCAGCTGGTCCTTGGAGCTACTCACAGGACCCACCCGCCCCCCATCATCTGGGAACCCTCTTGTCTACTTTGCTGTCATAGGGCGAGCAGGGGACTTTGAACAGGGGACCCTGCCTCCCTAATTGACCCCTTCCAGAGTGGATCTACCTGCAAGACTCTATCCTAGTCTCTGACAAACACGTTGTTCCAGGCAGGACCAGGGACCAGCACTCAGACGCCATGAGAATTCTGGCAGGGTCGCCAGTCCCACCTCCTCACCACGTTCTTGGACGTGGCTGTTTAATGAACCACTGAGCACCTGGCCTTTTTTTCTGTCTTATCCACGAGAATGTCATGAGGTCTCCTGGCTGGAGCCCCTGTCATCTTTGATGGGTAGTTACCCGAGCAAGACCAGGGGGTAAACTCAGAGGCTTGCCACCGTCTTTTCTAGCGTTCTGTGTAGCATTTCTAAAATGTCTTATTAGAATGCATGTGAAACTTACTAGCTTAAGCCCAAATGAGCTTTTTAGCTCCTTTCTGAAAGCAGGGGCAGGGTGCTAAGATTTATAAAGGCCCGTTATTGACGGCCATCATTCCTCTGAATCTTCATCTCAGCTTTGTGTGGGAGGATTATGGTTGGTGTGTTCAAGATGAGGGAACAGAGCCCAGGGAAGGGAAAGACCGCACGCAGGGCCCAACAGCCAGCAAGGGGAAGGGCTGGGACTCAAACCAGGATGGCCTGACCCCTCCTCCGGCCTTTCCCACATGCTGCTACCAGTCCTCAGCGCCTGTCCTGTCCCTGGGAGCAGTCTTATCTCCTGACACCTGAGGGTGAGGCCCAATCTGCCCTTCCCTGTGTGCCATGTACAGGACGGGGGAACAGAATGGGGTCTTGGGGAAGGAAGATGCCCCCCCCCAGGGGACGTGAGACTCAATCAGGAGGGGTAGGCGGCTCCATGGGCGGCTCATCTGCTTGGTATTTTTTAATAGTTATTTTTAATTTGGTGGGGGGTGGGTCTGGTTGTAAAAGCAGCACCGTCTGTGGTTGGAGATCCAAGAGTCATCCTTGATTCCTCTCTAGCACCCAGCTCTTGGGGAGCAGCTCAGCCTCCACTGAGAAGCTCCAGAGAACCTGTAAACTTGGAGGAAACACCACATGTCCCTGGTTAAAACCCTTCAGTGACTTTTCATGGTGCTTGGGATATAAGATCCCCAACCCTCACCTTGGCCCTTAGGATCCCAGCCTCCCTCATGCCTCAGTTCCCATGTACCTGCAAAGGCAAACTCTTCAGGAAGATGGTCTCTGATCGTCTGGCTAGAGGGTCCCCCAGCCCCACCCCAAGTGTTCTCTCACCTCACCAGGTCTTATGGTCTTCATTGCGCGGGTCACTCTTTGGAATTATTTATTGATTTGCTTCTCATTCTGTATCCCTTGACCTCATAACAATATCAAATGAGTCTGTTTTGCACCCCGGTGAAACCCCAGCACCTCTAATACACATACCTACATTTAGCAGGTGCTCAGAAGAGTTTTGTGAATGAATGAAAAAGTTACACAGAAACTGAGCACCGTGGCGCACGCCTGTAATCCCAGCGGCTCAGGAGGTTGAGGCAGGAGGATTGTGAGTTCAAAGCCAGCCTCAGCAACTTAGCAAGGCCCTGAGCAATTCAGCGAGACCTTCTCTAAATAAAATACAAAATAGGGCTGGGGATGTGGCTCAGTGGTTAAGTGCCCCTGAGTTCAATCCCTAGTACCAAAAAAAAAAAAAAAAAAAAAAAAAGTAACAGAGAAACATGTAAAGGAGAAACAGGAGATGATGCAATTGTGGTTACTGGAGCAGTTAATGATATAACAATTGTGTGCATGTAGTGTGCGCATAAGCCGGAAGTCACCTGCCTTTTAAATGACAGGTTTGGGATGCTTGGGCCGGAAGCACCACAGCCGTGGGAGACACACGTGCGTGAACACATGCCTGGTTCCTTCCGTAGCCATGTGACCTCGGGTGAGGTCTTTCAGCTTTGGGGCCTCAGTTGCTCACCTGTGGACGGAGGCTGCCTGCCTGGAGGCAGGAGCCCGGATGCCACAGATGCCACGGTCTCCTGAGGTCAGCCTTTGCCTCTGGCTGGAGTCCTGTGGGCAGCGGGGCCCAGAGCCTGCCTGCAGGGGCTGGAGGTGTTGATTGAAGTCTACCTCCACACAGGGCTGCTCCCTGCTGTCCTCTGAGGTGGGGATCTCACCCAGGCAGGAGAGCGTGGTCCCAGCTCAGGAAATTGGTGGAAAAACCAGAGACTAGCTTTGCTGCTGGAGGGTGGCTCATGCTCACAGTCAAGGTCTCTTGGATGCATCAGTAGCTTTGATTTGATAAGTTTTAATTTCGTGTGTGTGTGTGTGTGTGTGTCCTTGTTTTTTTCAAAGACTTCCCTTTGATGTAGTTATTTCTTCAGTTTTTTTCTTTCAATTGCTATAAAAAAATTTTCCATGAAATAAAAGAAAAATAACCCAGCACATTCCTGTTTCCACCACTCCAAGGCGACGGCTGCTCCTCCGGGGCCCCTGCGCTTTTCCTGGGAAGACAGTAATGGAATGTGGCAGAATGTTCAGGAGGTAGATGCAGCTCTTGACCTCAGGGGAATGACTTCATCCCTCTGTGCCTCAGTTTCCTCATCCAGATGATAAAGGGAAGAATAATTGCTCTTCGTACGGCCACTGCAGGAGTTAGCATTTGTAAGGCACTTAGAGGGTGCGTGGCCCTTAGCAAGTGCCCTGTATGCACTTCTTAGGTAAGACGTGGAAATAAACAGAAAGGCCAGGGCACCTCAAAACCGCCAGGGCAGGACGGGCCAGCTGTGGAAGTCTGTTAGGGTCAGAAACCCAGGCTCCAGTCCCAACTCTGCTCACACCCCACTGTGACCAGGAGCTTCTTCAGGTCCCATGGCTTCTCCAGCCCTCGGCTCCTCCCCTGAGAAATGGAGTGTGCCATGCTACAGCCACACGGGTGGGGGTGACGGTGTGACTGCAACAAGCAGAGCCCCTGCCCCCAGCACCTCAGCCCACCTTCACCCATTTTCTCAGTTTCCTGCTCAATGTAGTTAGGGGAACACGGCTCTGCACCCCAACAGCACCTCTTTATCATTTCTAATGGCTGAGTAATAGTCTTTTGGTTATTTTTGGTACTGGGGATTGAACCCAGGGGTGCTTAACCACTGAGCCACATCCCCATCCCCTTTTAAATATTTTATTTAGAGACAGGGTCTCACTAAGTTGCTTAGGGCCTCGATAAGTTGCTGAGACTGGCTTTGAACTCATGATCCTTCTGTCTCAGCCTCCTGAGCCGCTGGGATTACAGGCAGGTGCCACCATGCCCAGCTTGAGTAATATATTCTTTAGAGGAGAGGGTCGTGATTCCCTTGTCCCCTCTAGTGTGGGATGTGTAGGCAGGCTCCAGTGTCACTCTGTTGTATAACCCTGCAGTGAACAGGTGTCTTTCCCTCTGGGGACGATTTCCCCAGACAATCTCGGGGACTTTCACTGAGTGCAGGCCAGGGGCAGCAGCTGGGAGAAGCAGGTTCCGTCAAGAGTTGCCTGACACCCTTCCCCAAGGGCAGCAGTGTGGGGATCAGGGCAGTGGGGTCGGCGCCGTGGAGGGTGGGGTGGGAGTCGGAGGAACCAGGTTCTGCATCTGCCTCTGCCACCATCCCGCGGGCGACTGTGGGAAAGTCCCCTCCGCTCTCTGGATCTCAGTTTCCTATGTACTGTGGCTGGGAAGAGCACGAGTGTTGGCCTGAGCTATGTTGTCCAGTACCGTAGCCACGGGCCACCTGTGGCTGTAGAAATCAAAATGTAAATTAACACAAGGAAAGAAAAAATCAGTCACAGCATTTCAATACGAGCCCACGGCTGGTGGCGACCGTGGGGGACAGAGAGCACAGGTACAGAACACCCGCCGGGGCGCTGGGCTGGAGCCCGTTCCCAGGTCCGCTCAGCCCTGATGTGCTGCGGTTCTGGATCCCCATCCTTGTGCCGTTGTGGGGAGCCACCTGGAGCTCGGGGCACGAATCAAGGCCTAAGGAGTTGGTGGGACCTGGAGGGACCTGGGGAGGGGTGACTTCCCAAGGCCAGGCCTCTGGAAGGGTGGTGTGAAATCACCATGCCCCGTCTCCCTCCCAGAGGCCTCCGGTGGCCTGGAAGAGAGGCTGGGAAGAGGATGGGGTCCAGAGGGTGGCCCCCAGCCCGCGATGGGCCCAGGGACCTGGTGCAAAGGCAGAGTCTGTGGCCCCTGATCCCCGAGTGCAAGGGCACTTGGACACGCAGGACTCGCTGTCCCCGCCAGAAGCACAGTCCTCGTTCCCCAGGTGGAGCGCCGTCCCCATTAGTATGTCTCGGGAAGTCCAGACTAGGGACCACAAGGGGCTGCCTTGGTCTGCAGGGCCGCTCTGGCTACCTCCACCCTGGGCTGAGTCCAGCCTCTGCAGAAGCTGCCCCGCAGCCTGCAGGGACCTGGGGAGGGGGACTAAGACGCCAGGGCGAGGAGCAGATGATGGACTTGCCCAAAGTGTGGCCCCATCCACCGACTCCCTGGGCCCATGAGCCCCTTGTCCTCCACGGGGACTCCACTGCTCACTCTCCGTCCCCTCTTCTCTAGGACCCTGTGGCCATGTCCTGGCTGCCTTGAGCCTGTGGGCTACACAGCCTCCTGCCCACATCTCCAGACCAGCTCCCGAGCCTGCTCTTCTCCCCACCCTCCTCGAGCTTCAGGACAGCAGAGAACAGCAGCAGTCACGGTAGGTGACCTCCCCAGGCTGCCCACTCCCTGGCTTGAAGGAATACCTATGCTTGTTGGTCCCTAGAAGAGGGACCTTTCTAAACACTATCTGTCAGAATCCCTTAGGTTGTAAAGAGCAAAAATAAAAACAAAACAAAACAAAAACAACCTATTTAGTAAAATAAAATTATCAGCTCATGTAACCAAAATGATAGGCTGGGCTTCAGGCAGGGCTTGATCCAGTGGTTCATGTGAACGGGATCTGGTTTCTGCCTACATTTCTTCATGCCTTTTCCTTGGTGATGGCTGACCCTAGTGACATTTGACGTGATATGGTGGAAAGATGTCGTTTCTGGGGCAGTGTGCTTCTAGGTTTAAATCTGGGGTTGAGGGTGAAGGAAAAAAAAATCTGCTTCCATGCTAGAACAGATAAAAGATCAATGGTAGATGTCTTTGGACTTACTGGCTGTATTTGGATTATCCTGAACCTTTAACTGTGTCCACAAGGCTGGGTCTGGGGTCACAGTCTACTGACCTTCCCTAATCATATGATCAGTAAGGAAGAAAGAATGTTTCCAAGGATGTCAGAAGGACTTTTAGGGACTTTCTGACAGGAGAAGGGAGACTTCTTTCCAACTTGGAGAGACAAATAACAAATGATCATGATAGATGGAGTCTGCCCAGGTTGGACAGCTTGCGGCCAGTCCTAGATAGATATGAGCATGCTGTGTATGCTTAGACAAATTCCTATGCCTCTCTGAGCTTCCGTTTCCTTACCTGATAATGTCCTTAACTAGCAGGGGTGCTATGGGAACTACCAGAGATGATGTATGAAAACACCAGCTTCTAGCAGGAACTTAGTGAGTCCTTCTTCCCCCTTCCTACCTCTGTCCCCAGGGAGTTTGGGACATCTCTATTTTCTTCAAATTTAGAAGGGGCTGCCTAGGAAATGTTGTTGGTCAGAACCTTTAAGAGCAGAGCCCGAGACAAGGATTTGTGTGTGTGAGGTTTATTGAGGGCAGGGTCTCATGGAAAGTCCAGCCTTGGGCTTCGGAGCAAAATTGACACCCGAGAGCCACAGAGAAGGGGCTCTCGCACCTGTACCAGCCGGGCAGGGCTGTAGGCCACTGGGGGGGGGGTCCTTGCGTGGCTCAGCTGAGGAAGCCCCATTTGTGGAGGGCCGTTCTCCAAGGAGGGGGGGAGTGGTGAGCGGCGAGGCTCCACATCCAGCCCCTGGGGAGGGGTGTTCTGGCTGTCGAGGGATCTGTCCAGCCACCAGTTAGCACAAGATGGCGAGCCTGTGTCCCTGGCCCGGCCAGTCTCCTGTCTCCTTTTGCTCTTCCTGCCCCAGCCAGGGACGCCAGCACCTCCTGCCGTCGGGACCTGGCTGGTGATGGGTGGGTCCTCAGCCCCTTCCCTGTCCCCGCCCTTCTCTCCCCATAGATCCTCTTCTCCGCTAACCCTCAGCCCTGTGGTTCCCGACCTGTGATGCCTTTCTTGCTCTCTACCCATCCTGTTTTTCTCTTTTTAAATGTTATTGTATTTTTTATACATTCGATTTTATTTATCTTTATGTGGCACTGAGGATCAAACCCCGGGCCTCACACATGCTAGGTGAGCGCTCTACCACTGAGCCACAGCCCCAGCCCCCATCCTGTTTTTCAAGGGCCACTTCAGGTCCCTTCTTTTCCAGGAAGCGTCTGCTGACTGTTCCAGCCAGTGGTTATCTCCCCTTCCAGGTAGGAAGACCAAGGCTCAGTGTGCCTTTCCTCACAGAGATTCTACTGGTTCCTGCATCAGTGCCGAAGGGTGTTGCTCTTTTTGCCTTAACTGCTAGGAAGCTCGTAGACAGTTGGTGGTCCATCTCTGATAAGTGTTCAGGGTGCAGTTGCCCAATAACTTTATCTCTTGTTTTGCCTTCCTTCTTCCAATGTTTTCCTTGTCCTGATTTCTGCTCTTCCTTTTTAGCTTGTGATTCGGTTCTCAGTGGCCTCAGAGTCTTTGGGAGGAGGCAGGTCTAAATCACCAAGAGTGGTGGTGAACAAGACATTGACACCGACTGTAGCCAAATGTGAGGTCTTTGCCTTCCTAGGGCCAGCTGGGGTAGGGGCTCTCCCCGGGCCGGGGTGGGGCCTGTCTACCAGGAGACACCAACGCCTGACCATGGTGGCCTGGTACAATGCCCGCCCTGCCCTCCGTGGGCTGGGAACCGCTCTGTTTGGCTCCCAGCCCTCTTCCCTCCTCCTTCCCCGTCTTATCAGAAGCTAATGAAAGAGGCTGGGAAACCCAATCCTCTGGTAATTAAATTTACTTAACGGGTATTCAAGTGGAGTAATGAGAAGTTTAATGCAGTGATTAGATTTTTCTTTAATTAATTAAAATGAGAGCCATGTGTCTTGCCAGCAAACCAACTTGACCCCATGCTTGAGAGCAGCCGGCGGAGGCAGTGGGCTGCTTGGCCAGGTGGGCGGCGGGTCAGGGCGACGCTGCCCCGCCCTGGTGTGGCATCCTCCGGAGTCAGCCTGACTCTGATGTCCACTCAGGCCAGCCAGCTCCTGTTTCTGAGCCTCACAAGCACCAGGGACTGTCACCTGGGGCCCAAGGATCCAGTCCCCGACTTTGGGTCAGGAGGGTCAGCAAGGGGTGCGGGAAGGGAGGAGGAGGACTTCCGTCCCTGGCAGGAGGAAGTAGCTCAGGTGGCGCATCTCAGTGCCACCAGCCAGTGGGTACCTTCGCCTGCAGGTTCCCCCAGGCCTGGGTCGGCCCTGATCATCTGGGCTCACAGAGGTGGGGGAGGGTAAGAAGAAATCTGAGACCACCCACAAAGCACGTCCCCCACTGGGCTTGGAGATAGGTCCCCGGGAGGCTGGCCAGGCGCTGGTTCCTGGAGGCCCAGGGCAGGTGTGGAGACACACTCCCTCCTCCAGCTCCTCTGCTGTGGCCAGGCAGTGGCCTGCATTTAGAGCAGTCCTCGGGAAGCAGGCGGGAGGTGGAGGTGCTGGAGGCTGAATCAGGGCCACTGAGGAGTGAGGAGGGTGGCACCTTGCAGGACTTGTTGGCCACCCAAGAACTGGCCATGACCCTCAGGTCATGATGAACCAAGGAACTCGTGAGTCAGGGGTGACCACATGCTGGACACTAGGCGGATAAGGACACCGTTCAAGAGAGGCTCGTGTGTCCGTTTCACAGAGGAGGACACCAAGTGCAGCCCTGGCGGGTGCTGCTGGACCTGAGGCAGCCAGGCGGGGCTGTTCCAGGCTGTCCCCGGGGAGCTAGCTGAGAGCTGAGGTCTCGCTTCTTGCCCATCCTTCCCCCCCACCTGGGTGCACACAGCCTGGGCCCTGGCAGGGTCCCGGGAGCCACTCAGGGGAGCCTGGCTGGTCAGACTGGCAGCCAGGGCTGTGGGTGGGGGTCTCCGGCTGCAGCTGGGGTCAGGGTGGGGGAAGTAAGGTGGGCCTTGGCGGGGCAGGGACTGGGCATGGGGCTGAGGGACTGCCCCAGGAGCGAACGGCTTCTGCTTTCTTCCCTCGGACGCCCCACACCCCTTCTCTCATTCCAAGGCTCAGCCCTTTCTGAAGACCTATCTGAAGCCCCCCTCCCCCTTCCCCTCCCCCACCTCCCTCCCCTCCCCCTCCCCCATCTCCCCGTTCCCTCCCTCATGCAGAGGAACTGAGGTCACAAGCTCCGCCTCTCATGTTGCAGGAAGGCAGAGGGCCTGGGATCGCATTGTCTGGAGTTGACTCTTCAGCCACAGGGACAGGGACAGGGGACCTGGGGAGGCAGGAGTGCTCTGTACTTAAGTGGGGTCCCCTGGGACCACCCTCCCTGGGTTCCAGGTGCTCTGAACCCCTGGCCTTGAAGCTGGGTCACATCCACAGGTGAGGTGGCCAGGCGCGGGAACTCCACCAGGTCACACTGCTGACTGCAAAGTGGGGCTGCCCAGGTCCTGGGCTCCAGCCAGCCCCTCCGTGACGTGATGGGTGGTGGGGCAGCTCCCCCCTCTCTCTCTTCAAGGCCCCCCCATCCTCCTCCCTCCCAGCATCCCCGGCCACTTCCCGCCTTGTCCTGTGCTCTGGACAAAACCAGTGACTCCCAGCACCCCCTCCAGCTGTCCCTGTCCCCTGGAGGGACTCTCCCCTTGTTCCCTCCACCCACGTGCCTTTAGCCTTTTAGTCTGGGTCCTGATGCCTCTATGGACACCCTGTCTGCCTGGGTCCCCCAGGGCCGCCCCCTCTTCTGGACCCCATCTGCAGCTTCCTGCCTGCCCCCTCTTAGATCCGGCCTCTGTGCAGACTTGAGGTCAGGGGAAGTCACTCCCAAGGCTTGACAAGCAGTAAGTGCTCAGGAGGTAACTGGAGTCCTCTACAAACCTGTCCCTTCCCTTGCTCACTGCTGCTCCTCTGCTGTCCTGGGTCCTCTGGCCCCTCGCAGGGTTAGTCTCAGCCCTGCCCACCATCCCCGAGGAGACCAGCCCCTGTCCCGGTGAGAGGGACGCCTCCAGCTCCAGGGACTCCTGTGCCCTCCACTGCCCAGGGCCTTGGGGAAGGTGCAGGGCGCACAGGCTCAGAGGCCAGTCTGAGAGCCCAGCAGGTGCAAAGGCCTCACCTGTTAAATGAGGGGCTGACAGACCCACCCGAGGGTGGCAGGAGGATCAAGTGAGGCTCACAGCACAGCCCCTGACAGCGTGCACTCCCTAGATGTCACCTGTCACCACCCTCGCCTGAGCAGTGGCCCCACGAAGGCAGGGTGTGTGGTGGTGGCGGTGGAGGGTTCAGAGAAGGTTTCTGGAAGGTGGGGACACAGGAGCAACATGGAAGATGAGGCACAGGGGGCAGGAGAGGGCATTCCAGGAAGAGGGACAAGCAGATATTTACTCAAGCAAAAAAAAAAAAAAAAAAAAAAAAAACCACCTGCCCCAAAGCAGAAGCGTATCCTGTAAAATAGGAAGGTCCCCTTTGGCCCTGACACTGCCCTCTGCCAAGGTCCCACTATTATTGGTCTGGTGTGTCTCCTTCTAGAACTTTTTATCTGCCTTTACAAAAATTGGTTATGTTTTTTTTTTTTAAAAAAAAACAGGTGGAATTGGATTTTGTAGCATGATTCTACAAGTCCCATTTCTCACTCGCCAGCGTATTGTGGCATCTGTCAATGTCACGACACACAGATCTGCCATGTTCTTTTTAATCGTTGCCTAATATTCCATTGTTTGAACAGAGTGAAATTTATGTAACTAGTCCCAGGTTGATGGATATTTAGGTTGGCTTCCATTTTTCACTCTTGCAAATAATGCTTCTGTGAGCATCCTTGTAGATACATCTTACTGACACACGTAGGCATTTCCATAGGATAGATTTCTAGATGTGGAGTTGCCGGGAAAGAGTATGCTTGTTAAATTTTGACAGTTACCGCCGTTTTGCTTTTAGACGCCCACCCTTGGTCTCTGAGAGTGACCGTTTCCCCCACACTGTCCAGGACATTATCAGTCTGGTTAATTTTTGCCTCTCTAGAAAAATCCCTCTCTGTGGTTCCGGCACTCAGTTGGCTTCTCCCAGGTGAGGCCGCGCATCTCTCCCTGCAGTTATTGGTCATCTGTATTTTTCCTCTGTGAATTGACTGTTCAAATCCTTTGCCCATTTTTCTTTTCTTTTAGCCTTTTCCTTATTGTTATAAAGGAGCTTTTAGTATATCAGGAATTTTAAAACTTTCCCCTGTCCTGTGTGCAGAAATAGTGTCCCCAGTCGGCCGTTTGTCTTTTTAACTTTGTTTAGGGTACCTTTGGCCATAGAGAAGCTGTAGATCTTTATTTAGTCAAATCTGCCAGAGTTCTCCTCTGGGCTTCTGAGTTCTGCATCTGGCCTGGCGAGACTTCCTGTGAGGGGTTTTTAAGCAGAAGAGGGATGAGGTCAGATCTGTGACTGGGAGAGGTTGATCCGATTTCCCACGAGTGGCAGTGGGCGGAGGGGGGACAGAGAGCAAGAGGACAGATGCAGTGGAGACCCTTAGGTCTCCACTGGATGGGGATGGGGCAGGATGGGGCTGCGGGAGAATGGGGGAGAAGATGAGTTTGAGACGGGATCTAGAATTGGCTGACCGTGGATGTGAGGCTGAGGGAGGGAAAGAGGAAGGTCCCTGGAGTGATACTCGGGTGTTTGGCTTGGGGACAGCCGAGGCCACCCCACCCGGAGCTGGAGTCAGGACTGGTGCACATGGGCACTTACATGTGAGCCCTTACATGTGCACACACATGTACATGCTCCAAGAGCATCTTGGGGGATTCTAGAGACTGTACATCTGTCCTGTGGCTCCATGGAGGAGGGTGCCCACTTCTTGGGGAGTATCTGTACCAGGAGCCATCGCGCTCTCTGGGTCGCTTGGCGTCTCTTTGATCTCTGCTACTTTATGAAGTATGGTTTGAATGACAAGGACCAGACCAGAGATGGGAAGTAACCTGCTAAGGGTCACAGAGCTGGTCAGTGGCAGAGGGAAGATTTTTTTAGCCAACTTAGATCCAACCCTCCATAGACACGACTCCTGCTGATGGCATCGAGGAGCTTCCTTTCATTTCCAATGTGACCAACCCAATGTCATCAGGGACTCTTGGGTACAGTTGCTGGAGCTCTGGTGCCTGGACTGGAGGTGCAGCCCCATTCTTTATGAGGCAAGTCATTTCACATTTCTGGCTTCAGTCTCCCCATTCTGAAAATGGGGACAATCACGACAGTGGCCTCCTAGACATGCTGTGGAATTAAGTCAGTATATAGAGAGCCCTTGGCACAGGGGGGTTTCCTTGGGTGCTACCTGATATCGATGACAGTGGCAGCAATGGCGATCGTGCCCACTCACCTTGGTGTCTCCTCCTCTCCCTACCCCCCATCCGTGCCACCCCATCCCTGTGCCAGCTCCTCCTCAGTCCCCACAGGAACTTCTTTCACCATTAGCCTTTGAACCTCTGTCCTGTTTTCAGCCCCAAAGCCTTTGGTGGACACTGAACTAAAGCCCAACCAATCAGCAGGAACCATTCAGAGGAAACCGGTTCACCTTGCCCTCAGGGACTTCTTCCCCAAGCCATTCTGCTCGGGCATTTTCCACCAGCCTGTGCACTCACCCACCACTGCCCGGCTCCTGAGAACCACACCAGAAAGCTCACGTTTAAAACCCCTTCCTCCCTGAGGAGGGTATCCTGGAGCCAGGGGTCTGAGCTGACCCCAGCCCTACTGACCCCAATTTAGCCAAGAGCCATCCCCAGATCCCTGACCCTGGGACAGTCGTTCTTTCCATCACTGGCCAAAACACTGTCCACAGGGAATAAAAGTAGAAAGCAACCAGGTACAGGGGCACACGCCTGTCATCCCAGTGACTCAGGAGGCGGAGGCTGGAGGATCGCGAGTTCAAAGCCAGCCTCTGCAACTTAGTGAGACTCTGTCTCTAAATAAAATACACAAAAAGGGCTGGGGATGTGGCTCATGGGTTAAGCGCCCCTGGGTTCAATCCCCGTACCAAAAAAAAAAAAAAAAAAGAAAAAGAAAAAGAAAAAAAGCGGAAGGCACAGCAGATTCCAGATTCCAGAGCAGGGCGTCTCCTCTTGAACTTAGCTAAGCAAATCCAGTAGCTTGAGACCCGTGGATGCCAGTTGTCCAAACTGGTTGAGGACCTCGGCCAGGCAACTTCGCCTTTACTCACTTACCATGGTGGATTCCTCATCCTCTAAACGAGTTCCCAGATAAATAAAGCCTCTGAGGAAAATATCAAGCCATGACTGCCGTTTCCTTGTCTGATTTTGTTTCCAGTTTGGGGCATCAGCCTCGCCCTTTAATTCTTTTTTTTTTTTTTTTTTTTTTTGAGAGAGAGAATTTTTAATATTTATTTTTTTTTTAGTTCTCGGCGGACACAACATCTTTGTTGGTATGTGGTGCTGAGGATCGAACCCGGGCCGCACGCATGCCAGGCGAGCGCGCTACCGCTTGAGCCACATCCCCAGCCCTCGCCCTTTAATTCTTAACCAAAACAGAGATAGAGCCTGTTTATCCTCCCCAACACGGAGCAGCCGCACCCAGCAGCCCGCACCCCAGTGCCTCTGAGAGGGGATTCTATTAGGTCTTCTTCTGGAAGCCCCTGTCCCCAGGGTCCCACTGGGCCTGCCTTTGTCCCAGGGGCTTCTTCACTTTTATCCAGCTCTCCCCAGCACCCTGCGCACCACAGTTTACAGCTACCCTGGCCCAAGTGCAACCCCACGTAAACTTTTGGGTGAACAGAGACAAATAGTGGAATCGGTGCCTGGTGCTCACAGGCAAGAAACTCTCAAGTTTGCCTGGAAAGCCATCACGAAAGAAGAGTCTTTCTAATGGCCTGGGGGAGCCTGGATTATACCTGTTTTTTTTCGGGGGGAGGGAGTGGGGGGTGTGTTTCACTGTAGCCAGGTCTCACTTCTTAGAAAAAGCAAAACAAATTTATTTCTGGGTGTCTGCAAACGTTAAGGGCTTTTCCAGGGTTGCTGCCAGTGCCCCTGTTCTTCTGGGGGGCCGCCTCTTTCCCCTGTCTTCATTATCCCCGCCCACCCCCAGCTCACAACATTGAAAGTGATCATTGCCAAGAGAGTGCCAGGAAGTGCACACAGACGTACAGTGAAGCTTGCAGCTCATCGCCTTCGCAGCCCCAAGACCCCATAGGTCCCCCCCACCCCCCCCCCCCCGTAGGTCCCATCCAGGGCAGATGAGCAGGAGGGGGGGGGGGCAGAGCCTTCCTGAGAACTGGTTCCAGACCCAAGACACAGAGAAAGTTCTGAAGAGGCCTCACCCTTTCTAAAGTCAAGCTCAGATCCTTGAAGGTAGGCCCAGGTCCCCACTGTCACGGAGATACCACCGCCAGCCTCAGTTCACACCTCCCTTCTCCACGTGGGACGTGTCCAGCTGGCGGATCCCAGCGCAGAGCTTGGAGGCTCCCCCTTGTTCTCTCCAACTGGGGAACGAGATGACTCTATTTCCCCCGACACCTCACTTAGCTGCAGGCTCCCACTGGGGCTTAAGTTCAGTCACATAGAAAATCATCCAAACGTGTGTCAAACCAAACGTAACACAGATATGTGCCCCCCAGGGGCCAGAGGAGGTGTGGAAGACGGGCAAGGCTGCGCTGTCGTCGGGACTCAATGACGGTTCCCTTCCTCTTTCCTCCATTTTCTTATGAACTCCTGTTCCACGTCCAGTGTGGGAAATGAGAAGACCTCTGGTCCACGCAGAAACTCGGGGATCCAGGATGCTGCTCTACCATCTGGAAACGTGCTCTCCAGTCACTGGGGGGAGGAGACTGTGGGTGGGGGGTCATGCACTGGCTCTTAAATGCTTTGGCCCAGTGTGAAGCACATGGCTTTGGTTCCCAGACCTTTGGCCAGAGCTTCTCATATTGCAAACTGTGGAAGAGCTGAGGAGATAGGGAGGGAATATTCTGACATTTAATGCACAGTGAAATAAATTCTCTGGTATCAAGGTCGTTGTAGGACCATCGTCAGCACGAGGGTTTCAGAAGAGCCAAAGCCACAGCTTCCTGGTCACTGTCCTCACTGGGGGTGTACAAGTGGCTGTTGTAGGCCATATAACGTCCTGATTATGACTACAGACTGTGCCTGCTGAACCCTGGGATCCGAGTGTGGCTCAGCACCTCATTTATGGGTAACCTTGCTCAAGTGCCTTCTCTCTGCCTCAGTTTTCATCCTTGTATGGGAATATGGATAGCACCTATCTTTCTTTGAGTGGTTGCAAAGATGAAATGGGTTACTATTTGCACAGTGCTCAGAATTGTACTGGGCACATGATGGGATTTATAAATGCCAGCCCTCACCACCACCACTATTGAGTTCCAGATATAGTTCTAGGTGTGGGGAGAATAGATGTCAAGGCTTCTGCTCCCATAGATGGTGGAGGAGATGGAAAACGAACAGGTGAATAATTACATGAAGGTGACAGTTTCCAATAGTGGTGGTACTAAGGAAAATCAAGCACATGTTTCTTATCATTAGTTATTAGGGAAATATAAATTAAACCACACTGAGGTCCCACTGTGTATCATTACAATGACCTTTTAAAAAACTGGTTAGACCAACATAGGATGAACAGATAATGATGAATGGATAAAGAAATCAACAGATGAATAGATAAAGAAAATGTCTCTCTCTCTCTCACACACACACACAGTAGAATATTACTCAGCCTTAAAGAAGAATGAAATGATGGCATTTGCTGGTAAATGGATGGAACTGGAGACTGTCATGCTAAATGAAATAAGCCAATCCCAAAAATCCAAAGACCAAATGTTCTCTCTGATATGCGGATGCTGACACACAATGCGGGGAGGGGCAGAGAACAGAAGTTCATTGGATTAGACAATGGGGAATGAAGGGAAAGGAGGGGGATGGGAATAGGAAAGACAGTAGAATGAATTGGACATAACTTTCCTATGTTCCTATATGAACACACGGCCATTGTTAACTCCACATGATGTTCAACCACAAGAATGGGAAGCTATACTCCATATATGTATAATATGCCAAAATACGGTCTACTGTCATGTATAATTAAGAATAAAAATTTTTTAAAAATTGATACCATGAGCCTTGTGGAAGATAGAGAAACTGGACCTTCCTAGTTTGCTGGTGAGAGAATCACACGACTACTTTGGCAAACAGCTTGGTAGTTTTTTACAAAGTTAAAAGGATGCTCACTATACAACTTGGCCATCGACTGCCAGGTACCTACCACAAGAAATAAGAACTTAGTTCAGGCAGAAACCCATCTGTGAATATTTGTACTGGCTTTGTTCATAATCCCCCAAAACTGATAACGATCCAAATGTTCTTCAACTAACTAGTGAATGGATAAACAATGGAATACTACTCAGCAATTGAAAAAAAAAAAAAAAAGAATGAAGTTCTGGCATGAGACAACACAGATAAATCTTGAGTGCCTTGTGCTAAGTGAACCAAGCCCTGCTCGCAGCTGCATAGAGATGCCTCCCTTGGTAGACACTGGAAAAGGCAAAACTGCAGGGACAGAAAACAGATCTGTGTTGCAAGGGGCTGGGAGTGGGACATGACTGCAAAGGGACAGCCCTTGGGATTTGGGGACCTGATAGAATTGTTCTATACCTTGATGGAGGTGGTGCTGACCTGACTGCAGGCAGCTGTTGAAGCTCATGGAACTGCACACTAGAAAGGGTGGATCTTACTGTGGGTGAATTACACCTCGGTCAGCCTGCCTGGAGGAAGGCTCACCGTGGGACTGTTTAAACAGGGACATGATCAGTAACGGAGGCAGGCAGTGGGTCATGGAGGACCCCCACCCTCTGTGGTCAGGGGGCGCTTTCTGACGAGGTGCCTGGATTAAGGCCTGGCCTAAGAGAAGCCAGGCAGAGGACAGCAGGGGGCAGGGGCCTTATGGCCAGAGTCAGTGAGCAGGAAGAGAGGGTGGGAGACGGGTCTGTGTGCAGTGGCTAGCGCCCTGCAGGCCAGGTGAAGAGACTTCTTCTGGGCATAGCAAGTGGCCAAGGGGGTGTGCAGGGTGAATGAAGCATGGGTGTGGGTGGGATGGTCCAGGAAGAGAGAGAAGGGAGACAGTGACTGTGCTAAGAGTGATGTGACCATGTCTAGGAGTGATGAGGGGTGCTGTGCACCATGAGGAATTTCCCCAGGAGGGGTGCCAGTCAAGGGCTGAAGCAGGAGGGCTGGTAGGGTGTTGTAGGGTGGTGAGGCAGAAGCCAGACATCCTGGGGGCTGAGGACATGTACCCGAAGCTTCCAGAGGCAGAGGACGGACTTGATGGGCAGCCTGGCAGGCCTCAGAGAGGACCAGGGGAAGCCGTTCTGTGAATCTGTGTGACCAGAACGGGCAGGAGTGGGGCTGGCCCGTGGCAGGTGTTGAGAGACGGGGAGAAGGGAGGGTCTTGGACAGGTGGACAGGGCCTTGTGTGCCAGGCCAGGGGGTTGATGTTCCTGGGCTCTGACTGGTCAGGGCTGGTCGCTCCAGGTGCTGAGGGAGTAGGAAAGAGGCTGGGGCTGAGAGGCCCGTGCTGTGGTGGTGGCAGTGCTGAGCCCCGCTGGCTGGGCCGTGGGATTGAGCTGGCAACCTGTGCTGAGATGGGGCCCCCGGGTGACAGGAAGCCATTTATTGCACTAATCTTCTTGCTCTTCCCCACAGTGCATGCTGGGACAGCGAAGGACAGGTTGCTGCTCCCCAGGCCCCCAGAGGCTGGTCTGTTTGCCTCCAGGCACCATCTGACCCAGGTAGGGTGAGATCCAGGTGGGCTCTTCATGCCTCGCGCCTCTATGGGGTGGGAGGGCTCGGAGCATAAGGATCAGGTCCCCTGGGCCATGCTGGCCCTCTGAATGAGCCACGGCCAGGGGCAATGGCAGGGGGACACAGTGTGGGGTCTGAAGGCCCCTGAAGCAAAGGGCCCCTTGGGAGGCGCTTCCCACCTCTGAGAAGGTGGGCCAAGCCTGCAGCCATCTGTCCTCATCAGCTGCATCCCGGGGCACTGAGGGGACGCGTCACTCCTGCGGCCCACTTAGGCTCTTCATACGCTCAGTGTCTGGTTGCTTGGGATCTGTTGCACGACCCACATCTGCCAAGTACTCTGGCTGTAGGAGGTTTTGCATCCGGGTTCCCCTGCGCTGCTCTCACTCCGACTTTTCGCTGCCCTGCTTCACGGTGCCTGGCAGCTCTTGCTCTGGAAGTTCCCTCTCTCTGTGGAACTCCTCCCGGAGGGGATGCTCCTCCCTGCACCAGGAACGGGTCATCTCCGTTTCTGGTCCTTTGTTCCTGGGCGTCCCAGTTGATGGCTCTCTTTTGGTTCATTGTCCCCCCAAGGGATGGAGTGGGGATTGGGGTGGCCAGAGAAAGATACAGATGTGCAGTTGATTTTGAACTTCAGACAACCAATCATGTGCTCGTGTAACAATGTCCTAAATATTGCATGGCACATACAGTTCTGCTAAATCTGGCAATCCCTGTGGGGGCTGAACCTCCAGTCTCCTTCCTCAACTGGCCAGTTCTCTCCTGGGTCCGCTGGGCCTCCTCAGATCCGCCACCTCCAGTGCCTGTGGCAGGTCTGCCGGAACCAGGCGTGGCCAGGCCTGCTCAGGCCCTCATCAATGGGCACTTCTGTGTGCCCCAGGTTCAACAGGCTGTCCCCAGGGCTGGTGGGGGCAGCAGCCTTGGCCTCAGGAGTGTAATAGAGTTCCTTGTCCCTCTCTGGCCATCCAGGCTGCAGAGGTCATGGGGTGGGGTGGGCGGGGCCTTGGTGCTGTGAGCAGGGCTGTGAGGCGGGGGTGGAGTTGGACGGGATCAGGAGTGGAACATTGCTTTGGCTTGGTGAGGTGGGGGAGAGGCCACACAGACGAGGCAGGGCCCCAACGTGGAGCGTGGAATGTCCCCCCACAGGGCCAGAGGAGGTGTTTTCTCCCCAAACAGAATCATTTTTTTTGGAGATTAAAGTAATATGTTCTCCATATGTTATTAATCTACCAACCTACCTACCTGTCTGCCTACTTGTCTACCTACCTAACCTGCCTATCTACACCCTAACCTACCTACGGACCTAGACAACCTCCCTATCTACCAGCCTAACCTATCCAACTAACCTACCTACCTATATACCTACTTGCTTAACCTGCCTATCTACTTAACTACCTAACCTACCTATCTACCTACCTGTATAACCACCTGTCTACCTACCTGACCTACCTATCTACATCCTTCCCTGACCTGCCTAACTTACCTACCTGGAAGACTCTAAAAGGGTACAATTGGAAACCTTCCCATAATCCTTTCCCCCAAGGGCTAACTAACCACTACTAACTACTTACATATATGTTCTTCCAGACTTCCCCCTTGGCACTTATAAACACGTTCACAGGGGAAACCGCGGCTCGTGCTAGTCCCTCCACTCCACCACTTGATTTTCCCCTGAACAGCGTGTCGCGTGGACCATCAGCCTTGTCCAGAGTTCTTCCCTCTCCTTCTCTATGTTTTGGGTGGATGGTCTGTAAATTCCTCATCAATTATTCATCCCGTTGGAGGCCATCTAGGCTGTTTCCAGCAGTTGGCTATTTATAACCCTCACTGAGGGAACCTCTGAGTCCGAGCATCTGTGGGTCCTTCATGTTTCCAGAAGTGGTCTGCCTGGGTCAGGGGTCATGTGCCTTTCCACATTTGATCTGCTCCGTACGGCCAGATAAGCTCCAGAAGGTTGTGCTGGCTTAGGCTCCCACCGTGCAAGGGGTATTTGCCCTTGCCAACCATGGACGTCACTAGTCACTTAAGTCCCTGCCAATCTGATGAGTAAAAATACTTTTACTTTACATTTCTTTGATCATTAAAGAGAGGATCACAGAGCACTGTCTTCATTTGTCAGTTGCCAGTTCCTGTCAGGTCCTCAACTCATTTTTCTTTGCATGTGTCCATTCATTCAGTAAATATTTATTGAGCACCTACTATGTGTTGGACAGTGTTTTGGTTAGGAACCTCACAGTGTACAAAACTGACAAAAAAAGTTGCCTATTCCATGGAACTTCTGTGCTAGTGGAGGGGAGACAGCCAAGGAAGAAGAGATAAGTATGTGAAATATACTGCGCATGTGAGAGCTGAGCGCTAGGAAAGGGGGGAAAAAGCCGGGGGATGGGAAACTTGGATGTGGTCAACGGGGAAGGCCTCACTAGGAAGTGGCATTTAAGAGAGAGGGTTGTGTAGATGTCTGAGAGAAGCGTGTCCAAACTGAGGGAACAGTGTGCATGAGGACCCTGAGTCGAGAGGGCCTTGGCTGAGGGGGGCAGTTCAATCCCCATTATCCAGCCCTGCCTCACCCCCATGGAGAGGCCCGTGTGGCTGGGACAGGTGAACGTGGGAGACTGGACGTGGCCAAGAAGGGATCAAGAGTGGGATCAGCAGGGCCTTGTGAACCACCCAGAAGACTTTGGCTTTTACTCAGAAGGTGGTAGGAAGAGCCACGGAAGGTTCTGAATTACATTTTGCCCAGATCCCCTGGCAGCTGTGAAGCAGAGAGATCATTCAGGGGGCTGTTGGTTGCTATGCTCCAGGGAGCACATGGTGGGGACTGGGACCAGGGGTCTGGGTGGAGGTGGGGACGACTGGGCAGATTCCAAGGGCAGGTTCCAGGTAAAGCCAATGGGACTTACTGGAAGATTGGCTGAGGTGGTGGGGGAGACAGAAGGGAGCTGAGGATGACTTCTAGAGTTCTGGCCCACATACAGGTTGCGTATCCTTCTCTGAAATGTTCGGGACCAAAAGTGTTTTGGATTTCTGATTTTTTTCAGACTTGGGGAATATTTGCATATAATGAGATATCTTGGGGATGGGGCCCAAGTCTAAACATGAAGTTCATTCATGTTTTATAGGCTCCTTATCCACATAGCCTGAAGGTAGTTTCACATAATACTTTTAATGTTTTTTGAGCATGAAATGAAGTTTCAGTATGTGAACTTTTTCACTTGGAGTGGCATTTCAATGCTCAAAAAGTTTTAGATTTTGGAGCATTTCAAATTTTGGAGATTCTGATTCTGAACTTGTAGGGTGAGGTGCCACTAGCAGAGATAGGGAATGGTGGAAGAGAGCGGGCTGCGTGGGCAGAGCGAGCCCATCTGTGGATGGGAGCAGCTGTATGATGTGTGGAGCCCAGAGCAAAATGGCCATGGGTGGCCCTTTGTTTAAAAAAAAAATTCAGAATTTCAAAGTAGAGAATTACACCAGGCCTGGACCCATGTTGCACATCATGATTTAGCCCTGCCTGGGCGTGCTCAGGGGAGATGCCAGCAGACCTCTATATAGAGCTGTGGAGCGGACAGGTGGACATAGAGACTGCAGTTCAGGGGACGGGTTTTCAACTGGAGATACAAACTTAGGGTCATTGGCTTGAATATAGTGTTTAAAGCCATGAGATTGGATGAGAGCATTGAAGGAGTGAATGTAGATTTAAAAAGAAAAGAGAGAGAAGAACCAGAACCCTAGGTCATGTATGACTACACATATGTCATGACGCTACATGGTGTACGACCAGAGAAGTGAAAAGTCGTGCTGCAACTGTGTACAGTGAATCAAAGTGCATTCTGCTGTCATATACACCTAATTAAAATAAATAAATAAATGAATTTTTAAAAGAGAGAGAGAGAGAAAGACCAGAGACCCAGACATGGGAGCTCCATCAGCTAGAGGTTGGGAAACGGGAGGAACGGAAAAGGGGGTGGTGAGACCAGGCAGGTGTGATGGACTGGAAGCCACAAGCATGATATATTTCAAGCATGTCACATGGGCTGAGAGAGGTTGCAGGGTGCAGATGAGAACTGATCCTTGCGTTAGTAACACAGAGATCACAGGTGGCCTTGGTTTCAGTGATGTGGCGGGGAGGCAAATTGATGCATAAGAGGTTAAAGGATTTAACTCCTTGTTGCGTGTTGCTAACAGTTATTTACAGGTTTGATTTTTGTGCTTTTTTTTCTTTTAATTTAATTTTTTTTTTAACTCCTCGAAAGTTCAAAATTGTTCTGGTGGTTCAAATCTGCAACTGTTTTTCTTTAGAGTTTCTGATCTAACCACTCGATTTTTTTTTAAATGTCCTATATTGTTTTCTAGTTATTTAGCAGATTTAAAAGTATTGAAATCTCTATTTCTCCTGGAATGGGCTGGTGTGTGTGGCTTGAGGTAGGGATCCAAACGCCCAGCCAGTCGTTGCGATGGTATTTATTAAGTGTTCTCTCCTTGCTGAACTGGAGCGCCATGCCTGCCGACTGCTAAGTGTCCCCATAGGCTCGTGTCTGTCCAGACCTCCCTGTTCAATTCCATTGATCTTTGCCTGGGGAGAGATTTAGGAAGTGAGAGGGTAGACTCAGTGACTGACCAGGCTCAGCTCGAGGAGGCAGGAGGAGTGTAAAGAGTCACCCACACTGTGGGGATGGGAGGGCTCGCGTGTATCTCAGGGCTCCTGTGTGCTGGGCACAGGGGGCTTTACTAGTCAGCTTGTCAGTTTGCACCTCAATTCTGCAAGGTTGGCATTCCATTTCCCCGTCTGCACACAAGGAGAGTGAGATTCGGGAAGGTTTCATTTCTTGTCCAATGGCATCACCTCACTGGTGTGATGCTGAGACTGGAAGGCTTTGGCTCCCACGCCTGCATTGGTCCTCCTCAGGGAAGGGGTGGTGAGGAGCAGGGCTCAGTAAGATTGAAGGGGGCACAGGCACAAACTCCCCATACACGCCACTTGCATCCCTGCCCGCCATTTGGCTGGGTCTTGAAGGTTTTCCCATTTCCAAAAGTAACCTGTTAAATCCAAAATACTCCTGGCAGAGAAGCTAACATCTTAATTATCAGTTAACACCTCTGCCGGGCTTAGCAGACAGCCAGCCGAGGACACTGGGTGGGGGCCGGTGTGATGTGCATCTGGGTCAGGAAAGGCCTGAGGGAGGGTGGGGTGGAAGGGAAGGGGCAGACACCCAGCAATTCACAGCTTCCCCTGGCCCCATGGAGAGAGGGAGGTGGTGCTGGGCCAGCGTGGCGGAGGGGCGAGGAAGGGTGTGGGAACCTCTCAGAGGAGACCAGTAGCCTGGGTTCAGGGAGGGAGCTGGCATCCATTAGACACCCCCAGTGTCGGGTACCTGAGAAGTCATGTCGGGTCCTGGTCTAAGAAAGGTCAGAAAACCAGCTGCCCGTGAGCCACCCTGGGCCCAGCTGCTAGCAGTCACTCAGAGCTGGGACCCGTCTCTGACACCCACAGACCAGATCTGTCACCCTTCCCTGAACAGGAAAAGAGCTAATGAGGCATTGGAAGCCTCCTCTAGTTCTCTGAGAGCCAGTCCACCCTGTCAGGGTTGAGGCTTAGTCTGTCACCATGGTCAGGTTCAAGGTTCAGTACAGGCACAGGATTAGGGCTCAGTCTGACCTTGGAGGTCATCCAAGAGGGTGGCTGAACTAAGACAGCGGAGGCCCAGGGGTTTCTCTCCTTCCTTTCTTTGCTCGGAAGCACTGAGCTGTGCCTTTGGGGGTTGGCATGTGTCTAAAGGTGACCAGCTGCCCACTGTTGGACTCTGGCTTAGCCTTCCCAGGACCAAAAGCAGTCCCCCACTTCCCCTCACTGCCCCTGCCCCTCCCCTGCCAGTCAGACCCTTGACAAGACACCAGACACCTTGCTTCTGGCTTGAGACTGGGTGACCCTGCAGCCAGCACACCTCCGGCCATTCCCACATCCTGGTCAAGATGACCTCCCAAAGTGCTGTGGAGCTCACTGAGGAGGGAGCCCTGAGGGAGGGGGCATCGAGCAATGAAGCAAGACCTCAGGGAGCAGAGGAAAGTGCTGCGCGTAATACTGGAGGTGGGACAGACAGACAGGACCTGGGCTGGAGTTTGGGGCCATACCCAGCAGGTGTGTTTTGATTCAGAGGCCCCAGGCATTTGGGGAATCCTAAGACTGGAAGCCACACTGTCTGCCTTTGTGTTCACCTTCCTCTGCCCACCAGGGCTGGCCGCTGGCTGCCCTAAGTCACACTGCATCAGAGAGCCTAGCTTCTCTTCCCAGTTGTGCCTCCAGCTTGCCACAGGACCTTGCAACAAGTAACCTTGAACCTGAACCTCAGTGGCCTCACCTCACTCTCACATGGGCTGAGCCGGCCTGAGGGAGTTTGCCAAGTGTGCAATGTGGCCCGGGTAGCGTGTTGCTGTGGTCACTGTTGTGGCTCAAGGGCCTGCTCTGGGGACACAGCTGGCCTCAGGAAGGCCAGCTCTAGGAGCTCCCATTCTTGTGAGGTAGACAAACATGTAAACCACAGGTTAAAAAATAGAGGGCTCAGGCAGGCATATGGCTGGTGGATATTTTTTGTTCCATTTTGAGCAGCTTGGGTTTTAAAAAATTGAGACACAATTTACATGCCACAAAACTCACCATTTTAAAGCATACAATCCAGTGGTTTTAGTTTATTCACAAGATTGTGCAACCATTGCCACTAGCTAATTCCAGAGCACTGTCATCACCCAGAAGGAAACCCTGTCCCCAGGAGCAGTGACTGCCATTTTCTCCCACCCAGGCCCCGGCTGCCACTACTGAACTTTCCTCCTTTTGGATTTGCCTGTTCTAGACATTTCATATAAATGGGGTAATATCACATGCAACCTTTAATGCCTGGCTTCTATCACCTAGCGAAATAGTTTAAAAAATATTTTCAGTTGTAGATGGACACAATACCTTTCTTTCTCTCTTTTATTTTTATGTGGTACTGAGGATCAAATCCAGTGCCTCACTTATGCTAGGAAAGTGCTCTACCACTGAGCCTTGGCTCCAGCCCCAATACAATAGTTTTAAGGTTCATCTTTGTTGTAGTATGTAACAGTACTTTGCTCCTTCCCCCGCCCCCCAGTACTGGAGATTGGATCTAAAGGTGCTTGATCACTGAGCTTCGTCCCCAGCCCTTTTAATTTATTTTTTTATTTTGAGACACCATCTCGCCAAGTTTCCTGTGCTGGCCTCCAATTTGGGATCCTCCTGCCTCAGCCTCCTGAGTTACTGGGATTATCAGTGTGCAACCCCTCAACTGGTTACTTTGTTCCTTTTTATGACTGAATAATAATCATTGTAGGGTACACCACATGTATTTATCCATTCATTCATGGACCTTCTGATAATTTTGACTTTGGGCTTCTGTGAGTACTGCTGCTGTGAATGTTTGTGGGCCAGTGTTCCTGTGAACCTGTGTTTTCAGTTCTGTGGGGCCTGTTCCAAGGAATGGACTTGCTGGGTCAGGAAACAGTTTGGTTTTCATTGCATTAGCCAAGGTGCTGCTCTGCAGTTCTCAAATCTGGCCCCCTCCCTGTGGCCTCACCTTTGTCCTTGTTCCTGTGCATTTCCTCCACCACCCCTGTAAGAGCCTGAGCTTTCAGCCTTGATTGCTGATCAGAGATGGAGATGAACCTAAGGGTGCTCCTAACCTGGTGGAGGGCTCCCTGGAGGGGGTGCCACCTGAGCTTAGCCTGCATGGACACTTTCTAGACAGAGAGCTTCTGGGGGTGGGGATCAGGCTCCCCAGGGACCAAGGGAGGTCTCCTCCCTCCCTTCCTCTGGCACTGGCCTGTCCCCCTATCTCCACCCCCCCCACCCACCCCTTGTCTTTACTCTGGAACTACAGTTTGGCTGGCTGGAAAGATTGGGAAGGAGAAGGAAGAGGAGGTGGGAAAAGGAGGGGAGACTTTCACCCTTCCTCAGCGGGGAACTGGCAGAGAACCTAGGACAGAAGTGACCCTAAGCTAGGACACTCACTCCAGGCCCATCAGTCCTCCTCCCTCTGCGCCCGGTGGGGGCAGGTGAGAGATGGGACAGGCCTCGCCAAGCACTACCAAGCCTGCGGCAGAGGCAGAGCGAGCCATGGCGGGACGCTGCGGCATGCCCCCGGGTTTCTGCTCGGCTACCTAATGGGTAATTATACCCTGACATGCACAGAGGCCAAGAAGGGATTTTCTGTGAAGCAAAATCTCCCGTGAAATATTCAGGCCACGCTGGGCTTCTCTTCCCAGCCAGTCTAATCGCTGCTGCTTGGCTTGGCCACGACTTGAGAGGCCACATGTGCCTGAAGGCTACATGGGGCTTTTTATTTCCTTCTCAGCAGAGAGAGGTTCCCAAGGAAGAACCGGGCTTTGGGCCTTAGATGCTGTGTGTGCGCATGCGTGAGAGACACACAGACACCACATACACGTGTGCTTCCGCCCCTGTGTTTGGGGCTGTGCTTGCCTCGTTCTGGTCTGCACACCTGGACGTGGGGTCCTGGGTGTGCCTCTGTCTGGGATTGTCCCGGCATTCAATACGCATGCTCCTTGGGCTCGGTCTGAAGGTTCTCTCAGCTGTGCCCCGGTCCCAGATGTGGTGTGGGTCTCCCTGGGTGTGAGTTCAGCCTGTGATGGGCCTTTCACGCCGCGGGTGGCTGTGACTCAGAAGCCTGGCAAGTCCTTGTGGGCTCCAGGGCATCAGGAGGCGCCTGACCTTCTGCACAGCCAAACCAGCCTGCCTCTCTGTCCTGTGTGTTTGATTCCCACCACATTCTGAGTGCGTGTGGGCGTCGGAGGACCAGATGTTTGCTTCTGAGAGTTCACTGAGTGGGAGATGTCTACCCCTTTGTTGGTGCCCCCAGTTTCTTAGCTACTCCCCCTGTCTTCTCCAGTCCAGAAAGCTGCTACTTTGGCCTGACCACCCTTGCTTGGGCCTCTCATTTGCTCTTTCACATTGTATGACAGACAGGACTAGAATGATTGTACCTATTTGACAGAAGGTGAAAGTGAGGCCCAGAGAAGCCAAGAGATGTGGCTGAGGTCTGTGGATCCCCAGGGCAGGGAGCAAGATCACTAGTCCCCTCTTTGCCCTCAGCCCCAGCCCTGGGCCCTGGGTGGAGGGGACCCTACCCTGAGGAAATGAATGACTGAAGCTGGAGGGTGTCCCTTCTGCACAGAGCTCTCCTCCCCTCTGGCATCACTCAGCAGTGTCCTGGAGAGATGGCCCCAGGGTTCTTTTCATCTCCAAATAAACAGACAGGGACAGAGGAGGCAATAATAGTGACGTCCATCACTGATATTTCCTTATTGTGGCTGTAATTAGCAATTTTTTCCACGGCTAAGGCCCAATCTGGCAGACAAGTGGGAGAGTTCTGGCTTATTAATGTCACCCATTAATGTCACACTGACAAGGCTGATGGTGGGGGGCTTAAGTAGGGAGAAAGCGAAGCAGAGGGCTGAGCAGGAGAAAGCAGACCCTCTTCGCGCTGCCGCCCGCTCCTCCACGGAGCACTTGGCATGCCTAGAACATAGCCCACCGGAAGACCCTTCGTCCCATCCGTTCCCCACACGCCCCTCCCCTCCCTATTCTACCAGGATGGCTTGGCTTGAAGAGCTGCTTCCACAGCTCTCAGCCAGGGCACCCACATCCTGGGGAGGTGGCATGGACGGCCTCCCAGGTCACTGGAGGTGAGAGCATTCCTCAGCCTCTGCCCTCCTCCTCCAGCAGGGAGGATGTCCTCCCCTCCCTCGGTCCCTACCACACTCAGATCTGCACCCCCTTCCCATGGGGCACTGCACAAGGCCCCCGTCCATGTGCTCTTACAAGCATAAGGGCTGCGGTCAGGGCTTCCAGAGCTGGGACCCTCCTTGTCCATCCACTTCAGGGTCCCCAGGGAATCCTTGGGTCATCATCCTCTCCCCCAACCATTCTGCCTGCCTCTGTGCTCCTCTACCTGGCTTGGTGGGATCCTTGGGTGCATGAGCAGAGGAAGCCACGCCAGGCAGCAGCCAGGCCGGTGGAGCTGCTGGCCCTCGCCATCCTCCCGCCTGCTTTGCTGCCACAGGCCCAGCCAGGAGCTGCTCTGAACGAAGGATGAAACAAACAACAGGGACACCTTTGGCTTCTTGAAGGCTTTTTGTGTCCCAGGCCCTGTTGAAAGTATCTTGAGAGGCTGAGGCAGGAGGATCTCAAGTTCAAAGCCAGCCTCAGCAACTTAGCGAGGCCCTAAGCAACTCAGTGAGACTCTGTCTCTAAATATAAATAAGGGCTGGGGATGTGGTCAGTGGTAAAGTGGGTTCAATCTCAGATACCCCAAAGCAAAACAAAAATAAAAAGCATCTTACAAGTGTTCAATCCTTGAAACAACCCTGGGGAGTAAATACATCCCTCACGTCCATTTTACACATGAGGAAAACCCAGGTGCAAAGAGAGTAAGTGAGCTGCTGTAATCACACAGCCAAGTGGTGGGTGGCATGAACCAGGCTGCATGGATCCCAAGTTCTTCACTGAGTCACTGCCCTCCTTGGCCTCCATCATTAGCCCCGACGTCCTTTGCTCCACCTGTACCTGTTCTCTGTGAGCTCCCTGGAATAGGTGACTGCCCCAGCTCCAGCCCAATCCTAGCCCCTCAGCAGGTGCTGTGTCCAGAATCAGCAAATGAGGGTAGCGGTGACAGCAACACACTGTTCTGAGCTCTGCGTTACCAGGCTTTGTGGTCCCCTCCTGTGTTCTCTGGTGTGATCGACTGTCCCCAGGAGCACTGCACACTTCCTGAAAGCCCGTTGTCCCTAACACAGTGTACGCCTGCCATGCCATTTGCTGAACAAGCGGCCAGCCAGTAACTGCAGGGCCATGGAGGCCAGGGGAGCAAAGTTGTGACTCAGTTCGAAGCTGGGACCCGGCAGGGATGTCCTGGTATCCACATCACTCATTCCTTTAGTGTCGCTGCTGGATGCTGCGTGCTCTGTGGAGGGTCTGTGGACATAAGCAGGTCCCGGCCCTTCCCGCAGGGAGCCCAGAGTCTACTCAGGAAGGAAGCCTGACCAGCACAGGGCGAAGTGGCCAGCAGGCAGTGCTCATATACCATGTGAGGACAGGTGGAGGGCAGCAGGCGGCTGCCCAGGGGTAGCATCGGAACAGACTCACTGCAGAAGAAGAGGCGTGTTCAGGCTGATGGAGAGGGACAAGTGCCACAGGCAGAGGAAAACAGCCTGTGCAAAGGCCCCGAGTCTGAGAGCAGGGCTGGAACCCGCTGCAGGGTCTCCTCCAGGTTGCTCCTTTCCTGCCACAGGTCGACTGAGCAGTGGGCAGATCAGCACTGGTGGGTGGCCAGTGTTCCCCAGCATGGTGACCAAGCAGGCCGGCCATGGAGGGAATGTATGAGGACAAGGGATGCCCTGTCCAGCTGGAGGCTGCCGTGGGCTCAGGAAGCAGATGCACTGGGCTAGGGCTGGCCGGGAGGACGGCATGACTGTGGCTGCCTCTGTCTGTGCGGGGCCCCAGCTCCTGGAGCAGCTCCTCCAGCAGGCAGAATGAAGACGGAGGCCCAGACAGGGCGGAGTTGCATAAGCAGTGGGTGAACACAATGAACCCCTCTTATGGTCAGTAGGATGATGAGGTCCTCAGCAAGGACCTCTGGGTTCAGGGCAGAGCTGGAGTGTCCAGCCTGCGTGGACTGGTGCGGAACAGGCCTTACTGGAGAGAGTGCAGCACCCCTGCCCCTGGGGCAGAGGTCCACAAGGAGCGTGGGATGGGGGCAGAGGAGGGGCTTCCTCTGTAGTCTTACCTCCAGGAAGGGTTCTAAGGATCTGATGTGGACGCCCAGTGGCTGATCTTGGGGAACCTCTCGCTCACACATCCACGAGGCCCCAAGTAGCACAAGGGGGACAGAGCACACGGGTGCCACTATGGGCCATCCGTGCTCCTATGTGTAGAGGTGCGCCTCTGTGCAGGTCTCTGTGTGGAGGGTTTCCTGGTGTGTCCAGCTGGGTCCACATAGCTGAAGCTCGTCCTTGGCAGTAGGATTCGTGTGTGTTCCCAAGAGCCGGTCACAGCCAGCAGCCCATAGGCACACACACTTCTCCGCCCATCTAAGCCAGTGGCTCCAGAACCTGCTGCTCTTGGGCCAGAGTCCCGCTGTCCCTGGTCTCTTAAGGGATCTTCCCTGAGGTCTGGCCTTCCAGGGACAGGTCTAGCCAACTTCTGGGGAGCTGGGCTCCTGGTGGGAAGCACTGTGGGTAGAGGTGGACACCAAGGGGACAGTTTAGGCTGGGAGGGCCTTCCAGATCTTTTTGTGCTTGTCCCCTCCCCACTCATCCCATGTACCTGGCATGAGATTCTGGTAGGTGAGTACCCTCCCAACCCTGCCACTTGTACAGTCCCCATGACAGGGAGCTCACTGCCTTCCAGAACAGCTCCAGGAGAACCTGCAAGACGCTGCCCAGAGAGGAGACGTCAGGAAGGCCAGAGGCAGGGTCAGGGCTGGGCCACAAACTCCTGACCACCCAGAGCCTGGGACCCATTCGGCAGCCAAGCCCAGGGTTCCAGCTCCCGGTAGCAAGGCCAGACCTGGTCCAGGGCCTTTCACCTTCTTGTCGAGAGCATATTTCAGCTATTAGCGACAGTGGCCAGGGATTTGGGAGGATTTTGCTCTCATTTCCCAGAGCTTTCAGCAAGCCTCCTCCCTCCCCCTCTCTGCCTGCCAGGACTGAGAACACACACACACACACACACACACACACGCATATGTACGCATGCACGCACACTGCTCCTGTGTGGCAGGAGAGAGAATCTGGGTCACCCTCCCAGGGAGGGCTCCCGGCCTCTCCCCACCTTCCCAGCAGATGTTCTGTGTTGTAAACTCCAGCTGTGGTCTGAAGGCCGAAGCTGACCCCAGTCCTGCTGGAGACACCTCGCAGTGGGATCCCAGGCTTGCCCCACCTAGCCCCTCTTGGGCCTCCCCATTTGGTGATTTCACTCTAGGGCCTAAGCATCACCCCTGGGTGAGGCCCTAGGGATTGTGGGTCATTTTTTGCCACACTGAGCAGGTTACATGGAGAGCAACAGAACCCTGCCCCCCCCACCCCACGACCACCTTTCAGCTTCAGCCTCTGGGGCTTGGGGGATGAGGGGCAGAGGCCTGTATCTCCTCCACAGAGGCCTGTGTCCCTGGAGCTGGGGCCATGCAGTAGCAGCACCCTGCAGAGGACCCCTGGCTGCAGAGGAGGACCCTGGGGTGGCATTCCAGGCAGGGTGGCAGGGGGTGGGGTCTGGAGAGCATGCCTCAGTCAGGGAAGGGGCTCCTGAGAGGGGGAGCAGAGAGACACTGGCCACGTCTCTGCTGTTTCAGGATGGAGCTTGGAGTGGGGGCTTGGTTCCACCCTGAATGGTTAGGTGAGCCCCAAGTGCAGGGCAGGATTCCACCCCACAGTGAGCCCAGGGAGACTCAGTGGGCCAGGGGTCAGAGGGAGGAATGGTGTTTCCTGTGGGATCCAGGCCTGTTGAGCTGGGAAAAATAGACCCTGGGGAATTACTGTGGTGTAAGCCACCTGGGACTCTGAAAGCCTCTGCACCCATCACCGCATCCTTCTTACCCACCTGCGCTCACTGTTCTCGGGCCACCAGCACATATTCCTTCTACCAGGGCATCCTGGTGTCAAGAATGTTTGTTGAGTGAAAAAACATAGGCAATTGATTTTAAGTTAGATTTAAGAGAGGAGCTCCTGATACCACTGGCCCAGGACTTAATGTTTATGGAGGTGAGTCCGATGCTCCAAAGGCCTCTCAGGTGTGTGGAGGAGGTGGCCCTGGGAACCCCAGGTTTCCTCCAAAGCCAGAACCTGCCTTCTGAGTGTGGCAATGCCCCGTGCAGGGGCTCAGTCTCTCCCAGAACCTTCACGTGCAGAGCACTCTGCCATGCCCATCTTTATCCAGTGATGTGTGTGGTGTGTGGGGTCAGCTGTTGACATGTTGGCATCGCCATGTGTGTCACCTGTGTGCTGAGGACGGCTCAGGAGTAGGTTCATGGCCTTCTGAACTATCTTAAAATCTGGAACCAGAGACGTCCAGCCATCAAAGGGATAAAGGGGTTGTTTTTGAAGCTACAGAAGGGACAGACAGGCTTCCCACTGGGTGGAAAAGCCCTCTGCACAGGAAGGTGGTCCTTGACCTTGAGGTGGAGGGTAAGGAGGTCAGGGCAGGGCGTCAGGAGAGGGTAGACGCATTGGGCTGGGTGAGGTGAGGGCTGGCTCCTGTCCTCCTCAGATGGGACCTGGGCAGCCAGCCCCTCCTTGAGAGCCCAGGGAAAGAGCTTCCTGCCCCTCTGTCCTCAAGGGTCCCAGCCAGCTCCCCTTTTCTCTCCCTCCCTGCAGCCCCGACCAAGCAGAACTGCACCCGGTGCTCAGAGGCCCCTTGGGCAGAGCCTGAGCACCAGGAATGTGGAGGTTGGGACAGCTGAGGAAGAGGGGACAGGAGGCCAACAGAGCATCTCTCTTTTGCTAAGCTGGCCTGGCTCTGTGCGTGCATCGGGAGCCCCCAGGACCTGCAGGCCTGAGACACCCGTGCCCTCACATGTGGACTCACACATGCATTCTCCTGGATCCGTGGGTTGGAAGCCGGAAAGGTCTCATTCAGTCTGTCAGCTGGTTATCAGGTGTTGGGCAGAGCTGGTTGCCGCCCCGTCCCTGCCTTCTCATCTCACCTCTGTCCAGGCCACGCAGGCTCCTGAGCGGGCATCTCGGCAGGATGGAGTGAGTAGCATCCTGGGGCAGGAACAGCCCATCCAGGCAGGTCCAGCAATGGTCAGGAACAAGCTGGGCCTTGTGTGCTTTGTGTGGCGGGGGCCTTGCTATCCGGCTTGCGTGGTCCCTGCTGGAAAGACCAGGAGGGAAAAGAGGCAGAGGGTGGGGAGGGAGGAGGGGAAGGTCAGGCTCAGGGGTGGTGCGAGGCCCATGGTGGCCTCTTCGCCCAGCAGTGTCTTAGGCTCCTTCCCGGCCTCAGGATGGCAGCCCAGCCAGGGACAAGGACAGTGACCTGCAATGGGTCTCTTTTGGAGCCTCAGATCTCAAATGGCAAGTCAGGCGCTGCCATGCCCATTTCATAGCCTCACAAATAGTCCCAAAAGGTGGCCTGTCCCCATGGGGTGTCTTCCACAGCTGAACACCCTCCATGAGGAGGCTCTGTCTTCAGGCACAGCTGGGACCAGCTCTCTGGGAGGGACAGACGCTTGTCCATAGACCCCAGCCTTCCCAGCTTTCCCTTTTTCCCCCCAGGCTAAGAATTTCTTCCACAAGTCTGACCACAGTCCTTCACACTTGAACTTCGTCCTGCATTCTTTTGAGATCCTGTCAATCCAAAGGCCCCTCTGGCCTCTCCTCTGTCCCTCTGCCTTCTGGACCAGCCCCTGCAACCTGGTGGGCCTCTGTGGGCAGGGGGTGAAGCTGGTATTCCTGGCCCTTCCTCCCAGGCCTGCTTGGAAACCCATCCACCTTTCCTGAGCATTGCCATTCCTATCACAGAGCTGCCATCTCATCTTAGTAAACTCACTCGCCAGCTGAAGGGCTTCATTTTCCACTGTTTGCCCATAAAACCCCCAGCCCCGTCTCCTTCTCCCCAGCCTCTCTCCGTGGTGCCCAGCTCCATGGTGAGCAGCAGCCAGGCCCAGGGCTAGCCCAGAGCCCACCTTCCCCCCCTCCTGCCTGTCCTGGGAAGAGCTCTGCACCCCAGGCAGGTGTCTCGGGCCTGCTCCATGCAGTACCAGCTCCCCAGCCAGACACCTGGAGAATGGAGGGTACTCTCATCCCCCAGCTCTCTGCCTTCCCCACCAGTTAGGAAGGCCTGGGCATCGCCCTGTGACCAGGTGCTCAGAAGTCCGTGTCTTGCTCATTATGCCTCCCACACAGCAAGCTCCAGAACACTCTGACCCCCAAACTGGCTGACCTCAGAAATGGGTGAGCAGGAGAGCAAGGTGGTTTGTAAACTAATTCATACTAAGGTGTACATGACCCGCAGCAGTTCTCCCATTATGGTATTTGTAATTTGAGTAGAGGAGCAAGCCATAGTATTACTAATAATCACTAACAGCGTCTTTACTGTGTGCCCGACACTGTTCTCACACTGTACTGTATTAAGTCATTTAGTCAATCTATTAACCAGGTGACTTTCTAATGAGTAGGAAGAAGAGGGAAGAGTGTTGAGGGGCGGGCTGACAAGGAGAGGCAACCTCTTCCTCCCCCACCCGCTTCCCAGTTCCCGCTTGATACCCAGAAGGGAGTCCAGCTGTCAGCGCTTCAGACCACATCGGGGGTTTGTTTGAGGTTACTTGGGAGGACGCTGGAGCTTCTGCTCCCCTCCCCCAGGGCTCAGAGCCCACCGTGGGAAGGTGGGCTGCAGGCAGGACATCCCCCACCCCAGGATCTCAGGATGCCCCTTAGAAAGGCCCTTGGTGCTGAGGCCATCACATAGTCCCCTGAGGAATCAGAGGGGATGTCCTCAGTGTTATGAGAAGCCCCAAGTCCCACGGTGGCTGCATCTCCACTGGGGCCCTCTGGAGTCACACCTGGGACTCTGCTCTGGCTGGACATGCCCAGAGCCCATCTCTAAGCCTGTGTACTCTGTGCCCTAGGGAGTGCTGTGGGGGAGGGGGCCGGGAGGAGGACCCCACTGTGCGGGTGGGGAGACAGCTGAGCGGCCCGGCCCCACCACCTCAGGAGTGGAGTGGGGAAGCGTTTACCGACTCTGACAGGGGTCAGATCAATGTGCCTCCCGTGCTCCATTCTGGGACTTCAGGCCCTGTTCCTCCGTTGCTGTCCCTGCTGTCAGGCTGCCTGGTAGCACATTACTGACCCAGCAGTCCTCCATTGTAAATTCCCCAGCCGCCATACCCCACGGCCCACTCCATCCCGCCGACCATAAGGACCACTCTTCCATCTCTCTCTGAGGAGCTGACCGACCAGGACCTGGCTCTTCCCACCCCCAAACCCATGGCAGAACCCTTGGGACTCTGGACTCAGAGGTGACAGAGTTCTGAAGTGACCTCAGCTGTGCGCTCTGGAGCAAACTGCTTCCCCTCTCTGAACCTCTGTGTCCCTAACTGGGATGTGAGTCTGGTCAGATGGCCTTGAGGTCAGTGTGACAATATGTGGGACCTGACAGGGTGGCCATGTCAGGACCCAGGGGCCCCTGCTTGGGGGTCCTCAGGAGGGGTGTTCCAGGTAGGGCATGATGGCACTTGCTTCTCACCAAGCCAGGGGAGACTTCTCAGAACAGGTGGCATTTGGACTGGCCCCTGAAGAATGACCAGGCTCCTCAGGATTGGGGCAGGGCCAGGGTGGGTGGGGTTCTGGGGTGGAAGGAGGGGGTCTGGCAGAGAGACCTAACAGCTGGGAGCCTTGGGGTTTCTTAGGTGCAAACCTGACCACATCAAGCCTTCAGTGGCTCCTGATGCCCTCAGCCAGGAGCCCACTTGTCCAAGCCTCCAGCCCCTGCCCTTGCCCCCAGGCCTGAGTGGATCTCTCTTGAGTCTCTGTAGTCTGACCTTGGTGCCTGCTGGTCTCTGATTGACCTCTGTGACTATAATAAAATCTATCCTTGCCACCAAAGGACAGCCTCCCTCCTGTCCAGGGCCTGTGCCATCTGCCTCCCCTCTTCTCCCAGGTCCCACCTTCCGTGGTCCCCCAGGTCTTCACACTGGGCTCCGTCACATTCAGGACTCGCCTGAGTCCCTCAGAGTGACCTGGTGTGCTGGTGTGCCCAGGACCAGGCGTTTCTTGGGATGCAGAACTCTCTGTGTTGAAGCCGACAGGCCCCCACCTCGGGGTGTCACTCACCCTCAGTTCTGGAGGCCCCTCTGCCAGGCCTCTGTCTCCTTTAGAGACGGTGCGAGGCGCAAGCCCCTGCTCAGCTGAGGGAATGGGAGGCCCGGACGGGACTTGGCTTCTGTGCCCCTCCCACAAGCCTCCTCTCTCTGGGCCTCCATTTCCCATCTGTACTACGAGGATGGGCTCTGGGAGGCTCGGGGAGAGCTGTTCCAGCCCCAGAGCCCCCAGCTACAGCCAGTGGAGAGGAAGACCAGTGCCCGGCACAGGCAGAGCAGGTGTGCCGGGCCTCGGCGCAGGGTAGGTGCGGCCCGTCCTCCACCTCTGGAGGCATCTCGCCATCACCTGGGGCCATCTGTGGGCCGGGCAGTCAGTCCAGACCCAGGGTTGGGGGCGTCCAGAGTGATGGCGCCGACTGCCAAGCCCCACTCCCCTCCCACCCCCAGGAAGCAGATGGCCCAAGCTTGGGCGGGCGGCAGAGACGGGGACTGGCATTTGTGTATGTGTGTGGTTTTTTAAAAATCTGACACATTTTTGTCACGTCTTGGTGCATCAGAACAGTAAAGGAGGCGGGAGTGTGAAGAATGTTTTAACTCGCAACTTTGTAACAGTTCCAGGTTCTCCGGGCCTCCTCCCCCTCCCTCAGGCCCCCCACGGCGGAGCCTCCAAACCCATCTGTTCCCCAATCCCTACTCCCTGCCCCCCACATCCATCTATCCATCCTTCCTTCAGTGCCGGGGAGACATAATTAGAGGAAGCAGCTGGAGACTCTGAGAAGACCCTGGTCAGGGAAGCAGAGGACCTGCGTCTGGATCCACCTTGACCCCAGACTCACTGGGTGACTTTGTGTAGTTCTCACCCTCTCTGGGCTTCATCTATGGGGTCAGGCCCATGCCCTTGGGGGTTGTCTCTTTTAATGCTTATGGGAATGTCTGGCCAGAATAATTAGAAATGAGAAGACTGCAGGAGGGATCCAGGTCTGGAAGTCTAGAGCTTCAGAGGCTCCAGAGAGAATGGCAGAAGGAGCCTCGTTCATGAAACCTGGCAGACTGGCCCCATCCTTCCCTCCCCACCCTCACCCGGGGCCACCACCCGACTAGCCCATCCAAGGTGGTTCTTTGAAGGTGACCCAGGGCTGGCTGAGGGCTAGGGCAGCTGCTCTGGAGTCAAGGGAGGAGAGCCAGCAAGTACCAGAGACCCCCATGTCCCTCCACTGCCCTGTTCTGCTTGTTGGTCCCACAGGGCCCCAGAAAAGGAGGTAGGATGCTCAGGCCTAGAAGATTTGCTCCTTAGCCGCCAGCCCTGCGGCCCCCAGCCTGCCTGGCACTCGCTTCCGTTTCATTAGGCGTGGAAGCGCCAACCGGCCTGGAAGGACAGGAGCCCACAGGGCAGGCTGCAGGCACAGGGCGCTCAGGGCATGAGGGGCAGCACCCAGGAAGGTGCGACCAGGGCAGCGCTTGTGCTCCCTCGTCCCTCAGCTCAGAGGCCAGGGCTGCTGGGTACCTGTGTGCTTGCTGGGGTTGGGTGGGGTGGGGCTGAAGCTGAGGTGCCCTGCCAGGGGCAGAGGAAGAGGCCTGGCTCTCTGCCTCCTTCCCCACCCACCACGAGCTCCCAAAGCCCAGGGCGTGTCTCATAGAGCAGAGGCACAGGGCAGTGGGAGGCAGAGGGTCCCCCATGGGACATCCCTTCCCACCTTTGGGAGCCACCTGCTCTCTGCCGACCACACCAAGTCTCCCCCTTAGGGCTGAGGCCGCTCCTAAGGATCACCCCATGTTCCTGCACCCTGGATAGGCTGAGGGTGGTCCCAGGTGGAGTGGTCGCCTGGGCTCTGGCCAGGGCGGCTGACGGGACCCACTGCAGCCCTGGTCTGGACCCCAGGGCCTGGCTGAGTCAGTGCCGTGCGGATCTTGCCATATGGGCACGGGGCGGCTGCAGGGGAGGAGCTGGAGTTGCCATGGGAACCCGCACGCTGGCATTTCCTCTTTTGGGGAGGCTGAACCATATTTTGCAGGCGGTGTAGGCTTCTGAATCCTGTTTCTCCGTGTTTTTTAGGAAGGGAAAAAGGGCAGGGGAAGGAGGTGGGAAAAGGCAAGGAGGAGAGAGATGGAGTCAGACAGAGGGGGCTGGGAGGGCGCCGCGGGACTGTCTGGGGCTGCTGAGGGTCACTCAGGGACCCCTATTCCCCAGAGCTCAGCCTGGGGCCTACCTGGGGCCTGGGCTCCCTCTGCTCCCCTGGTCCCTGGTTCAGGCTTTGAGTAACCCTTTCCTAAGTAGCACAGGCCTGTGCCCTCCCTGAGGCTTCATATCAATGCCCAGCACTCTCTGCCTTCCTTACCCTTATCCCTGTCCCACAGGTGTCCATCCCTGTGGATGGCACCCCTGGGAGCGGTGGAGACCCAAGCGGCCTTGCTCTCGCCTGGTCCAGGACAGGAGCCTGTGCTCACCAGGATCCACGGCAGACGCCCTGAGCTTTAGTAGCTTGGAGCAGACATGGAAGGCCTCGTGGAGAGCAGAGGACTGTGCAGAGGGTTGGGCCATGAGGAGGCAAGAGTCGGAGGATGTGGGCACTGCCTGAAAGGGTGGTTTCCACCCACCCATCTGGTCAGGGGCAGGGATTGTATGCTGAGAACATGGTCTGGGGACAGACAGACCTGCATATGAACTTGGCGTGCTCTCTCTCTCTCTCTCTCTCTTTCTGGTATAGGGATTGAACCCGGGGGCACTTAACTACTGAGTCACATCCCAGCCCACTTTATTTTTTACTTTGGGACAGGGTCTCACTGAGTTGCTTAGGGTCTCCCTAAGTTGCTGAGGCTGGCTTTGAACTCAAGATCTTCCTGCCTCAGCCTCCTGAGCCATTGAGATTACAGGTGTGCACCACTGAGCTCTGCTCCTGGCTCCATCTCTTCATACCTGCAGCACCTCTGGCAAATGAATCTCCTGGGCCTCAGTTTCCCCACCATGTACGGTGGGTTGAGAGCACCACCTTCAGGCTTCCTGTGGCGTGCACACTGGGCAGAGGCCGGAGCAGAGTCATGGCCCCAGAGCATCACGTGGGGTTTTGGGATGTGGCCCTGATCCTGGAGGAAGTGTCCCTCTGAGCAAAGGTATCTTGTGGGATCCAGCAGGACCATGTTCTGGGGAAGAGCTACATTGGGAAGGGAGAAGAGTAGGATCACGGGAAGAAGGTGATGGTCTACTGACAGAGAGCCTGGCCACACCTGGCCCTACTAGGGTTGGGGCAGCTCTCAAGCACACCTGCGTTCCGGGGAAGCTCTAGCTCTTTCCTGGATGCTCTCGCCAGAAGCCTTGCCTGTTTGGTCTGAGCTTCCTTCTAGGAAGCCCCTCCAGACCTTGGGAAAATAGGGCAACCCAGCAGAAGCCCAGCACTGTGAAATTAGCACCTCAGAACTCCCCCATGTGGGGAGCAGAGGTGCATGCCTATAATCCCAACAACTCAGGAGGCTGAGGTGGGAGGATTACAAGTTCAAAGCCAGTCTGGGTAACTGAGTGACCCCTGTCTCAAAATAAAATTTTGCAAAAGGACTGGAGATGTCATTCTGTAGTGGCGTATTCCTGGGTTCACTCCCCAGTACCTGCAAAGTTAAAACCAAAACCCTTCCTCCTTGTGTGACCCTGGTGAGCCTCTACCCTCTGGCCTCTCATTTCCATGGGTTATAAACTGCTGTCCTTCTGCCCGGGGGTTGGGTATGAGCCCATGTGATGATAGGAAAGCCTCCTCTAGAGTGGATCTAGAGGACCAGATGTGTGAAGTCTGGCTTTATTTCCACTGAGCATGGGGGTAGGTGGGGGGGGGGTAAGTGGGGGGGTGGGGGGAGGCAGTGTGCCTCTTCAGCTCAGGGTGCTGCTTCCAGGAACAGCAGAGCCCAAGTCCCCCTATGTGCCAAGATCTCCACATCCCACTCCATTCTACAATAACCAGGGATGTAGCATTATTCCTGTCTGACACCTGAGAAAACTGAGGCTTCAAAAAAGGTCAGCAATTTACCCAAGGTCAGCCCACTAGAGAGAGCAGGGCCAGAATCAGAATTTGGAGCTGTCTAGCTCTGGAACCATTTCCAGACCCCTCCAGACCCCACAGACTGAAGACCCCAGTCCAGCATCTCCAATGGGCCTCTGTGAGGGTTACAGGGGGACCATTCCCAGTAACGAGAAAAAGATGAGGAGAAATGGATCCTGAGCCCTGGGCCCCATCCCCACTGTCTTGGGTCTGACCACACCTTGCCAGCCTGGGGCAGCCACCCAAGCCCAGCCTGAGAAGGGCATTGCCTTGCCATCAAATGGATTGGGATGGACTCTTGACTTCACCTCTTACCCTCTCTAGTTCTCCCAGCAAATTACTGAACTTGGCTTAGCTTCCATTTCCTCATCTGGAAAACGGGGGTGTGTGGGTGGGGTTGGGTTGGTGGGGCATGGGAACACTGTATCAGTCAGGCTAGAAGAGGTTTTGCTGCAATAACAACCTTAAAAATCTCAGAGAAGTCTAACAACTCAGGCTTACTTCTTATCACTATGACATACATGGATAGCTGCTCCTCATTGTCACTCAGGATCCCAGACTGAGTGGTACTTACCATCTCAGTACGTGCACCTGCATGTACCATGGAGCAGGGAGAGGCACGGCCAAGGCCACACTGGCTCTTAAAGCTTCATTTTAGAAGTGGGCTTGTGACTTCCACTAACGTTCCTTTGGGCCCAAAGCAAGTCATATGACCGTGCCTAACTTCAAAGGGGACAGGGAAGTGCAGTTCCCCACCATGTACCTGAATACCTGGGGTATTCATAGGCATTCTTTAATGTGGCCACAGAAGGACTCCATGAGCATTGAATAAACTAAAGGGAAAGGGGGCTCTGGCACACAGAACTTCCTTGATGAATGGTTGGCAGCCCTTTTCCTCTTTGTCTCCAACTCCAAGTAGACCCAACCTCCCTTTCCTTTCTTGATCATCTCCCCGAGATAGATTTTTAGGATTGGTGGGTACCTTGAGGATGAATATCTTTCCTCTGGAACAGAGACAGGTGGCAGCTGCCCCAGGGGAACATGGCATGGTGGCAGCTGAGGCAGACAGAATGGATAGACTCCCTCTCTCCTGGCTGAATGCCCTCCCCACCCCACTGCCTCCTTTAACAAATGAAAAAGCAGCAGATACCAGTAATACCTTAACTTTATTAAGGGCTTCATAAGACCCAGATCGAATTACATCTCCTGCAATCGAACGGTAAATTCAATTCCGTTCAACGAATGTTCCGTTCAACACTGAGAGTGGTGGGGGGATTGGGGTGGCCCACCTGGCTGGAGACTCAGCTTCTCACTTTGTAACTTCCCTCCTCCCTCGGGAAGATGTCCTCTCCCTGGCTGGAGGCCACAGGTCTGCCCTGGAGTCCATGAGATGAGTAAGCAAGGCCTGATAGGGAGGGGACACTGGGAACAATATTGGCTTGGGACTTGGGCAACTGGAGCTTAAGTGAGGCCAGAATAGCAGTCGGGACCTCAAGACACCTGGAGTCCAGAGCCACCTCGACTCTGGGCCTTGAGTCCTTGGCCTCAGAGACAAGTCCCTTTTCCTATTGGAGCCTCAGTCTCCCCACTTGCACCTTGGACCCCAGGTTCCCAGAGCCATGTTGCAGCCAGCCTTTGGCCCTCCTCAAAGTGAGATGGCTGGAGTGGGAGTGAAGGCTTCCCCCGTCATGGTCCCTGCCCTGAGGTTGCCCCTCGTCATGGAGGTGAGACAGACAAGTACTTGGGCAGGAGCTCCGGGATGCCAGAGGCACACGCCCTGCGGGAGGCCTCCTGGGTTGGTGTCCACAGCAGCGTCCTCCCCTCGCCCTCCCTGGGCCTGCCGTCGACCACCACCGGAAATCCCGGAGGACTTGCTGGTGGGGAGGGGATTGGAAGCAGACCCTGAACCAGCTGGGGCTTGGTGGGAGCAGTTTCCAGGTGGAGAACAGTGAGCAGCAGCTCGAAGTGAGGGGCTTCTGGAGTGGGTGCGAGAGACAGAGGTCCCCTGGAGGATGTATGGACACAGGGAATGGGACTTGGGTGTCCTAGCAATGTGCACACATGCATGAGGCACGCACTCCTTCCCCAGCTGCAGCCATAGGCAAGAGATGGTGGGGCTGCCAGGAAAGACAGATGGCCATCAGCCACAGTCTCATAGTGCAGAGGACAGATGCTTCTGGAAGGCCTAGAGAGACCTCCAAGTCCCCAGGGACTCTGGGAAGGGACCCTTTCTACCCAGTGGGTCAATATCAGCAGCAAGAATAGTAGTATTCGTGACCCCGCTGTTGACGAAGCCCTGGGCATCCGTCCATCGTCTTACTGGATCCCCACATTGGCCATGTGACGGGTGTTCTCGTCCCACTGATTCCTTGATTTACAGGGAAGGCAAAAGATTCCCCCAGGGTTCGTGGGGCCACACATGCTGTCATGCTGGTTGACCTCAGAGTCTGTCCGTGTCAGCCTTTCAGTCACATGGGCTGTCCTCAGGGAGGCCTCTCCCTGTGAGTGCATGGAGCAGTGTCCCCACGCAGATGAAGAGTGGATTGGCATTTTCCACCCTGGTGTTCCTTGGCTGCTGCAGGGTTAGAGAAGTGACCCAGCGCCCACCTTTCTCAACCTCAGCCCAGAGTCCCTGAGGGTCTGGCCAACCCCGAGACCCAAGGACCCCCAAGCCCTAAAAATCCCAAGCTCCTGCAGGGCCCCTTTTCCTGGACACAGGACTGGGCAAAAGCAGCCAGTCCTGGCTGGTGGACAGGTCAGCAGGATGCTTTGCTGACTCCATGAGGCCTCTGCTGGCCGTGCCACCGTCCATTACCCACACTGGAATTTGTAGGTGTCTGCTCTTCACTTGCCAGGACTTGGAGGGTGTGACTTCAAGGCCTTCAAACAGGCTGGCATGTGCTTCAGAATCCTTGCTTATGCATTCAGAGCATGACTTGGAGAAATCAGAACTAGGCACAGGTGGTACCCTCCTGGCAGAAGCAGACCATTAGCAGTCACTACTTGATACTGATTGGGGCTTTTGTCATTTGACCTTAAGAAGGAACCATTACCACTTTTCCAGGTTTAGGTTACCAAAAGCCCTGAGCCACCTGATGTTAATATTCCTGTGGCCTCCCAGGCCAGCAACTTTGTCACTTGTCATTTTTAGGTCACTTGGGTTTCATTAGCTTGTTTAGCTCTTTCAATACCAGTCTGCAAATGATCGCAGAGAAGGTGTTAACTGCCTCCTGGAGCTTCCAAGTGGCTTTCTGAGCCCTGTTCATTCGGTCCTCTGTCATTTATTCACTTATTCAAAAAATATTTATTGAATGTCAGGCTCCGGGTTGCAGCGGTGCAAGAGGCAACAAGCTCACAGCTACTTTTCCACAAGTGGAGAACTCTCTCTCCCAATTCAGTTTTCCGTCAAAAGGGGCCTCTAGGTGAGCGCTGCTTTTTTCTGACCCGGGTCTTCCTGCTCTGTACTCCTCTCTGCCTGTCTTTGAAACCCACTACTGGGGCCAGGTGCCGCTCAGATCCAACCTCTAAAATGGCTACTCAGCAAAGCCTCCCAGGGGGTGGCCCCCCAGAGAGCCCCGACCCAAGCCTCCACATGGTCCCTGTCCACTCCAGCACCTGGACCCTCCCTCCCCACCCTCCAATCCTCATCCCATCCTCTGGGTCAGCCACACTTGGTCTCTACCCTCTGTGACCAGACTGCCCAGCCCCCTCGTTCCCTAACAACCCTCCAGCCCCCCACCTGCACCCCATCCCCACCCCAAGACTTCTGCGTCTTTGGCCTGACTCTTTCACTACACAACTCCTGTCTGTCCTCTTCCCATCCCAGAGGTGGCTTCCAGAGCAGGAGGAACTGGGAATCCAGGACAAGGGTCCTGCCTGGAGTGGACCCCACCCTGGCCTCTGGGCTCTGATGGGCTGACTCACGGCTCAGCGCAGACACAACCTGCAGAGTCCAGGCTGCCCCCTGCTGGATGCCCAGGGTTGCCATGGCGACCCTCTGCCAGTCTTCCCTGCATGGAGACAATCAAAAAATAACAGCGAGGACTCTTTTATTCTGTGTCCCACCTGGGAGCCATTTAAGCCTCCCCACTCCTTCTGACACGTAATAATTTTTTTTTCGCTTTTAAGATTACCCTGAAATCTCACTTCCTCCTTTCCCACTTCACTTCCAAACCTCCGTGGCAGAGTGGCTGAGAGCCTCGGGCCTTAGAACACACACACTCGCGGCTCTGTGCGCACACGCTGTGCACGCGTGTACACACCACGCTGTAGACATCAGGTTGGCCTCCCCGGTGCTTGCCAGCTGACAGCAAGGTCCCCAGGGACCGCACAGCCCCTTCACGTCACCTTCCTCACCTCTTCGCTGTTTCCAAAGCCCTCTCCAAGCCCCTCGTGTCATGTAGGACCAGCAGCGTTGTCACCCCTCTGGTTTTTTTCTGCAAGAACAGAGGCTTGGGATTTTAGGTGCACTGACTGGTGTCACCTGGCGACACTGGGATTTTGTCATTTGTCATTTTGACATTTGTGATGGCTGAGAGGGTCTGGAACTAAGCCTTCTTGACACTCTTGTTCTGTTTTTCCACTGTCGCCTTCTGGGATGGCGGAGTTGGGGGTGGGGAGTGAAGGACCCTCCTTTTCCTGCTCCCAGTTCTCCTTTCACCCAGCTGTGGACAGTGCTGCCGGCCGCTGTGCTCGGGGCCAGGCACCCTGTGGAAGCCCAGCCTGGGTACAGAGCCCAGCACACCACCCCAGATCTCCAAAGCCCCCAGCCGCCCTCCGATGCCCTTGGCCTCTGCTTTCCAGCCAGAGCCCTTTCCCAGCCACCTGCTCGGCACCAGCTGACCAACTCTCAGCAGCCACTGTCCCCTGCTCCCTGGCTTCATTCTGCAGCCCCCTCCACACTCAAAACCCGCAGTCCTTCCACCATCATGCCCCTGGTCTTTGCTCTCCCCGCGTGCGGGTGGAACTGGTCCCTCATTTCTCCACACCTCCATCTCTGATGGTCTGTCCCATGTTATAGACTCCCGCAGGAAGTTGCTTCAACTGTTCCTTTACATGTTAAGTGCAGGCATTGCCACTGACCACACACAGGTGCATCTCCACCATCCATCTCCACCATCCGGCTGTGGTTTTCATAAAGTCCTCAGGAATGGCATTGACACTGAGCACAGGCATCGCCACCTAACAGGTTTACTTTGAATTCATGGACATATATATATAGACCACACGTTTGCCTAGGATGCTGCCACTTATGCAACTGCATGTGTAGCTCTGAAAACAGGTTTACATTGGTCAGTCGAATAGGGACAACTGCTATCCTGTGTCCCTGCGTGTCTGTCCACACGACCTCGCAGCGTCAAGGAGTGAGTGGTGCCTTCAGTGTCTTTAAGGCACTTCCCTAACTTTGGACTTGGGTTTCCACAGATCAAGACCCACAATAGCAGAGCTGAGAGCCCCCAGCCCTAGGGGGTGGCTCCAGGGTATGTGTGCAAGTGCAGGATTCTGGGGAGGGGGGTGCCACTGGGGTGTGTGACAGAAGGTTTGAGGCTGAGGCCTGGTTCCCATTGTCCCTCTCCTGGGTCCTCTGTTCAGCAGGGTAGCAGGTGGCATGCTGGATCCCAGAGAGGCAGGGGCTTGTCTGAGGTCTCCATCCCTGGAGAACAGGGTTGGGAAGGGGGCATGGGTGGGTATGGCCCTGGGGGCCTCAGTCCCACTTCATATGTTGCTACCTAAGACTCACCGCCTCCACTCCCCTGCTTTTAGACCAGGGTCTCTGAAGCCCAAAGAGGTAGGCCAGAGGCTGGGGGGGGGGGGGGTTCATTCAATCATTCTGCAACTCTTAGCCACAGGGAGCAGGTTAGGGTGAGGATTAGGCTGGGTCGTGCTGTGATTAGAACTGCTGCTTAAAGTTCTTGTGGCAATAGCCACGACATGGGAGTGTGGCCAGCCTCAGGTGAGAACACAGACAAATATGGATTCAAATCTCAGCTCCGCCCCTTTCCAGCTGGCTGGGGGTTAAGAGAGGGGCATAGCTGGCAGAGTGGCCACGTGCATATTTGTGTAGGTGGACATTCCAGCTCTGCTGGCCCAGCCATGTGACTGGCTGGTGACTTCCCTTCTTGAGCCTCAGATTTCCCCTATGTAAAATGTCACCAGTGATGTACAGGCCTCACAGGTTGAAGGCATGTGAAGTGTCTAGCACAGAGCCTGGCATGCGGTAACTGCTCCTTAAAGACTTGCTCTTCTGGTTAGTGTTAAGTGTTAATATTTTAAAAATTGTATCTGAGTTTGGGGCTTATCTCCTCATCTGTAAAAGGGGACAGTGATGATACTGAGGGCCCCAGTGGCCCACACCTGATACCATAGTCCTCCCTTTGCCCTCCCAGCCAGTGTCTGACCGTGTCTTTCTTAGATACTCCAGAATAGAACCCTGGGAGAGGAGGAAAAGAAGAAGCAAAGAAATAGTTCTACCCCACCATCCATCTGTCCATCAGTTAGTAATGATGGTATCCATTTTCATAGAGAAGGGGAATCTGCAAAGTAGTAAAAAAATATATTTCCTCTGCAACTCCAGCAGCCCAGCTGTTCTCTTTCAAAGAAAAATGCTGAGGGCTGAATATAAAATAAAGGAACAATGATAGAGAGATACAAGGAAAGAAGAGGGGACAGTGATAGGAGGGAGGGGCAAAGCAGACGGGAGGATCATGCAGCGCAGGGTAGCAGAGAGGGCGACAGGGCTTTGCCAGGGTCCTTCCTGGGTTGTCTGGAACAGCATTCAGCACCTGCTCCCAGCAGCCAGCACCAGCCAGGACCTGCCCCTTGGAGCTTGGGTTCAAAGGTAGCACTAATGAGGGAAGACAGCGTGATCCTTAGCACTGGAATTGCATTTGGGGATTGTCCTGCTGCCCCTGGAGGAGGCCCTGGGAGCCCCCTGGGCTCTTGGTCACAGGTGGTATTGCAGCAGAGTATAACCTGGTCCTGGGGAGGAGACCCTGGAGAGCGCTCCAGACCCCACTCAGCTTCTGGCTACATTCTGCCTCTGACTCCACAGGGGGTGGGGTGGCCCCTCCATGGGCCTCATACAAGACCGCCCCCCCCCCCCCCGCCAGCCTCCACACTGTGTGCTGCTCTTCCTGCCTCCTAGAATGTCTGTGCGCTTCTCTGCAAGCCAGGCCCCTACCACTCCCAAGAGACAGTCTCCTCCAAAGAGACCTCTGGGATTGCTCCCTCCCTGGCCGCTTCCCTCCTCCTCTGCTCACTAACCACCTAGTGTCAAAGCCTCTTGTAAGTAGGGCCTCCCTCTCCCTGGCTTGGGCTCTTCAGCTGGAGACCAATAGACCCTTCCTTGCAGGGCGTGGAGAGCATGAAGCGAGTTAGCGCATAGATCCTGGGGCCTTGGCACCTGCTGTCACATTGTAAAGGCCTGGTAACTGTGGCCTGTGTTACCTGTGTTACTTCCCCAGGGTCTGTGGTGGGGGCCCGAAGAGCCCCCAGTCACTCCCTCTTGCTGCTGGGGACAGAGGCGTCTCAGGGGCTCTGTGGAGGAGACCTCTCCTGAGAGCTTTTCAGGCTGCGGCAGACCCTCAGCCCCGAGATGTCTGGGGTGGGACTGGCCCTTAAGACTCGCCTTGGTGCGAGTCTACACCCACAGAAGAGGTCGGACCCTTTTGGAAGTGCTCTGGCCATGCCTGCTTCACCTGCCTGCTGAGGGGTGACCTGCTTTAGGGGTGCCAAGAGGAGACAGGAGCTCAAGCCTCTGGCTTTACCCAGCCTTACCTCCCTCCTCCCAGCCCTTTTCTCCTCCCCACCCCTGCCCCCCACTTAGCTCTGTTGCCATGACAGCGGGGTGCTAGGAAGCCCGACTCCTCGTGGGGACAGAACCAGAGTGATCCCACACGTGTGCTGGTCTCTGGGTGCACAAACACGTGCCTAGGTGGGCGGGTGTCATCCTGCACGCTGCTGTGGGGCGGGATGGGGCGGGGCTGTGTGTTTGGGCGAGGTCCCTTCCAGCCCACACACCTGGACCCTGCACATTTCCTGGACATGCAGCTAGATTGCAGGCAGGAACCACTGGACTGGAAGGTAGGGCAGGGCTGGGGCCCTGTTGGCCCTTTGGCAGCCAGTCACACCCACCAGGCTCACGCAGACGCTTCTCAAACCACCCAGCTCCCCAGGAGGTGGCAGGACAGGCAGCACAGTTCCACTTGCAGATGGGGAAACTGAGGCCTGCCTAAGCACCTGCTTGTTCCCTAGGCTCACCCTGAGCTGCCAGCCAAGCTGAGGTTGTGCTGGGGCCTCCTGGGTCCCCAAGCAGTAGAGGTGTCTGAGGGGCATTTGGTACCTTGTATCCCTGGGTTGTCCCCTCCTCTAGACCAACCAGCGCCCGTCACAAGGGCAGCATCACCAGCGAGGTCTTTAACTTTGCTTCTATTCACTCTTCGGATCCCAGAACTAATTGCCGCCCTTCCAAAATGGGGCCAGAGCCAGCTCTCAGGCGGACCCATACTGACCCATACTGAGTTCAGGTGTCCCTCAGACACCTGCGCTTGTCACGGACCAACTGGCCTGGGGATGGGAGGACCAACACAGGAGCCTGAGTTTGTTCATGATGCTTCCCACGCTTCAGACGTTAGCTGGCATTTTTCTCAGCCGTGGCAGAGGCTCGTAGCCCCCTCAACCTCCAGCACGTTGAGTAAATGTGGAAACACCACTGCCACGTTCAAGGGTGGAAAGAGCTGGGTGCTGAGGAAATGAGTGGCACCTTCTGCCTGCTGCCTGGGAGAAGGGGTGACAAGTAGACCTCGGCCCACGCCTTCACCCGTCCCACCACCCTGTGTGCCTGGGGACCTTCCCATCGTGCCCAGCTTCCTGACACATGGTGTCTTTGCAGTTAGCCAGCTCCCTCCTCCTCAGCCCCTCAGCCTGGGGAACGGGTAGTGGTCCTCCCTGCCCAGCTCTGCTCGGGATGGGGTGGGTGAGGCTCCTGGACAAGCTGCTCTGAGTCAGAGGGTGGGGGAGGGGTGTCTGGTGTGCAGAGGGGGCTGCAACCTCTGAGTCACCGGGAGCTTCCTGAGGGCACACCAGGCCTGTCTCCCCACTTGCCTGATGAGCCACCACGACAGTGTGTGCAGGTATTTATGGCTGGTTTTCACCCCTCAGCAGGTGGTGTGAACACACTGCGGTCTGAGTGTACGCACGCATGGTGTTGTGATCCGAGACTGCAGGGAGGCCTTCTAGCTCTCTCCCCCTCTGACTTGCCAGCCCGAGCCACATCATCTACCTGATGGAGAGGATCCCACCCCGTCCTGCTTCAGGGCTCTGGGTGTCCCTGACCCCAGGGTCGTCTTTGTTCTCCTGCCTGGTCCAGTCCACACAGCTGTCCTGCTCCCAGGACTATCCAGAGACTTGGCCACATCTACCTGTCACATGCCAGGGAGCTGGCCTCCCTTCCTGTCCCTTATCTCCTGATGGCCACCCTGCTGCACCTCGGTGTGCCCATCCCACTCAGTTTGATCGAATTTTGGAAACCAGACTGGCATGTTCCTGATTCCAGGACCTTTGTGATCTTAGACAAAAGATGTCCCCACTTGGGGGTGGGGAGTTGTCCTTAGGGCCCAGAGTGGGCACCCAGTCCTGAGATCGGTCTCTAGAAAATGCCTCCCTCTACTCTCTGTCCAGATCATCCTGGCTGACACCACAGGCACCTAACCCAACTGCCCGTGCCCGAAAGGGAAGTGATAGACGGGCATCGGGGCAGAAAGAGGGCTCCTGGAAATGCCACACCCCAGCCGATGGCAGAGGGCTGAACTGAGAGTTCAGCTGCTGTGGGGAGCAGCTGGAGGTCCACGCTCCCGTGCTCAGTGGTGCTGACTTGCTGCGCAGCCCAGGGTACCTACAAGGCCTCTCTGTGCATCAGCAAAACAGGCCTGGGGACCAGACCAAGGCTGCACAAGACAGCATGAGGGGTGTGGAGAGGCGCCCAGGGAAGAGGTCCAGCCCATGGCATATTTGATAAGAGCTTTCGGGATTCCCGCCTTTCCTCTGGGAGAAGGAAACCACCTAGAGAACTAATGCTCTCCTGGGTATCCAGGAGTAGGAAGAGGGGCCTGCCCACTGACCCAGCTGAGTGACAGGCCCAGTCCTGCGCCCTGTGTGGCCGCGGGTCAGTTACAGAAAGAGGATCTGGCAGCTTCCCAGGACCAGGTAGGGGACAGGGATGCCTCTCCTAGGCCTAGTCTGCCCCCACCCAGGCTTTGTGTGGCCCTTGGCAGAGCTGAGCCTGCCATGGCACCACTCAGGTGGCCTATCTGCCCTTCCTTCACGGGGCTGGACTGCAGGCCCTGGCCTGAGGGGCAGTGGGCTTCCAAGCTCTTCACCAGGGAGGAGAAAAATACCAGCAGTCCCCCCTCCCCCTCTCCCATCCCCCCTCCCTCCCCCCCCCCCCAGGCCTCTCTCCGAGCTCTGGCCTGCTTGTTTCCTCCTCTGCCTCCTGGGGGTGAAAAGGACCTTGTGGATGGTGGACCAGGTCCTGACAGCTCCTTCTTGGGCTGTCCCCCCTCCCACTACTGTCCTGGGCTCAGGCCTTAATGAAGCGTAAACAGCCTGGCAGAGGAAAGCCTCATTAGGCCTGATCTAATTAGGAGTCCCTGTGAGGTGGGGTGGGCAGGGGAGGTGGGGGGAGCGCCCACTCTGGAGGGCCTACTGTGCACCCGCAATGTCACCCATGTGTGTGCACACTCCTGGGACTCTCCCCACAGCCCTCCAAGCGCCACCGGGAACCTGAGTGGAAAGCAGGTCAGAGAGGACAGGTGGCTTCACTGGGAGGTGCACCCTGGGTCTGACCCCAGCACCAGCCTCGGAGGCTGGCAGAACCCCAGCTCCCCAGACCCCCTGGCCACCCTCCATCATCGCACGCCCCAGCGATGGCACGTTTCTGCCATTTCTGGCTCTCTGTGTCTCTGGCCCGCCTCTCTCCAGCACCACCTGACTCCATCGTGGGTCAAATGGTGGGAGGCAGGGCATGGGGCCAGCAGGCTCTCAGCCCCCCCCACACCCACCCCTCATCTGTCCCCCCCTGTAATCAGGGAGGGTGTGGGGGAGCTGACAGGATGCCAGGCGCCGGCCACCCCTTCGTTCGTCTTAGCTAACAAGCTGTTTATGGGTGTGACGTGACACCTGCTTTCTTCTTTATAAGTTCAATAATTTATAGGCATATTAGTGGCCAGGCGGCCACCCTGGGTCTCAGCTAGACGGGACGGGGCGATGCAGCCCGGTGCCTCTGCCGATATTTACTCTCTCCCACCATCAATTATTAAGAAGCCCTCCTTCATTTTTGCACATAATTACATGAGCCGTTACGGTTCCAGCCCCCCCCCCCCCCCCCCGATCCCTCTGGAGAGGGGCCCAGTCTACCCGACAGGGCAGGGGGACCAGCAGGCTGGAGTGTGAGGCAGGCAGCCATGCTCCCTGGGAGAGGTGCAGCAGCCTCAGTCTGCACCCCCCTCTCAGCCAAGCCGGACCCCCTTGGCCAGCACGGGCCTTCCTCAGGGCCACTGTCTCCCCCATCCCAGGCCAGGCCTTTGTACCCCTGGTCTCTGTGCAGAGAGCGCCACCCTCACCTCCGTACACCTGACTGGCTCCTTCTCATCCTTCAATTCCAGTGCAGCCTTCACTGCCTCCTAGATACCTGCTGTGACCCCCAGGACCTGCTCTGTGTGTGCACACCTTCTCTCACCTCCACCTGTGCCACACTGGGTTGAGACTTGCTTGCTAGACCATGAGGTTTGTCATGGCACAGAGAAAACTATAGAAAACGTGTGTTGAATGAATGAATAAATGAATGTATGCAGGGTAGATGGGCAGATGGATGCTAGTGAGGCCACCAAAGCACCTGCCTTCCCGTCCCCATCCAGGAAGTCTGTCCTGATGGCTCCTCCTCCTCTTAGATCCCCCAGACACTCCTGATCTGGGCTGTGATCCCCCTCTAGGCAGCGAGGCCAGGGCCTTCCATCTCCATCCCCAGCCCCAGAGGGTAGGACAGAGGGAAGGAGGACATATATCCTGCCAATCCTGCTGGGTGACCTGGGGAGATTGTTCCTCCTTCCTGATCCTGTTTCTTCATTGGTTGAATGGGGAGAGTGAAAGTCCCTGCTTTACAGAGCCTGGCTGAGGCTCACATGAGACAACCTGCAGAAGCACCCACGCAGGGTCTCTCACATCGCTGTGGTTCAGTAATGCTCCTTAACCTCAACCTTCATCTGGGAACTGAGTCTGTGTACGACTGAACCAAATTGGGTTGAATCATCTTATTTGCACTTTTTCTTGTCCACACTTCCTTGTTTTTATTCTCCCCTGCTCTGTAGCTGGTGCCAGGCTTGGCTCACAGGGGCTCTCCAAACATTCCAGACTGATGTAATCAAGAAATTCCCAGCTGGGCACAGTGGGTAAGCCTGTAATCCCAGTGACTCGGGAGGCTGAGTCAGGAGGATTATAAATTCAAAGCCAGCCTCAGTAACTTATCGAGGCCCTGAGCAATTCAGAGACTCTGTCTCTAATAAAATATAAAATAAAGGGCTGGGGACATGGCTTGGGGGTTAAGCACTCCTGGGTTCAATTCCTGGTACCAAAAAAAAAAAAAAAAAAAGAATTTTCCAATCTGTCAATCTACACCTATGAGGTGGAGGGTCTTCCCTTCAATAGAATGATAGAGGCCAGGGAGAGGCCAAGGACTCCCTTAAATTAGTGACAGTGAGGAACCAAGCCCTGGCCTCCCACTGGACTCTGAAAGCCTGAGAGTAGCTGCCTGGAGACCCTGTGCCTCAGTTTTCTCCTCTGTAAGAAGAGATGATCATAGAATGGGCCCCACGGGGTTGTTGAGAGGATCAAATGAGTTGTTGAGCAAGAAGATAACTTAGAGCCACCCCAGAGTGTGGTGTTCAGGACAGGCCTGACCCCTCAGCCTCCCTTTCTCTCTCTGAGAAGCAGCAGTCCCCTGGAATTGGCACTGGTCATTCCATGCATGTGTGCACGTTTCCTGTGTGTGCAGGTATTTGTGCTCAGTTGATAGGGGTTGGGGTTTGTTTTCAAATTATGTAAATGGCACCACCTTGTATGTACCTTTGATTGTTCCTCCACATGGCATTTGTGATTTCACCCAGGCCCATATGGATAACTCCAGTGTCTCTGGGCTCAGGGCTGCATAGTGTTCCCTTGTGTGGTTATGCCAGAGTGTGTTCATTCCCCCTGCCGATGATGGGCATGTAGCATGTTTCTGATTTTCCACCATTATAGACAATACATTCCCCTACTTGCCTTCTTGTTTCTCGGGGACACATACTCAGTATGGGAACTGTTGGGTCATAGGATGTGCATTTTTTTCAACTTCACCAGAAAACTGCCAAGTTACTATGCCATTGGGGGCACTTTGCCTGAATTATCTCCATGCTCCCAGCCATTGGGAGAAAGGAACTGTTAGGCCACTTAACAGATGGAGCGTGTATTAGTTAGCTGGTGCCGCATAACAAATCACCCCCAAACGTGATAGCTTAGAACAAATAAGTATTATCTTGCAGTTTCATAGGGCAGGAATCCAGGAGAGGTGGCACTGAGCACCCCTGGCTCAGGGTCCTACAAGGCTGTAGGCAGGGTGGCTGCAGAGCGTGCCTTAGGCTCCACTCAAGGAGGACCTGCTTCTTTTTTTTTTTTTTTTTTTTTTTGAGAGAGAGAGAGAGAATTTTAATATTTATTTTTTAGTTTTCTGTGGACATAACATCTTTGTTTGTATGTGGTGCTGAGGATCGAACCCGGGCTGCAAGCATGCCAGGCAAGCATGCTACCGCTTGAGCCACATCCCTAGCCCAGAACCTGCTTCTAAGCTCATTCACTGGAATCCTGAGGGCTCGTAGGTGTTGACATGAGTTCCTTTCCTTGTGGAATTCTCAACAGAGCTGCTCATATGTGGCAGAATAGACAGAGAAGCCATGGACAGAGGGCACCTATGGAGAAAGCCATAGCTTTTTGGTAATCTAATCTCCGAAGTGACACCCCATCCCTTCCACCATATTCTATTCTTTAGAATAGTCAGTCAGTTGGTCCGGCTCACATTCATGGGGAGGGGATTACACAGCAGGGGGAAGGTAGGGGTCCCTGGGAAACATCCTAGGGCTGCCTATCACAAGGCAGCTGAAGCTCAGAGAGGTGAAATAACTTGTCCAGGGTCACACAGCAGTTAGAGACAAGATCAGAACTGGAACTCAAGGCTGCTTGGCTCCGAAGCTGGCCACATCCCAAGCCGCCACACTGCCTTTGACTCTAGTAATAACAGGTTGTGACTTAAGTTAATAAACAAATCTCCAGCACAACAGAACTCAAGACGACTGCTTAATGAATGGATTTGCTAATAGTGCTGCCTGTTTGCACATATTAGCTCGAGTTCCCCCTGACATGCTCCGTGGGGACAGCTCCGTGGGGACAGCGGAGCCCGGGTTCTCAGGGGGAGCTGCTTTGCCAGGCACAGAGCCCAGGGTCCCAAAGAGCCAGGGAGTGGTCTCTTTATACAAATTGCTTTTTGTCTCTGCATTTTTGTTTTGCTTCCAATTCAATTTAATCTTTTTTTTTTTTAATGGAGTTCACACTTCCCTGACCACTTCTTCTTTTCTTTTCTTTTTTTAGTTGTAGATGGACACCTTTATTTTATTTACTTATTTTTATGTGATGCTGAGGATCGAAGCCAGCGCCTCGCCCTTGCGAGGCAAGTGCTCCACCACGGAGCTACAACCCAAGCCCCTTCCCTGACTTCTTAAGGACAGCTAACTGCACCCCGTGGTCACTCAAGGTTAGGAACATCAAGTATTTTCCTGAAGGGACTTCAAAGTGGGCAGGGTGGACGTGGCCCACTCACTGGTTGACCCCAGACAAATTTCTTGCATCTCAGCCACCAGATAGTCCAGCCCTGCAGGCAGGGCTATGGTAAGGTCAAGTAAGGGCCAGCCCGCTACCTTCTTTCTCCACCAAGACTTCTGCTGTGAGTCCTCCAAGAACCGCCACCCCGACCCCGCACTCCTATCCTCAGCAGTCCCATAGAGAGAGGGCTGCTGACTGCATTGCTTCTAGATGGTGGAAGGTCACTCACACTGGAACCTTTCCAGTGGAGGCAAGGGTGACCAAGGCCCTGAGGTGAGCGCAAGTGGGAGTTTAGGATTCCAGAGTGTCCCTGTCCCTCATGCCCTGGTCCCTTTCCCTAGGGAAGCCATTGGTCCTGGGGGATTGAGTCAGCTTTCATTTAAACACAGTGGAACCTCTGCAGGCAGGGCCCTAGGCTCAGTAGAAACTAAAGGAGACGCAAGACCAAACTATGCCCCCCAGGTATTCTCAGTTCTCAGAGGATAAAGACCTCAGTCCAGACTTCTCCAAGTAGGATACTAACAGCAGTCTCAGGACAGACCCCTGGCTAACAGAGGAAGTCTCAGGGGGCAGAAAGCAACCATCACAGTAACCAGGATAACCTAAAAAGTACCCAAACTGCCAGGTGTGGTGGCGGTGTCTATAATCCCAGCCGCTTGAGAGGCTGAGGCAAGTGGGTCTCAAGTTCAAAGCCAGCCTCAGCAACTCAGTGAGACTCTGTCTCTAAATAAATACAAAATAGGGCTGGGGATGTGGCTCAGTGGTCGAGTGCCCCTGGGTTCAATCCCCAGTACCAAAAAAAAAAAAGAAAAGAAAAAGAAAAACACGTTCACCAAGTGCCAGCTGTGCTGTGGGCCAGGCTCAGAGTCCAGTACCTACTAGGTATTAAGTCATGGGGTCCTCACTTGGCCCCATGCTGGGGGTCTGTTTAGAGCCTGATTTGACAGAGGAGGAAACCGAGGCTCAGGGTGCTCAAGGACACAAAGCCCAGAAGCCCAGTTCAGTGGAAAAGATGAGGCTTTCAGAGCAGGTTTCTGGAAGAAGGGAGCCCCACAGAGTCCTGGACTGAAGGAGGAGGAGAGAATTCAAGGGTATGAGAAACTTGTTGACAAGAAATGTCCACAGTAGGTGCCAGGGGAGAGGGTGCCCTAATTGAGTGTATCTGCCACAACCAGGCCCTTGGACTCTGGGCCTCCACCTGGACCTGCCATGGATGTCCCTCCAAGTCCACCACCATATATTCAGTTGGGCCAGCCACTGTGGAGTTAAGTCCCTACCTACTGAGCCCCAGTGCCCCCTCTCTGTCCTGGCTGCCCCTTGAAGGATATACAGGAAGAGGCACCTGCCCGAAAGACCCTCTGAACCACACCTAGGTGGGACCCAGTGTTTCACCAGGAGGAGGCAGGAAGGCCCTAAGCCCTGTCACAGCTCCAGGTCTACCTCTAAGTGGGGACTTTACTAGTGGCCCCATCAGGCACCCCCATCCCTTGCTGCACCAGCCCAGGGCTTCCTGCCAATTCTCAATCCCCTTCACTCCAGTTTGAATCTCTGGGACTTCATTAGACCAATGACCTCAGCAACCTGAGCATAAGGGCTACGAGAGCCATGGGGGAGGCTGGGGCCTCTACTGTGACTCCCAGAGGCTATGTGGGCCCCTGGGCTTCTGGGATTCAGCCTAACCCTGAGCTTATAGATACCCCAGGGCAACCCCTTCCCCAGTGCATACAGGGAGAGCTGTGGCCCAGGGGCAACATCCTCCTCAAGGTCACACAGCAAGGTAATAAGTTAATTTGTGACATAAAGTGGAACACAGGGTTTGCCTGAGCACTCAGCTCTAAGGGGGTCTGGTGCCTACTCCATCCCAACCCCCTGACCCCAGTCCATGCCCCAGTGCTGCCCGCCCAGCCCCCACTGGCCTCCCAGCTCCTGGTCTCCGTTTTTCTTGCTAATTAGAGGTCTCAGCAATGACTCCGCTGTCCCAGCCATTTTAGAGCCGTCATTAATTTCAAGTGCCTTCAGAAATAATCATCATCGTAAAAATCCTGTGAGCCGCTGGGCTGCATGCAGGCAGGGCCAGCCCAGAGCAGGCATGCAGGCAGGCCTGTGTGTGCCACCCTCTGTCCTGTGCCCCAAGGGACCCCATCTCTACCAGGGCCCTGCCTCCTGCAACCTCAGCCTCCCAGAGTGAGAGGAGAACAGGGCCTGGATCCCACATCAGGCACACAGAGCTTCAAGGTCCTGCTCTACCTCTTCGGCATACATAAACTTGAGCAAGTCACCAGCTCTCCCTGAGCTTCAGTTTATCTGTATGGTGGGGACAGCAAAACCAATCCTGCAGCAAGATGAAGAATGTCAAGCACAGCTCACAGCCAGACTCAGAAGAGGCTGAGTAAGTGTTAAAGGACTGGTCCCTTCCTCCAGAGTCCCCTGGCAGTCCCGTTCCAGCCTCTGATTTGCTGCAGGCATTCAGGCTCCTTGCAGCCATCCGCCCCTGCTTTATTGGGACTTGTGAGTTGTCACCTGAAACCGTGATGTGCCAACCCATGAGACACGCAGTCTCAGACCTGCTCTTGGGAACTCCAAATCTGAGGACAGAGAGGGAGGAGAAGAGGACCTTGTCTCTAAAGCCACTTCATCTGGGGAGGGGAGGCAGGAATAGAGACAGTCTTGGTTTGATCTTGAAGAATGGACAGAAACCAGGAAGGAGGCATGCCCAGACAGTGGACCAAGGAGAAAACTTGGCAGAGGGGCTGACACTCCTCCTCTGTAGCTCTGGATAGGATCTCCTAGATGTGTCAAAGAAGTCTTCAACTGAGCCTTCTTGACTTTTTATGCTGTCCAGGGCCCTGGGCCACCTGAGAGTGCTCTCCAGGCAGGATGGAGAAACGCCTTTTAGGAAGCTCAGGAGGCGGCATTTGATTGGGGGACTCCCATAAATAACACGGAGGTCAGGGCCCAGGTTCCAGCTAAGCCTTTCAAAGGGCATCTCCTCAAAAGTTCTCACCCCAAAGCCTCCCAGTCCCCATTATTCCTGTCGGTGGATATCTGAGAGGCTCGTTTCTTTTGGAGACAGGTTAGAGGCTGTTGAGATGGAGGACTAGGACTGTGGGGCAGTTCCTTGCAGACACAGCTCTGCGTCATCCCTGCAGCCTCCAAGACGCAAAGAGATCATTGTGGGCGCCAAAAGACCCCACCCTGGGACACCGACTTCCTCAGCCAGCATCTGGGTCTGGGGGCGGGGGCGACGAGCTCTCCCCCATTTCTCCGCCGAGATCACTGAGGCAGGGAGCAGGTGAGTCGGGGGCGGAGATCTGCTGTGGCCGCGCCTTGCCTGCGTCAGTCGCCGCACCAGGAATAGCCCCCGCCCCCGCCCCCGCCCCGCAGCGGGTCTGGCAGAGCCTTTACGCAGGAGCTAGGGAGCGTCTATTCCTGTCGGGCTGGTGGGAGGAGGAGGCGCGGGAGGGCGGGAGCACACCGGTAACTCACAAACAGCCAGGGTGGAGAAGCTGGAGCCCTGGAAGGGGGTCGGGGGGAGCGGTGTTGATGGGCCAGGGAGCCACCTTCGCTGGACTCTGGAAGGGAGGGGGACTCCTGTGCCCGCCTCTCTTATCTCCTCTCCCACCTGTAAGTCTCTCTGCCAAGCCTGCCTCCTACTGGTTTACTCAGCCCTGGTAGGCGATTCAAATTCCCTTCCCAGCCCTTAGAAGCTGTGTGACCATGGGCAAGTCACCTAACATCCCTGAGCCTTGGATTCCTTCTCTCTGTCACAAGGAACAATAGCGCCTCTTCCCAAGGTTTCTGGAAGATGAATGTCATGACCCAGCGTGGACACCTGCTGGGAAGGGGCTCTAGCTAGGCTTGGGATGAGGATGGACATAGACATAGAAGAAAAGAGAGTTCATCAGGCCGGACTGTCCAGAGCAGTGGTGTGGCAGTGAGACTGAGAGGTACGCAGAAGCGGTTTAGCTGGAACAGGTCTGTGCAACTCTTTGGGGTATGTGTGAGGCTAATTGTGGAAAGCAAGACAGTGCTAGGGGGGTGTGGTGGGGAGTGACCTCTCCTTGCCAATCAGGCATCTCTGCATCTCTGCAGATGTCAGACAAGCTTCTTGGGAGAAGGGTGAGGCACTGGGAGCAGGGTCTGGGGGTCGGCCCCAGAAACTGACAGGCCTTGGGCTAGTCTCCCTCCCAGCCTCTGCTTCTTCTCTGCCTACAGGAGTCCCTACCCCTGTGGATTCAAGGTATCAGGAGCACTAATGTGCTAATGGGGACAGCAGTAATGTGCTAAAAGAGAAGGGGCCACTGTGCCTGGCGGTGATAGCACTCATGATGATTCTAATAAAACTGGTTGGTATTAAAGGGCATCTGGCTTCAAGTAGATGGAGGGGGTGTATAGTGGAAAGAGGTGAGTCCCAAAGCCTACTCTTCAGGCTTTGCCAAGACATCCTGCCTGCCTAGTCTCTTTATCTGTGCATCAAGGAGGATTTGGATCTCTAAGGAGAGGTCTCATTCCTTGGGAGCTAGCTCAAGCCTAGGCCAGGATTCTCCCTCCCTGCAAGACCTTTGGGGAGCCAGGTGGGAACGGCCAGGTCCAGACTGAGGCTCTGCACTGCCCTCTGCTGGTCACTGAGTGCAGTGCCCCCTGGCCACAACCGGTCAGAGAAGCCTGCTGCCCTCTGCTGGACAGGAATCCAGGCAGGGCGGACCCCCGCCGCAAATGCGGAAGCAAGACCAGGCATCGGTTTAGAACCGCGGAGCCGGCGCGGCTTCCTCAGTGTCCTTTGGCGCTTTTGGTTCCGCCGGCTTCGTCCCAAGACAGCTAGGATGTGGCCTCTAGGGTTTCGCGGACATTTCGAGAAGAGCAGGACAGAAGCTTTGAGTCTGACCCCTCTCGTGCCGCCCTCCAAACAACCCTGGCCAGGTGGGGAGCGCTGCCTGTTCACGTGTGTGTGTTCATCCACACGGCAGTGTGCGGTCGTACCAGTTAACACGTGTGATCACTGGTGCTCATATGCACACGCATGTGGCCAGACCCAATCACACGCGAACGGGTGCACACATCCAGGGAGAACCGCAGGCCCGATTCTCCTGGGCCGGGCTGACCCGGGACTCGCGGGGAGCCAGGAACCCAGAGGGCCGCTGCTTTGTGCAAGACCAGAGCGCGGGGGCGCCGGTTCCGACGCGAGGCTGGCGCGCCCCTCCACGGCGCCCCCCCCTTGCCAGTTTCATTGCCCCATCGGTGCAGGGCCGTGGTTGGGGCGCTCCTCGCTCTCCGCCAAAAGGAGACCTCACCGCCCGCCCCCCCTTGGTTTTGCGGCCGCGCCTTCTCCTCCCCCGCCCGGCTCCCGCCGCTCGCTCGCTCGCTCCCTCCCTCCGTCCCTCCTCCCTCCCCGGCTCGCTGCTCGCTCCTTGCGCTCCCTCCCCGCGCCGCGGCAGAGCGCGGAGCCCGAGCGGGAGCCCGGGCGGGAGCCGGCGCGGGAGCCGGAGCGGGCGGCGGACGACAGCACGGGCGGCAGCAGCGGCCAGTCCCGGAGCGCGCGGAGTCCCCACCCGCGCCGCTCCGGCCCCTCTCCCGACGCGGGGCTCCGAGCAGCATGCGTGTCCGCTGCCCGCCGGCCCCAGCCCTAGCCCTGGCCCCGGCCCTGCGGCGGAGCGCGCCCGGCCTCGACCCCGGCCCCAGCGGCAGAGGCGGCGGCGGCGGCTCCAGGCCGGCCGGGGGGGCAGAACCAGGCTCGTGGAGCCCGCGTCGCACGTCCTGAGCGCGTCCGCCCCTCCGCCCGCCGGGGCCGCGGCCTCCGCCTTCCCACTTCTGGGTCCCCGGTCCGGGTCCGGCTTGGCTCCTACCCGCGTAGGGTGGACATACTGACCGCCAGCCCCGCGAGGGCGCGTGGACGGCCGGGCGGAGGTGTGGAAGAGGAGGAGGAGACGGAGGAGGGGGCTGGGCAGGGGCTGGGGCCGGGCTGGCGGGAGAGACATGCGATTGGTGACCGAGCCGAGCGGACGGACGGCGCGCCCGAGATGCAGGTGAGCCCCGCTGCCGTGGTGAGCCAAGAGCGGTCAGCCCGCGGCGAGTGCCCCTGGGGGCCGCCAGCGGCCCAGGCTTCTACCTCCTGGGGATGCAGGACACTCTAGTGTCCACCCAGACCTCATTTGGGAGGGTCACAGGCCTGATCCCCTCCTAAGCCTCAGAAATAATTCCTCCTTTCTTATTTCTGCCACCCTAACATTTCCAGATTGGTAAACTGGGATCCGGGAGCTGTGAGGGGTCCCCGACCAGCATCCCATTCCTGCTTTGGTGTCCCTCCCCCACTCCTCCCATTCTGAGCATTGGTCATGCAAAGGAGAAGCCCCTGTCTCCGTGAACCCCAGATCCCCCCAGGCAGTCCTCTCTTTCCCTAGGCACTCCCAAGCCAGTGGACACAGGTCAGGGACTGGGGTTCTCCTCAGGCTCCAGCCTGGATGGCGGCTCCCTCCCCACAGGAGCTTCGGCCCCTTTCCAGCTTCAGCCCTGGGAAAGAGAAATGAGGAGGGGGTGGAGTAAAGAGGAGAGGGAGTTGGGCAGAGGAGAACCCAGGAACCCTTTAGGGGCCTCCCCTTTGTCTGCCTTCAGCCGGGCTTCTCACCTCCTCCTGTCCCACTTTTCCTTCTGAGGCAGAGGGTGGGAGGTGGGAACCAGCTGTGAAGAGGGAGGTGAGGAAGGAGCCTCCTGCTCCCCCACCACACAACCTCTTTGGGTGGGCTATGGTGCTTTCTGCCCTCCAAGGCAGCCCCAGGAGACTTCTCTCTCTAGGTGGATCCCACTTTAAGGAGGAGGGGTGGGGCCAGGCCAGTGGACAGTCCCCTCTGGGCTTTTGGTGGGGTACCAGTCCAGCTTTCTTGTGCCTGCACCTCCCCTTTGTTCTCAGAGGTCCTGGGGTCTGGGTGGGGGAGAAGGGTCATGTGGGAGGATGGAAACAGCTCTGCCCTGTTGGGTGGGAGTGCCCGAGGCCCTGAGATGGAGGCAGTACCACCTGGGATAGCCCCTTCCTGCCAACCTTCCCTCGGTCCTCCTCTGCTTGGCTTGGGTAGCCAAAGGGCACCCAGCCCAGTCTGGCCCCTGGTTCTCTGCTCAGCCCTGCTAGCCATTGTGCCAAAGGCTTCACCACTGGGGCCTCCCTTGCCTGGGGAACCTGGGGCATCCAGCAGGTAGGGAGCCTGGGGCTTCCCCAGATCCAGTGAGGAGCGCTGGTAAGGAAAGAGAGAGTCCACTGCTCTTGGGCTGTTTGTCCTTGTGTGGCCTGGGAGGGGCTCAGAGTCCTCCCACCACTGGGAAGGTGATAGCCTTTGGTCTGCTGGGACAGCATAACTGTCCCTGTTTTCTACCCATGGCTAGAGACAAGGGGGTGACAAGAGGGAAGAGGCCGAGAACTCCTTGAGCTCAGAAATGGGGCCAGGCAGCACCTAGCTGCCTCCTGGAGGCCGTTTAGCAGAGGTGAGACAGCCCCCCCCCCCCGGGGGTCTTATCTCTGCCCCCTGCCATCAGAAGTGTGTGATGGCCCTGGCTGGGTTCTGGTCCTGGTCCTGGGTGGTGTTCTGTTAAGGCTTCAGTGCTCCCCAGGCCTGGAGTTAGGGTGGGTCCCAAACCTGAGGGACGAGCTTTTATGGATGGATGGGTGTGTGCAGCAGGCCAAGGTTCAATGACCTGGGGAGAGTGGGGGGGGGGGTTGAGTAGGGGAGGGGGGGTGTGAGTAGGGGGGGGGTGTGACTAGAAGGAAGGTTGAGATACCACTTTTTACCCTGCCATGAGCCTCTTTGATCCTAGGGGTCTTCTCCACCCACTTTTCCTATTCTGGATATTGTTTTTTAAAAAACGGAATTCTGGAGGGGCACTACCCTCCTCTTTCCAGAATGGGTTTCTGTTCAGCTTGAAGCTACCAGGGTAGCTCTGCTGGTGCTGCTCCTTGGGTACCTGCGGAAGCAAAAGGCTGGAGCCATGTGGCTGGGATTGGGGGGGGGGAGGGGGACATTCCTGTTGAGAAATGAGGCAGTTTGTGTGACTTGGGCAGGGTCCCACAGAGGCATGAGGTAGCTTGTCAAGCACAGTAAGGGAGTGGGGCTAGGAGGGACCAGGGAGGGGAGGCAGTAGGTGGTAGTGGTTTCAGGGTTGGGGCCTTGGTTTGCTGGCAGAGGTCTTTTGATCTAGCTGTTGTGTGTGTGGCTTACCCTCTGATTGCTCTCTGTTCTGTTCCCAGACATAAGTAGAGTTCCTCTACTTATGTCCGCATCCTCACCTGGTTTGGTCTAGCATCCCCACCCAAAAGGTCCTCCCTCTCCTTCTGACCCCTCCTCCAAGAAGCCTTCCCATCTGCTCCAAGTCACTGGTCCTCCTCACCCAGGCACCCACAGCTTGGAACCTCACTGCTTCACACCTAGTATTGTACCGTCTCATTCATTCCTGCGTTTATTCTGCACCTTCTGTCAGAGCTGCCTGCTCGGGTCTGGGCTAGGCCTGCCCATGGTTCCCATGGATTGCCTTGAACAACCTGGACAAGTCTAGTATTCATCCCTCTGGCTCCCCTGCCTGGCCCCTGGGATGGGGCAGACCTTGGGAGGGAGCAGCTGTTAGTAACTCTTCGTGGCAAAAACTACCTGGAGGGGCTACAGCGTCCTCAGCCTGCATGGATGGCCAGAGCTGAGTGTGGCATTGCTAAGGATGCTCCAGGCCGGAACTGGAGACCCAAGGCAGGGGATTCAGTGGCATGTGCAGGCTCTCAGAGAAGGGGGCTCTCCCTGGGGGCTGAGGTGATCTAGTTCTTAAGGAGGAGGGGAGACTGCCTGAGTAGCGGGCTTTGCAGAGACACAGGAAGCAGGGCTTTCAGGGTCAGGGAAGGTTCTCTGTGGAGAGAGTGTGAGAAGGAAGGGTCATTTCCAAATGGATCTGAGGCATTCTTGACATTGGCCTTTGTTTATGCATCAATTGAATGAATGAATATCTTGGAGTGCTGCAGGCCAGCAGAGCTGTGTGACAGCAATCTACTCCTGTGTTTTCAGTTTATTCAATGTCATTTCATAATGATGCTGTGAGGAGTATGGGCCCTGGAACCAGAAACCTGGATTCAAATCCTGCCTCTGCCACTGCCTAGCTCTGTGACTTTGAGCAACCTAATCTGAGTGTTGGTCTCCTTTTCCATAGAGTGAGGACAACAGCAGCAATATCTACCACCTATGAAGGGATTGACAGTTAAATGTGCTCATATATGCAAAACAATTTAAGAACGGAATCCAGTACACACAATCACTTACTGAATGCTAGCTACTCAGAGTTGGTAACAGTAAGATGCTCTCCATCTTAGCCTTGTAGGTGATACAGAGGTTTGATTTGATAGCTAAGAAAACAATCAGAGAGGTGGTGTGACTTGCCTCAGGTCCCCAGTCAACAAGCCTGGAGCTCACTCTAGAATGCTTCCTGGCCTCTGGGCCAAGGCTCTTGCTCACTGGTTCAGGCCTCACCTGTTAACTAATCAATCCACACATTTTTTTTTTTACCTTTAACTAATTTATTGATTTATTTATTTATGTATTTTTGTGGTGCTGAGAATTGAACCCAGTGCCTCTCACATGCTAGGCAAGCGCTATATCACTGAGCCACAATGCCAGCCCTCAATCCACGTATTTAGTATTAGTACTAGTAATAGTAGTAATCATGGTATAATGAACACCTCAACCTGCTCTCCAACTCAAACACTGGCATCTTTTTTTTTAAATATTTTTTTAGTTGTTGATGGACCTTTATTTATTTATTTATATGCAGTGCTGAGAATCGAATCCAATGCCTCACACATGCCAGGCAAGTGCACTACCACTGAGCCCCAGCCCCAGCCCAAACACTGGCATCTTGATATTGATGTCCATCTCCTGGGCTTCTCCACACCCCATCCATTGGTCCCTTTTTCTGAGGCAACTGCCACCCTAAATAATGCACTTGACATTCTCCTGCCTCTTGGAAATCATATATGTGGGGCTGGTGTTGCAGCTCCGTGCTAGAACCCTGCCAGGCATGCAGAAAGCCCTGGGTTCCATTTCTAGCACTGCAAAATAAAATTAAAAATGAAAACATTTTTATAAAATAAGATCATGCATTTAAAGTATATAGATTTGTTCCAGCTATGTGCGGTCCTTTGGAATTTGCTTTTTTTTCTTCATCATCTTCTTAAGCTTCACCTGTATTGTTGCAAATAATAGTAGTTGTAGTTCATTCATCTTCACTGATGTATCAAGCTCTGTCATAATTGAGTGTATTTCTTTTCCTCCTGTTGATGGGTATTTGGGTTGGTTTCCCTTTTTGGTGCTTACAAACAATATCACCACAAACCTTCTTGTCCCATCTCCCAAGGCGATATTAGTATTAGTAATAGTAACAGTAGTAATCATGGTATAATGAACACCGGGACCTGCTCTCCAACTCGCTAGGAGCAGAATTGCCAGGTCATAGGGCATGTTCATGTTCGGCTTTCCTAGGAAATGTGCCAAAGTATCTTCTGAATTGGTTGGACCAGTTTACATCTCCCCAGCAGGAGATGAGTGTTCCCACTGCCCCCCTTTCTTGCCGTCTTGGTTTTTACTGACTGACTGTAAAATGGTCTTTCATTATGGCCTTGATTTGCATTTCTGGGACTCAAGGCTTCTGGTGGAAGATGGGGGTTGAGATGGGCAGTAGCCGGTGTGCAGTGATGCTCACTAGGGGTCATCCCCTCTGAACCTCAGTTTTCCCAGTTGTAGAGATGCTGTCTGTACAGCCCCAAGTTCAGGGATGGACAGGAGCAGTCAGGGAGGACTCCCCAAGGAAATGGGAATGGTTGGGGGGGGGGGCAAAGAGGGCTTAAGTCCCTGCACATTGAAAGCAAAAGGAGAACAGCAAATTCTAAGAACCCTGTGGTGGCTCTGTGTCCACCCCAGGATGAAAAGGGGTGTTCCCGGCTTGCTGGGGGGAGGGAGCGTATGCTTCATTCTATGAACAGGCCCCCTTCTTCCACAGCCCTCTGAAAACCCAGTCTCTCTACAGCCTGGCACCTGGCACGGGGCCTGGCATTGGTGAGTGCTTAACAAGGGTTTGGTGACCCAGGGAATGAATGCTGGAGGGAACACAAATGTGTTAGTTCCTCCTTCTCTCTCGCCTCCTTGGGGAGTCCCCTCTGACTGCTCTGCCCATGGAGTGAGCAAGGGGTGGCTGAGCAAGGTGACTCCTGGGCATTCAAGGGTCCCCAGTCACAAGACCAAAAGCCCCCTGGCCATCCAGAGGAGCTGAGAGCCATGCTGGCAGGCTCATTTGGAGTGGCTCCCTCTGCCAGCCTGGTGCACCAACAATTGAATCCACGCTGCCTTCTCCGCCTGGGCCTGGGCCCCTGGAGCTGGTGAGACACGAGCGCCAGGGCTGGCGGAATAATTATGCCTATTTCATGTGACACCCAAATTGATTGCCGCCAGGGTGACATTACCAGGGCATTGTTCCTCATCTCCAACCTCTTATTATATGTTATTAGGGTGTGTGGTGTGTGTGTGTTTTTCTATTTTTTTCCCATTTCGGGGAATCAATCTCTCCCTGCCACCTCCTCTGCCTCCCTCTGCAGAGACCAGCTCTGGGCCCTGAGAGGAGGCAGGGCCTGGCCAGCAAGCTCTGCCTAGGCTTTGCAGGGCTGCTCCTGCCCACAGGGGTCATCTCAAATCCCTTTACTTGGGGGCAAGAGGGGGCATCTCAGAGTCAAGAGGGGCTGCTGAGGTATCATCCTGCAGTGTTCTTGGTCCATGTCTCTGCTTGCATGCTGCTTGCGATGGGCTGCTCACTTCTAAGGTAGGTCTTCCTTCCTACGCCGTCTAGTCTTCCATCTGATTCCTCACACTGAGCAGAATGGGCCTCCTGTGTGGCTCCACCCATGGGTCTTGGCTGTGCTCTCTGGGCCTGTAGTGGACACCTGGCACCTTTGGCCTCAGTGAGCCTCTTGGAAATTTGCAGAGGTGCCAGCTCCTCCCACCAAGTCTGAGCTTCTCATAAATGGGGCAAGTGGGTGATCACATCAGTTGTGCCTGAGCAGGGCACAGCACCTCTGTGTGTGTGACCAGAGGGCTCATCACCTCCTTGAAACAGTTCAGTTTACCCAAATGGAAGAATGGGCAGAGAGATGGCCAGGATTCAATTGAACAGAGAGGATTTTGAACAGCCAGTGCCACAGTGGCAAAGTTATTATTGATAGTTTGCCAATTCATGTTGTTGGACCTTGGTTTATGATGTATTAGGCGGTAGTTTTTGAATCTTTTTCTCCTTTTGAAGAGAAATTAACCCAAATCACTGCCCAGCCCTGACCTAGCCCCACCTTGGGTCAAGAGGCCATGTGATCCTTGTGTGATGTTAAGGAGAGAATGGCTGCAGTTGGGAGACTGGGGCTCTTCCTAGGCCTCAGCCCTGAGGTTCTTCCCAAACCCATGCTATGGGACTTGGGCAAGTCCCTGATGCTCTTGGGCCTATTTTCTTAACTGTGTGATGGTCTCTAAGGTCATCATGCCTCTGGAGTCAGCCAAGCTCAGGACCTTGAGCAGGTGAACTAATGACTCAGAGCCTCAGTTTCCTCATCAGTAAAGTGGGGTTAATGTGGCAGGACTGGCCAGATCGTTCGGGAGACACTTGGTGTGTGCGCTTTCTGTAAATGTCTTCCCTTCCCTCTGCCTGAACTCCTCCTCTGAGGGCAGCATAAAGTGTACCCTCCCTTTCCAGAGGAGGAGTTTGTGGTCTCAAGGGCTGAAGTCACTTGCCCAAGATCATGGAGGTCATCAAACCCTTGACCTTGAATTAGAGAGAGGTTGTATTCAAGAGTGGTGGGTTCAGCCTGAGAGTAACTGCCTCCAGCCTATCCCAGCTCTGCCACTTATCACTGTGTGAACTTGGACAAGTTCTGTCTCCCCTCTGTGCCTCGGTTCTCTAGTCAATAAAATGGGACTCATAAAACCAGCCTCCTCGGGTTGTTGTGAAGATCAAACAAGCTCATGCCTGGCACCTAGTCAGTGCTCTGTGTGAGTGTTCGTTTTACCAGGCACTGTAAGGAAGCGATGCTGAATGTAGACTCTGGAACCAAACTGTTTAGGTTCACATCATGCTATTCTGTGACCTTGAGCCAATTAGAACCTCTCTGTGCTTCTGTTTTTTCCACCTGCAAAATGGAGATAATGACAGCATCTACCTCACTGGGCTGGCATGGGGTAAGACGAAGGATTATAGGCAAGGTGCTTAGGATAGTGCTGGGCACAGCAGAGGCCTCTAGAGGGGTTTCCCCAACCATCGTCCTCATAGTTAGTAAGTCTGTGGCTGATCCCAGATCCCATGCTAATCCCCCCACTTCCTGCAGCTCCCCCTGCCCACCCTGGGTCTGTGAGACGATACCCTCCCCATTCCCAGCCCAAGGCCTTGGCTCTCCTAGGCAGGGCTGCTAGTTTCCAGGCCAGCCTGAGCTGTTCCCAGGGTGAGGAGCCCTGAGGGCTGGAGCATCTGGGAGGAGTGCCCAGGGGTCCCAGGAAAGTGTGAGGGAATGAATATATGAGCAGGAGTGTCCTAAGGAGTCACCGGCCTGGGCAGGAGATGGGGCACAGGGCTTCAGGGGTGCCTTCTTGTCCCCAAGAGCCTGAGTTGGTGTCTTATAGACATAAGAAGGGAAATGTGGGGGCATAGGACCTGGGTTTTCCTTGGGCCCCCTCAGGTCACCCCACATAAGACACTTGCCTACCTTTCCAGCTCCCGTCCAGAGGATGCTGTCCACTGAGGCAGGCCCAGCACAGGGAGCCTGAGGAGGGGCTGGCAGGGCCATGAGCAGTCCAAGCCTCCCCAGGCCATGAGGCACATGTGCTGGACGGAGGCCTCAAGCCCAGTGCCCTTAGCTCCCCCAGAATCCTCCTCCTCGAGGCCCTGCCCCACCCCTGCTTCTCTCCACCAGGCTGGCCACTCCTGGAGGGCAGAGCCTATATATAGAAGCCTTTAAACACTAAGATGCTTTGACAATTAAAATTCATAATTTATCCCACAAATGGCCTGGGGCTGCGGGCTGGCCGGAAGGCTGACTTCTCCCAAAATGGGCTGTGCTCTGGTGGGGTGGGTGTGGGGAAGGTGGGGGCACTCCTCCCTCATGTGCAGGGGCCAGGTGCTTGCCCAGGGAGATGTGGGGAGTCCAGGGCAGCCAGGGGTGTCGGGTAGCTGCTCAGGCCTCACTTGCCCCAGCAGGCAGGCAGCCATTCCAGGCCCAGTCAGCACCCTCCAGTAGACCATGGGCAGCCGAGAGACCAGGTGAGCATGTTGGGAGAAGATTGAGTTTCCAACTGCGCCTCAGAGATGGGGTTAGTGGCTCTGGGCCAGGAGAGCCAGGGAGTGGGGTGAGGAGGGAGAGCAGCGCATGCGCACATGTACACAGACACACACACAGGCCACACACACTGGTGTTCCCCCACACACACACCCCTCAGGGGCTCAGTAACTCTTTGCCAGAACCAAGAGCAAGAGAAAAAATAAAGAATTATACACGACAAAGGACATGACCTCAATTTTCTTCCAGGTTGATTTTTCTCTCCCCGTGGGGGGCAGCTGGAGGAGGAGGGGGAGCAGGGAGGGCCAGCCAAGGCAGGCAGGCCAGCCAGGGAGGGAAACAGAGAGCTGAGGCCGCCCAGCTCGGCTCTGTCAGCCTGGCTTTCTCCTGCAGGAGCTCTGCCTGGGCCCTGGACCCCTCTTCCCAGGGCCCCTAGTGCAACGGCCGTGCTGTCCTGCTATGCCGGGAGGTGACCCTGCTGCCTCTCATACCCTAGCCCTGCTAGATTGCCTTGGCCCTGACTGAAATTCCCCATTAGCGCTCACACCTTGGCCATTATCAGCCCTTCACACCTCAGCAGGGATTAGCCTGGGGAAAGCCCAACTGAAGCCTGAAAAGGGATAGGATCAGGATTGGGAGTAGGAGAGAAGCCATTAAGAGTCTCTGGATGCTGACCAGGCCACAAGTCACTACGGCCAGAGCACCTTTGCTGGCCCTGTGCTGTCTGGACGCCACCCTCCCCTGCCTCTGGCGTGGGGATCTGAGCTGCCCAGACTGCTGGCCGATCCTCCTCCTGGAGGCCTGCACGGAGCCTGGACTATAAGCTGGCAGACTGGTAGAGCCCTGTGCCCAGTATTCTCATGGGCCACCCCACAGTCTCATGGGCAGTCGTGTGATGGGCTCTCTTGACTGTTCCTTTGAGTGGGACAGGCCAGACCTAGGGGTGCTGAGCTGAATGAGGCCTAGCCCTGCGTGGCATTCTCAATCTGGGGGCCCCAGAAGCACCACTGGAGGGGAGGAAACACATGGGCAGTGCCTGGCAGAGGGTGGCCTGAGACCTGGAGAGGACCTGGAGGTTGATCCCTTCTTCCTGGGGGTTGAGAAGAGCTCCTGGATGGGGAGGGGACCCTGAGCTGGGTCATGAAGGTATCACAGATCTCTAGCTTGGAGCGGCAGGAGGATGGGCCCAGGCTGGGGTGACTGTGGAGTGCTTTCTGGAAGGCCCTCACACCATCCCCAACCGCTTGGTTCTGGCTGCCTCTGAGCAGATGTGTTTTCTTGTAATGGGCATTACCATGCCTTTAAATGATGGAGCCAGCCGCACCTAGAGCTGAACACAAAGAAGGGACTGCTTTCTGGCCACTGGACTTGGGGAAGCAAGATGCCTGCGTGCCGCTGAGGACTGGCACCTTCCCTCAGCCCTGGGGCCTTAGCCTAGCCTGGCCATGACATGCTGGCCCCTCCCTGGAGTGGCCTGCAAGATCCTGGAGAATCCCACTTCACACCGGGAGGCTCTGAGGACAGGCAGACCCACCAGGGATCAGAGGTCTGCCACTGCCCAGCTTTGTAGCCTTGGTCTGGGACAAGTGACTTCCCTCTCTGAAGTCTCAGTTTTCTCACCTGTAAAGCAGGTGTTGCTGGAGAGTTTCTGAGACAGTGTGTGAAAAGCCCCAAACCCTGCCCATTGCTGGAGGTCTCCAAATGCTAGTCCCTCGCTTTTTCTGATTGGCGGGTGTATGTGGGTCACCCATCTGGCTGCTGTGAGGAGACACAGTTCTGCCCGCCAGGGGCCTCCAGATGCTGGTTATGGAACAGGGTGGCTCCCTTTGAGGTTCCCCAAGCCCACCCATGGGTGACCTTCACCCCTTCTCCACCAGTCACCCTCTTATCCTGAGCCCTCGAGCAACAGCTGGAATGCAAACCCCCAACCAACTTGGGGCCACCTTCACGGAGATTCTCCCAGCTCAGGTGAAACTGCAGTGTGCAGCCTGGGCCCCTCTCCCCTGCTTGTCCAGTTGGAGGAAGTCCAGTTCCTGTTGCCAACTCCTTCAGGGACCCTGGAATCCAGCCACTCACTGTGCAATGGGGGAAGTAGGCTAGAGAGTGCAGGCATTGCCCGAGGTCACACAGTGACCAGTGGCTGCAGAGAACTACTTGTGGCCTGTGTCAGGCACATGAAGGTGTGGGTGGTGACTAGAGCTTGTCCGTCCCCACTGTGGGGTCAGCTCAGAGCCCGGGTCTCACCCTCTGCAGGGCAGGTTGATGGCCCCACTTCTCTGCACCCTCCAATAACCCCTGATTTGGGACCAGGGCTGCCGTAGACTCTGTGCCTCATGCCCTGGGCACAGCTGCCTCTGCCGCCCACCTGCCTGTCTTTGATGTTTATATTTTCTTTTTTATTTATTGGCCCAATTTTTAATTTTTGCCCTTGTGGAAAACCCTTCAGGGGGCAAGGATCCAAACTAAAGCACTGATTAAAATGCATAAAACACCTCTCTGCAGCAATGCAGGAGTGGCCAGCAGGACTGACCATGCCAGGAAGGCAAGAGCCACACGTTGCCAGTCAGACATGATGGCCCCAGCATCTCTAGGTAACAGGGATGCCATGGAGGTGTGAGACCTGGGACTAGGCCCAGCGTGCTGCGATCTTGCTAGGCCACAAGAGCATAGTCAAGATCTCCAGGTCTCAGTTTCCACACCTGTAAAAGACAGAGGATGAGATGATTCAGAGGACGTTCCCACCAGGGCTGTCCTGTCCTGTGGAGCCTGGCCCACCACACTGAGCGTGTAACTGTCTAGCTTGTTGGTGGCAGCTAGACAGAGCGAGTCAAACCAGCTTTTCCATCAACACATTTAAATTCCCTGGGTATCAGCAGAGCAGGGTGGCCCATGCCTATAGTCCCAGCAACTCGGGAGGCTGAGGCAAGAGGATTGCAAGTTCAAGGCCAACTTAAGCAACTTAGTGAGACCCTGTCTAAATATTTAAAAGGGGAGGAGGGTACTGGGGATGTAGTTGAGTGGTTAAGTACCCCTGTGTTCAATCCTCAATACTGGGGGAAAAAAAATAAACCTAGGTATTATTGTTCCAGGGTCAGCCCCATTAGAGAGGCTTCTTTCTACCCCTGCAAAAACTCACTCATGCCTCTGTTTCAAAAAACACTCATCCTGGCCTGTTCTGTGCCACACCTTGGGCACCTTACCCTAGCAGGTGGGACAAATACACCAGTAATTATTTGGCCCAGTCTGAAACATACAGGAGAGGCACCAAGTGCTGAGGCCTCGCAGCAGGTTTCCCTCTTTGCCCAGGTCACTAGGAAGCTCCACTTTAGTCATACACAGGACTTTGAGGCATTCTTTCCTGGCTTCCTTTCTTTAGCTTTCATTTCTTTATCTTCTTGTAGCATAACTTTTCATAACTGGAGCCAGTGGGTTCAAATCACTTTTGGAATGAGGAATGCTATGCAGACTCTCACGGTATCACTATCAAGAAGAGCGAGATCGCCGTGGGGGAGGTGATGGCTGATGGAGTGGGGCACGGAGGGTTTCGGGGAAGGGAGGGCCTTTAGAGTGGGAACGCAAAGACTGCTGGGATGGGGGCTGGGACAGTTCTCCAAAAGGGGACAGCTTAAAGGTTGGAATATAGCATTGCTGGGAGAGTGGTGGGAAAGGAGGTTGACGGGCAGGTCAAGGTCAGGTGATAAAAATGGGGAATGCCAGGTGCATTCTGTATGAGGGACTTCCAGCATCTCAAGGGGGCCTGTGTCCTCACTGTCCCTCTCCTTCCTCAACCTCCTTTCCAGCAGCTCCCACACCACCCACCAGTTCAGCCCTGAGCTGGGTGCTAAAAGTCCTATTTACCTCTTGAGGTCCCCAGCCTCACACCCGCGCCAGTCCCAGCTGCTGGCCCAATTACTTATTGATCGCCTGTCAGGATGTTTGCTTTTCTGGTGGGTCATTGGAGCGTGTGTGACTGTGGAAAATGGCCTGGTGGGGGTGGGGTGGGGAGAAGCTGAACCACAGAAGAATCTGGCGAGAGAATGAAAGGACTGGGGGCAGGAGTTGGACAGAGCCCTTAGGGATAACAAAGCCTTCCAGATTCCATAACATGTCACTGACACAAAATCTTGAGTCCTCTCTGGTTAATCAGTCACTTAGTCAATCAACAACCAGGAAACACCTGTCAATCCTGGAAGACCAGTGGAGCATTCCAGAGTGTGTTATATCATTGGAATGTGACAGACCAGAGCTCCTACCCCACAACTGCTCCCTCTGCTGGCTAGGTGTCCTGGGACAGCCACAGCATCTCTGAGCCTTAGTTGCCTTAACAGTTTTGACTAACAAGTATGGATGATCTGTGGCCTTGAAGTAGAGGCTGTATGAAGGTGGGGAGGATTGGGAGGGGTGGAGGAAGGACTGAGCTGAGCCAGAGTGGGACACCCAACTGGGGCCTCCCCAGCATGCAGCGAGCCCTTTTCAGGGCCAGGAGTATAGGAAATAGACACAGCTGCAGAGTTTCAAGGGTGCTGGGGGCGGGTGGAGGAGCAAAGGTGGGTCTTTACCCAACAGCAACAGAAGATCTGCAGCTCTGTCTCCACAGACAGTCTGGTCCACCTGCTATCACTTGGAGGCAATGGCTTCTGGAGTCGGAACTAGGCCTCCCCAACACTCCTCAACCTGCTTGCCACTGTGGAGGTGGGAAGGGAGGGGCAGGCTGGGGCAGGAGGTGTCTGGGGGATTCTTCTGAAAATGGGATGGGAGAGTAATGAGGGGCTGTTCCCACACACCCCTAGCTTACTCCACCCGCAGCCTGTACTTGATCCCTGGCACTGTCTCTTGTCACCACGCCTAAGCGCCACATTTCTTCAGGGCCCACATTTAGCAAACCTCACGCTCTTGCTGTGCAGTGTGGACCAGAGCCTCCAGGGCTGTCCCTCCTGGGCTGTGGGAACCCCGCTGCTTTTCTGCTTCTAGCAGCTACACAGAATCCTGGTGCTAGGGAGAGCTGATCAGAGCCCTGAGAGGCAGAAGAGGGTGAGGGGTCTTTGGAAGAGCACTCTCCCCATTGGGGGTCAAAGAAAGCTTCACAGAGCAGTGGGCCTCAATCAGACCTTCCAGAGGGGATTTCAGTGGGCGGGTGGTGGGGGGGAGCAGTCCTCTGGGAGGACCATAGTGCCAAGGTCAGGATGCAGGAGAACGTGTTCCCTGGGCTGAGGAGCCTTAGCTGAGTCAGCATTGGGGCCCAGAGGAAGGGGAGTCTGGGGGATTCCGCAGGGTGGTCAGCTGGGATTTGCAGGGCTGGCTACTGGCTTCTCGATGGGGATGCCCAACCCTGACCCCGGAGCCCAATCAGGGAGCAGATCGGTGAGAATAACAGGTACTTTTAGAAGTGTGCTGAGTGCCTAGGACTTGGGCTTAGGCGCAGTGCTGGTGGAGAGGGGAATAGTGTCTGCTCACCTTGCTCTCAGAGCCCAGCTGCCTCGGAAGCCCTCATCCAGCCTGCTGGGGGCCAGGCAGGCTCCTCCTCACTCCTCTCAGGGCTTTCCCCAGAAATCTCTACCCTTGAGCCACTTTGATCCCCTTTGTGAGCCCCAGGGAAGCTCAGCAGGGCTGACTTTATTCCTGATGAAGCAGGGGGGTTAAGGAGGTGGCACTGTCCCTTTCCTGAACCCACCTTATCCTCAGGATGCCCAGAGGGCTCTGGGCAGGGCAAGAGGCAAGGGGGAAGCAGGCTGGGCAGCAGGAGGCCCTCTGACCTGGGCATCTGGACCTCACTATGGGGTCCCAAGAGGTGTCCTGTGTTACTCTGCACCCTATCTATCTGCATCAGGGACATCCTATGGGGCACAGAGGGCTCCGAGTGGGGTCTTACCAAATACTGGCCTCTCATTGCCACCTCTGTCCTGTGCTTTCTTCCGGCTACAGGTGAGCGAGAGGATGCTGGCGGGGGGCGCAAGGAGCATGCCCAGCCCCCTCCTGGCCTGCTGGCAGCCCATCCTCCTGCTGGTGCTGGGCTCGGTGCTGTCAGGCTCGGCCACAGGCTGCCCACCTCGCTGTGAGTGCTCGGCCCAGGACCGTGCTGTGCTCTGCCACCGCAAGCGCTTTGTGGCGGTGCCTGAGGGCATCCCCACGGAGACGCGCCTGCTGGACCTGGGCAAGAACCGCATCAAGACCCTCAACCAGGACGAGTTTGCCAGCTTCCCGCACCTAGAGGAGCTGGAGCTCAACGAGAACATCGTGAGTGCCGTGGAGCCCGGCGCCTTCAACAACCTCTTCAACCTCCGGACGCTGGGGCTCCGCAGCAACCGCCTGAAACTCATCCCCCTGGGCGTCTTCACAGGCCTCAGCAACCTGACCAAGCTGGACATCAGCGAGAACAAGATCGTCATCCTTCTGGACTACATGTTCCAGGACCTGTACAACCTCAAGTCGCTGGAGGTCGGCGACAACGACCTTGTCTACATCTCCCACCGCGCCTTCAGCGGCCTCAACAGCCTGGAGCAGCTGACGCTGGAGAAATGCAATCTGACCTCCATCCCCACCGAGGCGCTGTCTCACCTGCACGGTCTCATCGTCCTGCGGCTGCGGCACCTCAACATCAACGCCATCCGGGACTACTCCTTCAAGAGGTTGTACCGGCTCAAGGTCCTGGAGATCTCCCATTGGCCCTATCTGGACACCATGACCCCCAACTGCCTCTACGGCCTCAACCTGACGTCCCTGTCCATCACACACTGCAATCTGACCGCCGTGCCCTACCTGGCCGTGCGCCACCTGGTCTATCTCCGTTTCCTCAACCTCTCCTACAACCCCATCGGCACCATAGAGGGCTCCATGTTGCATGAGCTGCTACGGCTGCAGGAGATCCAGCTGGTGGGCGGGCAGCTGGCTGTGGTGGAGCCCTATGCCTTCCGCGGCCTCAACTACCTGCGTGTGCTCAACGTCTCTGGCAACCAGCTGACCACCCTGGAGGAGTCCGCCTTCCACTCAGTGGGCAACCTGGAGACTCTCATCCTGGACTCCAACCCTCTGGCCTGCGACTGCCGGCTCCTGTGGGTGTTCCGGCGCCGCTGGCGACTCAACTTCAACCGGCAGCAGCCCACGTGTGCCACACCCGAGTTCGTACAGGGCAAGGAGTTCAAGGACTTCCCGGATGTGCTCCTGCCCAACTACTTCACCTGCCGCCGCGCCCGCATCCGGGACCGCAAGGCCCAGCAGGTGTTTGTGGATGAGGGCCATACGGTGCAGTTCGTGTGCCGGGCGGATGGCGACCCGCCGCCCGCCATCCTCTGGCTCTCACCCCGCAAGCACCTGGTCTCGGCCAAGAGCAATGGGCGGCTCACGGTCTTCCCCGACGGCACGTTGGAGGTGCGCTACGCCCAGGTACAGGACAATGGCACGTACCTGTGCATCGCAGCCAACGCGGGTGGCAACGACTCCATGCCCGCCCACCTGCACGTACGCAGCTACTCGCCCGACTGGCCCCATCAGCCCAACAAGACGTTTGCCTTCATCTCCAACCAGCCGGGTGAGGGAGAGGCCAACAGCACCCGCGCCACCGTGCCTTTCCCCTTCGACATCAAGACCCTCATCATCGCCACCACCATGGGCTTCATCTCCTTCCTGGGCGTGGTCCTCTTCTGCCTGGTGCTGCTGTTCCTCTGGAGCCGGGGCAAGGGCAACACGAAGCACAACATCGAGATAGAGTACGTGCCCCGGAAGTCAGACGCGGGCATCAGCTCGGCCGACGCGCCCCGCAAGTTCAACATGAAGATGATATGAGGACAGGGCGGGGGGCAGGGACCCCCAGCGCGCCGGGCAGGGGAAGGGGCCTGGCCGCAGCTGCTCACTCCCCGGTCCTTCCCACCTCCTCCGTGCCCCTCCACACACTCTTTCTCTCTCCCACCCCCGCTGCCCCCCGCCAGCCCTCACTACCTGCCCTCTTTTTACCAGGACCTCAGAAGTCCAGGCCTGGGGACCCCACCTGCACAGGGGCTTGCATTGACAAACTGGAGTGAAGAGCCGACGAACGACAGGCAGCAGAGTCAATGATTCAATTAAAAAAAAAGTTACGAACTTCCTCTGTAACTTGGGTTTCAATAGTTATGGATTTTTATGAAAACTTGAAATAATAAAAAGAGAAAAAAACTATTTCCTATAGCTAGTCGGAATGCAAACTTTTGACGTCCTGATTGCTCCAGGGCCTTCTTCCAACTCAGTTTCTTGTTTTTCTCTTCCTCCTTTCTCTTCTCTTCCCCTATGGGGAGGGATCACTCAGGAAAACAGGAAAGGAGGTTCCAGCCTCCACCCTCCCGCCCACGTGCTGGGGCGCCATCAGGAGCAGGCAGGGTGGCAGGTCTGGGCGCTGCTCTGGGCTGGCTGGTTGCAGGGAGTGAGTGGAGGGGACAGGGCTGCCCAATGGGGTTGGGGGCCTGTCTGCCAGGCAGCTCTACTGCATGGAGGTTGGGAGAGTCTCAGCTCCCGTGTGGTTGGGACTCTGGACAGGGACTGGGGCCCTCCTGGGGGATGGCACAGTCAGTGGAGAGAGCCAGGAGCCAAAGGCCGGCCTGACACCTGGCCTCTGGCCCCAGCTCTGCTGCTCACTTGCTGTGTAGCCTCAAGCAGGTCTCCTCTGGGCTCCTCTGGGCTTCAGGGTCCACATCTGTACAAATGGGAGCATTCCTTGCCCTGCCTACCTCACAGGGCTGTTGTGAGGGACTGATGAGATGATGTATGTGAAACACTTTGTAACCTGTAAAGCCTGTGCACACGTGTGGGTGACTGTTCTCATTATGGTCATTATTATCTCACTGGGGGACGGGCTGAGGGGACCTCCATGGGGGCAGAGCGGCGGGGTGCCAGGGGAAGAGGCAGCTCCAGAGGCTCCTCCTAGGACACCAGCCTAGACCACTGCCAGGCACATCGGCTTGGGCGACAAGGCTCTTGACCCCCAGAGCACCGTGGATTCTTCCACCCTCATTCTGGGAGGCCCCTAGGCAAAGCCCAGCTAGCTTTGGCCAGGATGTATATAGGGATTGCACACAGATCTCTCCTCCTCTTCTTTCCACAAGCATTTATGGAGCATCTACTGTGTGCTACCCTCAGGACTGTCCACACACCTAGCCTACCTTTTAGCTGTCCCTCCTGCCACCAGGCCATACTTTAGACCTATCCTTGCATGTGAGCTCAACAAGAGGGCCAGACAACAGCCCCCGCCTTGACCAGGCCCATTCAGACCAAACCTAGATGTTCCAAACTCAGCCACAAGAAGCAGTGGCGTAGGTGACACAGTAAAGAGCCAGATGGGTCACCTGTAACTTTCCCAGAATCCAATGACCTTGGCTGAAGGAATTGGGTAGCAGCTTGACCTGCAGCACACATGCTTACATGCCCCTAATCTCGGATGGGCAGGGAATGCACTCGGTCGGGGTTGGGGTGGGGGACTGGCTTCTCTCCTCCAAGTTTCCTTTTGCTCCTGGAGACATCTTGAATTCAATCCTACAGACCTGGTATGACCCTGTGGCCTGTTAATCCTCAGGCCAAGGAAGATGTGGGAACTGGTGGCACAGACTCAACTGAACAAGGAGGGACAGCAATAGGGAAGTGACCCCTTAGCAACCAGAAACTTCCAGAATGTTTCAGAAGGGCCTCCTCCAATCAGGACTCTTCTCAGGGCTTACTCCCCACCTGAACCAGCATGAACTAAAGAGCCACATGCCTAGCACCTTCAAAACCACGCCTGTAGTGGATGACATGGAGTTGGCACTGTGTCATTCACTTATTCATTCATTCTGCAGGCATCTCTAAGAGGCCACTCTGCTCCTGGCTCCAGTTGATGTAGTTTGTAGCCAACTGCTGGGCCACCCTGCCCATGCCCTTTCCCCTAAGCACCACTCATGACTTCCTGGTTCTGGGGAATGGTCAAGCCTCTGGACTGTGATTTTATGTCCTGGGAAAAAACGGAATCATCTTTCTATAGGACCCTGGAATATTGACATGGAGAAGGTGAAGTCGTTGGTGACAGCCTAGACTAGTGCTTAGAAGGCCCTGAGGTCTGAACCTCAGGTCCAAGCTTAAGTTCTAATTCTAAAACCAATGCGTGGGATTGTTACTTAACTCCTATTAGTCTTCTCACCTGTAAAATAAAGGCGATCGTACTACTTTTGGTCATTAGGAGGATCAAATGAGGGAGCCGGGGTATGTTTATTGATTGGGCAGTACCTGGGACTCAGCAAGCTTTCCTGAAACAGTAGGAGTAATGATTATTATCAAGTCCAGTTCTTGTGCAGGTGCAGAGGGTGAGGACCAGAGGGCTCAGCTGAAATTGCAGTTTCAAAGTGGAAGGACCAGCGTCTGGTTTCAGACTCCTGGAGCCACAGACTCTTAACCTGGATCAGGGCTTCCTAGAACCAATCCAAGGCAGGAGAACACTTTGGGGAGCCCAAGAGGCAGGAAGAAGGGTTCTGAGGCACGTGCATCAAGACATCAGTAATAACACCTGAGGCTTCAGGAAACCAACAAGCCACGAACCTTTGAGAGACCAGCGCGCAGGCTCCCCAATAGCCCAGCCCTGGAAACCCCACCTGGCATGTCCCTGGCAAGAGGAAGCCCATGGGATCATTACTTAGCCCCTCTGGGATGCTTCAAGCTTCTGCTAAGAGTAGGGGAGTTAAGAGGCCAACTCACTCTTGACTACTGGGAGGGAAGCGGCCCCCTGGGGAATCTCAAGTCCTTGAGAGAATTATTAGGTGGCTTTTAGGTTAGGGAGAATGTGAGTGTCTAGGGTTAGGGGACTTGGTTGGCCTAAGCAAAGGAGCTTGTTGGGCAGAGTCCAGGCTGGGAGCCAGGAAGCCTGGTCAGCCTAGAGCAGCTCCCTGCTGGCTTCCTCCCTCGAAGAGGTGGTGGACCCCAGTACTTGTAAGAGCCCTGCCAGGTTTAAGGGGGAACATCTGGGAAGCCAAACTAGAGAGGCCACTTTCTCCATGGCTTTTCTCCAGGGGAAACAGGAAGAGCAGATACCCTCTCCCCTGGCACATGCATGTCTAGGAACCTGAAGCCAGAGTGGTTTGGGGGACAAAGTGTCCTTGGCCCCCACATCCCCCCACAGTCCTGACAGCTCCCCCGCTCTGCTCAGTCCAGGTGGAGATGTGGAACCTGCCACACAGCTCACCTTTCAGCCTGGGGCCAAGGGGGTGAGATCGGCAGAAACTACTAGGGAAAATGCAGACTCTGAATCCTGAGGGTCCAGCCCTCTTTCTAGGAAAGCAAGATGAGAGCAACCCCCAGGCCTGCTCCTCCAAAAGACAGGCACACCTTAGAGGAAGGGTGACAAAAGTGAGAACCTGCCTTTATCAAGCAAGTGGCCCTGGCCACAGCAAACACCCAGGAGGGTAAATGCTGGAAGGATCAGCAAACCCCAGACCTCTCCCTGGTTTACCCCTCACAAGTCAGACTATTGGGCCTAGAGATGGGAAGTAGCCTGCCTAGAGTCACAGAGCAGAGTGGCAGATGGTACCTGCTCTAGAGTCAGGCAGACCTTGGTTCAAATCCCATCATCACCACTGAGTCCTGTATGAAGAACAGGGTTAATAACACTGTTTACAAGGTGTCAGAAATTAGTGTTGTAAAGTGCCTACCTACACAGGCACCTGCTTGGGGTACACTAGTGACCACTTTTATTAGTGTGACGAGTAAGGGAGTGGTGACTGAACTCAAGGACTGGGGGTGGAAGGGGCTATGTGCAGGACCAATGGAGTCTCAAGAGCTGGGACCCCAAATGGGGTTGGGGTAGACCTGAACCTGGTCATCCTTTCTGCTTTGCCACTGAAGGCTTTAGGGCTATGTGGGGAGAATGGGAGCAGACTCTGGGCCATCACCCCTATCTGTCCAGCACAGAGAGAATGGCCAGACCTGGGGCCCTGGAGGACAAGGCCTCAATCTGTGTATGTTGCAGGATGGAGGTTAGGGGGTGTCACAAAGGATGAGGAAAAAGGGGTCAGAGGAGCAGTGTAGACCTCTAACTGGTCCCTGCAGAAGTTCTGTGGCCAGCTGGCCAAGGGACCATGAGCTTTGGAGTTCATGTGTTACAAGAAGCAGAGACAGCATGGACCAGCTGGAGTTAAAGGACTTAATGGAGCCTCACAGAACCCAGTTTCATGGTCTATTGCCTTTCCTACTTCTCTCCCCAATTTGGTGTCCTCTGGTGACATAACAGCCTGCACAAGGCTGAAATTTGCCCCCACCCCCAGTTCCCATTGAAAGTCTCCTGGTCCCTCCTCCTTCCTGGTCTGGCTTGCTAGAGTCTCTGATCTCATTCATACTCTCCAGAGGAAAAACGTGATTGGTCACTTACCAGCCAATAGATTGGCTGCTTCACAGTCAGCTGTCCATTCCCTTGTCCAATCAGAGGTTGCCAAGGAGCTCAACCTTGTGCAAGCCAAGTTTGAGATGGTACAGGAGGATCTAAGGGACTGCATCAGTTATCTATTTCCGCACAACAGTCACCCCCAAACTTAATGACTTAAAATCCTAACCATTTATTTATGTTCCTAGTCTGCAACGTAGGCAGAGCTTGGTGAGGACGACAGCTCATCTCTGTTCTGCATGGTGTTGACAGGGACTGAAAGATCCAAGGTAGCTTCTGATATGTCTGTCGCCTCAGCGGGGGAGGCTGGAAGGGCTGCAGGACAGCTGGCTTCTCTCTTTCCACATGGTCTCTCCAGACGAGCTAGACACTTCCTGGTGGCTCATCTCCACCATGGAGAGAAGGGAAGCTTCTAGGACATCCTGAGCATCGCCTGGCTGCAGTCGATTGGCCAAGGCAAGTCACAGGCTCCCCAGATTTAGTGGGAGGGAAGACGGACCCCAGCTCTTGATGGGAGGAGCTGCACAGTCACATGGCACACAGGCACGAGGGTCCTTGCAGCCACCTTTGGAGGTGACCCTCTGCAGTTTCTCCATTTTCCCTTTGAGGAACCAGTCATGGCTTCACAGACCTCTACAGTTTGCCTGGGAGCAGGGGGTCAAGGATGGCGACTGGCCCAAGAATCTGCAGCCGGTAAGTGAAGAGCCAGGACTTGAACCCGACTTTGCTCCCCCCATCCAATATCCTCTCCACAGTGAGCAGAAGTGGGATGCGGGTTCAGGGGGTAAGTAGTGCAATAATCCCAACAGCTAGTGCTTATCAAAGGCTCGTGCCAGGCACCGGGCCAGTCGCTGTCCCAACATTCTCTTATGGAATTCCACCTTGAAGAGGTTCCGATGTGCTCCCTTTCACACAGAAACACGGAGGCTTGGAAGGAGAAGTGACTTCTGAGTCCCACCTCCAGGTAGGTGCTGCACCAGGACCTCTGAACAACTCCCAATTCAAACTTCTCCTCTGTGAGCCAGGCGCAGCCAGCTGCCTCCTGTGGCCTTCTCTGTGGAAAGGGAGGAGAGGGTGGTGGAGAATATGCCAAGGCAGGGTGGGTGAGCACCTGGGGCATGGGGGCGCGTTCAAAGCTGTCAGTCAACTTCCCCTCGGGATTCCCAGTCCACCTGACATCTATCTCTGTGGGGCCCCAAGTCAGAGCCTAATACACCGGGTGACAACAAGCAGCCTGCTCAGAGGGCCTGGCAGTCTCAGTACCTGCTGAGAAACTAGGGCTCACAGTGTCCATGAGCACAGCCCTAGGGAACAGAGTCGTCCCCAGGAGCTCAGGCCTCTGCCTGCCCAAGGGAGTTGCCAAAAAACCACAGCCTCCCGGGAAATCTATTAGCCTGCACCCACCATTTTGGCCCTGACATCATGCCAGGCGACAGTGGTACTGGCTGAGAAGACTAGGATAGAGCTTTGGTGGGGAGGGACACAGAGAGTCAAGGATGCCCAAGTGTTCAGTCCCAGCCTCTCCCCTCTCCCAGCTCCTTCACACCCCAACCTCACACGCCAGAATATTTGGGAGGAACAGAGAGGAAGGGGAAGCTGAAGGCGGTACAGAGGACAGGTGTGCCTTGCCCATGATCCGCCTCTCTCAGTGTGCTGCACCCAGAGCTCAGCCTAAGGGGAGTGATCAGCATGACTGTCCCCCTATTTTGATGATGAGAAGAACGAGTCTCAGAGACTGAGCCACTCCCAAAGTTGCACAGCCAAGGTGTGACACAGAAGGCACAAAATGTGCTGGGTGCAGTGGCGCACGCCTATAACCCCAGCAGCTCCAGAGGCTGCAGCGGGAGAATCACAAGTTCAAAGCCAACGTCAGTAATTTAGCAAGGCCCTAAGCAACTCAGCAAGACCCTGTCTCAAAATAAAGAGCTGAGAAGTGACAGGTCCAAGGTCACAAAATAGCCCCACTCTAATTTAGTCAAACTGAGAGGTGACCATAAGGAGGCAAGCACCACACCACCCAGAAAACCTTCCCATGGGAAACACAAGGCCAGACAGGCCACGGTGGGGGCGGGGGAGGCGCCCAGTCCCAGAGGAGGGGGCAGCTGGAGGGTCTGACTTTGCTCTGACTCACAGACATTTACCTAGCTCATTAAAAATAATATTGCGTTGTAAAGAGGAGAGAGGCCGGCACAGTAAAGCCTCGTTCTTTCCATTGCCTGCCAGCCCCAGAGCCTAGCTTGGGACTTGCCAAGGACACAGGGAACACTCAGGGTGGGAGGGGTGTGCAGCTGCCCCTCAGCAGTGCCCAGTGCTGAGTAGGGGCGTCCATGTCTCCAGCCCTGTCCACAGCTCAGCGCTGAGAGGCGGAAAGGCATTGTTGGGTGACCTTACGCCAGCCCTTGAGCACCTCTGGACTGACCTTCCCAAGGGTCAGAGAGAAGCCTACACTGTCGGGGTCCCCCTCTCCCTTCTAGCTACACAGTTCACCCCAGACCTCAGTGATGTCCCCATCACACTGCTGCTGAAGTGAGACGGTCACGGTCTCTTCTGCAGAAGGACTTTTACAGCCTGGCCCTGTGCCTGGGCCATCAATCTCCCTGTCGGTGCTCACACCAGCTACAACCATCAATCACCAGAAATGGAGCCCCGGCTCTGGTCACCCAGCACCTCCGCTCACCCCCCCAACCTGCCTCAGGTGCTACTCGGTCTAGAGCTATAACAACCAAAGTCCCCCGAGGCCTTGCTGTCCCAGCACACGGATGCTTCTGGTGGTGACTTTCTTCCCATGTCCTTCTTGGGCAGTCTTCCTCTCATCTGCCAAATGGGGTGAGTCCCTGCCCCTCGGCCTATTGTCCCTTTCTGAACAGCTGGAGTTGGATCAGATGAGCTCCAAGGGCACAACCCGGCAAGGTGGCCCAAAGGAGCAGCCAGGATCCTCTGGCCCATGGTGAGTCCAGGTGGAACTAGCTGGGGGACAGGGACCAGTGGAAGGCCCTGCAGCCAGAGCACAAAGCCCAGCAGCCTGACCGTGGGCTGGCACCTGACTGGCTAAGAGCCAGGGGGACAGCTGTTCCATTTCTCCCTCAAGGTTGATGGCCCCTGCAGTCACCCAGAGGCAGAAGGGACTTCTAGGAGTGCAGAGTAAAGGGGGAGATTGTTTTGGGGTGAGGATGAGACCTGAAGAGGCCAGGAGAACCCAGGATGGGTTCCTGGGCCCCTGAGTTCCCTGCCTCCTGCTGACCTGCCTACTGCCCCCATCAAAGGAAACTTCCAAACATACTAGGGCTGGGGTGGATGAGGGGACACACCTGGTAAGCACCTACATCTGTGGAGCCCAATATCCCACAAGAAGAGGTGAGCTCAGAAAACATTCATGTAGAGAGTGGACTTCGGATCAGAGACAGGTGCCAGCTTTCCAAAGGTCCCCAGACCCTCCGCTCCAGTTCTGCTGGCTCAGGAAAAAGAAACTTTGCTTTGAACACGTCATCTTTGTCTCTGAAGCCTCCCCTGTTCTGGAGACAGGACCCTCCTCATTGTCCCCTGGTACTCCTATGGAGGATAGGGCAGGTGGCTGAGGAAGTTGGGGCATGTTGTGCTATAGAGCAGCATCTGAGCAGGGGGGAGCTATGGTGGGTTCTTGAGCATGAGAGGGCACATCTCAGAAATTAAGGAGGAAATCTTTGAGTTGTGGGAACAGAGGAGGCAGAGGCCAAAGTGCCTTCTTTAAAAAAATTTTTTTTTAGTTGTAGTTGGACACCATACTTTTATTATTGTTTTTGTTTTTTAACGTGGTGCTGAGAATTGAACCCAGCGCTTCTCACGTGCTAGGTGAGTGCTCCTTCTTTAGAGTGAGTTTTCACACGTCTTCTCTCTCTCTCTCTCTCTCTCTCTCTCACACACACACACACACACACACACACCTCGACTCCAGCAGGTACACATGTGCACGTATTTGTCCAGCCTCACACACATACTGCAGTTTGTGGCCACACAGGAACTTTTCAGGTACCCATACAAGCAAACGCCACTGGTGTGCACCAGATAATCTGTCACATTGTAACCCCCGCAGTCAACACTCCCACCCTGTACATTCACACTAATGTACAGTCCCACGAAGCAGTCCCTGTCCGGCACTCACACAGAGATACCGACAGGCGCACTGCCTGGGGGATCCTGGATGAGCCATACCCCAACCCAGCTCCCCAGCTCCAATCACTGGGGTTTCCCAGACATCCGCAGCGCATCTTCATCCCTTCCTGGGACCACAGTGCAGCCAGTCTGGGCCCTGTGCCCTGTGTTCAGTCACCCTGAACACACACATGAGACCACGAACACACGCACACGTGCCTGCACGGGAGCAGCATCCTGGAACCCCGCTCCCACCCACCTTGCCCTTGCCAGCCAATGAGAGCACGCCTGGCTCTGTCTCCTAGGCGACCAGCCTGCGCTGCTAGGAAAAGGCCTAGAGGGACCAGGTAGGGGCGTGGCCATGGAGACCCTGCCTCACCGGACCCCTCCGCCCTGAGCCCTCCTTCTTAGAGTTAGAAGGCAGGGGTAGGCTGAGGGCAGGAGTCGTGGGGGGTCTCAGAGGCTAGATATTGAGACTGAGGTAAGTCCCAGCCACACTGGTTCCTCTGGATGGACTGGGGACAGTGAGCATCCTGGCCAGAGGCTCCATGTGAGGCTGGCAGCACCAGGTCTGCCAGGGAACTTGGCCCAAAGACTCCAGAGAGCCTGGATGATTCAGGATGTCTTCTCTCTAGAGAATTCTGAAGAGATTGCACTGACCCCGTTTTCTCTTCCTCAAATGCCCAAGCTGCTCCAAAATTCTCCAGGCCCCACCGCTGTTCCTCCAAACTCTGCCTGGGATGTTCTCAGCCCCCTCCTTCCTCCCCCCACTGGACATTCATATTCTCTCTCTCTCTCTCTCTCTCTCTCTCTCTCTCTCACTCTCTCTCTCTCTCTCTATACACACACACACACACACACACACACACACACACCACTTATTTTTCTGGTAATCTTCAGCTCATGGTATAGGCCCCCCTCTCCCCCATTCTAAATCAATCAATCCCCTGTGTCAGGACTCACCAAGATGGCCACAGGCAAAACCAGACCCTGAGGTTTTGAATCACATTGAAACATAACATTCCATGAAGTCAGGCGGCGTGTAGCTGTTCAAAAGCATGGGGGCTGGGGCCAGCTGAGCTGGGTCCAAATCTTGGCTCTGCCACCTACCAGTGTGTGATGTTGGGCAAGCTGCCCATGTGGCTTGTGAGGAACAGATTAGGTCATGCCTGCGAGTTCCTTAGAACAGGCACTGGCACAGAAGAAGTGGCCAATAAATGTCTGCTCCTAGTGTCATTGTTCTTATGGATTCCCTACACAGCTTCCCATCCTTGGCCTTTCAGAACAATCATGGGTTCCTGGACCCTGGGACTCACAGGGGCGGACAAGGAGGGTTTGTCCCTGCCATGCGACCTGACCCATTCCAAGACCAGGTGCCCTATCCAAAAGGGAGATCTGTCCCATCAAAGTGGAAATTAAGAGCCCATAGTGACAGCCAGTCATGTTTGTCTTTTTCCTACGGAATGGACAAGCTCTCTTTCTTTGTCCCTCTCTTTCTCTGTCTCAACCTTGAAATCCAGCATAATTTCTAGCAGGCCTTGTATTAAGGCCCTGCAGGCCATTCATGTTCTCCAGCTCATGGCCCATCTGCTGCCCACTCTGGAAGGGCCACAGCTCTCAATCTTGAGGACAGCTGTCACTGCTCGTTCACTAGCTCCAGAAGGGCAGCTTGTTCCTGGTCAGAGGGGTCTTGACTGTGGAAAAGCGCTTCTACTCAGGGCCTTTGTGACCTCTCTCATCCCACGTTCAATCTGTCAGGATGGTGTACGCCTACATCCCTCCTGAATCTCACTGCCACTGGTCTCTTGGGGCTTCCTCCACCCCCAGACTCTGGGTCAGGTTCTGGCCCAGCTCAGCTGTTACTCCCTGGGTGACCCTGATCCATTTCTCCTCCCTGGGTTTCACTTTCCCAGTCTATAAAATGGGGTATATATTTTTGTTCTGGAACATTCCTTTCCTCCCACACTGAACATCTACTCTCACCTGTCATTGGGATGGGCACGAGAACAATAGGAAGAAGGAGATGAGCAAAGTTCCTACCCTTAGGGAGCCTAATGTGTTGTGAGGGAGACAGACCCCAGCCACTGATTCACTCAAGTAACATTTAAAAATTAGGATGAGCGACATGAGCACCAGATGTGATGAGAAGTCACAGGGGGCAGGGCAGGAGCAGTCTCTGTGGATTGCTCTGTAGCCCACACAGTAGCTACGATGATGATGACCCAGGAGTGATGGCAGCTGTCCGGCAGGCCCTGTGTGTGGACCCTGGGCCCTGCCTCTCCAGCAGCTTCTCGCCCAGGGCCAAGGTCCAAGAGAGTTATCCTCAAATGGTCAGCCCCCCCCTCAAGCCCTGTCTCCACTGGGGGCAGGGGGGACAGACCAGCAGCAGCCCCCATTCCCTCACCGCAGCAGGTCCTCCACTCTGCCCTGCTTTGCATAATTGGCTTCCGGTGAGATCGGTTGGAAGTGATTTGGCGCACCCTGGTTTATGCCTCTGCTCCACACTAATCAGCCAGGCGCCCTGGGGCACATTACTG